>NW_022631017.1:11116612-11716612 GCF_010015895.1 Lontra canadensis
ATAAATAAAATCTTAAAAAAAAAAAAAAAAAAAAAGATTTGCCTACCTATCTCCATTTGGGTATCTCATGGCATTGTAAATCTGACATACCCAAAACTGAACTCCTGGAAGTCCTCCCTAAACCTGCTCCTCCTATAGCATTCTCATGAACTCAGTCATCCTGACTCGTCCCTTTCTGTCCTACGCTATACACAGTTCATCAGGAAATCCCATTGGCTCTATTTGCAAAATATATGCCCACTTGTCTGCCCTCTTGTCACATTTCACTGCCGCCATGTGGGCCCCAGCTACCCTCATTTCTCCCCTGGAGGATTCTAGCAACCTCCTGGGTGGTCTCCCTGCTCCCACCTGTGTCCATACCTACTGTCTCTGTAGAAGCCAGAGTGATCCTTCAAAAATTTAAGTCAGATCATGTCCCTCCCTGCTTAAGGCCTTCTTAGGGCTCTCCATCCACTCAGAGTAAAAGCCCAACTTTGCAGTGGCTCTGAAGTCCTCTGTGATCTGGGTCCCTTGTGACTTCTCTGGCTTCACCTTTTCCTCTTCTTTGTCTGGACCCCTGTGCTCCAGGTCACACTGGCCACCACTGTGATTCGATAAGTAGCCAGGCACACCGCTGCCTTCAGGCCTTTGTGCTGGCTGTTCCCTCTGCCTGGACACTCTTGCCCCAGATGTCCATGAATCACTCTTTCACCATCCCCGAGCCTTGGCTCAAACGTCACCTTCTCAGTGAGCCTACCCTACTTGTTTTGAAACTGTAAACTGTCCATTCCCTACCACCTAATAATCTCTTTATCCTGCTCTACTTCAAAAAAAAAAAACAAAAACAAAAACAAAAACAAAATCACTTAACAATTTGTTTAATTTACTATGTTCTTGTTTATTGTTAAGTCTCTTCCCAGCTAGCATATGAGCTCTGTGGGAATAGAGATCTCTGACTTACTTCCCAGTACATCCTATGCCTTCAGTAGTGCCTAGCACACAGCAGGCATTCAGCAAATGCTTGTCAATAAATGAATGAAACATCCTGTGTACATGCTCTGCAGCGTTTCTGGCCCTAAGACCCTTTCCACACTGAAGAACTCTGGGGCCCACTGACTTGGCCATTCTGCTCACCAGGGCGTCAGACTCTTCTGAGCAGCCTGTCTGCTTCCCTCCTCCTGGCCACGTACCTGCCACGGCCCCGTCTATCTGTGCAGCCCCATGGATGGGGTAACTCCCACTCTGATGCTCATCCTGGCCCAGGCTGGGCTCCTGGCCACTCACCTGGAAGTCCTCCTCATCCAAGATCTCTTTTCTCCACTTGATCAAGAAGGCTGCACACACGTAGAGATGGAAGTGGGAGAACCCTTCTGGTTCAGACTGGGAAGGGAAAGAAGAGTTAGGTCTCCAAGCCCTGACAAGGGGCCGGCTCTGGGCCTCTCTGTTCCGATCCTGCTGTGGCCCAGCACTCGTTTCATGGCTGGACACACGCAGAGGCCCGAGCAGATCCTGCAGCGGCCCTGCCCAGACACAGAAGGAGGCGGTGGGAGAACTCCAGCGCAGGACACTCCAGCAGGGTGGGGAGTGGGGTGCCCCGGGCACAGCCTGGCACGGAGCAGGCTGGGGTCCCTTCATACCTGGTACGTGTCCCACAGGCGGATGGTGCAGCGAAGGGGAAGCTCCCGCATGAGCAGGTTGTTCATCCAGCGGAAGGCAAACTGTAGGTATTCGACCTCGTACCTCCTGAAGTGATTATGTACCTGCTCTGAAACAGCAAGCGTCATTGGCCCCAAGGGCTCAGCCTAGGAGACTGGACCCTGAGAGGGTCACAACACAAAGGCAGTCTCTCTCCCTGCTCCTCCTGGGGGCACCAGGCACAGAGGGGCCAGAATGACATCGGACCATCCCTTATGTTTGCTCCCACCATCTCACAGCCATGCTGCCTGGTTAGCGCAGCCCCACACACAGCGAGACCATTTCAACACCCATATTCTAGGTACCTCTTCCCTCACAGGCCTGCTCTCACCAGAAAGTGGCAGCCGTGAGGTCCACTTGGCTGCTTGACCCTAATAACTCCTGAGAGGAGAAGCCAGAATGGAAAAGAACTGCGGGGGTCACCTTGGCCATCCTCCTCCTCCCGCCAGGGAGGACATCCTCCTCAGCAGCCCTATAGATGGCAGCCAGCGGGGACTTAAACACTGCCAGAGAAAGACGTTCACTGACTCCCTCAAGGGCAGCCTCTCCCATTGATGTATTAAGTGATTCACCAGCAGGTGCTTTGCTGTGTTCAGTAGAAACTAGCTCCTCCTGACTCCCACCCTTGGTGTCTGTGCGGCGCGCTAGAACAACCCCAAACCAACCGATCCCTGTTCTCGTGACATCCCTTTCAACAGTGCTCAACAGCATTTTTTTTTAAATAATTATTATCCTTCTCGGTTTCTTAATTTATAAAATGCAGATAATCATTTATACCTCTGAAGGTTTAGGGGAGGACAAAATGAGAAAACCTAAGTGCTTACAACAGCACCTGGCACGGGGTAAATACATAATACAATTTTTTGAAAGAATAACTAATAACAGTGGTTATTTCTGGGGAATAGAATTTAAGGAAGGTGGAGGGTGTTTATTTTTTATTTTGTGTTTTTCCAAATTGTTTTAATTTTTCTAATGCGTATTACTTCTATAACTCAGTGAAACAATAAAGACATATACATTTATAAATCCCCTATCCTCAAGCACTATGCCTTTACTGAACAGGTATTTGAGAGGGCAGAAAAAACAAGGAGAGGGCAGATGGTGGGAGAAACTGCAACCTCCGCCCTCTGCAACCTGGGAGGAGGGATGCAGGAGACCTGGATGTGGGCCCTGCACTGGGGCTAACGGCTGGGTCAGGGCAATGAGACTAAGAGGAAAAAAACATCCTATAGACAATGTGTTGGAAATAACTGCAAATCAGCAAACCAGACAGGAAGACTGAGATCCTAAGTCATAAAAGGAAACTGGAACAAATCAGGGAAGGTTTTCAGGAAAAGAGAAGCTGGGGAAGACAGAAAAATACAGTTTTTGATGGGGTTGGGGGTGGGGGACATTGCTCTGGTGAAGCACAAAATCCATGATAAAAAGCCAGGAATGACATTTCTTAGTTGTGTAGTATCTGGTGGAATCCTAAAAAAGCTTTACAACTTGGCTGGTGCTACAGAGCCCACTTAGCAGAAGATCTCGATGTGAGGTTCTAGGCTATCTTTATGAAACTTAATTCTGAGGTCTCTTGCTGGGTCTCAATTTCATCAGGACTTCCCAAGTTGCCTTTTAGCACTAGAGTGTGTGATCCCAAGCCAGATCCAAGGAATTACTGTGAGGCTCCTGCTCCTCAAAGACACCCTGCTTTAGAAAGTGCTATGTCTCCCTCCCTGCTCCCCACTCAGCTCAAACAGGTCATGGGGAGCCGTGGAAAAGGCCTACTGAGATATCAGCCAGACTTAAAGACCATGCAGCAGGCCTAGGAGTCCTAAGTGATGTCACCATGTCAAGGACAAGGTTGGACTACAGGCTTGCTGCTAAATGAAAGCAATGGGGAGCCACAGGAGGCTTCCAAGAAAGGGAGAGACATGACCAGGACAGTGCTTTTGAACGATGCAGTTGTGTGACAGAAGGTTTAGAAGAGGAAAGAATGTGGAGGCAAGTTCTTCTAGAAGGAAGCTGCAGAAATCCAGGCATGCTGGATCAGAGCTGTGGCTAGGGAAATGGAGAAGTAAGGGTGAATTTGGAAAGAAAAAAGAGGGGGTTGGTTAAGGGGGGAAAAGGGTGGGGGGAAGGTGAATGTGAAGGAAGATGCTGAAAGAGAACTGATAAACCTGGTGACAGAAAACAAAGGAGAAAGAACTTGAGGTGCCAGCAAGCTTTTCCCTCCCCTTCCCACCGAGATGCAGAAGAATGCAGTGCCACCAACGGCAGAGTTGGGGAGGCTCGTGGCAAGGAAGGGGGCTGAGGAAAGGCCCCCAGCACCACTGGTTTATGTCAGAATCATACTGTGCTACTGCCAGAGAGTTCCCCCTCCCCCAACCTACCATCAATCCGGCTGACAAGCTCTTCCAGCGCCTTGACCTTCTTCTGGATCCCTGGTTGTGCAAAGGTGTAGTTATCCTGCAAATGATAGAGAGGCCAGGATGAACAGCGACTCCAAAGCATGCTACCATTCTCAAGTTCATTGAAACACATTTGGAAAGCACGGGCGGTTTTTCCAAAGCTGCTACCAGTGTTCTGAGGAACAAAGGAATCGACAGAACAGCAGGGTGTGGGGAGAGCCTGACAGAGCCTCGCAATATGGGGCACACCACCTGGCTCGGGGTGTAGAGTGGAAAGGAGCGGCACACTCTTAAGGACAAAGCCAGGGGAACACAGAGACTTCCTCAGACTCCAGGGGATGCTAGGCCACTGCCTTTTGAAAGCTGTAAAGCTAAAAGAGATGAAGATGGATGGACTGAAACGAGGAAGAGCCATCCTGGATGGGCGACCCTGCCTGCTACAGAGGGTAAGAAGGTACTCGAAGGCTTGTGGTAGCCCCTGGACCCAGGTCACTTACAAGGGCAGATCCGGCTCACCTGGATCCCATCTAGCAGCTTGCTCATGCACCAAAAGCTGTCAGCTTCAATGCTTCGAAGCATGTCCTGAGACAAATTGGTCACATCAAAGTTCTCCACATCTTCTTCTGTAAAACAAAAGGTGAAGAAAGTCCAGAGGTCTTCTCTAAACAATGGGAAAAGACAGAGTCTAGTATCTTCAACGGGGTCCTTAAGCCCAAGGGAGAGCGAGGCTAACCTGATGCCCAGGAACAAGGGCCTACCCTCCTCCCCCCTTGGTCAGGTGGGCAAGCATGTTCCAGGAAAGTTCTTGAGAACCTCATTACAGCATGGAACAGGCCACTTCTCACACCAGTCCCACTGGGTCCAACATACTTTTCTCTTCTGCATTTGTTCATTCAGTTTTAGAAAAAGGCATTTCAGGCCTCATGTTCAATGAGCTATACCCAGACCCTTGGGGATGGTCTGGAAAAATTCTTTGATTTCAGAAATTCAGTAGGCTGTCTGGCATACTCACACTTGTATATATAGCGAGAAAGCTGGGAACCAGATGGCCCCCGTGGTTCATTTAAAAGACCGAATCTCCATATTCTGACAAGGCAGACCTACTGTCTCACCACTCAGAAGTGAAGATGAGTGCATGACGGCAGATGGCCCAAACCTGTGGGGGCTTCTGGGATTTAATTTCACCAAGTTGGTAATCTTAAACGGGATTCCATAAAATATCAAAACGATAGGATACTCCAAAACAAGGGGGTTCCACGGACGAATATGGTTGAGAAATGTGTTTCACATATCTTCATCATGGAGATTCCCAAAGATCATAGCATACAGAAGGACGTGAGGAGTTATAACAAATTCTACATTAAGTAAATCGGTTTAACCTCTTGTAAAGAAGAGCATCTATTAGCTTCTCAGGGAAACCCCACACTAACGGTAGTGAGAGGTAGTCTCTCTGGTGAGAGATCTAAGTGGGGACATCAAGAATCTTCTAGCACCCTGAAGAAGAAAAAGGCCATGGGAGGTTCCCTTCCTGCCACAGAAGTGGAAGTTCTAAGAAAGGCTCTCTTGCCTGACACGATGGGCCACCTCAACCCACAGGCCCTGTGTGCCCGGCCAAGGCCACATGTGAAAATACTCAGGCTTGAGTTCTGTGACAAAAGCAGCTTTTCTCCTTAGACCCAGACCCCTATTTTGAATACAGGACATTCACTGCAGACCCTGGTGCTTCAAAGACACAAGCATCTTACAAAATGTATTCAAAATCTAGCCCTTTTCATTTACGAGAATTATTACTAAGACCTACGACTGAACCCCCTTAGGACAATGTGTAACAATTCTCGGATTTTCATCCTGTATAAACAGCATTTTTTAATGGACATCAGGGGCTAGAAAAACCCTTCTGGGGAGGGTGGGCTGCTTTGTCAGAAAAGCTATAATGCTAGAAACAACCTAAAAGTCTGATTCAAAGTGCGGCCACAGTTAATCCATGTCGAGTGCTAACAGTGGTGCCTAGCACATAGTAGGTACAATACAATTTCTTTTAGGTGAAGTTTATTTAGAATTTGTAATGACACAGGAAAGTCACAGTTTTAAGGGAAAAGAGCAAGATACAAAATTATTTATGGTATACTCTCAACTACTGTACATACAATATTTATGTGTGCTTATATAAGCACAGAGGAAAGACAAAATACATCACAAGGCTTACAGTGTTTATTCCCTAGATAGTAGGGATAAAAGATTTTTATTTTCTTTAAGCTTTACTAGACTTTTCAAAATTTCTACAATAAGCATAATTTTTACAGTCAGGAAAAAAAATGCACATTATTTTAGGAAAAAGGGGTTCACTACAATTGACTACACCTGCCTTTTATCACCAATAAGGATTTTGTAAACTAACACTAAGCTTACAGAAACTAAGACTTCAGATAATATATAAAGGTCCACTAGAGAAATCACATTAAGAACAATAACCTTCCAAGAAATATCTTTCCCCCCTAACTTCAACACTTACTGTGTGCCATATACACGCTATGAATTTAGATAAATACCGCTGAGCTCTAAGTCCCAGTTCAGAATCTTCCTTTTTCTCTTTGCTTCCATATTACATTTCTGAGATGCTCCCGTGGTGCTGTGTGTACCCAAGGTTCCTCGTTCCACACATGCCTCCACCACTTTACGTATCCACCCCACCCCAGGGATGGACTCCTGGGCACCTCCAACTCCCACTACCACAGACAAGCCTGACCCACAGGTTCCACCAGCCCACTCTCCAGGGCCGGGCCAGCAGTGTGTGAAGACAGTGCCGTTTCCTTGAGTGACTGCGGCTGCTCCAACCCACTGTCCTAGGCAGCAGCCCCCTCTTTATGAGAGAAGAGGTTGTAAGAAAACTGTGAAATCCACAAGAAAGGCTCCAGACAAAAACCCCTCCTGCTACTCCCACACACATATCCCAAATGAACATCCAGCACTCTGTAAGAATTTGAGGAATCTTTTCCAACTTGGGCACTCTAGAATTCCGGAACACTGCAGTGGGGAAAAAAAAAAAAAAAAAAAAAAAAACAAAAAAAAACCAAACCCAACTGGGAAGGGTAACGAGGAAGAAAGAGCCTGGGTCCCCGAGAATGAGGACCAGCCCTGGCAGACTGTGGGTTTTTTGTCAGGCAGAACAGTATGGGGCTGAGTATAGACTCTGGGGCCAGACTCAGACCCTGATTGTCACTCACTAGGTATGGGGCTTCGGGCAAAGGACTTTACTTTGGTGCTCAATGCCTCCTCTGCTAAGGTGGTAACATCCTACTGGTAAGTTAATACACAAAGGTGCTGACAACCGAACCTGGCACAAAAGCAGCGTTGTCTAAATGTTAGCTAGTGTCATTGTCATTAAACAAGGAACAAATAATCTTCTATCTCTTTTTAAGCCCCTGTTATTTTGGATCTCTGTTATTTGCAGCCAAACCTAATCTAATCCCAACACGTACCTTAAAAAATAAGTAAATTTTCAAAGCTTTCCATCTCCACCAACTGGCATAAAGGAGGAAAATCTAACAACGTGAAGTCTTAAGTCGGTAAGATGCCACTCTCAGTAACTCTACCAATTACAAACCTTGAGCTGTCCAGGGAGCAAAGGAACCAAGAGACAAGTTGCTGATTTGGGGGGCTCCTGTCTCCCCGTGTGCTGTCCTGATGCCTGGCTTGCCCATCAGCCCTTGGCTTTCACAGACAGTGAGTTCAGCAGCCTTTCAGGGAGTGGGAGGACAGTTTAGTTCTAGTGTTCTGCCTGCTGGGAGGATAAAATTCACACATTCAGTCAAAAACTGTGAGCTGAGCGCACCGGCAAAAAGCAGCCGAGAAAGGGAGGCCCAAATGCTCTCTGAAGAGCTCCATTCAGCATAAACAGTCTGTTCAGAAGGATCATTAAACATTCCACTTGAGAAAATTCAACATATAATTGAAGCTGGAATGGGAAACAGTGCCAGCAAGGCAGTCTCCAATGATGGCAGTATCTTTGGTTGTCATTACAGAGCAAGCAACAGCCAGGACCCAGACTGGAGGCAATGAGATTTTAAGGATATTTTATGGCTATTTTAAAAGGCAAAGCATCCAAAAAGAGGAAGCCCAAAAGCCCTTTATAAGAATCAAATTGCCCACTCCGGGCTTGATGAGAACATGCCCATTTATTAGCGGATATAATGTACTTGAGTGGTGACTTTAGTCGAGTGTTTATTTTTCTGAGAACTCCACGTCCTGGGCCTGAAATCAGCCTTGTATATGCCTCAAGTACTCCCCGACAGCTCTGGGAAGAACTGGTTGTGCTTAAACTGACAAGAGTAACTTGTCTCTTTGCTGCTCTAGGCACTTCCCAGGAACCATCTGTGATTGCAGGGCAATTTCTAGATTTTGTGATCTGCTGGGTCAGAATGATTCAGCCCGACTGGCAGACAGGAGAAGGTTCGAGGCATCAGACTGCAGCCTGTTTCCCAAAGCCTCTGGTTTACCTGATTCCTGTCTTTATTTTTTTAAGACTAGACACATAAGAATACCTTATGTAATGTTTTCAGGACACAAAAGTAAACTGATGAAAGGAAAAAAATAAAATCAGGGCCATACATCTAAAGAACCTCATAAAATAAGAACTTAAATATTTCATCCAGGAAAACGCCGCTTGTGTCAAGGAATTCATCTGATCACCTGTATGTAATCATTTTTAAGTGCTATATAAATGTATTATTGGGGAGCCTGGGTGGCTCAGTCAGTTAAGCGTCTGTCTGCCTTTGGCTCGGGCTGGGTCCTGGGGTCCTGTGATCGAGCCCCACATTGGGTTCCCTGCTCAGTGGGGAGTCTGCTTCTCCTTCTGCCTCTGCTCCTCCCCATGGCTTGTGATTTCTCTCCCTAATAGATAAATTGGGCACTGTTGATCTAGCATTTTCAGGTAAGTATATGATGGCAGGAGTGGGATGAGGATGCCACCGAAAACCATAGTACGGAGAGGGTGTAAGGGCTCCCGGCTAATCCGTGGAAGGTCAAACTACCTGAAAGAGAAGGAAGAATGAAGAGAGTTGGTCTCCTCCGAGGAGAAGATCAGGGGAAAGACTTCTGAGGCTCCTACAGAGCAGACACATGCAGGGAGGCGGTTCTGTTTCATGAGGACCGTGTTACCGTGAAAGAGGAAGCATGCTGTCTCAATGCTGACCAGGGAGCCCTTCCTGACACTGTGCCTATCAGTCAGTGAGGTGACTACAAGGTAAGGACTGACTCAGGACAATACAGGACCCCTGGCAGGGGAGCAGCCTCAGTATACGTGTGTCATGATACCCTGGTTAAAATTATTCTTAAAAACCAACATATTGCCACATTTTCTCCATTGTCCTCAGGTTCCTGTATTACTCTTACTTTTATTTAGCAAACATTCACGACTGCTGGCTAACTCAGCCCCTGGGCACACGCTGTTGGACCCCATATTGTATAAAACCAGACCACAGGAGTATTCAGGTTAAAGGGGCAAAAGAAGGGCCAAGTCCAGCACACACTTCCCCTTCTAGGACCTGCCTAGAGACCACACACAGAGATAGGCGGCGTGGCACCAAGACACCGTGGCTGTGAACAGGCTCTGGGGAGTCCAGGGCCCCCACTGTCAGCTGCTCAGAGGCCTTTCATCGAAGCTTAAACGTCTTGCATATGTGAGCTCTCACAACTTGTCCTCGGTTACAGTTCCTCCCTTATTCTGGGTCAGATGCCAGAGAGACAGAGCCAGCAGGCAGGCACGCACATGCCGCTCAGCTCGCTGCCAGGGAGAGAACAGGCGAGGTCTGACAGTCCCACAGATGATAAGCCACAGCTAGCCCTTGGAGAACTTCCCTCCTACGAGACAGGACATGCAGCCCTGGACATCCCAGCAAAGTGGTTCAGCTCAGCCCTCCGGTGGGGCTGTCCCCAAGAGACGTGTGTCGCTGGGAAGAGCCTCCCACTGGCACTTACAAGATTACTTACTTTATCTATGAAGATGAGGCCAGGAAGCATCTTGAGGAAAGCATCTAAATAAGGGAAGTGCTAACAACTTCTGCAACAACCACACTCCCCAATTCCCTCCAAACCAACAGCATTATGACAGAAAGTGGAACATCGTTACTACATGATTTAATTTATAGAAAGTTTAGAAACAGGCAAAACTAAGTGGGATGTTAGATGTCAGTGAAGTAGTCACCTCTGAGGGAGTAGGGACCAGAAGGGAACACGGCGGTGGGGGGCAGGGGGGAGGACTTCGGCAGTGCTGGAAATGTTCCATGTCTTGATACAGTGCTGGCTACTTACAGGAAATATATCGAGCTGTGCGTGTATGAGATATGTGCTTTTTATTTATTTAAGATTTTATTTATTTATTTGACACACACAGAGAGAGAGAGAGAGAGCACAAAGAGAGAGAGCAGCAGGCAAGGAGAAGGAGAGGCAGGCTCCCCACTGGGCAAGGAGCCCAATGTGGGACTCGATCCCAGGACCCTGACATCATGACCTGCACTGAAGGCAGATGCGTAACCAACTGAGCCATCCCGGTGCCCTGAGATATGTACTTTTTAAAAAGTATATTATTCTTCAATATAAAGTTTATATTTTAAAAAGCAAACAAAGAGTGTCCTTTAAGCCCATAATGAAAACCCATCATTACTATAGAGGTCTGTCCAGTTTCATCCTTGGCCTCCATACCTCACGAGACAGGGAGGAACAGGATGGGCAGGGTGGGTATCACACACAGAGTAGGAGATGAGGAAGAGAAGGAAGCTTCCTGGGAACAGAGAGCATGGGCTGGAGTACAACCCCAAGAGCCAGGGACCAAGACATGGTGGCAGAGTCCATGATCCCTGAGTATGGGGGGGGGGGGGGGGGAGTTCTTACCAACAATTCCTTTTCTCTGAAAATCTGAGTACTATCAAAAAGTAACTGCATGTCTCACCCCTCACCTCCTTCAGGACTTAGCGCCAATGTCATCTCCTCAGTGTGACCCTGGCTCACTGCCCTGTTTGAAACCTGTTCCTGTCGCCACTCTTGCCAACAAGGCATCACCCCTGCTTCATTTTTCCCCATAGCACTCGTCACAATCTGGCAAAAACTACCTGTGATTTTATTCATTATCTGTTTCTGCTCATCAGAAGTCAGGTTCTATGAAGGGATTTCTTTTTATGTATAATTTACATACAGTAGACTACATATAAGTGCACAGTCCCCTTTTATTTTTTGGAAGAGAGAGGGATCACATGTGTAAGCAGGGTGAGGGAAAGGGGCAGAGGGAAAGAGAAAATCTCAAGGAGACTCCATGCTTAGCACAGAGCCCGATGTGACCCTGAGATCATGACTGGAGTGGAAATCAAGAGTCAGACACTTAACCAACTAAGCCACTCAGGTGCCCCCACAGTCTGTTCTGACCCATATATACATCTGTGTAAGAGACACCTCAGTCCAAATAGAGAACATTTCCAGCACCCCAGAAATTTTCTCATGCCCCTTCCCAGTCTCCAGCCAGTCAACCATTGCTTTGATTTCTATTGTCATGGATTATTTTTGAACTCCATTTAAAAAAAAAAAAAAATGGAATCCCACAGGGATGCCTGGGTGGCTCAGTTGGTCGGACATCTGACTTTGACTCAGGTCATGATCCCAGGGTGTTGGGATCAAGTCCCACATCGGGCTCCTTGCTCAGTGGGGAGTCTGCTTCTCCTTCTGTCTGATGCTCCTCCGCTTTGTGCTTATTCTCTCTCTCTGACAAATAAGTAAATAAAATAAAAACTTTTAAAAAAATGGAATCACACAATGTATACTTTTTTGGCATCTGACTTCTTTTGTTCAACACAGTGATTTTGGGATAGTTTCTTCCACACTGTGTTTATTGATAGTTCTTTTTTTTTAAAGATTTTATTTATTTATTTGACAGACAGAGATCACAAGTAGGGAGAGAGGCAGGCAGAGAGAGGGGGAAAGCAGGCTCCCTGCTGAGCAGAGAGCCTGATGCGGGGCTCGATCTCAGGACCCTGGGATCGTGATCTGAGCCGAAGGCAGAGGCTTTAACCCACTGAGCCACCCAGGTACCCCGATAGTTCATTCTTTTTATTGCTGAGTACGAATCCATTGAAATTTTCCTGTTCCAGATTATTTGGGTTGGTTCCAATTTTTGTCTATATGAAAAAAGTTGCAGTCTTTAGGAAACTGTACAGTCTTTTGGAAACTGTAAGCTTTCATTGAATAAACACCTAGAAGTAAAAGCCACTGATTCTGTCTACTTGATTTACTTATGGTCATATCCCCAGTGCCCAGTATAGATGCTCAATGAATATCTGCTATCCATCTCTTAGAAGAGAGAAAACTTCTGGCTAACTCAGCAAAGCATCGAAATATTGTAATGCACTGCCCTCTGGTGGCCAGCCCCAGCAAAGCCATACTAATCCCAGAAAGTCTTAGAAAGTTACAATGACATTTTCATTCTGTCATTCATCTAGACATGTATGGAACGCGTGATTTGGACATCAGACTAAAAGCATTGGGAATATAAGATATTTAAAATAGTCTCTGGTGTCAGAGAATCCTACAATCTGGTGGCAGAGAGCAGGAAGACAACACAAACTATAACCAGTGTGGTAAAGGGCTACAAAAGAAACGTACAGTGTTATGGAAGGAGCACTGCTGGGGTGATGCAGGCAAGGCAAGGGTGAGGGCAGGCTTCCTTTTGTAAAGGATATATGAGGATTCTCCCAGGGGAGAAGAAGGGAACGGTGCAGGACAGGCTTTAGATTATACGTGTCAATTTGGGATTGCTGAGTTTAAGGGGTGGGAAGGGAGCAGATCCCAGAGGGCCTTGCGTGAGCTAGCTAACCTGGCTGCTTGAATCTGTATGTGACAGGGTGTTACCAAAGGGCTTACGCAGAGGAGCTGCATGGACAAGTCTGTGTTTGAATGGTGTATAAGGCAGAAAATCGGAGCAGGGAAAACACGCTTGGTCATTTCAGCATCCAGGCCTGACCCAGGGCAGTCACAGGAGAATGGAGAGGGAAGCAGACTCAGGAAACACTGAGAACTTAAAATCATCACAGCTTTGTGACTCGTTGGATATAGAAGGTTGAAACTCACGCCCAGTTCTTACCATTTCTGACTCAGGATTCAGGAAATGTTGCCTACTAAGAGAAAAGCATGGCCGGGTGTGGGGAGAAAAGGAGTTGGTGAAACATGGAGGCTGAGGAGCCTCAGGGTAGCAGAAATTGCAGGCTGTCCACAAATAATTATTCCCCTCTACTTCTTGGTGAAGGGTACTGGCCACCCCGGTTTCCAGCCTCATCTGCAGCTAGCTATGGCCATATGACTCAATGCAGACAGAAGAGATCCAAACCCAAGCACCATATACAACCTTGGGAAGTGTCCTTAAATGGAAGGAGTATGCCTTTCTTCCTTTCTTCCTCCACACTAGATGGAATACAGACGTGATGGCTGGAGCACAAGCAGCTATCCTGGATTGCAAGAAGGAAACCAGAGGCTGAATGAAAATGGTAGAACAACAAGACAGAAGAGCCTGGGTCCCTGATATCTTAGGGCAGCATACAAGCCCTGGACTACTGACCTCTCAACTTTCTATGTGAGAGAAATAAGCTTTTCTATCTTCTTAAGATACTATTATTTGGGGTTCCTGGTCACAGGTAGCCATGCTAGCCCTAACTGATCATTTACAACATATCCAAGTGGAAATGTCACGCAGGGCACTGGACTCGTAAGTCAGAGGTCTGGGAAAGACTTCCCTTCTGGGGGCTCCATGGCTATGATGCTTCTGAAAACATATGCTTCAAGTAAAACTTGAAATGGAAATCTCACTATACCCCTTCCTACAGAAGAGAGAAGGGAAAGTGATTTAATACTGTTTCATTTTTTACTGAGAGAAACCAGCAGACACCACTCTGTTTTTGAAAACAAGATCACGAACTCTGCTCTTCTGCAGGATTGCTTCACATGTATCCCTTGAAGAGTTGCCATTTAGCCATTTATTTTGATGATGGCCACACTATCGGTTATACTGGACCACTGTGTTCATGGCTAGATCAGTAATACCATCTGAGCCCAAAAGTTCTCATAGATGGGAGTCGTCTGGGGGTCCTCTGCAGGCCTGAGAGTCACAAGCCCAAGAAAGTGTCTCCTTTAGCACCATCACCCTGAGCCCAGGGTGACCACACCGCTGCCTTATCTGTAGGGGACCCACCTCCCCATGGGCAGCTGGCTTCAGCAGATAAAGAAGCTGCCTGGGGGCCAGGCTAGCAAGAGACAACTTCTCTGTCAACTCAGAGGGAGTAACTTTCACAACAAACAGGACACACCACAAAATAAGGTCAGGTGCTAATTTACAGAAGTGACAGTGGTGGGACCAAGCCTATCGGGGAGGAGATATAGGAGAAGCTCTGATAGAGCAGATCCTCCACGCTACAGTTCAGGGAGATGGGGCAGTGGGGGAAGGCTACCTGGTGGGACCTGCCCAGGATGACAGGGCAACAGTCTGGCTTATCCCACAGGCAAAAGATACCTGAGGTCCCCTGCTTAGAGAGTGTCACAGCAAGAGCCTTTACAGCAGCTCCTTATTAGGACATGACACCATTAGAGAAGGGAAGAAAAGCAGCATTGTTACCCAGACAGGAGAATTAGTCTCCTTTTATTTTTTTAACATAAGCTCTATGCCCAACATGGGGTTTGAACTCATGACCCTGAGATCAAGAGTCACATACTCTACTGACTGAGCCAGCTAGGTGCCCCAAGAATTTTTCTTGAAGGCAACAAAAAATGTTGCATCTCTGTTCAAGAAAGATCTTGAAGCTGAAGAGAAGTCTGAATGCCTTACTTCTTTAAAACTTAATTTATATACCTCAACTAATGAATACATACATAAAATGTGGTATATCCATGCAATGGAATATGACCATCAAAAGGAAGGAAGTACTGGCAGAGACTAAACATGAATGAATCTCAAAAATGTGGTAAGTGAAAGAAGCCAGGCACAAAACACCGCATACTGTAAGATTCCATTTATATGAAATGTCCAGAAAAGGCAAACCCATAGAGACAAAGTAGATTAGCAATTGCTTATAGAGGTAGAGGAAATGGGAAGCTTGGGGGTGATGACTAAAGGATTCAGGGTTTCTTTGGGGGGGGGGTGATTAAAAGTGTTCTAAATTGATTGTGGTGATGCTTACACAACTCTATATACTAAAAACTACTCAACTATACATTTTAGTGGGTGAATTATACGGTATATGAATTACATCTCAATAAAGATGCTACAATTAAAAAAAAGCCCACAAAACTTAACTTGTAAGTTTACTGTAACTCCAATAAAAATTCTAAAAGGTTCCTACTTCCTGAATTTGGCAAGTTGATTCTAAAGTTCATGTGGTGGGCAGAAGACATAAACAGACATTTCTCCAAAGAAGACATACAGGTGGCCAACAAACACATGAAAAAGGCACTCAACATCACGCACCACCAGGAAAATGCAAATCAAAACCACAATGAGATACACCTCACACCTGTCAGAACAGCTAAAACCAACAACACAAGAAACAACAGGTGTTGGTGAGGATGTGGAGAGAAAGGAACCCTCTTGCACTGCTGGTGGGAATGCAAACTGGGGCAGCCACCATGGAAAACAGTATGGAGGTTCCTTGAAAAATTAAAAATAGAACTCCCCAGTGGTCCAGGAATAACACTACTGGATATTTACCCAAAGAATACAAAAACAGAAATTAAAAAGCATACATGCACCCCTATGTTTATAGCAGCATTACTTACAATAGCCAAGATATGAAAGCAACCCAAGTGTCCACCAATAGACGAATGGATAAAGAAGATGTTGTGTATGTATATACACGATGGAATATTACTCAGCCATAAGAAGGAATGAAACCTTGCCATTTACAATGACAAGGATGGAGCTAGAGGGTATTATGCTAAGCGAAATCAGTCAGTCAGAGAAAGACTGATACCATATGATTTTGTTCATATGGAATTTAAGAACAAACGAAACAAGCAAAGAGAGAAAGGGGGCAGACCAAGAAACAGACTCTTAACTGTAGAGAACAAACTGATGGTGATCAGAGGGGATGGGGTTGGGGGGGGGCGGGGGATGGATGAAACGTGATGGAGATTGAGCAGGGCACCTGTGATGAGCACCAGGTGATGTGTGGAAGTGTTGAATCATTGTATTGTGCACCTGAAACTAATATTAAATATAATTATAAATATAATTATAAATTTAATAAATTTATATAAATTTAAATATAAATTTAAAATAAAATTTAAAAAAAGAAAAAGGTAGATACATAAAGTTCATATGAAAGAAGAGCCATGACAAGTTTTTAAAAAGGATGATGAAAGGGCCCTGGAATAATGACAAAAACACACTATAAATCTCAAAACCCCAAGCTGTGTGCTGCTTGCATAAAAATGGAGATAAATGGAACAGAATAAAGAAGTAGAGCTGTGTAAATAAAGGAATTAGTATTATATTATGAAGAGGCCTGTCATAGCAGCAAAGAAAGGATGGTTATTTATAAACTGTGCTGAAATAATGAGCCACTGGGTTGCACAGGAACTTTAATCTCAACTGATCTCACCACCCGGGAAAGCAAATTAATAATGAAATTTTAAAAGCTAAATGTAAAAACAAGCCCACAAGGGAAGAGAAGAAAACACAGGAGCACATTTTTGTAATACTGGGGTGGGGAAGGAAAGACTTTCTTTTTTTTTTTTAAAGATTTTATTTATTTGACAGAGACCACAATTAGGAAGAGAGGCAGGCAGAGAGAGAGGAAGGGAAGCAGGCTCCCTGCTGAGCAGAGAGCCCAACTCTGGGCTTGATCCCGGGACCCTGGGATCATGACCTGAGCCAAAGGCAGAGGCTTTAACCCACTGAGCCACCCAGGCACCCCAAGGAAACTCTTTCTAAGCAAGATACTGAATCTCAAAACCAACGGTTTTCGAGCACTGGTCTACTAGTCGTTTGCCAGCTCCTCCACTAAAGGGCAGGGCTGCGCTTGTTGGCTTGGTCTCTCTCCCGGGGCCCATAACAGGAGCTCATGAACACCTGCCGAATGGGCAGATTTGATTACATAAAAATTAGGAAATTCTACATAAGGAGACACAATAAACAAAGTTAAAAGACAAGTGATGGTCCTAGAGAAAAATAATTATTAGGTTGAGCCATATAAAATTCCCATTTTGGGGGAGTAGGGGTAAAAACGGCTGAATTTTAGCAATATCATGTGGTGGGACCTAGTATTTTTCACACATACCAGATAAAGGATGACTATATTTAATTTACAAAAGGTTCTTACAAAACAACAAGACCAGCAATCCAACAGGGAAAAATGGTAAAGAATTTGAACAGATTGCAAAGAAACAAATGCTACTGTGTACCCCTCACTGGAGAGCAAGTGGAACAAAAACTAAAACACAGACCATGGGTAATTTGCCAGACTGGTGAAACAGAATTAGATTTAGGTATCTAGTTTTGCTAAGGATGTGAAGAACAGTGCACCCACACATTAGTGGTCAGAGTACAAACTTCTCTGGAATGTGATTTAGTAGTACTGTTTGGCATGCTTTTAGGAAGGACTACCAGTTTCACTTCTGAGACTCTCCTTCAGAGAAACATGTATTTTTTTTTTTTTTTTAAGATTTTATTTGTCTGAGAGAGAGAAAGAACACAAGCAGGGGGAGCCTCAGGCAGAGGGAGAAGCAGGATCCTCGCTGAGCAGGGAGCCCAATGCAGGACTCAATCCCAGGACCCTGGGACCATGACCGGAGCCGAAAACAGACACTTCACTGACTGAGCCACCCAGGGCCCTGTTCTGATTTTTTTAATGAGCATGTACTTCTATCACATTTTTTTTTTAAAGGCAAAGGGCAGTAAGAAATGTACTGCCCTCTTTGGGGCACAGAATGGAGCAGAAGGAGCCATTAGAGGAATGGGAATTAAGTCAAAATACCACTAAATCATATAAAGACGATATGTATTAAGGTCAAAAGACCTGGGTATGAATCTGGAAAGCTCGTTAAATCTCTGAGCCTTGGATTTCTCACTTGTAAAGTGAGTTGATACACCTACCTTAAAGAGATACTGGGGCCTACTGAATGAAATACAGTATGTCAAAGTGCTCTGCAAAACAGTAAAGTGCTGGGGTGCCTGGGTGGCTCAGTGGGTTAAGCCACTGCCTTCGGCTTAGGTCATGATCTCAGGGTCCTGGGATCGAGTCCCGCATCAGGCTCTCTGCTCAGCAGGGAGCCTGCTTCTCTCTCTCTCTCTACCTGCCTCTCTGTCTACTTGTGATCTCTGTCAAATAAATAAATAAAATCTTTAAACAAAACAAAACAAAAAGAAACAGTAAAGTGCTTAAGAACCAGGGTGTTACTGGTTGGCATGGCAAAGCCCCAGGTTGAAAACCGGAAAAACAAGGGCAAAAGCTACAGACTCCTAAGGAGAGAAGAGAGGGATGGGAACTGATGGAATAAGAGAGAGATTTAAGAGACACACCAACCAATTAGAACGTGTGGACCCAATTCAAACAAATTATTAAACATATTTATGAGAATCAGAAAAATGTGAATGCTGACTGTATATTAGATTATACCAAGAAGCTATTATAACTTTTTAGCTGTAATAGGGCATTATGGCTGTGGGTTTCTTTAATCACTGTCTTCTAGAAGTACATACGGAAATATTTATGGATGAAACGATATGACATCTGGTATTGCTTCCAAATAATTCACAAAGAGGAAAGGGTGGAAATAGAGGTAGGGATGGAACAAGACTGGCTGGCGAAGATATGGAGATTAGTGGTATATTTTTCTACCTTTACAAATGTCTGAAACTTAACCTATTTAAAGTTTTTATTAAAAAAAAAAATGAATGGACTCCACCTTCCTCAGTCTAGGAGGAGGTACTAAGACCTTTCTGAAGTCTGTTGCAGAAGTGAAACTGGGTGGAGCCTTGCCAAGACTGGCCCCAAGGAAGGGCGGAGAAGCCCATGCATAAAGACCATAGGTCAGCAGGCGGGCTGACAAGTACTAAGATCAGAATGCAGTCACATCTATCAAAGAAAAGCAGGGTGATCGGTGACCGACAGCATTGTGCCTACAGGAAGAAGAGGAAAATTTGGTACAAAGTGTAAGTGGCAGCTAACGGGATAATTAAATATCCAATTAGAACTGCAGCTGCTGCGGATTATTTGGAACTGGCTTGACACTGTTAACCAGAATTTCATGCCAGCATCTACACTTCAAATGTCCGTTAGCGAATGGCTTAATACCTTCCTAGGCTCATCCTTTAATACTATTTCAGAAAAATGTTATTGCAAGAAGCAACCCCCAAATCCCGACCGATCAGCTGCACCGCTCTTAATAAAGTTAAACACGCAGAAATAAGCTGCCTCTGAAAGCTGACCTATTAATGTGAAGGGAAAATGAAAAGGCCTCTAGCAAAAGCTTTATTTATATGCTTTTGGTAGCTACATTTTAACTCGTCTTTCTTATGCTTAGGATCCCCTGGTCGAGTGAGCAAGGGCGACCTAACTCCCAGGTCTGCCCTGGTTGCTGCCACTGAAGGGGACAAGGGACGGTGTCATTCAGATGCCTTACTTTTCAGAGACTGCCTCATTCATAAAAGACCAAAACACCATCCGCTGAGGCCCATCAGAAAACAAGGAGCTGGTTGGATCAAGTGAGACATTTTTACATCTTCACCTTCCAAGGGGCTCTACTCTGGTCTACTTCTCATTAGCCCCCTGCCCTCCAGCACTGGCTTCCTCCAAAACCCACAATAACCCACCGCCTCCAGAGCCTAAAGAAAAGGGTTCTAGTCCTCGCTCTGCCACCAATGAGGAGGCAGGGCATCTCATGACCCATTGGTGAAATGAGGGGATGACACAATGGTGTTCTGAGGCTGCCTCCAATGTTCTGATTCCCCCAAGGGCTCCCCCTTAACTTGCTGAGAGAACCAATATGACAGATGGGTTTTCCGGTGAGTCTCTAAGCACAAGCAGTAGAGGAAACCAAAAGGAGAAGGGGAGGATCCTTCACCCCTTTCAAGACTCTGCCTAATTCAGGCCTGGCTGGAGGAGGAGGCTGGAGCTGTAAGAAAACCTAATCGCCCGCATAATATCTACTCATTTTATCCAAAGTGACAAACACCTAATGGGACAAGAGGAGAAGGAGGAGGAGAGAAATAGAGGTTCTGGAGCTCTCCTAGGCCCCTTCTGCTAACTCCAATGTGAGCTGGATTCTGGTGCCCCCAGCTTTCCTCCCCTACATGGCCACATCCCGCTGCTAAGATACAGTATGTGAACTCAAGTGTGAAGACCTCACATACACTCTAAAAATTCAGCTTTCGTGAAGGAGGGCCTGTGTTTGAGACAAGTTCAAAACAATCCCAAAATGACCTCAAATAAAGCACCGAACCATCTGTGTATGGCAGAACATAAAGGTATCCATTTGGCCCTTCTGTGACAAAGCAGGTCCTTTGGGTGAGATCTGTGGCCATCTCAAGAAAGAAATGAATTCCAGGCTGCTTACTGCTGTCAAAATAGGTTTAGCAGTGTACTCGAGGGCCATGATCTCTTTTTGGCAAGACATGCCTCCTGGCTGCACTCTTGGGAAAAACAAACACACTGTAGATCAGAAAGAGCAATAGTTCATTCAACTTGGTACTCATGCTTCTTACCCACATATTCTGAGAGGAAGACGACAAAGAACGGAGTGACCAGGTCATTAATTCCCTGGACATACCCACTGGCAGGGTGTCGGATGGCCCAAATAAACAGAATTCTTTCGAAGATCTAGGAAAATGAGAAAGAAGACATGACTGTTAAATCATAGGGATACACTCTCGCCCTGTACTTACCTACCTCACAATGTACCTCAGGGATGAGGTCAAATTTTTATTAAATTCTAGAACTACTGTGGGACAAACCAAGTATACAAAAATGCAGAAAGTTTCTAAGAAGCTGGCTGTTTTTAAGCAGGGGTGGAACGTTCTTGCCTTTTGTTTCTCTTTGCAGTAGGCAGTCACTGTGATCTACAAGTGAGAAAAGGCAGGACAGTGACACAAAGGACTGAGGAGAAGGTCTGCCACGGATGGCACTAACCAGGCCACCACACTCCCATTTGTCATTTGTAAATAACTGGTTCTCCATCTCCAGAAGCAAGATGGTAGAACATCTAAGTTCTGATACCTTTTCCAAATCTTTTTTTTATTATCACAGGATGTGGAGAGGAAACTCCCTCTCCACCACACTCTCCTTTCTCCCCACTGAGATGGAAAGAAATGTAGGCCTAGATGTACTTCTAGCCCAGCCTGACTGGGAGCCAGTGACAGACCATCAATGCTGGAAGTCACTTCGTGTATCAGGATGCAACCCAGACATTCACTGGGGACAGGAAGTCAAATAACCTAATCCTACAGCTGGGAACTTGCAAACAGAGAAATCAGCCTGGGCCTCCATGGGAAAGCTGCTGGGGTTAAGTATATTAGCCACAGGAGACCAGAACCTACAGTGGGGAGAAAAAAAAAGATCTTTCAGGTCCCTTTTCAGAGTCTGGCCCTGCCCCATTCAGCTACACTCCCTCTGCCTTCATTAGGCTCTCTCAGTGCCCCACACCCCTTCTTCTCTGATGCTACTTGTCTCCTGACTTCATCCTGGTGACAACAACTCCCTAGTTCAATACATTCTTCAATACATTCTTTACACTGGCTTTGATTGGGCTGCCTCATGTCTCTGGGAGCTACAGCAGAGGGATGGCAGAACTGACGGTGACCGCAAGCGGGGGGCAAGAGAGATAAGTGGGCCTCCACAGCACATGGGCTCAGGGGGCAGACTGCAGAGGGCCTTCTCTGAGTTCAGGTGCAAGGGAGAACCCTCTTCTCCCCCAGGGAGAACAATAGCAAGGAAATGCTTGTATGGTTTTAGGGTTGGTGAGCCAGGGTAGGAGAGAAGTGGAGAATCTAGAGACACAGTAAAGGCTGTTTCCCATCCCCCATGTTGCATCTATCTTCCAGCTGGCAGAGGGAGCTGAGAAACAAACCCACTGTCAACACTCCTGCTCTTACAGGCAGTGAGAACCAAGCTCTGCCTGGAACCGAGCTGGCCTCTCTGCCTCCACTAGAGTTGCCCACTGGCTCTCTGGGGCCCAGGGAAGGGTGTGGCATCCTCATCTGTGTGAGGCCCAACATGCCAACAGAGGCCCTTTTAAATTCTTTCCTCCCTTCCTTGAAACAGATGTTCAAACTGGACCCACCACGTTCAGGAAGATCTAAAGGAGGCCCTGCTCTGTGGCCTTTGTCTGTCCGGGCGTCTCTGTTAGGTCTGAAGAACTCACCAGGGCTTCTACTCAGTTCCTTGTGAATACACAAATCCCAACTGACTGGTTTTAACAGTGGCCAAATACATGGAAGCCAGCGGTTCACAGACAGGAGACGTATGAGAATCCCTCTCCGGTAAGGATGGGACAGTGCAGACATGTACAAGTGAAAATGCCGAAGACAAGGGAACTGAAGAGCACCAGGCCTGGTTACCAGGGAGACCAGGGACTCTTCATTACAGACAGACAGCCTGGGATAATCCTGCCTTGCAGAGAGGAGGGAAGAGGATAATCCCTAAAGGTTTTTCGTGTACCTCTTGTACTTGTGTGGGTAATTCTGACTTGCTATAGTCAATTCTCAAGTATCTTTCAGATATGCAAAGCAAGTCTTTCGATATTCAGCGTTAGTTCTCTGCTCCTTGGCTGGCATTTCACGAATTAAGTCATACTCTTTGACTATAGCCTGCTAGATGGAAAGATGATTCAAGAAAAAATGGAAAGAATATACTTTGAGTTTTCATCTTTGTATTCATGTTCCACTACTAGGAAGAGTATTTCAAACACACTACTTTCCCTATCTCCAAGTTTACAGTAAGTACGCACAGGTAAAAAAGAACTAGCTGAACATCTCCAAATTAAAAGTGTGGAATGAAAAGAAACAAATAAATAAATAAAAGTGTGGAATGAGCCAGGCTCAGCTGTGGGGAACAATGGAAGACATGAAAGGATCCTCAGTAACTTTTTAGCCTCCCCTGAGCTGAATCTGGAGGTAAAATAATGGTGTCACCTTAAAAATCTTCTTTATGCTATTGGTAAGTCATGAGGGGTCCCACCAGTAAAATTATGAATATAACCTAAAGTCAAAGAGACTATTATCTTGAGCCATATTATCACCATCCCTCTCTATATGAGGGTAAATGAAAACAGAGTTCATTTCAGAGAGCACTTACACCCAGTGTCCTAGCTACTGCGAAGCTGTTAAGGAAATCCCTAATCTCAAGGAAGTTATAATTACTGCTTGGGTCAAAAAATAATAGTCCCACTGAGACCTTCCCTGTGCTTCACTAATCTGTTAGGTCTTCCGATATCACTACTAATTCAACTTCCCAAACGGATTTCAAATACCCGAAAGGATTTAAACCAGGCACTCAAACAGGTGTGTGGACACGCACGTTCACGGCAGCATTATTCACAATACCCAAAAGGGGGAAGCAATCCAACTGTCTATGGATGGACGAATGAGTTAACATGTGTTGTAAACACACAAGGAATATTATTCACTTTTAAAAGGAAGGAAATTCTGACACATGCTACAGCACAGATGAACCTTTAAGATATTATGCCAAGTGAAATAAGCCAGTAACACAAGGACAAACATTATATGATCCTACTTATTTGAAGTCCCCGAAATATTCAAATTCACAGAGGCAGAACGTAGGATGGTGGTCGCTGGGGAATGAAGAATTACTGTTTAATAGGTGTAGAGTTTCAGGTTGGGAAGATGGAAAGAAGTCCTCATGATGGGTGGTGGTGATGGTTGTCCAAGTGTGAAGGTACTTAATGGCATTGAAACTGTGCCCTTGAAAATGGTTAAAATGGCACCTTTCATGTTATGTATACTTACCACAATAAAGACCCATGCCACCCCCGCCTGATAAAGTAAAGCAAACACAGGGCTCGGAATTCTAATGTGCGAGTTCAAGTCTCATTCTGTTACCAGGGAGCTGTAAGACTCTGGGTAAGTCCCTCCACTTCCCAAAGCTCCACCTGGGCCCTGGGTTTGTTAAGAAGAGCCAGCGAGACAGCCCAAGAATGTACCCTGCAAGGACCACAGCTCCATATCTGGACACAAGGCACTACTGCAATTGGCTGTAAACCTGCTGGCGGCTGGGGAAAGGGCTAGGACAGAGCCGTGCAGAACAGGGGCCGCGGGAGTTACAGGGGGAGAAGGGCCCAGAACATTAAGTGCTTCCCTCACCTCCTGTACAAGTGGCTGCTGGAACAACGGAATGAGCGGATTTGTCCTTGGAATGTCAATGTGAATCTGAAAAAGAGAAGTCAGGTCTAAAAACACAAATGCTGGTTTGTTCTTTTGAGAAGTTATTTTCTTCGGAACAGGGAATCGAGCAAGTAAGAGTGAGCCCACACTTTACATTGAGAAAGCACTGACAGACCCACCAAAAAAGTCTAGTGAAGCCCACCTGTCCTTCTGGAATACATTCCCATGACAGCAATAGCTTATTGAGAGTGAGGAAACCTCCCCAAATAAACCACTCACATCAATTAGCAACAGGCTTCACAACCTAAGAGGATCAGCCGCTTTTTCCTGGTGCTCTGGAGTCTGTTTCACTCTGGGCTGGCATGTACTCAACAGGTGTGATTGAAAGGGGGACCCCTCCTTCAGAATCTTATCAAAAGTCGCCAAGGACTGGAAGGGCTCTGATGGCTGTGCTAATAAGCCAGGACGGGGAGCCCGAGGAAGCTGGCCTTCAGTAACTGGCACTGAACATCCTCACTTCTATCACCAAAGAGGTCACTATGGTCGATTTCTGCCTTAGGATTTCTCTGCACCCAGTCTAACGACCCCAAGCACTGTGTCAGTGGCAACAGAGGCTGCTTCAGTTCCTGAGGCTTGCTGAGGACAGTTGCCAGCACCCAGCCTTCCCCCCCTTTCCTTCCCTCCTCTTTTGGCAGGCTGTGGGGACCACTATAAGGGTGAGGGAGCACTCCCTGCTGAGCTAGTCTTGCAGACAGACAGACAGACGGGGGCCTGAGAA
This sequence comes from Lontra canadensis, assembly GCF_010015895.1. Classification (NCBI taxonomy): domain Eukaryota; kingdom Metazoa; phylum Chordata; class Mammalia; order Carnivora; family Mustelidae; genus Lontra; species Lontra canadensis. The sequence goes on from NW_022631017.1 coordinate 11,141,820, forward strand.
GGCGCCACCGCTGCCAGAAGGACATACTGATGTCACACAGTCCAGAGGGCCTGGACTACTCCCGAGCGAGCTCATCTTCCACTCTGCGCCCCAAGACCCTTACTATCTGCGATCTGAGGACCAACCGCCTTGGCAGCATCTGAGAGTTTGTTCACAGTGAAGGTCGCACCCTAGACCCAGTGAATCAGAATCTGTGTTTTACCATGATCCTTGGGTGGGTTTTTATCAAGGTCCTAGGTGATTTGTATGCACAATAAAGTTTGAGAAGCACTGCCAGTGATTAGTGCCAAAAAAAGAAAAATCTATTCAAAATGGCTAAAATCAGAGCTACTCATTAGAAAGAGGGGAAGCAGCTCTGGGAATAAAGCTAATTTCTAATGAGCACACCAGAGCCTGCAGACTTGGAAATCCCGCACTCCAACAGTACTCCTAGGAGACACACCTGAAAATTATGACTCGTAACCAAAAAAGGTGATGACTGTACCTGTCGGTAGGTATCCTGGTGATGTTCCTCATTTCGAGAGTCATAATACTGCTCAATGAAGCCAAAATATTCCTCCCGCTTCCGCTGCAGGGTCAGCTTCCTCCTCTCGGTGTTTGCGGGGAGATAGCCCTACAGACAGGATTGCTGGTCAGATGGGGACACACGCTGGTTGCATGAATCTTTAATTTTTTATCTTAGCCTGAGGAGTGGCTTGGAAACTGTCGAAGGAATGGAAGGACAACTGCCAAGAGGTCAAGAGTCCTCCCTTCCTGGGTCTGGCCACTCAGTGCTTGCTCTCTCCTCCTTCAACGAGCCCCGCATGTGGGCAGATGAAGCAAGGCCAGCCTTCCCAGGGCTAGTTACCCCCATGGCCCTGCGCCATGTGTGCAGCGCAGTCTGCTGGCGAGTACTCGAGAGCTCCCGGAGTTGGCGCAGCTGAACAATGGATGTAAGGTCAACAGGAGGGAACTGGACCCAAATTGGGGCCTCTGAGGGCTGCATGTGTGCAAGGTAACAGGTCCGAGAATCCCAGCAATACGGCCCCCTCTGTGACGCACCTTGGTAGCATGCCGTGGACATCTGTGCCGGTCACATAACCTTTTTCATGATAACAGTCAGAATTCACAGCTAAGGAAGCTGAACGGAATCTGTGACATAGCAGTGACAACCCACAGACACAGAGCTCCTAGCAGCGGCCTCCTGCCTCGCCAAAGCTCTGGGCCAACTTCCCTCCTCATCCCGGTCTAGACCCCACTCTCCATTCTTGCATCTCCTGCTCCCCTTCTGTTCTCACCAAACCTCCTCTTCATAGCATCTGCCCCTCCTGGAGGTGGCCCAGGCAGTGGTAACGGCTACAGGAGCGGGAGGGGGCAGGGCTCAGGAGAGTGGCCCTTCCTCTCGAGGACATTTAGGTCCTACATCCCATGGCCAATGACTGGAGAGCAGGGACAGTGTTCTATTCATGTCCTTGTATCCACACAGCAGCTGGCACCACGCCTGGCAAACAGCAGGCCCTTAACCATTCCTGACTAATGAATGAGCAAATGTGACCGGCTCAGGAAATCCTAGCGTCCCTACCCCAGGGGCTGGCCCAGTGCTCTGTCCTTAGTAAAAGCGGGACTAGTGCAGGCTTCTGCGGGAGGTCCACTTCTCAACCCCATGACTGCAGAGCAGCTCTCCACTGCTCCGGTTATCCCTGCTGGAAGAGCAGGGAACTCCAGGGAACATGGGAGCTGGCCCAAACACGTGCTGGGATCCCCAGGTCACTACACTCTTTCTCCCTGGTGTTGAGAACGTGAGATTGTGACTACAGGGAAAAGCTGTGCTCTTTTATACGTGTGTGAATAAGCTTGCGAGAGTGCGTTTCTCCACGCACAGAAAAAAGATGACAGTCCCACAGATCTGCCGTACCCAGTGGGACCGGAGGAGTCTATGCAGTAAGATGAATGTGTCCAGACTAACCTCAGCAGGTAAGAAGGGCTGTGTGAGGCTCACGCTTCTCTACACAGTGGGTAGAACTCACCGACAGGAGTCTCCAGGTTACAGGTCGAACCTCCCTGGGAACCCCTGGCCAGCTATACTTCCTCAGTTCATCTGCAAACAGAGAACAGCTGTGTTGGATGTGCTCTTCCCACAGGGCCCTAAAACGAACCTCAGCCGGCACTGCCTGACTCCGCCCACCATTCCAGAAAGACCGCCGCCACCAGCACCAGCGGCTACTGACAAGCACAGGGAAAAAGCCCCCAACAGCAGCCCTGAGCAGCACAGTGGCCAAGACACGGCTCCGCAGTGGTGAAGCGGTCAGCTCGGAGGTCAGACTTAGAGGGGAAAAGGAAGCCCAGTGAGTGTGGATTTCAGTCCAAATCGCCTTGAGGAAGGGGAGACCAAAGCCAGGAGAGTTGCACTATGGTCTACGGGCCACAGAATCCAGTCCCACCTAATTTGGTCCCTAATTCCTAGGAACATACTTCTGACTTAATACCTGCATGTCACTGCAATGGGCACCAGATCAGGAGATGCTGGAAAAGTAAAAGAAGGAAGAATAAAGAGCAATAGCTTCCAGGTCTCTCTGGGAGAGTTCCAGTCACCAGGAGCTCCTACCTCACCCAGGGGGTGCCCAGGGACTCACCTAAGTCAGTGTTGTGGCTGGAGAGAAGCTGCCGAAATTTTTCTAGGCGGGTTTTCTCCCGAACAGTCATCGGGGGTGCCCCAGATGCGTTCTGGTCCGAGATGCGGGCAACCAGGGGAATGATGGGTCGGAGAGGGAGGGACTGCTGTTTGTGCAGTGGGCTCCTCAGGCATGTATCACCTGCGATAGGGAGAGAGAGACCGGGTGGCATGTGAGGATGGACACGGACGAGCCTTACGCTGGCGGCTTGGCACCAGGCCCTCTGCCAAAACCGTGTCTGTGCCGCCCGAAGGTGCCTGCTGAGGGGCGGCCGGACTCCCAAAAGAGGGAGGATGGGCTGGGTTGTCAATCACCCCCTAACGAGGCGCCTTCCATGCTGTCAGAGACTCTGGATGCCAGAGCAACTCTGAGCACTTTTGTGGCCACTCTAGAGGGCAAGCAAGTGTTTTCTTTCTACCTCAACTTAGAATGTTCCTTCATGACTAATGTTGCGTTTGGGGGGAACACAGCCTGAGGCCATGTTTGCCTTCCCTTTCCACATCACAGAGCACATGAGAAATGATGACACGGGAAAGCGTGTGTGATAAAAACAGGTGGCTGCTGGCCTGAAACCCCAACCCCCACGTGGGAGCCCCAAGGGCTGAGAGGAACAGGAGGGGTGGCACAACTCTAAACTGTTCTCAGCCCACCCACGTGCCCCGAACACCAGGTGAGAAGCTCTGTCCCAAGGCAATTCTGTCTCGGGAGGCTAAAGTTCCTCTGTGCTCCCACATTTCCCACCCAGAGGAACCAGGTTTTAAGCCTGCTGGGATGTGACTGAAGGAACAGGAGCACAGACTCGAGTAGAACCATACGTCTGCTTCTAGACATTTCTAACCTAGTGGTACAGGACTGACACTGACTGAGTCCTCACTATGTATAAGACATCAGGCGGGTCACATTTACCTGGGCTCTCTTGGATTCTCACAACACACGGTAGAGAACTGGCACTCCTTTATGGAGGAAGAAACTACAACTCAGAGGGGTGAATGGTGATTTGCTAGTGAGAAGACCTGAGATGCCACTTTAGGTCTGTGTGCCTCCAAAAACCCTTATTTATTTTACTACCCCAAAGAAAACTCAGTGTTTTTGTTTTAAATTCTGACTGTCCTTCCGTGGCTGTTCCATATTCTTTAACTGTCTGGGCCCTAAAAAGCAGTAGCCACAACAAGAATTAAATGAGGAACACACACAACTAGAGGGTTGACAGATATGCCTGCCACAGGGTATCCGGCTGGGGTGCCTCGTGTCACATGGGACCTAGAAAACGTGCACCGCACACTGCAGAGCTGAGAGCAATGCGCACTTCTGATAGCACAGATTTTTTTTTAAAGATTTTTATGTATTTATTTGACAGAGAGAAGACAAGCAGAGGGAGCAGCAGGCAGAGGGAGAGAAAGCAGCAGGATCCCCACAGAGCAGGGAGCCTGATGCGGGACTTGATCGGGCCCCTGGGATCGAGATCTGAGGTGAAGGAAACTGCTTAGTCGATTGAGCCACCTAGGTGTCCCTCTGGTATCAGACTAATGGATGAGGCTCACAGGAGGGACCATAAAAGGAATGTTCTGGACGGTCCCGGCTGCACATGCGCAGTACCTTCACTGGAGGCTGTGGCAGGGCCTTCCTCACACTGGGACCCTTGGAGACCCTCAGTCACAGCACAAAGACACTTCCAAGAGCCTACAGCTATGGGCCTCCATCAGCTAACCGCGAACACCCATGTGGGCATGGCCCTGAAGGTTCAACCTGGGGCCCGGGTCACTGATGGAAAGTGGCTGTGGAATAATTTTAAAGGCATTACGGCTTAATTTCATGACCACGTGCTTATTTGAAACTGCAGAAGTTGTTCCCTTAGAACACAATTCAGACACACTCCAGGGCTCTGCCGTTCCTCTGCTTCCTTTTCACCCTTTACCCGCCAGCTGTTCTAACTTTCACTGGAATGATGACACTTCCCTCTCCAAGCTCAGAATGACTGGCTTCCACAAAACCCCTTAGGGCAACATTACATACAGCCATGGATGCTTAAAGGAGTACAGTGACAGTCCCCAAACATTGGATAAAGCCACCATCACCTTGAACAGTTGCTGAAAAAAAGAAACAGGAGGGGTGTCTCCTCCCACCCCACCCAACCTGATGGGCAGCGAGCTGTGACCCAGAGCCTTCAGGCCCACCTTGCTCCATCCCTTGGAACAGGGAAATGTCAGCCCTATGCTAGTGACTGCTCCCAGGGCTGAGGAGGCCAACCAACAGTGCCAAACATCTGCAGCCAACGGCAGTTTTACATATGTTCGCTTATTCTTAAGCCTGACCACAATGTGAAGCAACCAAACCGCAGAAGTTTGGGAAAGAAGAAGAGAATGCCAGGCAACTCCGAGAGTCGGGAACTGAAGCCCCAGGGAGCCATCAAGGTGGGAGAAGCAAGTACAGCCTATGACCCCTTAGGTCACTGATGTCTAAGGAGCTCAAGCTCTCACGATTATCAGCCAATGAAAGATCTGAGTGATGCCCTAAAGAAAATCTGTTTATTTCAAAGGCATTCTGCTAAAAAGGCTGAAGCTCTGGAGGGAGCAGGATGGACTTACTGGAATTTCTGGACAGCTGAGCGTCACTGCTGGACTTGATGACTTTGTAGCTGGCAGGAACATCGGATGTTGTTGACTGGGAGCGCTCCGGCTTCACCCTCAGCTTGCTGTGGTTTTCCAGGACTTGGGCTGCGGTTGCCAGAGCAACTTTCGAGTTTAGAGTTTGGAAAGAAGGGGAGGAAAAGTCCTCTTCCTCGTCATCGCCAATGTCCCAAGCATCACTGGTGTTCCGGGCAAACTCATGGAAGCTGGAGGCCTTCTTATTCTTCAACGGAACTGCGTTGACTTTGGAGCGTTCTTTGATGAAGCTTTAAGAAAGGAGACATCGTCACCAAGGAATGATCGGACACAGGACACATGTGACCACCTTCACTTGCTTAATATTAACAGTATAACAAACTACCTCGTACACAGTCTTTTCCTTTCTCAAACAAAATAACACTCGCATCCACTCCTCACCTAGATAAGTCTGGACCAGCACTATGCTCCAGAGGCAGATGCAGCCAAGATGCAATGCTCACCAAATATCCCATGTGCTCCCCTACGATTGCCAGCTCCCTCCAACTGAGGGGAGGCCAGATGACTAGTTCCAGCCAAAGCGCTGAGGTGAGAAGTGAGGTAATCCCTGCCAAGCCGAAGCAGACGAGAAAAGTGTGAGTTCTCTCTGTAAGCTTTCTTCTACCGTGGTGACCGGCTGGAGGTGGGGGGCAGAGGGTGGTGCCTCCCTCACCTGGGAAACAGAGTGGCTGCAAGGAACAGGGCCTGCCCCCCTCTCTCACTCAACTCCACTTGAAACACTTAGCATGAGCAAGGAAGAAACCTTTGTTGTGTCAATCCACTGAGATTCCAGAGTTAATCTCTTATGGCAACATAACCTGAACTATTGCTTAGAGTAGAAAAGAAACCACTGGCAGAACCAGAGATAATTTTAGGTAGGTCCATATGCAACACTAAACACTGAGCTCCAGAATGAACGAGCTGTTCCTTTTTTATTCTGTTAAAGCCCTTCTGCTAGCCTAGAGGAGATGGTCTCACTTGGGGCTACTCGGTCTTGAAGACTATTTTTTAACAAAGAGACGGCAGCCTCAGGGTCCACATTTGTAAGCAACCTCAGATAGCTTAGAATTTTATTAATAAAATTGTTTTGGGGGTGGCTGGGTGGCTCAGTCGGTTAAGGGTCTACCTTTAGCTCAGGTCACAATCCCAGGGTCCTGGGATCAAGTCCTGCATCAGGCTCCTTGCTCAGCAGGGAGCCTGCTTCCCCCTCTGCCTGCTGCTCCCCCTGCTTGTGTTCTCTCTCTGACTAAAAAAAAAAAAAAAAAAAAAAAAAAAAAAAAGATTGTTTTGTTTTTTACGGTGTTTATTTTTCTAAAGTTACTTTCCATTTTTGGCAAGTGATAACTGGCTCTCTAATTCTAATTTATAGAAGTGATAGGGTTTACTTTAAAATACAAATCTGGGACACCTGGCTGACACATTTAGTGAGTCATGTGACTCTTCATCTCTGGGTTGTGAGTTCAAGCCCCACACTGGGTGTAGTGGTTACTTAAAAGATAAAATCCTTAAAAAAATAATGAAATATAAATCTAATTGAGTTTTTTAAAGAGTTCATTCTTTTAAATCCATTTGGTAAATAACAGTACAGACTGTGGCAGAAAAACTATAAATATGGTGCATAACTAAAGTTTGGGAAATACCACATTAGCTCACTGATGAAAGAGAGCCTAGTTTTAAGAGTTACTCAGACCGTTACTACTTTCCTGACCTTTTCCTCTTTATGTCTCCCCATTAACATCTGCAGGCTCTTATTCTCGATCCAGGGGACTAAATGGCTGGGACATTTCTTCTTCTTTTAAAAGATTTATTTATTTTAGAGAGAAAGAGTGTGCACGTGCACATAGGCGCATGTAGGGGGAGGGGTAGAGGGAGAGGGAGAGAGAATCTTAAGCAGACTCCATGTTGACCCAGAGCCCAACTCAGGGCTTGATCTCCTGACCCTGAGATCACTACCTAAAACCAAGAGTTGGATGCTGGTTGGGACATTTCTAACTCAGTCTTGTCTAACATCTCTTGAATCCCAAACCTCGTATAAGTTTACACCTGGGGACTGGAATGCACTGGAGTAAAGACATCATTAAATGCCTCTGTTTCCTCCAGCAACGCACAGTGACTTTAGCAGGGAAACAAAGCTCTGCCAGAAGAGCAGAAGTTCCCCCATTTCCAGGAGCTTCCTCTTGGGCAGAGATGGGGGGCCTAATAAACCATCTCATCTCACTAGAGGAGTCCAAGGCTTATTCTGAAAGATAATGGTTATTGATATTGATGAATACAGTCTGATAACTCATACAGCTCATCAAATGTCCCTATTATTAGCATCAGAAAAGGAGTAAGATTTTACTGAGGCATTATTTTCAAACACCGGTCTCACATAGAGTAAAGGAAGAAAAGACATCACACAAAATACAGGAGAGAAAACTAGATTACAAGATGTAGCAGTTTAAATGTGATGGAAACAAAATACCATTTTCTTTTTTTTTTTTTTTTTAAGATTATTTATTTATTTATTTGACAGACAGAGATCACAAGTAGGCAGAGAGGCAGGCCGGGGGTGGTGGGAGTGGAGCAGGCTCCCTGCTGAGAAGAGAGCCCGATGTGGGGCTCAATCCCAGAACCCTGAGATCATGACCTAAGCCGAAGGCAGAGGCTTAACCCACTGAGCCACCCAGGCACCCCGGAAACAAAATACCATTTTCCACCTGCTCAGTTAGCAAAGCTCTAAAGAGCAGTTCTCCTCAGTGTTGACCATCTGATACTGCCAGATTGGGTGGGGGGGTATACTGTACAGCCTTTTGGAAAACAACGTGGCAATATACCATACCATAAGCCCTAAAACGGTTTGTAATCTCTGATACTAACAAATAACCAGAGGGTCAAAGAGGCTTTAAAGCAGTTTATCATGGTGTTACTTATTTTGGTTAAAGACTGAAAACAACATAAACATCTAGAAATTGGAAATGATGAAATAAATCACAGTTCAGCCACCAGATGAAATGTTATAATGCCCCTGAAAAGCACATCTTACAGGATATTTAATAACACTAGAAAATGATCTCAATAAAGTGAAAATTGGAACCAAAAAATATTTTTATAATCTCTGTATTAAGAAAAAAGTACCTGCATAGAAAAGACCAGTAAGATAATAGATCAAAACGTTAACAGTGCTTATCACTAGGCTGTGGAATTATAGGTGATATCTGATTTCATTTTTATAGGCCTCTGAATTATTCATGTTTCCTACAGTGAGCATAATATTTTTATTTATCAGTGGATAAGATTGTTGGCTTTCAGCAATCCCTAAAGTAAGGGTACTTATAAACTTACTGAATGGACAATCAGAAATTAACAAGAGCTCAAATCAAAGAAAATAAAACAGAAGCAACACATTGTGAATATATACTGTCAAAAATCCATCCGTGAGCCAGAAAAGGCAAATTACTCCTCTGCAGACCTGGTGAAGCTATATGTTAAGGACTTGTCACCATGCCCGCTTCTCCTTTGTCGAGGGGGATGCAGGACCCACTGCCTGCAGTACACACCCCAGAAGGTCCCCTGTCAAGAACAAATAGGCAGGGGTCGCCTGGCTGGCTCAGTTGGTTAAGCATCTGCCTTTGGGTCAGCTTATGATCCCAGGGTCCTGGAATGCAGTCCCCATCGGGACAGGCTTCCTGCTCAGCAGGGAACCTGCTTCTCCCTCTCCCTCTGCCTTCTACTTCCCCTGCTTATGCACTCTCTCTGTCCAATAAATAAATAAAATCTTTAAAAAAGGAGAACAACAAACAGGCAGATGTGCATCAATAAAAAACTGCATAGGAGTCTATGGTTATTGTTGTTTTCCTCTTTGGAGGCAATGTTTACCTCAAGATTGCACATCATGAACCCAACAGAGTGATATGGAGTGGTATGGATACCAAGGTTCACTACTGTTTTTTCCTGGCTGTTTCCTAAATACTGTCTCTTGCTTTTTTATTTTATTTGTATCTGTATACTTGTAACTACTATTTTTTTTGAGAGAGCAAGAGCATGCACATGTGCCTGTTGCAGGGCACAGGCTGGGAGAGGGGAAGAGAGAACTCAAGCAGACTCCTTGCTGAATGTGGAGCCTGCCACAGGGCTTGATCCCAAAACCCGAGATCATGACCTGAGCTGAAATCAAGAGTCAGATGTCTAACTGACTGAGCCACTTGGATGCTCCCTCCTTTTAAGTAGGCTCCACGCCCAACGTAGGGCTTGAACTCACCACCCCAAGATCAAGAGTTGCATGCTTTAATGACTGAGCCAGCCAGGCACCCATCCTAAATACTCTTTTGATATTTTGAGGATTTTTTAAATAAGCCATTAAATCAAGAAGCTGAATTTTAATTCTGGCAAAAGAACTGGCTGGATGCTGAATGAACACCGGCTGAAGCACTCACACACTCTGGCCTGGGTTAAAACTCCACACCAAGAGATGGCCGTGTAGAGCGTTGGGCTTTCTATACGAATGAAGAATGTAAATCATCTGAGTGGTGCGTACATAAGGGTGTGTTATATTTTTCTTTACACCTTTTTATGCATTTCAAGTACTTCATTATATTTTTTGAAGCAGATGAAGATTCAGTATAAGTCAACTATTAAGATTAAGAATTGGAATTTCCTCAGATGAAGACTTTTGCAAATAGAAATTGGAAGGACATACTGCAACACACTACAGAGCAAAGAAGGGAGGAAAGAATGTCATTCCCTGTGACAGAAAAATGGAAATTCCAAGCAGACCATTTTGAGAAATCATTTTAGGGATACCTATTCCACAAAACCCAAAACTCAACCAACCAGTTAAAAAAGTCAGCTCTGTCCTCAGGAAGAGGCCTTCGTGGGGGAGGGGGTTCCTAAAGGGGTAGGAGTCTGAGGACAGAAGGTTGGTGAGAACCACTCACAGAACCAAAGAGGCATGTCAAAGTGAAAAGGTACCTAGGTTGCCACTGAGAGAAAGCAAAAAAGTCTACAGACCAGCAACAATGGGGCTGAAGTGTTTTCATGTTTATTAATTCTGTTCTCTCTGGAGGAGATAATATAAATTTACACGTACCCAAAAGTTAACATGTATTGGCTATTTACTGGGTGCCAGGTTCTGTGCTACTATATACACCCATTTTCTGATGAACGCTCATTCGTAAGGCTATGAAGTACTATTATTATCATTACTATTTCCATTTGCAGATAAGGAAACTGTGGCTTACTGAGGTTATAAGCAAATCTAGGTCTACCTGACCTGGGAGCTGCATACACTCTTTTTAACTAGTCCGCCTAGAAAAAGAGGTCTAGTAAGCTCTGTGGCCTGGGTAGAGTTGTTGTCAAGGGAACTGAGCACATTAACACCACAGCTTTAATTTCCCAAGTGTGCACAGCTGAGAGTCCCAATGTTCTCGTCTTGTAGTAATCACCTCCTGTGTGCACAGAACAGGCTGAGTATGTTGGTGGTCAGAATGGGAAGAAGCCACATCCAAGAATACAGTCCTTGGAGAAGTCTCTCTCTTCCCTTTTGATATCAGGAGTCACAACCAGAAAACCAACCCAGGTAATGCTGGCTGAGGGTAACTCTGGATAAGAGGCTGCCTCATTTTAACAAGGTCCCCCAAAATTTATAACCAATCCAGGGCACCATTAGGGTGGCTCAAAGTTTAGCCAAGATTGTTTAAACAGATCTATATTAAACTTACAACCCAGTTGGCCTCTCACAGAGACCTTCATTACACCTCCTTAAAACTGAATGCCAAATTATCGTTCAAAAAGCACTTTTGAGGGGTGCCTGGGTGGCTCAGTTGGTTAAGCAGCTGCCTTCAGCTCAGGTCATGATTCCAGGGTCCTGGAATCGAGCCCTGCACGGGGTTCCCTGCTCAGCAAAGAGCCTGATTCTCTCTCTCCCTCTGCCTGCTGCTCTGCTTATTGTGCTCTCTCCCTATCTCTCTGTCAAATAAATAAATAAAATCTTTTAAAATATAAAAAAAGAAAATTAAAAAAAAAAATAGGGGCACCTGGGTGGCTCAGTGGGTTAAGCCTCTGTCTTTGGCTTTGGGTCATGATCCCAGGGTCCTGGGATCAAGCCCCGCATCAGGCTCTCTGCTCAGCGGGGAGCCTGCTTCCCTCTCTCTCTGTCTGCCTCTCTGCCTACTTGTGATCTCTGTCTGTGAAATAAATAAATAAAATCTTTTTAAAAATTAAAAAAAATAAAAAGCACTTTTGAGGGCACCTGGCTGGCTCAGTCAGTGGAGTGTGCAAGTCTTGATCTCAGGGACATAAACTTAAGTCCCATGTTGGGTGTAGAGATTATATAAAGATAAAATCTAAAAAAAAATTAAAAATTAAAGGTACTTTCGCAAAGACCTCATTTAATCCTCACAAGATCTCTGACATGAGTCTTATTATTTCTATTTTATAGATGGGGAAACTAAAGATCAGAGAGGTCGTAATTGCCCAAGACCATGGAGCTAGAAGGTGGTGAAGAAAATGACACTCAAGAAGGGCACATGACCCTGAAACTCAGAAAAATGTAACAAATAGCACATCTGAGAGAAACTTAAGTTGTTTGGTGAATGGTAACTTGTTAAGTGGGAACACAAACCCCAAAGGATATTTTGAGCAAGAATGGCTGCAGGTCCTACTGGTTAGGAAACAAAGGATCAATCACTCTGTAATTTGATGGATACTACACTGTTTTGCTGATAGGGTTGCTTGCTTAATAGAAACAGGATACGAATTTATTTATAAAAATAATGTCTGACGATGGTAAGGGGAGTGAAGCAAGTGGAGGGTATTCAGTAAGATACAAATCAACCCAGTCATAGCAATAACTAGCATGGCTTCCTGTGAACTAGTTTTGTAACTCAGAACTAGGACCTATCATATTCTAGCATCAATTCAGAAAACAATAAATTTAGAAGCTTGTCATACCATCAAGTGGCCAATGGGGCCACTCTGCAGTAAGACTAAGTTTTATTTGAGCTGTGAAAATTACTGCAGGCAATCTGATCATTAATGGCAATAATCTGGCAAATTGAAGTCACTATATCCAGACAAGGAACGGTGTACTCGGCTTGTGCAGTTTAGGTGATTGAAGAGCCAGTGTAAAGGCTTCCGCTGTGATGGGGATTAACCACACAGTAATTAATGACAGTCTGAAGTGGAACGATAATCATGTAGCGGAGAAAGTAATAAAAATGTCCCAACAAAGGTACTAAAATAAGGGCGATAAATGTTTTATAGTAACAATCTGGAATTGTAAAATGGTCTGTGCAGACCTAGATGCTGTCCCATGTTGCAGAGCACTAATAACAGACCTCCGTGTGCATGAAAAGGGGAAGCAATTTATTCAGTGACAATTACATTCCTCCCAAATCACAGAGCTAAGTGATTACTTCTATTGAAAGTCTGATTGCAATTCTGTTGAATGATCAGGGAGAACACTGGTGGTTTTATATAACTAATAGGTGGGAAAACAAAAGTGGAGAAAATGTGTCTTGGTAGTCTGGGATATGGCAATATTCCTCAAGACCTGGCCTCAACAGAGAATCAGGGAAAACTCACTCAGTAACAGATGCGTACACGGTGTGGTGACTCTGACACGAAAATAAAACAGGACAGTACACTCTGCTGTCTTATGTGTGAGAGGACAGACTGATTCCTAGGTTAGCTATGTATTTATCAAAGCCCATTATAAAATACGCTGGAATGGATCTATTACCGATCAACAAATCCTGGACATGAACAGAACTGGCTACAAGGAACAGAATACTCAACTACGATGCTGAAATTGTCAAGACCGTGATGTCAGGACACTCGGGCAGGTGTCTCTGCGGGTCTCTTGGCAGTCCCTCAGGTTACAAGGTAGCTGCTGAAGCTTTCAGCATCTCATTTTCCCACTACCACACTGGAAAGCAGGAAACATGAGTGGAGATAAGAAGAGGCTCTCGGGCGCCTGGGTGGCTCCGTGGGTTAAGCCGCTGCCTTCGGCTCAGGTCATGATCTCAGGGTCCTGGGATCGAGTCCCGCATCGGGCTCTCTGCTCAGCAGGGAGCCTGCTTCCCAATCTCTCTCTCTGCCTGCCTCTCTGTCTACTTGTGATCTCTGTCTGTCAAATAAACAAATAAAATCTTTAAAAAAAAAAAGAAGAAGGGACGCCTGGATGGCTCAGTGGGTTAAGCCGCTGCCTTCGGCTCAGGTCATGATCTCAGGGTCCTGGGATCGAGCCCCGCATCAGGCTCTCTGCTCAGCAGGGAGCCTGCTTCCTCCTCTCTCTCTGCCTGCCTCTCTGCCTGCTTGTGATCTCTCTGTCAAATAAATAAATAAAATCTTAAAAAAAAAAAAAGAAGAAGAAGAAGAAGAAGAGGCTCTCTTCACAAAATGATCTTTCTGGTCAAACAAGAAAATCCTTCCCAGTACCTTCCTTCAGGAGACTTTCTTTTATATCTCACTGGCCAGAACCAATGAGATGAGCCCACAGTAGGCCAGTCACTGGGATTACCAAGAAATTATTATAGAAGGCTTCAACTAATATGGATACCTACTCTACGTATGTAGAGTATGTTTCTCAATAGCTGAATAAAATTATGGTTCTTGAGCAAGAAGCAGCGGAGGCAGGGAGACTGTTGAGTCATACCTGCTTCTTTGGCCAACAGACTAGATAGTCTATTACTGGTAAAACCAAGAAACAGGATCCATTCTACTTAATGGGAATGTCACAGAAAACATGCTCCCCTACCCCACCCCCAAGAATAGCAAGGTATGAACTAGAGGCACTGAAGTAAAGCCCATGGACTAAGTAAATGCAGTGATTTCACTCCTTCATTCCAGAAATGTTTACTCAGTGCCTACTCGGTGCCACATGCTGTTCTAGGTACTAACGGCAGAGTGGCAAATAAAACAAAGTCCCTGCCCTCAAAGAGCTTATAGTCTAGTGATTTCTGGTATAAAAACTGTGCATTACAGAAAATAACAACAGTCACACTTCCACAGTAATTCAGAGGACTGTACCTTCCACACACTGGCTAAATTGCAAAAAGAATGAGTTTGGGGGGCACCTGGGTGGCTCAGTGGGTTAAGCCTCTGCCTTCGGTTCAGGTCATGATCTCAGGGTCCTGGGATCAAGCCCCACATCAGGCTCTCTGCTCAGCAGGGAGCCTGCTTCCCTCTCTCTCTCTGCCTGCCTCTATGCCTACTTGTGATCTCTCTCTCTGTCAAATAAATAAATAAAAATAAAGATTTTTAAATAAAAATTTTAAAAAATTAAAAAAAGAGTTGACAGAATTATAGAAAGTTCACCACATATTCCGCTGTTACTTTTTTAAATATTAAAATACTGATAATGTACATCAGACACAGTATTTTTATGGGTATTCAAAGTATTTTATTTATTTTTATTCATTTGACAGAGAGAGAGATTACAAGTAGACAGAGAGGCAGGCAGAGAGAGAGGGGGAAGCAGGCTCCCCGCTGAGCAGAGAGCCTATTGCAGGGCTCAATCCCAGGACTCTGAGACCATGACCTGAGCCGAAGGCAGAGGCTTAACCCACTGAGCCACTCAGGCACCCCCAAAGTATTTTAATATAATCTTTACTCCTTCCTTGACTGGGAAGGGAGAAAGGGTAGATATTATCACACAGGCCCCAGAAAGATGAAAACCTAGGTCTCCTTATACCTCTCAAATCACCCAGCTTTCGCTACAAACTAAACTTTCCTAGAAATAAGTCTCTAAGATTAGCATACTCAGAGATAGAACCCAAAATTCTTAGAAAATCTGAGAAGACAACCCATCTCCTCATTTAAATTCACTGTGGCTGAATGATGGCCCATGAGAGAAAGGAGTGATAAAGTGATAATTGGGGGGTAGGAATACACACCCACACATCTTGGATTTAACCAGCATTTCTATTGTGTTTGAAAATAATTCATTAGAATTTTACTAGAAAAATAACCACCAGGGAGCTTTTGACTCTACTGTATGGCTGGGTTTCTTTGAGGGTGTCAGAGAAAAAGAGGACTTGAAGAATGCCAGCCTTCCAGTTATATTCTGTTTGCCCTCATTCTCATAAAATGTAAAGAAAAGGTGGCAGACCTACACATATTCAGAAGCAATGAACCCCAGAAACCAGAAGAAGGTCATCAATCGTCCAATTTGGGGACCATATTTAATCAATAAAGATCCTTCCACCACAACAGAGTCCAACACCAAACCCTCCATACACCCGCTTCCAATGTAGGTAAACAAAATCTCTGATGTGAATTAGTTTCCCACTTAGTAATAGATTGTTTTAGAGGTAAGAAGATTGCTTCTGTTCTGATCCGAAACAGAGCAGGGGAGAAGCTAGAAAAGATCAAAGCAGAAACTGTCATTGCAAAAAAGCAGGGGAAGGTTCAGGAGTTTTAAAAGAAGTATATGCCTGCATGGAAAAATATCTTGACTTACTTTTTGGTGAGCCGAGGATCCAGAGGTGGGTGCTGTGCTCCATACACGGGCTGGATGCTGAAAGCAAGAAAAAAGAAAGCAGCAAGTTGTCAGGAAGCTAAACATGTTGGGTAAATACCATCTGCGTCACAAATTTGGAAGGGACTTTGAGAAACAGGTTACCTCCAAGAACAACTAGATCCATGCCAAAGGATAGCAACCTTTACAAAAAAAAAGAGTCTCAGGGTGCACCTGGCTGGCTCATCAGTAAAGCATGCGACTCTTGATCTCAGGGTCGTGATTCAACCCCCACATTGGATGCACAGATTTCTTGCCTAAATAAACTAAAAAAAAAAAAAAAAAAAATCAATCATCAACTCTCTGGAGAACGTTCATTTTCCGCTGGTGCCTCAGCACCATACACACGTGACCACTGGAAGTTCTATCTGTAAAGAAGGCAGCATGGAAAGGTAACAGGCTTTGGAGCTAGGGAGAGCATAGTTTGAATGCCAGCTCCAGCACCCACCACCTCTGTAAACTGGCACTAAATTACATGACCACTTTGACCCTGTTTTCTCATCTGTGACATGGGAGCATCACCTACCCCAAAGGCTCACTCAGACTAAAAGACAGTGAAGCAACACTAGATACCAAGGGAAGGGTGACCCAAGTGACTCTCACTCATGGCTGGTGGGGGTATTAGGTGATATAACTCACTTCCAAAAACAGTTTGGCCATATCCAGGAAGAATGAAATATGCATGCCCTGAAGCCAGTATTTTCATTCTCAAATCTATACCTTTTTTTTGGTGGGCAGCAAAACAACGTTTATTGAACGATGGTAAAGTGATAGTGCAAGGCTCCCGAAGAGGGAGGGAGGCTGAGAGGGCTGCCCTCAAATCTGTATCTTAAGAGAAATACATACATGTGTGTGTCAGGAGGCATATGTAAAACTATTTATAGCATCAGAGTTCCTTTTGTCATAAAGCGAGAAATAACCCAAGTGTCCAAGAGAAAATAAACCATTATATGTTCGTATCATCAAATATTATACAGCAGCGTAAACATATGAAGTTGGGCTGCAAGTCGTAATGTGCATGAATCTCCCAAATGTCATGTTGAGCAAAACACGCAAATAGTACAAGAGAAAATACTGTATGATTCTACTTATATACACTTCAAAAACCGGCAAAAGGATTTCTGTCATCTAGGGATGCACCCATAGTAGTAACATCATAAAGCAATAAACAATTAACATAAAAGGATGTGATTATTTTGGAGGGAAGGAGAGACATGTGATTGAGAACAGACACAAGTGTGCTTCTGGGGTGCCCCCTCTGTGATTATTCACCAAGTTACATACTGCATGGTTGTTCCATGTGATAGGTCACAGTAATAATAATAAAAAAAAAGAGTGACTAGAGGATACAATATCCATATCCAGCCAAACTGTTGCTCAAATACAAAGGTGACAGAAAAATATGTTGCAACATGTAAGAACTCAGGAAGAAGGGTTTCCTTGACTCCTTCCTGAAGAAACTGCTAGAAGGAAAACTTCAATAACAATGAGCTAAGTGGAGAAACTACAATAAAAGGACTGGTGCAGAGCATTGAGCAGATTTTGTCTGACGACTAACTCTTAAATTTGAGGCTTTATGGTTAGAGAAGAGAATGTAAAAACAATGTAATTGGCAAAGGTGAAAATGAGACATAGGACAGAATGAATAAGTATGTTGATTTCCTCAGCTTTCACTGACAAAGCTCAAAAGCTACTTAAAGCTGATAGCTCAAGGGAGGTGATTGGAGGGAAGGGCAACTGGGTGATGGGCATGAGGGAGGGCATGTGAGGTAATGAGCACTGGATGTCATATACAAATGACGAATCACCGAATTCTACCTCTGAAGCTAATAATACACCATATGTTAATTAAATTGAATTTAAATAAAAAATTTTTTTTAAAAGCTGAATGCTCAAGTAATAGAGGCACTAGTGTGTTTTAGGATATAAGACAAAACTAAGAGAAATAATATAATCAACTAAAAGCAGGGGGAGGAAAGGGCAGGAAATATATTAATTTCATCACTGATCATGGTAAGCAGTCAACAGATGTCTCAAGAAATATGGTATAAAATTATACTTACCGATGCAATCACTAGAATAAAAACACAAATTTCCCCAATTATCAGTAGAGACACATGCACACCCACCTCCCAAAGCAAGTACAGTCCCCACGGTAAAAAATTTTCATTCATTCATTCATTCATTTTTTTTTTAAGATTTTATTTATTTATTTGACAGAGAGATAGAGAGAGAGAACATAAGTAGGCAGAACAGCAGGCAGAGGGAGAGGGAGAAGTAGGCTCTGCACTGAGTAGAGAGCCCAACGTGGGGCTCGATCCCAGGACACTGGGATCATGACTTAAGCCAAAGGCAGACGCTTAACCAACTGAACCATCCAGGTGCCCCAAGATTTTTCTTTTAAAGAAAATATTAAAAACAGAACTACAATCAAATGTATCAGTCATCCCAATAAATCAAAAAGGGCCGAACTTGCCTTTTAAAAGAAAAAGGATTGTTACTAAGAGGGGACTGGTTAATTATGGTGTATCTGTTAAAGGATGAGGCCTGTTCTATACCCACTGACATGAAACAAACTCTAAAACACTAATAAAAGATGCAGAGCTGTATGCATAGCATGTCACCATTTTTGTGGAAAACCATTACAATAAAACATATCCACATACTTACATACGCTTAGAGTATCTCTGAGCAAATACACAAGACACCAGTGGCAAGGTTTTGGAAGAGGAACTGCAGGACTACAGGACGTGGCAGCAGAGAGATGAGTTTTTACTAAGCACTTTTTTGTGCCTTTACGAATTAGTATCATGTACAGGTAACCACCTTTTTAAGATACAAATAAAGCAATCTTAAGGAGACACCTGGGTGGTTCAGTGGGTTAAGCCTCTGTCTTTGGCTCAGGTCATGATCTCAGGGTCCTCCCTGCCTCTCTGCCTAGTTGTGATCTCTGTCAAATAAATAAAATTTTTAAATTAAAAAAAAAAATTTTTTTAAAGTGATCTTAAGAGGACTGGGAGGTTTATATGAGACAATGGGTAAAAAGCCCTTTAGCCAATTCCAGACAGGTGGTAACAGTAGCAGGTAATGAGATAGATTTGCAAACATCAGAATGCTGCCTGGTACACTCTCAGTGTCTAAGAAATGTTGGCTTTCCTCCTCCCTCCCATTTGGTAATTTACTCTTTACCCAACACTTAGAAAGTAGAACAAGGTTACCAAGTACTTTGTTTGACATAACAGATGTGATCTTAAAGTTGCTGTTAAGTAAAAATGCAGCCAATTCAATCATTTTCATTTTGATTTCTACTAAAATTCCAGTGAGAATGTTCTTATGTACAATCTTTATGGATTTGACCATATGACCATATGGATATGACCTTTTTAGCAATTAAGAATCTCTAACTCCCCAAACTTTTCCAAAAGGTTATTCAGTAATTTGTAAACAAACCATTACATACACTATTACAGAGATTAAATAAATACATACATACATACATACATACAACTTTAACATGTTTAAACAGTTTACAGAGTAGTGTAGGCAGAGGAAAAGGAGAAAGAAAATAAGAGAGACCAAAGAATAATGCGAGAGTCTGACTTACAGAAAGAAAGCTGAAACAAAACAAAAGTGAAAACACAAAGAAACCCAAAAGGCATACATGGGTGGAACAGAAAACCCAGAAATAAAGTCACAACAATTCCATGGTCACTTAATCTTTGACAAAGCAGGAAAGAACACCCAATGGGAAAAGGACAGTCTCCTCAACAGATAGTGCTGGGAAAACTGGATGGCAACGTGCAAAAGAAAGAAACTAGACTACTTTCTTATACCATACACAGAAATAAATTCCAGATGGATTAAAGACCTAAATGTGAGACCTGAAACCATAAAAATCCTAGAAGAGAACACAGAACTCTGACATCAGCTATAGCAACTTCTCCCTAGATATGTCCCCTGAGACAAGGGAAACAAAAGCAAAAATACACTATTGGGACTTCATCACAATAAAAAGCTTCTGCACAGGGAAGGAAACAATCAAGAAAACTAAAGGCAACGTATGGATGAAAGAAGATATTTGCAAATGACATATCTGATAAAGGGCTGGTATCTAAGATATATAAAAAACTTCTGGGGCACCTGGGTGGCTCAGTGGGTTAAGCCTCTGCCTTCAGCTCAGATCATGATCCCAGGGTGCTGGGATTGAGCCCTGCATCGGGCTCTCTGCTCAGCAGGGAGCCTGCTTCCTCCTCTCTCTCTGCCTGCCTCTCTGCCTACTTGTGATCTCTCTCTCTGTCCAATAAATAAATAAAATCTTAAAAAAAAATAACTTCTAAAACTTAACCCCCCAAAACCAAATAATCTAACTTAAAAATGGTCAGAAGACAGGCACGGACATTTCTCCAAAGAAGACACACAGATGGCCAACAGACACATGAAAAGATGCCCAACATCACTTATCATCAGGGGAATGCAAATAAAAACTACAACGAGATATCTCCTCTTACCAGTCAGAATGACTAAAATCAACAACACAAGGAGCACCTGGGTGGCTCAGTCAGTTGAGTGTCTGACTCTTGGTTTCAGCTCGGGTTGTGATCTCAGGGTCCTGGGACTGAGCCCCGCATCAGGCTCCATGCTCAGTGTGAAGTCCATTTGAGATTCTCTCTCCCTCTCCCTCTGCTTCCCCCCTCAAATAAGTAAATAAATCTTGAAAAACATAAAAATAATAAAACAAAATAAAATCAACAACACAAGAAACAACAGATGTTGATGAGGATGTATAGAAAAAGGAACACCGATGCACTGTTGTTGGGGGCGCAAACTGGCACAACCACTGGAAAACAGTCTGGAGTTTCCTCAAAAAGTTAAGAGGGGCACCTGGCTAGCTCAGTAGGAAGAGCATGAGACTCTTGATTTTGGGGTTGTGAGTTCAAGCTCCACATTGGGCATAGAGATTACTAAAAACAATAAATAAAAACTTTTGTAAAAAAAGTTAAAAATAGAACTACCCGATGATTCAGCAATGGTACCACTGGGTATTTACCTAAAGAATACAAAAACACTGATTCGAAAGGATGCATGCACCTCTATGTTTACAGCAGCATTATTTATAATAGCCAAGACATGGAAGCAACCCAAGTACCATCAGCTGATGAATGGATAAAGATGATGTGGTACATATATACCATGGATTATTACTTAGCCATAAAAAAGAATGAAATCTTGCCATTGGCAACAACATGGATGGAGCCAGACAGAATAATGCTGAGCAAATTAAGTCAGTCTGAGAGAGGAAAACACCATATGACTTCACTCATATGTGGAATTTAAGAAACAAATGAAAAAAGAGGGGTAAAAAGAAAGAGACAAACCAAAAAAACAGATTCTTAATTATAGAGAACTGATGGTTACGGGGGTGGGGGGGATGAGTTAAAGAGATGATGGGGATTAAGGTATGCATTGATGTGACACGCACCAGGTGATGTGTGGAAGTGTTGAATGACTATATTGTACACCTGAAACTAATATAACACTGTGTTAACTAACTGCAATGAAAGTAAAAACTTTTTTACAAGGGTCACTGATTTGTATTTTAATGTTTGCAAATACTCTTAAGATGACAACACTTGAGCTCTCCAAGTCTACAAGCCTCTTTGTAGCAAAATATAAAGATCAGAGGATAAACTCTGCAGGAAGATTTCAACAGACTGGTTAGGTGAAGAGGCAGGAAAAAAAGAGAGGGTCCTTAGATTCTCTCTTTTAAAAGGGTATTACCACCTGCAAGTAATCCATGAAGAAAAAAGGCAATCCTAATTGTGCAGGCTTACAGGCCAAAGGCCATTAATTACTATCCAGGAAGGGGATCTTAAAATCACAGTAGACTGTTTCTTAGATATGTCAGCCCCAACGTGCTGCACAGCCAGAAATGCCAAGATAAATGATGGACTTCCTCAGCAAAGGTATCAGAGCCCAAGCTGAATTTGTTAACCTACTCTCAAACTAAACCATGATGTATCTATACCTGGAACATTTTAATTAATCAGTTTATTGAATCTCAAAAAGGAGAGGAAAGACATAAGAAGAGAAACCAAGATGATCACAAAGATGAAATGAAGACAGACTGAAAGCCTGGTGATGAAGGTGGTCAACTTCCTGGAATTTATAATTCACCTGTCAGTCTGAACCGTTGCTACTCCTCCCAAACCACACTCAAGAGCAGGCTGGTCTCCACTCTGCCTTCCAAAAGTATCTTAGCTACTAAATCAGGCTCTTCCCCCATTTCAGTATCATATCCAATCTGAAACAGCCCCTTCCAGATCTACACCCCCCAACCATGAGATCTTCCCTGACACTAGCCCCTAGCACTCATTCACCCATGCCTTCTCTGATTCCCTAAAATACATAAATCAGGGCTTATACAGCCTTTTTTTAAAAGATTTATTTATTTATTTGACAGAGATCACAAGTAGGCTGAGAGGCAGGCAGAGAGAGGAGGAAGCAGGCTCCCCGCTGCGCGGAGAGCCCAATGCGGGGCTCAATCCCAGGACCCTGGGACCATGACCGAAGCTAAAAGCAAAGGCTTTAACCCACTGAGCCACCCAGGCGCCCCGGGCTTATACTGCTTTTAATAAGTAAATAATTTTTTAAAAATAAACTCAATTTAGATCATAATATAAGACACACCCAGGTTGGTGTTCAACTCATACATACATAAGAAATAAGACATTATGAGTTCAAATGCTACACACCCCTCCCACCTGCCCTCGGAAACCACTTTATTGAATCTGCCATTTCTCACCCTCATCTTTGTTTTTACATTATTTTCCATGTTTGTATCCCTAAACAATATAGAGTATTGTTTTCCAGGTTTTTAAAACTTTATACAGGGGCGCCTGGGTGGCTCAGTCGGTTAAGCGTGTGCGTTCAGCTCAGCCCATGATCCCAGGGTCCTGGATTGAGCCCCAAGTTGGGTTCCTTGCTCATCAGGGAGTCTGCTTCTCCCTCTCCCTGCCCGCCACCCCTACCCAAGCTTAGGCTCTCGCTATCTATCTCTATCTAACAAATAAAATATTTTTTAAAAAACTTTATAGAAATGGTACCACACTATACACATGACTTTTTTTGACTAGTAATCATAACTGTGATTTCTTTTTTAAAGTAGACCCCACACTCAGCATGGAGCCCAATGCTGAGCTTGAACTCACGACCCTGAGATCAAGACCTGAGCTGAGATCAAGAATCACTTAACTGACTGAGCCACCCAGGTATCCTTAAATACTCCTTTAAATATTACTTAATTTCATGACTGGCTAACTGGTCTCTCCAACACAAAATTTAAAAAACATTTGCTCCTGGGTGGTTCAGTCAGCTAAGCATCCGACTCTTTTTTTGTTGTCGTTTTAAGACTTTATTTAGTTGAGAGACAGTGCTTGCTTTGGCAGCACATACACTAAAATTTATTTATTTGAGAAAGTGCACAAGTAGGCAGAGAGGGGAGAGGGAGAAGCAGACTCCCTGCTGAGCAGGGAGCCCAACCCAGGGGTGAGGGTGGGGGGCTCGACCCCAGGACCCTGGGATCAATACCTGAGCCAAAGGCAGATGCTCAAAAGACTGAGCCACCCACGCACCCCTAAGCATCTGACTCTTGATTTGGGCTCACGTCATGATCTCAAGGTTGTGAGATCAAGCCCTGCCTTGGGCTCTGTCCTTGGCATAGAGCCTGCTTAAGATTCTCTCTCTCCCTCTCCCCTCTGCCTTTCCCTGCCCCCTCTAAACAAAACAAAGCATTTGCTCCACACAAGTGTAGAAAGCACTTTATTAACAAATTTAACAGATTTTAACAGATTTAACAAATGTTAACATGTGTCACATTTCTTTAAGAAAATAAAGCATTGGGGAGACCACTGAAGTCCTAATTGCAGTTTCTCCCCAGGAGATAACCACAATCCTGAAGCGTGTATGAACTCCTTCCCATCTGTTTTTATACTTTTATACACATTCACATACACATAAACACCATACAATACTGCTTCATTTTAAAACTGTACACAAGAGATTGTGCACTACTTATCTTCCCGTATTTTGCTTTTCTCACTCAACAGTGCTTTCACCCAGTGGCACTTTTCAGTTTTTTTCTGATTACAAAGTAACATATGTGTAGTGGAGAAACCACAGAGTCAACGATACCCAGCATCCTCACCAGGGGAAGCCACGGTGCCAAGCAGGTTTTCAGCTTCTAGAGAGCAGCGGTGACACCATGTCTTTTTCTGCAGTCCCCTCACCACCTGGCAGAGTGCAACACACCCCAGCAGGCACTTACTAACAACAGTTAGTGAGTGAAGACGGGAGCTCTACAAACCCCAGGCCTCTGCTCTGGCGGGCTAGTGGCTCGCGAGACCTCAACACTAGAATCAAAGCCCGCATCTTGGAGAAAGCACACAGCACATGCGGAGAAACGAATGCCACAGAAGATGCCACAGCGGAGACAAAACAGCAAAAGTCCTGGTCAGCCTCCGACATTCTCCTTAATAAAACCAGCACCACAGGGTGTATTGGCATAGCAGGTTTGCACAGTTGCAACAGTGCAAAAACCCTCGGTTGGAAAAATCAACAGGTGTTTGTTTAGTGCTGACAAAGGAGAGAAAGCAAACACGGGAACAGACCTATCCGATTTAAAGCCAAACATGCTGGCAACTGATTTAGGTTCACACACTCACTTGATGGAAGTCTTCCAGAGCTGGGGTTCTACCCTCTTTCGGTGATAATTTAGTACCTCTAGTCACTTACTTGATCAGTAAAACATTTCCAAGCTAAGAATAGGTTGTAATATAACGTGCTTGCCCAGACAGGCTGGGAGAATAACACTGAGTGCACGTTATGGAAAATAACCAAATGACAGAGGTTTTAGTTGAAAATCTACAGGCTCCTAATTTTAAGTGATAAGACACTTTTCTCAACTTCATTTAATGCTAAAGAGAGCTCCTTAACTTTAACAATAAACACTTCTGGGGCACCCTGCTTGCTCAGAGGAGTGTGTGACTTGATCTTGGGGTCATGAGTCAAGCCCCACGTAGGGTATAGAGATTAAATAAATAACATTTTAAAAAATAATAAACATTTTTGCCTAAAAAGAAGGAGAAGCCTAAGCAGGGGCACCTGGCTGGTCAGTCGGTTAAGCGTCTGCCTTCAGGTCAGGTCATGATCTCAGTGTCCTGGGATGCCCCGTGCTGGGCTCTGTGCTTGGTGGGGAGTCTGCTTGTCCCTCTCCCTTTGCCCCTCCTTCCTGCTTATGCACACAGACTCGCATGTGCGTGCACTCTCTCTCACTCAAATAAATAAAATCTTAAAAAAATGAAAGAAAGAAAGAAAGAAAGAAAGAAAGAAAGAAAGAAAGAAAGAGAAAACGCAGAAACCCTTCCCAGAAGGACTGGAAATCAAAATGTGGGAAATGAGTCAGGCTTTGGCTCACATGTCTCTCCCATTTCGGGTCTTATCTACATCTTTTTGCTGGAAACACCCACACCCCCGGACTAGAGGAGGTGCTTCAACAGGTGTCCTAATCTTAGCAGAGACTGAGGGAAGGCAGAAGAAGTAGTAGAAAGAGCACTGGACCCAGAATCAAGAAATCTGCAGTTCTGCAGTGTGATTTGGGGCCAGTCACTTTCCCTCTCTGGCTTCAATTTCCTTACGTGCAGTGACCTTAGAGTCAAATTCTAACATTCCATAATTTCATGACACTGAGATGTTCACGGGGCCCCTAACTCCCTACTTCCCAAAGCACAAGATAGAAAAGCCCACCTTCAGGGCCCCCATACCATCTACTCCTACCTACCACTCATGCCTGCTGTGAGTGACAAAGCGAAGAGAAATATCCACTGATGTGAGTTGAAACTAGTAACTCTATATTTTTTGTAGATTTTATTTATTTATTTGAGAGAGTAAGCGAGAGAGAAAGAGGAGGGAGGTGGGGAAGGTAAGGCAGAGGCAGAAGCCCGTTTCCTGCTGAGCAGAGAGCCCCACGTGGGGCTCAATCACAGAGACTCTGGGATCATGACCTGAGCCAAAGGCAGCCGCTTAACTGACTGAGCCACCTAGGCGTCCCAGGGCAGCCAGAATATTTTTATAAAGGGGAATGTGATCATGTCACAGCCCCCACCAACCTTCTAATGGTAACCTACTGCTTTTGGGATAAATATCAAAGTCCTTAACTTGGCCTCTCTTTCCAACACGAAAGGCCCAGAAGACTTAGAGAGTTTGGAGTTCATTCTAATTACAAATGAAAGAGAGGTCTGCAGAGGGCCAAGAAGAGAAGCAGGAGGCTTCAGCAGTAGTCCAGGCAAGAGAGGACTCAGTCTGATCCATGCAGTCGAGGTACAAGTGGGGAGAATGACTCAGATTCAGGGCCTATTATGAGCAGCCAACAGGATTTGCTTTCGAACTAGGTGTGGCAGGAAGGGAAAGAAAAGAGCCAAACGTTAGGATTTTTGGTCCGAGGGAACTGGTGATCCGTGGGACCATGAAGTGAGACCGAATGAACGGCTTTGCAGGAGAGGGCAGATGTGGAAATCAAAAGTTCTGTGTGGATATGTTAAGCGTGAGATGCCTATCAGACAGTCAAGCAGAGATGCATGCATTATTCAAGATCCGTATGGCAAGAGCTTCCAACACAGGAACTCAGCTTTCTTTCCATTTAACTCAGGGCTCGAATCCCAGTCTTTCTCAAAGTGCTGCCCCCAGGTTAGCCGCAGCACTATCATCTGGGAACTCCTTAAAAACTCAACGCCTCAGGTCCCACCCCAGACCTACTGAGTCAGAAATTCTGGATATGGAGCTGGCAATCTGCGTTTCAACAAGCCCTCCAGGTAACTCACTGAAGTTTGAGGACCAGTGCTCGCAGTCATACTCCTTGTCCATAATGATCATCTGATAGCCACAGCTGCCCTACATGAGGCTTCTCTGTGTCTCTGTTAACCCTCTGCCTCATGAAAAATGAGGTGGTACTTTGTTTTTCTGTTGTTTTTTTTTTTAACCCAAGACTCACTGGAAACCCCAGACACACCACTGATCAAAGTGTTTGAATTCCAGTTTCAGAAACTAAAGCAAGGGGGAGAAACGAAACGGGAACTACAACAATCACAACTAACGCTTTCATGAGAGCTACTATTATTGAGCGCCTTGTACGCACTTTCTATGCATTATCTCATTAACCCTCCTAACAGCCTTATGGGGTAGGTACTCTGCTCCCATTTCACAGATAAGGAGATGGAACAAGGCACAGAGAGGTTACAAAACTTGCCCTGGGTCACACAGCTTGAAAGTAGCAGAACTGGGATTTGAACCCAGGCAGTCAGGTTCCAGAGTCTGCTTTTTTTTTTTTTTTTTTGGATATATAACCGACAAATAACATTGTGTAACTCTAAAGTTTACCATCTTAGCATTAGCTAACGCCTCTGTCAAGTCACATAATTATCATTCCTTTTTTGTGGTGAGAACAATTAAGACCCAGTCTCTTAGCAACTTTGATGTTTATAATACAGTGCTGTTAAGTATAATCACTATGTCGTGCATGAGATCCCCAGAACTTTTTTATCTATTTGTGAGTTTTCAGAGCCAGCATGCTTAGCCACATGGTATATACTGTCCCCTATCTTTCTAGGCATCTACACAAGAACCACTTACTGTAATAAATAAGTGCATAAGGTTCCCATGAATAACTGAGAGAACTTTAAAAGATGTTCAATTCCATCAGGTTACCATATAACCCAGCAATTCCACTCCTACATTAACTCAAAAGAATAGAAAACACACATCCAACAAAAATCTGCACGAGTCTCATAACATTGTTCACAATAGCCAAAAAGTGGAAACAACCCAAATGTCATCAACTGATGAGTGGATAAACAAAGTGAGGTATAGTTGCACAATGGAATATTATTTAGACATAAAAAGGAATAAAATATTGATGCATGCTACAACACAGGTGAGCCTTGAAAACATTATGCTTCATAAAAGAAGCCAATCACGAAAGGCCTCTTTTCACATTATTCCATGTATATCAAATGTCCAGAATAGGTAAATCTATACATACAGAAAGATTAGTTGCCAGGAGCTGAGGTGAGGATATGGACACAAGGTTTCTTTCTGGGGTGATGAAAATGAACTGAAATTGGTGGTGATGGTTGCCTGGAACGATCTATACTTTAAATGAAAATACGAAATACCCTTGAATTGTACACTTTGAAATGGTGCATTTTTATAGTCATGTGAATTATATCTCAATAAAGCTGTTATTTTTAAAAAGGATGCTTAATTCATTTTAAGTTTAGGCTAACTTACTAAATAGAATGCCTACTTGTTGTCATTAAGGTTGCTATATCACAACCAAAGAAAGTAACTGCCATCACTTTGAATTTTTACCTTTCAATCTGTAGAGAAAACTAGTTTCACTTCTAGGTTGCCATGGACCCAGAAACAGCCATGTATGTCATTTACATTCTTTCAGTTTTTCTTCACCAACACTGAAAGAATGTAAATGCCAAAGTTCCATCCTTGAGAAAATGCCCTAATCTTTTCCTTAAATCAAAGCACTTTCTATCTAAAAAAACTTTAATTTTCTCCCATACCCAGCAGCTGCTAGGGCTCCCCACTAAAAGCACAGAGCTAAACAATAGTTCTCTTCCACCAGCAAGGTACTAAAGACTGTTATGAATTGTGGCAACATTTTAGTGCCTCAAGACAAACAAGGAACATAAATAATTAGTGCCCCAGTAAGGATCTGAGAAACATTCTTTTAAATGTTTACTTGCTCTAATAACAACAGGAATTCTCATAACTAGTATTTATCAAGCAACTATATAATATGCTAAATAAACACTGTCCTGGGTTCTTTACAAGTAAGATGTTTAATTTGGTCCTCACAGTAACCCTGAGGAAGGTATTTTTAGTCTCATTTTATAGAAAAGGAAACTGAGGCCCGAGAAATTGAGTAAGTCATTTGTCATTGATCACATAGGTATGACAATCCAAGTAATAACTTAAGTCTTTCTGAACTCAAATGTTTTCTCCTCTATTCCTCAATATTCCTCTTCAAAATGAAAAAGGAAGCCAGAAACTTCAAGAAACTAAAAAGACTCCTCTTCCTATCTCACAAAAGTGAGATAGCCCTTTTTTCAGAGGGGGCTCTTCCTATAGTCCAAAACAGGAAATATAGAAAACAAAATATTGTTAATGACAACCAGCAGTCAGCAGGCACAAAAGACCATGCCATGTCCTGCATTTCAAATGCTGCTTCCTGATTTAACAGTTTTCCTTCTTATTCTGATTACAACCTTAGGATGTCAAAATTTAATGATCTCACCATGGAAAGCCCCAGAGAACCGCAGTTGTGAGACTGGAGAGAGAGCTCACTAGACCAGGAAGGAAAAGGAATAGGTTGGCAGGAAGTGGTGCCTATCTAAAAACATAGAAGTCTTCAGCATTAATATTAACACTGTCATTCCATAGCACTTTAATCTGAAGCTATTTCTGCATTCCCTTGCATTATTTTAATACTGTATTACTAAAAGCTGATTCCCATTCTCCATATGTCTAATAGAATCCTAAGTAAAATAAGACTGCTATATAGCTACCACTGACCTTAATTTCTGTCTTGCTACTAAAAACAAAGCAAAACAAAACCACACACATACACACACACACACACACACACACACACTCGAAGGATTATTCCTGAGGGAAAAGACCTGAATCAATTAGGAAAGGTAGCATGTGGGGCACAAGCAAACATGAATTTCATCACCAAGTAGCCTATGGCTAGCAGAAATCTTAAATTCACGACTAAAATACACATTCCTTATACTTCTCAGGGCTCTGGCCAAAATAAATTGAAACTATAAACCAACAGCGGACTGAAGGATGTACAAATGCTAAGCTCTCAACATACATCAAAAAGGTAAAGGGGGGCTCTGAGTAGCTTAGAAGGTCTGCTCTCCAGCTAAACAACTGAAGAATGAAAGAATTTCGTGCATTTGCACAAGAAGAGCTTGACAACGCAGGGGGGGTAGGAGGTCACTTGGAGTTGAGCAAATCCACAGAAAAATGCTAAAGATAGAACCTCGATTCTTGAGTCACTCTCTAGTAATTCCTAATGGGAAGTGGTCAACTCAAGATAAAGTAAGGTCGAGCTTGAGAATTTTCCTCACTTTTCCTGTCACCCTGGATACGATTCCAAGCTCTCACCAGAACCTTTTGGGAGTCCAAGATAAAGATTTGCACGTACTGATCTGGGGGAGCAATGGAAGGGGCCATCCTTATGCAAACAACCACCTGTGCGTGGTGGAGACCCCCAAGAAGGAGTTCTATTTAAAGTGAGAGGCAGCTTTGGGGATGACCCTCCAAACCCAGGACCGACACTGGCTACTCACCCAACTCCAGTGTCCCTTACGCCCGGACTCTGGCCACCTCCCAGCTAAGGGCAGCCGCTCCAGCGCCCTCCGCCCCCAGACCCTGGTCTGCTCCCACACCCAGTCATTCCCAAAGCTCGCTGCCCGCTCCTTTGCCCGACAGCTGACCCGCCGCCACCAGGCAGTCCCAGCTCCCCCAGTCCAGGTTCCCCAAACCAGCCTTTCGGGGTTGCTGACGCCCCAGGGCCGCGGGATTTAAGGCTTAGGATCTGGAAGGATTTGGTCCAATCTCCTCTTCCTTTCGGCGTCCTGGGCTTACCTCCCCGGCAGCTTGGCGCTCCTCTTCCAAAACTGCTTGCTGTTCTCGGCGGCCATTGCTCTGGCCGGGGAATGCCTTGTAGGCGGGCCAGGGGGTACCCGGCGAGATGCCCCCAGGACCCCGCAATCGGAGGGCCAACCCAGGCCGCTTCCCCGCCGCCGGTCACCCGCTCCCAGCTCCTGGGGGCGCCATCTTGGATGTGGGCACCCTCCCACCCAGCGCCGCTGCCATTGGTGAGTTGCGCCGGCCGTGATCAGACGGACGAATAGAAAGCCGGAATCCTGCAGGCCGCTGAAGCCTAACGGTGACGTCAGGGACTGGGCACACAGGTGGACCGGGAAGGCGGAGCTTGTGCAAGCAGGGAGGCGGGGCTGAAAGTTCCTAACCCCAGGAGTGGAAGAAGCAGGTAAAGGAAGGGACCTATGGGAAGGAAGAAAGGGTACTGTTTGGTTTGTGTGCGTGTGTGTTGGGGGCGGGGGAGATGAGGTTCCTGAGCCTAATACTTTTTGGGAAGAGACAGTATATGTATTTATGTACATCAATCTTTCACCTAAAAAGAAGGGCCCATGTGTTGGTTGCAGGCCATCTTTAAGATCTCAGTCAACCACAATCTGATTATTATCCTCCCCACACTTCCCGTTCCGTTTGGGGTCCGATTTTTTTTTTTTTTTTTTTTTTTTTTTTTAATCTATGAAGGAAGATCAATACGGATCCAGTAGACCGGGGTCGCTAACTGTTCAACACGTGAGTAACGGTTGGTTCGTAAGGGTCTCCCACACCTCGGTAACTGATCACATTAAAGAATTTGTGTGCCATGGGCAAAATTCAAATGATGTAATCCCTGTTTCACCATTAACTGCCACTCTCTGACTATGAGAACCAGATACTGACAGTGTTATTTTGCCCATCCGATTCAGACTACCAAGTTAACCTTTCTTGCGAGGACATAGTGTATCTCCAAGGCTCCAGTCATAGAGATTGAAGATACATCCTCAAACATCTTCAATGTCCCTTTTTAATCTATGACCCTTGAATTTATTTTCAATCTAATTCTGACTCAGAATGAGATTTAATATAGCATTTTGAATCCTTTGAATGTTTTGTTGGTGGTTTTTGCTCTTTTTGAGTTTCTGTGGTTGTATACCACAGTGATTGTGATGGGAAGGAACTGCTGAGGTGGGCTGTTGTCCTCCAACCTCCGCTTTCGTTTACTGCTGCAATAGGCCCTTCCACTTATTGAAGAACATCTAACGACCCCCTGTCTAAAAGAGAACATATGCCCTCCAATGGCCTTTTTCTATATAGACATTACCCCCATTTCAAACTTCTTTTGTGCCCTAATTTTACAACCATGATATTGTGTGAAAGGGGCTGTTTTCACTTTCTATTAATGTTGCAAGCTTCCAGAGACTTTCATCCTCTCAAGTAGTCACTTTTATGGGCATTTAATCCACCAAACAAAAGCCCCTCTAGCCTTTTAATCATTTTATCTGCCTTTCTTTGCCTCTTCTTTTTCTTAGAATGCAGTGACCAGCACTGTTCCCTGAGCTCCAGGAGAAGTTTCCTGAGGTTTTTGTTGAAGCTGATGTTTTGTCTTTAATCTGAACAGCCAGAACTGTTGCTGGCATTTTGGGCTTTACAAGAGCTGACATCTCAAAGAAATAGTGTACAGCAACTTCTAGATCCTTTTCTTTGGTGGCAACTGACAGGCAGTTCAGAGTTCATTATCTCTAAAGAATCATCGGAATTGTCTCCCCCTATGTGAGCTGCCTCACACTTGTCCATGCGGCAAGTCACCCGCCACTTTCCAGCCTACTCACATCGCTTTAGGAATGCTCCAGAAGATGCTCCCCATTGACTTGACATTTCAGTATGTGGAAAGCAGAGTATAATTTGTGTAGCTAGAAATGTCTCAAAGTATTCCTTTTTCCTAATCATTTGTGAAACCTTAAATAACGTGGATTCCCAGGGGATGTTGTTAGCATTGTTTAATCTGCTCTTTGTTTTCTACATCTAAGACAGGTTCTTATCCAAACAAACAAACAAAAATCATCAGTCATCTGTTGGTAAATTTTTAAATAGTCTTTATTAAGGAAGCTGAGGTTGTTGGGTCCTCTCTCACCACCACTGTCATCATCACCAGAATCTAAACCAACCACATTTTTATAGCAGCCTCCTATCAGTCATCCCTGCTTACACTCTTGTCCCCTTAGAGTCTGTTCCCCACACAACATCCAGAAAGAGCCTTTTAAAATGTCAGTCGGATTGTGTCATCCCTCTGCTCAGTACCATGACTCCATCACACAGCATAAAAATGCAAGCTTCTCAAAGACCCTACATGATTTGGTTCCACTCTCTTTCTTGCTTCATCTGCTCCAACCATAATTTTCGGCCTTTTCCCTGCTTCCTGAATACTCCAAGCATATTCCCACCTCAAAGCCTTTGTATTAGCCACTTCCTATGCTTGAAATTCTCTCCCCCCAAATATCTGGATGGTTTGCTCCCTCATCTCATTTAGATATATTCCTAAGTGTCTTCACATGGGGGGTGCTCTCCCTGACCACTCATCTTTTTTTTTTATTTTTAAAGATTGTAGTTATTTATTTGAGGCGGGGGATGCAGAGGAAGGGGCAGAGGGAGAGAATTTTTAAGCAGACTCCCCATTGAGCACAGAGCCTCACAACCCAGGAGATCATGACCTGAGCTAAAAACAAGAGTCGGACACTCAACTGACTGAGCCACCCAGGCACCACCACCACCACCCCCAACCACTCATCTTTAACAACAGTCTCCACCACTCTATTTTTGATGTCTATCTCCATCACCTAAAATGTAAGCTCCACTGAGGCAGGGATTTTATGTTTTGTTTTCTGCCCTTCTCACCTAGACTAGAACTTGGCACATACTGCACAAGCACTTAACATGTACTAAGAGAATGAAAAATATAAATTGTTCTTGTCTTTTGGTTCTCTGTTGTTCATAAATTTTTTTGTTGAAAAGATAATAGAAACCATGTTTCCTAATGGCTAGTAGGATGTGTCCACTTTAACAAAGATTCTGTAAGCTTGCCTATGCTCTTGGTTGAAGAGCAATCTTCCGATCTTGGCAAAGATTTCCTCTTCAAACTTTTAGCTTCAGAGAAATGAAGCTGTACCTAAAATGTTGAGGGAGGGAGGCCACCCACCTAGTCAGCAGATGTCCATCAAAGGGATGATAGCTGTAGGAGCCAAATCACTTTCACAGCAAACTGCCCGACTGGAGGTGAGAATTACTGGTTTGAGGCTCCCAAGTGGTCCCTGGAGCACTTTTTTTGAATATATTTTTTAAGATTTTATTTATTTGAGAGAGGGAGAGAATGAGAGAGAATGAGAGAGAGGGAGTATGAGAAGAGGGAGGGTCAGAGGGAGAAGCAGACTCCCTGCCAAGCAAGGAGCTTAATGCGGGACTCAATCCTGGGACTCCAGGATCATGACCTGAGCCAAAGGCTGTTGCTTAACCAACAGAGCCACCCAGGCACCTGCATGGAGCATTTTTTTTAAAGATTTTATTTATTTATTTGACAGACAGAGATCACAAGTAGGCAGAGAGGCAGGCAGAGAGAGAGAGGAGGAAGCAGGCTCCCCGCTGCGCAGAGAGCCCGATGCGGGGCTCGATCCCAGGACCCTGAGATCATGACCCGAGCCGAAGGCAGAGGCTTAACCCACTGAGCCACCCAGGTGCCCCTGCATGGAGCATTTTTGATGCAAGCCCTTAGTGCAGAGACTTGCTGTCTCCCTAGACCAGTCTTCTCATACTTTAGTGTACATGTGATGATGTTAAAAGCCTGATTCAGCAGGTCTGGGCTAGGGTCTATAATTCTGCATTTCTAATAAGCCCTCAGGTGACTCTGATGCGGCTGATTTGTGGATCTCACTTTGTAGATCTATTTCTAGCACAGTATGACCTGAGACCCTTGAATTTATTCCAAGGTTTTGATTTTTTTTTTAATTTTATCTTTTAAAGTAATCTCTACACCCAACATAGGGCTGGAACTCACGACCCAAAGATCAAGAGTCTCATGCTATACTGACCCAGTATATGACACCTGGTGCCCCAGGTGTGATTATTTTGGAAGTGTAAATAGAAGACTTTCAATGTTACCTGCCTGCAAGTTTTTAACTTCTCCCTCCTTACCTTCATCTTCACTCAAAGGGGAGTAAAACAACTAATTGGGGGCAAAGTAGAGTCAAGGGAATAAGTCACATGTGGGTTGCATATGAATTCAAAAGAGGTGGGTGTATCCCAGTCCTTAGAGAAAGCTCCTTGGAGGAGATAAGCTCTGAGTAGGTACGTACAGGGAAAGAGAGAGAGAGAGAGGCTTGAAGAACATTAGAAAGGAGCTAGATTGGGGAAGATAAAAAATCCTTTGGACTTAGTTACGAAGAGATCACTGGCAGACTTTAACCTCAGCAAAGGAGTGGAGTGGACACTGTGGTACCAGGCAGGGTTAAGACAGGTGAGCAAGAAGCAGATCTCACACGGGGCACCTGGGTGGCTCAGTTCGTTAAGCATTCTGCTTTTGGCTCAGATCATGATCAGGGGGTCCCAGGACTGAGCCCCATATTGGGTTCCCTGCTCAGTGGAGAGTCGCTTGTCCCTTTCCCTCTGCCCCTCCCCTCCACTTGTACTCTCTCTCAAATAAACAAAAATCTTAAAAAAGAAAAAAAAAAGAAGAAACTCTCCAGTGCACCATGGAATGTTATGTTGGGTGACCAAAGGGATGGTGAGGTCAATCTGGGAACTAAAGGCAACAGAGCTTTCTTGATACCTAGACAACCTCTAGAAAGAGCGAAATGAAAGAGATCAGTTAAATTAGAGAAGGCAAAGGGATAAGCAAAAGACTGAAGAAACAAGAGGTTATTGAGTAAAGAGAGGAAGAATGGGTACAGTTTGAGGGATGGAGGGAAGATTAAGAATTTCATTCCTAGGAATTTGTTCTAAGAAAGCCAGAAGGAGGGGGGAAAATCTCTGTGTACAAAGATGTTCTTTGCCTTGTGACCAATAATGAAGGGGGGTGGTAATGAAAAGAATGCAAAGGTTTAAATATGACATGGTACTTAAAGTAGGATGTGTAGTTTACAAACCTGAACCATGCGATGTCATTAAGTCGTGCAAGTTTGAACACCTCATAGCACATCAGAAAGGTTTATGAAATGATGTACAGCAGGGAAAAAGCAGAATACAAGAATGTCTTTGCCTAGTTTCAACCAGAAAAGATGGGTTTTTGTCAAAGACTGAAGAAAACATGAGGAAGGTAAGGAAATTTTGGTAGGTAGTGGAAATATACGTCCTTTTATTTCCAGAATTTTTCTTTAATGCTACCACATCTTTCATTGTTTTGAAATATTTGTCGATGGGGCACCTGGGTGGCTCAGTCAGTCAGTCTGACCCTTATTTTCGGCTCAGGTCATGATCTTGGGGATCATGAGATCCAGCCCTGGGTCAGCTTCTGTGTGCCACAAAGACTGTTTGAGAGTCTCTCCCTCTCCCTTCACCCCTTTCCCCACTCATGCTCTCTCTCTGAATGAATAAATAAAATCTTAAGAAGAAAAGTATGTTGCATACTTAGCTAGAGGTAGATAAACTTTTTCTATGAAGGGCCAGGCTGTACATATTTTTGGCTTTTCTGGCCATGCAATCTCTATTGCAACTTCTCAACTCTGCCCTGTAGCATGAAAACAGGCACAGACAATATGAGAATAAAATAGTTGTAGATGTGTTCCCACAAAACTTTATTTGTGGATGCAAAAATTTGAACATTATGTAATTTTCACAACATGAAATATTATTCTTTCAATTTTTCCCCAACAATTTAAAAATGTAAAAACCATTCTTAGCTCACAGGCCATACAAAAAAAGCCTGCCAGATTTGGCTCATGGGTGGTAGTTTGCCAACTCCTACAACAAAGAATAAAGAATAGGGGTGCTTGGGTAGCTCAGTTGGTTGAGCATTGAGCTCATAATTTCAGCTCAGGTCATGGTCTCAGGGTTGTAGGATCAAGCTCTCCCATGGAGCCCCGACTCAAGCCCCATGTAGGGCCCTGTGCTCAGCAGGGAGTCTGCTTGGGTTTCTCTCCCTCTATCCCTCCCCCACACTTGCACTCTCTCTCTCTCTCTTTTGGAGAAACAGATAAATCTTTTAAAAAAAAATAAAGAAAGAATAAATAACATATAAGAGCAAGGTTAAAAAAAAACACCTCTACAATAAAATTTAAGTCCCCTTTTTGTCCTTCCTTGATCCTGTTCCCTTCCCTCTCTCCCTTCTCTTCCAGTAGAAACCACAATCCTGGGGTACCTGGGTGACTCAGTTGGTTGGGCATCTGCCTTTGGCTCAGGTCTTGAGGCTGGAGTCCTGGGATTGAGTCCACATCAGGCTCCCTGCTTGGTGGGAAGTCTGCTTCTTCTTCTGCCCTTCACCCTGCTTGTGCTCTTCCTCTCTCTATCAAATGAGTAAATAAAATCTTAAAAAAAAAAAAAAGAAACCACAATCCTGAGTTCTGTGTTCAGCTTTCTATATATGTTGCAAATTTTTACTGTATATGTGGCTATCTATAAGCATGTTTTTCACGTTTTGAAATTTTATAAATAGTACCACACCGTACATAAGCCTCAGCTGCTAGCTTTTATCACTCAGTATTCTGTTGATAAATGGAGCTCCAGTTTATTTATCTGAGCTGTAATATTGAGTTCCATTCTATGAATATTCCTCAATTGTTGTCCCCAATTTTTTTAAATTTTGAACAGTCTCAGTTAACATTATTTTACCATGTGCAAAATTCTCTCTAGTGAGGTATTTTTCAAATTAGTCTGTGAACTGTTAGTGAGTTAAAATGAATTTGCAAGTTGGGACCTTTAATGAAATAGAATAGACAAGAACAGTTATACCTTAAACTTACACAATGTTATATGTCAGTTATATCTCAATTTTTGAAAACAATAGGTGGGATTAGAAAAGATCAGAGTGTGCTGCATGGCATAAGGATAGGCAGTGTTTGGAAAAATTTTTGTTTCAACTTTATACACACTTAACACGGATGTGTGTTTGTGTGCATGTGTGTGTGCTTGATTGTAATGTCAAATGTATTTATTTTTTTTTAATTTTATTTATTTATTTGACACAGAGAGAGAGATCACAAGTAGGCAGAGAGGCAGGCAGAGAGAGTGGGGGAAGCAGGCTCCCCGCAGAGCAGAGAGCCTGATGCAGGGCTCAATCCCAGGACCCTGAAATCATGACCTGAGCCAAAGGCAGAGGCCCAACCCACTGAGCCACCCAGGCACCCCTCAAATGTATTTCCTAATGACAGGTGATTGTCAGAAAGTTTGAAAACTATTGCTTTTAGGTCTCTATGAAATACTTGGGAGAGGCACTTGCTAGATCACAGAATATGTACAATGTCCACTTTACTGTACATTGCAAAATGCTCTCCAAAATGGTTTTTCCAATTTATATTCAACCTAGAGGACTGAGTAGAGTTTTCATGGCTTCTTATCCTCACCTATGGTAGGTCTTTCTCATGGGATGTTAAATATAGCGTATACACAAGAGAATGTGTAAAACTAATATGTACAGTTCAATGAATAATAACATTTGCACTCCTGGACCCACTCCCCACACTATGCAATAGGACATCGGCAGTACCTTAAAAGCCTCTTGCTGTGTGTGTGTAGGAGGGCATTCCCCACACTCCAGATACAACCACTTTGCAGAATTTTGTATTGACCTCAGGGTGCCTGGATGGCTCAGTCACTTTGAGCATTGGACTCTTGATTTTGGCTCAGGTCATGACCTCAGGGTCCTGTGATCAAGCTTCTGCTCAGGCTCCAGGCCCAGCGGGGAGTCTGCTTTCCCCCTCTCCATCTGCCCCTGCCCCTGCCCCTGCTCACATGCTCTCTAAAATAAATAAATAAATCTTTAAGAAAAAGGTATTTTGTACTGTCCTCTTGTTTTCTTTATAGTTTTCCACTTATGTTTGTAAACTTAATATATTATCATAATGGTATTATATCTATTTTGTTGCTTGCTGCTATTGGACAGCAATAAGGTTCTGAGATTGATTGATTGATTTTAAGATTTTATTTATTTATTTGACAGAGAGAGAGACAGCATGAGAGGGAACATAAGCAGGGGCAGAGGGAGAGGGAGAAGCAGGCTTCCCTCTGAGCAGGGAGCCTGTTGCAGGGCTTGATCCCAGGACCCTGAGATCATGACCTGAGCTGAAGGCAGACGCTTAACGATTGGGTCACCCAGGTACCCTGGGTTTTGAGCTGTCATTCATGTTGGGGAGTGTAGCAAGCACTCACTCATTTTCACTGCTGTATAATATTCCATTTTATAAATGACACAGTTTAACTCTACTACTACTGATCAGCATTCAGTTGCTTCATATTTTGTGCTCCTGTGAACTCCGCTGCTATGAACACTCTTATCCATGTCTCCTGAATAAGTGGACAAGTGGAAGGGTTTCTCTAGGATATCAATATTGGATTGGAAGTGCTGGTCCGGAGTACGTGCATATGTTCAGTTTTGCAGAATAATTTTTCATTGTGTTTCATAGTGGTTGTCCTACTTTATATTTCTACCTGTTCAGGTAAAACTTCCATTTTCATTTCCTATGACATGGTTTCAAAAGTAAATAAAAACTGGGGGGAGAAAGATAGTTCAAAGCCAAACCCTTCAAAATTGGGTTGAACAGGAAGCAGAAAAATAGCAATCTGTTCAGTCACATAAATCTTTCTTCTTTTCCTGTCTTATTTCATTTTTCTGTTCAGTCACATAATATCTGTTCAGTCACATCAATCCTCTTCTTTTCTTTTCTTCTTTCCTTTTTCTCCCCACTCTCTTGGGTTGAAATTTGTATTGAAAGCAAATGTTTTGCTGATTGGAATAATGGCAAGTTCCTGAAAAGAAATCATGGACTTGGGAATTAGTGGGCTTATGATCAATAACAGGAGTGGCCCACCTTCATTTGAACTATTAGGAACCCTAGAAAAAAAATCTCCTATGATTCTGTCAGTGGGGTCCTTCCTTGTTTCCTTCCTGCCTTTTTTCTTTCCTTCTTTCTTTTCTTCAATTTGTACATGTTGCAAATTCAAAACATGCGGATAGGTGTGTTGTAGATTGAATGGTGGCCTCTGAAATATATGTCCACACCCAAATCCCTGAAACCTGTGAATGTTATCTTGTTTGGAAAAGGGGTCTTTGTGGAAATAAGAAAGTCAATAATTTTGAGATGAGATCATCATCCTCTACTTGGTTGGGTCCTAAATCCAATGACCAATGTCCTAAACCCCTGACAAGAGAGAAGACATGGACAGAAGAGGGGGAAGTGACATGACGATGGTAGTAGAGGTTGAAGTCAGCCAGGACCCAGAAGAGGCAAGGAAGGATTCCTCCTGGAATCTTCAGAGAGGGCATGGGCCTGCCAACCCTTTAATTTTGCTCTTCCAGCCTCCAGAACTTTAAGAGAAAAACTTGTATTGTTTTATGACCCCAAATTTGTGATACCTTGTTGCAACGGTCCTAGGAACCTAACGTAGGATATCAAGAGAGAGTTGGTCTCTCTCATATCTTTGACCCTTAGGCGCCCATTCATCCTTCCCAGCAGCACTCACTCTTGACAGTTCCTTGTATGTCATCCTTCTAGAGATATTCTTACAGAGCCCCTTCATAGGTGGCAAGGACATTCAAGATCACTTTACAAATGAGAAGTCTGAAGCTCAGAGGAAGAAACTTGCCCAAGGACATCCAAATCAGTCAACACCAAAGAAGAACAGGAACTCAGGTTTCCTATCTCCTGGTTTTATCCTCCTTCATTATAAAAGAAGTATTAAGGAGCAGATTTTGATGTCAGGATAGGGAGAGAGAAGAGGAGCATATTAGGTGAATGAAGGAAGGGTAATGTCATGGAGATGATAAAGGAGCACAAAAATGGTTATTTAAGCTCAGGTTGGTCACGGTTCAATGTAGCACTCCACCAGTTCCTTGCCAGACGCTGTCTATAGATAGAAATTAATCATTCCATCCAGCTAGCTTTTATTGGGCATCTACTATATTCCAGGCACCAAACTATATTAAGAACTGTGGGGGTGCCTGGGTGGCTCATTCGCTAAGCATCTGCCTTCAGCTCAGGTCATGATCCCAGGGTCCTGGGGTAGAGCCCTGCATTAGGCTCCCTGCTCAGAGGGAAGCCTGCTCTCTCCCTCTCCCACTCCCCCTCTTGTGTTCCCTCTCTCACTGTCTCTCTCTCTGTCAAATAAATAAATAAAACCTCAAAAAAAAAAACACTATAAAATACAGCTCCCACCCTCAACAAATGTATTATCTAGCAGGAGAGTCAGGCTTCTAAGTTAAGCAGTCTGATAAATGATAAAAATATAGGTGTGCGCTAAAGTCCTAAGAAAATAAGGTGGAATGTGGTCCTCTTTGTTTAGGGATATGGGAAAGGTCTTAAAGGAAGAGTAGGAGTTTAGCAGGTAGAGAGGGAGGGAAAAGCATCCTAGGCAGGATGAAACATTTACGGACCTAAGGGAGTCTACAAGAGAAGATGCATTTGGGAAATCACATAGGAAACACTGTTGATGCCTCACCCATATCCCTCAACCTCTCTATATATGCTCTCTTTGCCCAAAGTCTCTCCTTTCAGCTCCCAAAAACTATAAAACAAAACAAAACAAAAAAAACATACTGCTCATACTCATGGTGTACTATTAGTGCCTGGGAGTTAACTCTTCCTGGGAGTAGCCCTCAACCAACTCTCAGGTGTGGGTGTATTAATTCCCCAGCTCCTTCATCCCTCAGATGGGATAATTCTGAAGCATGTGTTCCCCAGTTTCTTAATAGGATTAAACTCCTGTAGTTAGCTTAATAGCTCTCCCTTAATGGGCTATCTTCCTTCCCTGTATTGTTTCCTACC
Organism: Lontra canadensis; assembly: GCF_010015895.1. Classification (NCBI taxonomy): domain Eukaryota; kingdom Metazoa; phylum Chordata; class Mammalia; order Carnivora; family Mustelidae; genus Lontra; species Lontra canadensis. Next base: position 11,183,287 of record NW_022631017.1, read on the forward strand.
TCTTCTCCATTGATGTTTCCATCACCTCCCAAATCAACTACTTGCTCCCAAGTCCTTGTCTCAGGATCACTCCTGGGAGAGTCCAAACTGAAATGAAACCTATGTAGCACTACCTTGTGCTTTATTGTTATAAAGAGTGCGAAGAATGGGGTGCAGTGATAGTAGACATTGGAGCAAGAGCCTACCTATCACAGTGGACTTCTAATGCCCTGTGAGAGCTACAGGACCTTTTCCTAAAATAATGTGACATTCACTGAAAGTTCAAGTAGGGGCATGGCATGACCAGATTTGCATGGTAGAAAGGCCACATCGTCACCTATCCAACCATTAAATGGCTTTCACTACACTTAGAATGAAATCCACACTCCTAACCATGCCCTAAAATACACTGCATGACCAGGTACCGTGCCTGCTCCCCATCCTCTGAAAACTCTCTATTTGATTTGGCATTTGTAGAGCTCTTACGGACCCAGATGGCTCAGGGGGACAGAACCACGTGAAGAGTTGTGGTAAACTGGACTACGGTTATCAGTTCTTTACTCCCTCTTGTTATGTGACCTTGCAGTGCATGACAGTAGATGGAGCATAGTTCCCTGCTAGACTTCTGGCCAAAGGAATGTGAGCAAAACTGACAGTATGCCTCCTGCTGCACTCCTACCATTCACCATCCTAGCAGACCTGAGAGCTGCTGGTCCAAGGAGGATAAGAGACATGTGTAGCAGACAAAAACCCAAACTGAAGCCTGGAACTAAACCCGCCAACATGCAGCCTAAAGCATGAGTGAGAAAAATAGGTGCTAGTGGTTGTAAATCACAGGGGGCTTATAGACAACAAATTTATTTCTCTCAGTTCTGGAGGCTGGAAGTCCAAGATCAGGCTGCCAGCATTGTTGGGTCTGGTAAAGGCCCTCTTCCAGGTTGCAGCCTGCCAACATCTTGCTGTGTCCTTATGTGGTGAAGGAAGGGAGAATTGCCCTGGGACCGCTTTCCTTTCTTCATGAGGGCTCCACCCTCATGACTTAATCACTTCCCAAGGACCCCCCTTTTAATACCATCACCTTGGGCATTCAGTCTTCAACCTGTGAATTCTGGGGGGGCTAAAAACATTCATTCTGTAGCACTGTCACTATTGTCCCCAGCATTGCCATTAGAATAGGTCTAGGCCAGCCTGTTGGATGCTGAGAGACACGTGGCATTTGGCCGAGTCTTCCTGAGCTATCCCAGCTGAGGCCATCCTAGATGAGCCAACAACCAGTTGAGCCTGAGACATGAGAATGAGCTCGGCCAAAATCAACAGAACTGTCCAGCCAACCACCAGTTGACCCCAGACACTTCAGTTAGTTCAGCTGAGAGAGCCCAGCTCAGCCCAGCCCCGGATAAGCCAAACCCCATGGACTTTTGAACTAAGTACTGTTCATTGTTAACAAGCCACTGGCGTTCTGTGGTTGTTTGCGTGGCATTATTGTGGCAATAGATAACCAGCCCGCTCCACAATCTGTGAGCTATGCCTTTTCTGCTTAAATCAGGCGACAGTTGGTGTCTGTCTGTTGCTTTCTCTAACACAGAATGTAAATTAAGAACATAGGGTCAAGGGAGAGATTGAGGTAGGAGAGATTTTAACATGCTTTCAGGCAGGGGATTGGAGGCAGTTGTATTTATCAGGACGTAAGTATGCCTTCAAAATAACTGTGCTTTAAACATTGGAGAAGTTTACAGTTTTTCTCTCTCACATAAAAGACTGAGCTAGTGTGGTAGCTGTGTTCTGTGAAATCTTCAGAGGCCAGGCTCCTTCTCTCTCTGCTCCACTATGTCCTTGCCCAGGGAGTCCAAGATGACTCCCAACCGCATCGACGTTCCAACCACTGGGAAGAGGGAAAGGGAAAACATGACTTTCTCCTTACTATCTGGTGCTTATACTCATTTCTTCCCCTTTTTGGGGCACGTGTCTGGCTCAGTCCGTGGAGCATGTGACTCTTGATATCAGGGTTGTGAGTCAAGCCTCATGTCGGGTATAGCGATTACTTAAAAAAAAAATCTTAAAAAAATATATTAATTTCTTCCCCTTTCAACTCATTCTTAGGAATTGGTCATGTGACCACACTCAGCTGCTGGGAAAAGCAAACTTATTTTGGCCAACCATGTGCATACCTAAAAATTCTGCTTCTGTGGAAGGGGCAAATAGATAGCAGTGTTTCCTGCCATGTCGGTGGAGAAGAAAGGTAATTAATGGAGCAAGATCTCTATGGGAGACTTTATTAGCCATTTCCTTCCTTCTCCTTGCTAAGGGGACTGATGTTTTGGAGGGGTGGGGCAACTGTGTTCTCAGTCTGGGCTTCAATCACGGTATGGCTAAACCAGTTATGGGAATTCTACTCAGTTTTGCCAGGAAGTGGCTTCCCCAGCCTCCCTGGCAAATATGGGTGGCTGTGTGACCCAGTTCTGACCAGTGAGCTATAAAGGGCAGGCTTCTAGGAGGTTCTGGGAAATGCTTTCCTTCCTGTGAAACAGACAAACATAAAAGACAGCTTACTGGCGCAGTCCTGGTTGGGTTACTGTTGCAAGGCACCACAGCAGTCGGCTTATGACCATAAAAGAAAGGCTAAGAGAACCTACAGCCTGATAACTTTTTAAGGATTCAAATGACCTTAAGAGATGAGAGGGGATGAGCCAGGTGGATAAAGATATTTGAGGAAGTGAGTGAATTAAATATGAGAAGAGATGCTCAGAGATGCCCCTGGGAAGTTGGATGGGAGTCAGACAGTGAGGACTTTGTATGTGGCAGTGTGATTTGTCAGCATTACCTCATGTAGAGTTGGGGCTGGTTTCCTTGCTTGCTGGCTGCTTCACCACTGAGGTATGACACAGGCATTTTCTCTTTGTAGGTTTAAGACGGCTGCCCATCTCTTTCTCCATTGGAGTGTTGAAAGACTTGTGTTTTGGAAGCTCTAGGCTCTCAAAGGCAGAGACCTGGATTATGAGGGTGGATAGTGGATGTCAGTTTGAAAAGTTGAGGAAGAAGGGACCCAGTGGGATTTCCCTACCCTTGGGAGGATGGGGAGGTATCTGGTTCTGCCCACCATGGGGCCTTGGTTTGACTCCCTCCCAGACCCTGGGATGTCTGATGGGTTAGCTGTGTGGTCCATGGGCTGGGGACTAAGCTCTAAGCCGAAGCCTTCAGGGCTATGAGCAGTGGGACCACTGAGGCTTGAACATCAAGCCTCCCACCGTAACCATACCAGCCTGAAGTCCAGAGCCCTCCCCTGAGATTCCAGGTTTGGGTGAAATTGAGAGCTAGTTCTATGTGAGTCCAGCAGGGAACAGGGAGGAGGGAGTGGGGGAAAAAAAAACAAAAACGAAAACCTGATTGAGATAGAATTTTTCCCTAACACCTTGAGGAAGAGGGCTGAGTCTGATTTTATATTATTTTTTTAAAAAGATTTTATTTATTTATTTGACAAAGAGAGAGAGAGATCACAAGTAGGCAGAGAGGCAGGCAGAGGGGGAGGGGGAAGCAGGTCCCCCACGGAGCAGAGAACCCAATGTGGGGCTCCATCCCAGGACCCCGGGATCACGACCTGAGCTGAAGGCAGAGGCTTAACCCACTGAGCCACCCAGGTGCCCCAGATTTTATATTATTTAAAAAAAATAAAATAATAAAGCTGCTTCTTACATGGGAGTGTTCAATCATGGTACAAATTAATTCTGTGTTTATAAAGCCATGGAAAAGGGAATGAGAAGAGATCATAAATTATCTCCATAGCTTTTTAAAAAATTGATAGTTTTTTTTTACAAGAATATATAGCTGTGTCTCTAGGAACTCCAGTTCACATATATACAAAGCATCCATTTTCATTTTTTTTAAATCTAATTAAATTGGCCTGATACTGCCAGGCTAGAAGAAAATCCAATCTATATCACTGGGGCTCCTCTGGCTCTCAGGGATGCCTCAGATTCCAAGTGTAAAACCTGGTGCGAGAAATAGGGGCCAGCCTCTTACTGGTGGCCATTGTGAGGGGTGCTGAGAGGCACCTCATGCAAGCCCGCAGAATGGAGCCTTGAAGCCCCCCATCTCCTGATCCTAGTCCCACGTGAGACATAGACTACTTCATTGAAGTGTTGAGAAAAGTTTTCACAACACTTATGAAAGACTGTAAGGATGACTTCATTCAAGAGGGACCACTTGCAGTGGAGGTTTTGTAGTAGGAGAGAGAGATGGAGCCCAACTCTAACTATAACAAGGGCCAGTAGAGACTTAGAGCTAAGTAGCAGGGTGGGGGTCAGTGGATGGAAAATTACCAAGGCAAAATCAAGGCTAGGGGTATTCTGATCAGATACCAAGGATGGAGAATTCTTACTCAACTCACTTAGCAATATTCTTGCTAAAACTGGACCTAGCAGGTCAAGGACAGAGGCTAAGGTCAGGGCCTAGTTAAAAAGAGGACTCAGGAAGGGGAGCCTGAGTGGCTCTGTTGGTTGAGTGTCTCATTCTTGGTTTCAGTTCAGGTCATGATCTCAGGGTCATGAGTGAGTCCTGAGTTGGGCTCTGCACTTGGCACGCGTGGAGTCTTCTTGAGATTCTCTCTCCCTCTCTCCCACTTTCCTCCTCCTGCTTCCCTCTCTCTTTCTCTCTAAAATAAATAACAAAACAAATAAAATCTTAACAATGACAGAGAAAGAGGACTCAGGAGCCTGACTCAAATTTGCTAAAGGGGGGAGTTCTTAGTTCTTGAGGCCTCATTCCTCCCCAGATACGATAACCAGACATGCATCTTGAGGTCCTACTCCCCTCCCGCAGCTTCACCACTGGAGATTGCTGGGTCTCAACAGCCACCCACCACCTACATGGCCACCTCTGTATTTTCTTTTTTAACAAAGAGTAATACCTTTATTATATAAAGAATTCATACAGAGCTCCTGGGTGGCTCAGTGGGTTAAAGCCTCTGTCTTCGGCTCTGGTCATGATCTCAAGGTCCTGGGATTGAGCCCCGCATTGGGCTTTCTGCTCAGCAGGGAGCCTGCTTCCTCCTCTCTCTGCCTGCCTCTCTGCCTAATTGTGATCTCTGTCAAATAAATAAATAAAATCTTTAAAAAAAAAGAATTCATACAAATTTTTAAAAACAGCTTCTTAGTACATGAAAGTATTAGGTAAAGGACATAAATAACTTGTAAAAAGTAATAAAAATGCTTAATGAATACTTTTACAATATTCAACCTGAAGAGTAAAAAATTTTAAATAGGAATTTTCACCTACTATAATATCTACTATATAGATTGAATGGAAAGAATAAGTTAAAAATTTAAATAATAATAACAAAAAATTAAAAATTAAAAAAATAATAAATAATAATACCAAATTATGGGGCACCTGGCAGCTCACTCAGTAGAGTGTGTGACTCGATCTCAGGGTCATGATTTCAAGCCCCATGTTGGGTTTAGAGATTATCTAAATAAATAAAACTATAAAAAATAATAATAACACCAAATGATGGCAAATATGTCCTAAAACAAGTATGCATATGTATTTTTGGTGGAAGAGTGAGTTAGTAATAATCATTTGGTATTTTGTTTATATCTAGTGTTTTTGTAATTGTTTACTGTCTTGTTTTAACTTTATGCTTTTCAAACACATACACATACACGGTTGTGGCAGGCACTCCAAGTTGGCCCTCAGTAATCCCTGCTTCCTCATCGAAATCAGTAAAGAAGTTGTCAAACTCTTACTTTTCACAGATGACATGATATTCTTTGTGTAAAACCCGAAAGATTCCACACAAAAATTGCTAGAACACATACAGGAATTCAGCAACACGGCAGGATATAAAATCAATGCACAGAAATCAGTTGCATTTCTATACACTAACAATGAGACAGAAGAAAAGAAATTAAGGACTCAATCCCATTTACAATTGTACCAAAAACAATAAAATACCTAGGAATAAACCTAACCAAAGAGGTAAAGGATCTGTACCCTAAAAACTATAGAACACTTAGGAAAGAAATTGAGGAAGACACAAAGAAATGAAAAAATATTGTTAAGATGTCTATGTTACCCAGAGCAATCTACACATTCAATGTAATCTCTATCAAAATACCATCATCATTTTTCACAGAACTGAAACAAATAATCCTAAAATGAGTATGGAACCAGAAAAGACCCCAAATAGCCAGAGGAATGTTGAAAAAGAAAACCAAAGCTGGTGGCATCACAATTCTAGACCTCAAGCTCTATTACAAAGTTGTAATTATTAAGACATTATGGTACTGGCACAAAAGCAGACACATAGATCAATGGAATAGAATGGAGAACCCAGAAGTGGACCCTCAACTTTATGGTCAACTAATCTTCAACAGAGCATGAAAGAATATCCAGTGGAAGAAAAGACGGTCTCTTCAACAAAGAGTATTGGGAAAATTGGACAGCCACATGTAGAAGAATGAAACCGAACCATCTTCTCATGTCATACACAAAAATAGACTCAAAATAGATGAAAGACCTAAATGTGAGACAGGAATCTATCAAAACCCTGGAGGAGAACCAAGGCAGCAACATCTGTGACCTCGGCTGCAGCAACTTCTTGCTAGACACGTCTCCAAAGGCCAGGGAAACAAAGGCAAAAATGAACTATTGGGACTTCATCAGGATAAAAAGCTTTTGCAGAGCAAAGGAAACAGTCAACAAAACCAAAAGACAGCCAAAGGAATAGGAGAAGGTATTTGCAAATGTCTTATCAGATAAAAGGCTAGTATCCAAAATCTACAAAGAACTTACCAAACTCAACAAATGATCCAATCAAGAAATGGGCAGAAGACATGAACAGACATTTCTCCAAAGAAGACACATCAATGGTCAACAGACACATGAAAAAATGTTCAACATCAGTTGGCATCAGGGAAATACAAATTAAAACCACAATGAGATATCACCTCACACTAGTCAGAATGGCTAAAATTAACAAGTCAGGAAACAACAAATGTTGACAAGGATGCAGAAAAAGGGGAACCCTCTTACACTGCTGGTACAAGCTGGTAGAGCCACTCTGGAAAACAGTGTGGAGGGTCCTCATAAAGTTAAAAATAGAGCTACCTTATAACCCAGCAATTACAATACTAGGTATTTACCCAAAGAATACAAACATAGTGATCCGAAGGGGCACCTGTACCCCAATGTTTATAGCAGCAATGTCCACAATAGCCAAACTATGGAAAGAGCCCAGATCTCCATCAACAGATAAATGGATAAAGAAGATGTGATTGATATATATATTTATTTAATGAAATATTACTCAGCCATCAAAAAATCGAAATCTTACCATTTGCAACAACGTGGATGGAACTAGAGGGAATTATGCTAAGCAAAATAAGTCAATCAGAGAAAGACAATTATCATATGACTTCATTCATATGTGGAATTTAAGAAACAAAACAGAGGATCACAGGGGAAGGGAGTGATAAATAAAACAAGAGGAAATCAGAGAGGGAGACAAACCACAGTAGACTCTCGACTATAGGGAACAAAGCAGGTGGGTGGGTGGATGGGGTAACTGGGTGATGGGCATTAAGGAGGGCACATACTGTAATGAGCACTGGGTGTTCTATACAACTGATGAATCACTGAACTCTACCTCTGAAATTAATAATACACATTACGTTAATTTAATTTAAATTAAACTAAATTAAATTTTAAAAAATAATCCCTGCCTCCTGCTATTTATACCCTTGTGGAGCCCCTTCCCCATAATTCCCTCCGGGGTTCAAGTGTCTGACAGATTGAATGCAGCTGAAAAAATTAACAAGACAGTAAACAAGTGTTGGAGAGGATGTGGAGAAAGGGGAACCCTCTTACACTGTTGGTGGGAATGCAAGTTGGTGCAGCCACTTTGGAAAACAGTGTGAAGATTCCTTAAGAAATTAAAAATAGAGCTACCTTATAACCCTGCAATTGCACTACTGGGTATTTACCCCAAAGATACAGATGTAGTGAAAAGAAGGGCCATATGTACCCCAATGTTCATAGCAGCAATGGCCACAGTCACCAGACTGTGGAAAGAGCCAAGATGCCCTTCAACAGACGAATGGATAAAGAATATGTGGTTCATATATACAATGGGATATTACACCTCCATCAGAAAGGATGAATACCCAACTTTTGTATCAACATGGGTGGGACTGGAGGAGATTATGCCAAGTGAAATAAGTCAAGCAGAGAAAGGGCGCCTGGGTGGCTCAGTGGGTTAAAACCTTTGCCTTCGGCTCAGGTCATGATCTCAGGGTCCTGGGATCGAGTCCTGCATCGGGTTCTCTGCTTGGCAGGGAGCCTGCTTCCCCTCCTTTCTCTCTGCCTGTCTCTGCCTACTTGTGATCTCTGTCTGTCAAATAAATAGGTAAAGTCTTTTAAAAAATAATAATAAATAAATAAAGGTGCTCCTTGTCACTGTTATTTTCCTCCCCACAATCCAATAATGCAAGAGATCCAGCTGAAAGGAGCTAGTAACAATGTCTTCTGCTGGGATCAGAAGTCCAACAATGAGAGGAATCAAAAATAGAAAATTCTTACCATCACTGAGTAAATCTAAAATCCCATCAACTGTAAGATGTACTGTTATTTCAGGTACTACTAGAGGGAACGATACTGTGAATTAAATTATTCCTCAAAGCTTTCGTATCACTTTGAATTTTTATTTTCTACTCATCAGAATGATTTTTGCGGAGTCTGGGTGGCTCGGTCAGGTAAGTTTCTGACTCTTGATTTCAGCTCAGACCTTGATTTCAGGGTCATGAGTTCAAGCGCCACATCGGGCTCCATCCCCAGCTCCATGCTGGGCATGGAGCCTACTTCAAAAAAAAAAAAAAAAAATTCCTAGACTTATTTAAACAGAGATTTTAAAATCATTTATCAATACTAAGAAGAATGCTCAACTTTAGGGGTAAGCAATAAAATGCAAAAAGATTCTTTCTTTCAGTGTTGATATGCCTAGCAAACTTGCTTTTGTCTTCACTCCTGTTGCCTTGTAGTAACAAAAAAGCTGCAGAGACTCTGGGCATTACACCATATTCAAGTTAAAAAAAAAAAAAGGAAAATTGGGCCACCTGTCTGGCTTGGTTGGTAGAACATACAGCTCTTGATCTTGGGGTCGTGAGTTTGAGCCCCAAGTTGGGTGTAGAGATTACTTAATAAAATGAAATATAAAAAGAAAAGGAAAGAGGAGGATGTAGGTAGAGATGGTATCAGCCACATTACCCATTTTTATCAGGAAAAGCACAAGTTTTCTTAGTCCCCCCAGTGGATTTCTGCTTTTATGTCGTTTGCTAGAATTGTGTCCCTTACAAGCAAGCATCTAGAAAAGCAGATATTTTGCCTGTATCTAGGTTCGTTGCTATCCCAAACAAAAACAGACTTCTACTAGCAAAGAAGGAAATGGATATTGGGAATGAAGCTAATGGTGTCTGCTACAACACTGCTTAATAAATACTAGTTTTATATCCATAGTTAAAAGGATTTGCCCTTTGGCATAAAGCAAAAAACAATGATAGCAAAAATACTTACACTATGAAGCTTACTAGGTTCCAGACACTGTTCTAAGTATTTTAAATACATTAATTCATTTAATCCCCACAGTAACTTTGAGGTAAATGCTGTTATTATCCTTGTTTTATGTATTTTTTATCATTCCTCATATAATCACAGACTTATCATAATCCTTGGTTCATGATGTATTCTTCATTGGTCCAGCCATGACTTTTTTTTTACTTTTTGAATATTAGTACCCTCGGGGCACCTGGGTGGCTGAGTTGGTTAAAGCCTCTGCCTTCGGCTCAGGTCATGATCCCAGGGTCCTGGGGAGCCTGCTTTCTCCTCTCTGCCTGCCTCTCTGCCTACTTGTGATCTCTGTCAAATAAATAAAATATTTTAAAAATAAACAAATAAATAAATATTAGTACCCTCAAATCTTCCAACCAAAATAAAATTAGAATCTTGTCAGTAATTTGGATCTGACTGCCTGGTCTTCCCAAACCATTTTGCTTCCTCCCCTGGCCTGACGTGACCATCGTCTAGAATCCTAAATCTGTCCTTCCTCTGCTTTCCTTATATATTTCCTTAGACAGTTTTATAGTTTTATTGCGCCTATATATATCGTATATATGTATGTGTGCATGTGTGTATAATATATACCTAAATGTATGTGTGCATGTGTATATAATATATACCTAAAGTTGTTTAAGATTTTATTTATTGGGGCGCCTGGGTGGCTCAGTGGGTTAAGCCTCTGCCTTTGGCCCAGGTCATGATCCCAGGGTCCTGAGATCGGGCCCTGCATTGGGCTCTCTGCTCAGCAGGGAGCCTGCTTCCCCCTCTCTCTCTGCCTGCCTCTCTGCCTGCTTGTGATCTCTGTCTGTCAAATAAATAAATAAAATCTTTTTTAAAAATTTTATTTATTTATGAGATAGGGAGAGTGGGAGCACTGTCAGGACCCCGGAATCATGACCTGAGCAGAAGGCAGATGCCTAACCAACTGAGCCACCCAGGTGCCCTTTTATAGCTATTTCTGATTGTATCTTCTCTTGGTACTTTTCCCGCTAAATGTTACATTGCTAAGATTCATTCATATTGTTGTGCGTTGCTATGGTCATTCATGTTGATGACCACTTAACACACCAGTGTATGAATACAGAGCAGTTGTATTCATCCTCAAACCATTCTCTATTGGAGTACCTCTTACATGCTTATAGATTTTTTCTTTCGTGGTTATAACTGGTCTAACTCTATCACATCCATTCGCTAGTAGTTTTGTGGGATTTGAGCAATTTTTCTATATCCTTTTTAATGGCTCCATAAGATCCCGCCTCTTTCTGCAAGACTTGCAGTCATGCTTTGCAAATGATTTGTCTCATGTTGTCAGTTATTTCCATGGGGCTACCAGAGAGAAGTGGACCAATAAAGACTTTGATTTGATGATAGGCTTAGCACACAGAGCCCTTAGTTTCATTCAAGAGGAATGTTGGGGGGATGGGGGAGAGGTGAAGGATATTAGATCACTGGTGAATATTTCCTTGTTATGATCACTTTTTCTTCCCTGGGCAACCTGGCAAATCTGAGAATTGGTATTAAGAGCCCCGGTATAACTGGAATCCCCCATACCTGGGTAATTCTTTAACACTCCTCCCACAAGAGGCAGAATCTAATTCCCCTTCTTTCTTTTTCTTTAATTGTTCACGTTTTTTTTAAGTTCCATGAATCTTTTTTTTTATTATGTTAGTCATCATACAGTACATCATTAGTTTTTGATGTGTGTTTCATGATTCATTGTTTGTGTATAAACCCAGTGCTCCATGCAATATGTGCCCTCCTTAATACCCAATACCAGGCTAACCCATCCCCCCATCCCCTCCCCTCTAAAAACCTTCAATTTGGGGCACTTGGGTGGCTCAGTCATTAAGCATCTGCCTTTGGCTCAGGTCATGATCCTGGGGTCCTAGAATCGAGCCCCATATCGGGCTCCCTGATCAGTGGGAAGCCTGCTTCTCCCTTTCCCACTCCCACTGCTTGTGTTCCCTCTCTCACTGTCTCTCTCTGTGTCAAATAAATAAATAAAATCTTTTTTAAAATAAAAATAAATAAATAAAACCTTCAATTTGTTTCCCCAAGTCCATAGTCTCTCATGGTTCATTTCCTCCTCTGGTTTCCCCCCTTCATTTTTCCCATCCTTCTCCTAATGTCCTTCATGCTATTCCTCATGTTCCACAGATAAGTGAAATCATGTAATAACTGACTTTCTCTGCTTGGCTTATTTCACTTAGTATAATCTCCAGTTCTGTCCATGTCAGTGCAAAAGTTGGGTATTCATCCTTTCTGATGACTGAGTGATAGTCTATCTTCTTTATCTGTTCATCTGTTGAAGGGCATCTTGGCTCTTTCCACAGTTTGGCTATTGTGGACGTTGCTGCTATGAACATTGGGGTACAAATGGCCCTTCTTTTCATTGCATCTCTATCTGTGGAGTAAATGCCCAGTAGTGCAATTGCTGGGTCATAGATTAGCTCTATTTTTAACTTTTTGAGGAACCTCTACACTGTTTTCCAGAGTGGCTACACCACTCGCATTCCCACCAACAGTGTAAGAGGGTTCCCTTTTTTCCACATCCTCGCCAACATTTGTTGTTTCCTGCCTTGTCAATTTTTGCCATTCTGACTGGTGTAAGGTGGTATCTCAATGTGGTTTTAATTCCACTTCTTTTGAATACAGGCCAGCCTTGGTGACTCCAAAGAATAAAGTGCAGTAGAAGCTATGCTGTGGGATTTAAAAGGCTCAGTTAAGAAAAGGTGATACAGGAACACCTGGGTGGCTCAGTTGGTTAAGCATCTGCCTTGGGCTCAAGGTCATGATCCTAGGGTCCTGGGATCCAGTCCTCCATGGTCCTCCTTGCTCAGAGAAGAGCCTGCTTCTCCCTCTCCCTCTACTGCTCCCCCTGCTTGTGGCCTCTTTCTCTCTCTCTCTCTCTGATAAATAAATAAAATCTTAAAAAAAACAAGTCTACATGAGCCCACATGGAGAGACCCCAGGGAGGGGAACCCAGTCCCCCAACTGACAGCCCACAGCAATTACCAGACATGTGAGTAAATGAGTCTTCAGAAGAGGACCCCTCAAGTTTGCTAGTACTGTTAAGTCATCCTGGATGTCCCCTGTCCAAATTCCTCATCACACACAGTGTTAAGCTAACCCCACATTGTGTCCAAAGTTCATCCACAGAATTCATGTGCATAATAAGTGGTTGTCTTAGGCTATTAAGTGTTAGGGTTTTTTATGCAAAGGTTTTTTTATGCAAACTAGTAAAGGTTAGGTTAGGTTTTTTTTATGCAAACTAGTAAAATTAGTTTTAAAAAAAAGTAACAAATATACCAATTTAAAGAAGCTGGGGATGCCTGGCTGGCTAAGTTGGAAGAGCATATAACTGTTGATCGCTGGGTTGTGAGTTCAAGCCCCACGTTGGGTACTGAGATTACTAAAAAAATAATAATAATAATGAATTTTTTTAAAAAAGATGGGGAAGTTGAGACCTGGAGAGAATAAATATACAGTAAACGGAAAAGTCAAGATTTGAACTTTGACCATTTGACTTGAAAATGTGCTGTTCTTAACCTTGATGTCTCCCCTTACAAATTGTAAACCTGTTTCTTCCCTTGTATTTTCAGGATACCCTTGATAGCTCAGAATGTGACTAATTAACTTGCTCCCCCAATCCTGTGAACCTGGGAGGGCAGTGCTCCCCCAGAAATGTACTCGCTGATACCCTACATAAAGACCACTCAGAAAAAACGAGACTGATCCACAGGTTGCCAAATAAGACTCTCTCAAGTAAGATAAAAGTTTAAAAGTTTAGTTCAGGGACGCCTGGGTGGCTCAGTTGGTTAAGGGGCTGCATTCAGCTCAGGTCATGATCCTGGGGTCCTGGGATGGAGACCTGCATCGGGCTCCTTGTTTAGCGGGAAGCCGGCTTCTCCCTCTGCCTGTTCTGCCTGCTGTTCCCCCTGCTTGTGCGCGCTCTCTCTCTCTCTCTCTCTCTCTGTTAAATAAATAAATAAAATCTTAAAAAAAAAAGTTTAGTTCAGGGCCTAAACAATGAAGAATATTTTTAAACATTATAAATGTTAATCAGTTAAAAAAGGATGTTAAAATGAAGTGGAAGGATAAAAGTAAACTCTTTTACAATATTTTGTCATATTAATAATGGTTTTATTTTTCTAGTGTATAAGTTCATGTAAAAATCAATGTGGAGATATCTTTCATTTAAAAGCATTTAAAATGTCAATATTCAAGGTGCCTAGTTGGCTCAGTCAGTAGAGCATATGACCCTTGATCTCAGGGTCATGAATTCAAGCCCCACTGGGTGTGGAGCCTACTTAAAAAAAAAAAAAAATGTAGGGGTGTGTGCGTGGCTCAGTCAGTGACTCTTGATTTCAGCTCAGGTCATAATATCAGGGTCATGAGATCAAGCCCTGTGTCAGGCACCACACTCAGTGGGGAGTCTGGTGGAGATTTTTCATTCTCCCTCTACCCCTCCACCCACCCTGCTTGTTCTCTCTTTCTCTTCTCTCTCTCTCAAATAAATAAATAAATCTGTTTTTTAAAATGTCAATATTCAAAGAAGGAATCAGAATCACTTATAGTGGTGTACTTAGTTGAAATAATGTATCATTTTCAGAACATTTCACAAATAAAAAAGACTTACGTGATTATCAACTACTTTTCTTTTTTTTAAGATTTTATTTGAGAGAGAGACAGAGAGAGAGCATGTGCCCAAGCAGGGGACAGGGATAGAGGCAGCAGACTCATTAACAGAACAAAAGACACCTTTATCATTCTCAACACTTAGGAAGTGCCAAGGAAGGGTTTGGGGATGAAGACCAAATATATATTTCCTTTTTTTAAAGATTTATTTATTTTGGGGCACCTGGGTGGCTCAGTGGGTTAAGCCTCTGCTTTCGGCTTAGGTCATGATCTCAGGGTCCTGGGATGGAGCCCTGCATTGGGCTCTCTGCTCAGCAGGGAGCCAGCTTCCCCCTCTCTCTCTGCCTGCCTCTCTGCCTATTTGTGATCTCTCTCTGTGTCAAATAAATAAATAAAATCCTTAAGAAAAAAGATTTATTTATTCATCATTTTTGTGGGAGGGTAGAGCACAGAGAATCTTAAGCAGAATCCATAGTGAGCATGGAGCCCGACATGGGGCTCAATCTCACAACCCTGAGATCATGACCTGAGCCCAAACCAAGAGTCCAAGAGTCAGATGCTTAACCGACTGAACCCCAGGCATCCCAAATATGTATTTCTTATAATAAATCACAATATCATACTTAGCTGTTATCTCTTCAAATATGCTATCCTATTCTTCTCTTTTCCCTTCCTCTTCCTCCTTCCTTCTCTTCTTCTTCCTCCTCTTTCTTTTCCTTCTCCCTCTCCTCCCCCTCCTTCTTCTGCTTCTACTTCTTCCTCTTCTCCTCCCCTTCCTCCTCCTCCTTCTTCTCTTTCTCTCTCTCCCTCATTTTCTCTCCCTCTCTCTCTCTCATCAGACCATCTTATTATATTCTTCCTATCTCTTAACTTCTCATACATATTTTCCACCTTTTTGTCGTTCTGTACTACAGTCTAGATAATGTCTCCTGACCTATCTTCTGGTTAATTATCACTTCATCTGTGTCTAATCTGCTATCAAATATGCCCACCAAAATTTTAATTTCAGGTCTTAAGTTTTTCATCTCTAAGAATTCTATCTGGTTCTCTTTCAAATCTGCTAGGTTATTTTCTATGGTTTTCTGTTTCCACATATATTTTCAGTATTACCTTTTATTTATATAAATGTGATCAAAGGGAATTCTAATACAAGCTACAACATAGAGAAACCTTAAAAAAAAAAAACTATGCTAAGTAGGGGTGCCTGGATAGCTCAGATGGTTAAGCATCTGCCCTTGGCTTGGGTCATAATCCCAGTGTCCTGGGACTGAGCCCCACATTGGGGTCCCTGCTAGGCGGGGAGCCTGCTTCTCCTTCTCCCTCTACTGCTCCCCCACTTGTGCTCTCTCACTCTGTCAAATAAATAAATAAAATCTCTTTTAAAAAAATCTTTTTTTTTAAAGATTTTGTTTATTTATTTGACAGAGAGAGACACAGTGAGAGAGGGAACACAATCCCGGGGAGTGGGAGGGGAGAAGCAGGTTTCCCTTTGAGAGGACCAGCACAAAGACACATCTCCAGAGATGATTTGAGTTTGCTTCTGCCAGGAACTTAGAGATAATGCCAGTTCAGGCCTAATTTAAACTAGATTTGTAACTTAAAGGCTTTTTTTTTTTTTCAGATTTTAATTTACTTATTTATTTGAGAGGGGGAGGGGAAGGGAGAGGAACCAGCAGACTCAGCACTGAGCACGGGGTCCCAAGTGGGGCTGGATCCCATGACCCTGAGCAGAAACCAAGAGCCAGACCCTTAACCAACGTGGAGCCACCCAGGTGTCCTTTATAACCTTTTTTGAATACTTCATATAATTTGGGCTACAAAGGGACAAAAAGGCTAGCTACGGTTTCAATGTCCTGAGGAGAGTTTCTCTCCTTAAGTTCGGTGTTGTACTAAGTTCTCTTTTTTGGAGTCTCTTGAGAGAAAGCTGTGGGTCAGGTTTACTTCTGATTCACCTTTCACCACAGCCCTTTGGGTAGCCATGACTAATACAAGGAAGCTTTCTCATGACTCCCCACCTCAGTGGGCCCTGAGCTTTGATTTCATTCATCCTTCACCTGCAAAGTTTGCTCAGATTGGTACATGTCCTCAGAGCAAACTTGACTCCCACGCTTGCTTACCTCTCCCTGTCTCCTCGAAATTGGCTTCCTACCTCCTCCTTCACCAGCTCTTCTGTGCTTTTAAGGATATTTTAGGGGTGCCTGAGTGGCTCAGTGGGTTAAAGCCTCTGCGTTCGGCTCAGGTCATGATCCCAGCCAGGGTCCTGGGCTCAAGCCCCACATCGGGCTCTCTGCTCAGCAGGGAGCCTGCTTCCCTTCCTCTCTCTGCCTACCTCTCTGCCTATTTGTGATCTCTGTCAAATAAATATATAAAATCTTTAAAAGAATATTTTAAAACTATTTTATCCAGCATTTTTAGTTGTTTTAAGCAGCAGGTTGGCCCCGATAACCCAATCAGAAATCTATTTTCAATGATTTCCACTCTATTTTTTTCTCCCATTTTTTGGTTGTTCCTAATGTTGTGTTGTTTTTTTCCCCTTAAGTCTTTTAGCTGTACACACAGCTCATTATTGCTTTTTCTTTTGTATTATTAGGCTACTCCATCCTCGAGGTGTAAATTTCCCTTCAAGTATACCTTTCTTTGTATTCTTTAAGTTTTGATATGGAGTGCATGAGTGATTGCTGAAATCCAGCTGATGCCCACCTGCTTTCATCAACTCCTCACACTGGCAGGGCTATAGTGCTGCTGATTTTTCTCTTGAGACACCTGCAGTCATGATCTGGCCAGTGCAGCCAATTTTCCCCCTCAGGGGACAGCACCAGTTGCCTAAGGAATGCCAGGAAAGATCAGAGCATAATTTTTTATTTTAAAGATTTTATTTATTTGACAGAGAGAGATCACAAGTAGGCAGAGAGGCAGGCAGAGAAAGAGGAGGAAGCAGGCTCCCCGCCCAGCAGAGAGCCCGATGCGGGACTCGATCCCAGGACCCTGATATCATGACCTGAGCCGAAGGCAGAGGCTTAACCCACTGAGCCACCGAGGTACCCCAGAGAATAATTTATACCACCTTTTCTACTCCGGGTTTTCCAAGCCTGGCTACCTATGAAAATCACTAGGAAGTTTTGAAAAATACCGATTTCTAGGTCGAATTCAGAGAATGTTCTCATCGATCTGGGGTGGAGCCTGGGTGTGGGTACTTGCCGTGATTCTAAAAGTAGCCCAGGTTGGGAACCACTTCTCTCATTTATCCGCTCCTTGCCCCCAGCCCCAGACTGCATCCTCCCTCCTCCCCACTCACAGTCCCAAGTGATTTTAGAGTCTGATGTCTTCCCAGAGCTGTTATTTCCTGGTTTCCGTATCTCTCTCTATGGGTTTTCCAGGGTGAATTTTGGGGCAGGAGGCAGAAATCCTGATCACTAACCACATTGGCAGGAACCGGAACTGTCCTGCATCCTGTTTGTCTTCACAGGAGGTCTCAGCATGAAACAGCAGCACTGGTTTGGGATGACTGCCAAGATGGGTACCGTGTTATCGGGGGTCTTTACCATCGTGGCCACCGACATGTACCTCATCTTCGAACAGAAGTACATAAAGAGCGAAGATTGCATTGAACATCAGGCACATACCAACAGTGCAGCCTTCCTGGTAGAGTACTTCCTTATCTGCTGGACCTCCAATGTTGTCTTCTTCCTGTCTTTTATGACCATCATCATCAGCTGCTTCCTCCTATACTCGGTCTATGCCCAAATATACCGGGGCTTAGTGTTCTATATTATCTGGATCATTTTCTATGAAATTGTAAACATTGTAGTTCAAATCTTTACCAACAATGTCTCTGTCATTGAAGAGGTCAGGGTCGTGCGCTGGTTTGGCTTGCTGTCCCGTATATTCATGCATTGTTTCTGGATATTCTATGTCATCTCCTATGCCCACATTATCTATAAAGGTCAAAGCCAGGGCAATATAATCTCCTACAACAGACGTATTTCTTCAGGCAATGGAGAGTTCCTACGACGGAAATCAAAGATCATCAACTTTACGGGCCACTATAGCAGATAATGTTTGCCCTTGTCTCTCCCCCCCCTTGCCCCCGCCCCCGCAGGCAGGAGTCCCAGGTTCTGATGGTAGTTCTAGCTCCCTCTCTTTCACTTTTGCTGATCTGTTTTGCTGTAGAGCTCCTACTGCCACCTTTTGGGGGGGGGGGACATGGAGAGAAATGTCATTATAATCAGAAATGGGACCACCGGCTCATTGAGGGTGTTTAATAAAGGACATTGTTTTATATCACGTGCTCCTTGAGTTCCTCCTTCCTTTTCCAGTCTGTACCACCTCAGAGGTCAAAATAAAGACAGCAAGGGAATGAAATGAAGCTGACTTGCAGGCTGGCAATCCTTTTACCTTGGTGTATGTCTTCCTCCGCCTTCAACCCACAGCTCTCTAATTCAGCTCTGGGGCAGGCAATCTGTAGCTGTATCTCAGGCGGCTGGGGCATAAGGGATACCTGTGGTGGCTTGGGGTAGCTTTGTGCCGATGTCTTTCCCCCTATGTCCTCTATGCTATATTCCAGATAAGTAAAAGAATAAAAAATAGTGAAAATCATTCTTCCTTTTCTGTCCTGAGTCCCCCTGGTCCCAGATTTTCAAAGAGCGTCGTATGCACCCGGTTCACGGAAAGGTATTTGTTTAAACTGTTCTGTGTCTGTCACAGTGCCGGCCTTGGTGGTCAGATACAAAAAAGGACAAAGTACAAGGCCCAACCTTGAGGATTTTGCAGTTTAGTGGAAGAAACAAAATCACCACTGATGACTTAACAAGCCAGTCTTGTAGGAGAGCACAAGACTACACTTAACCATAGATCAACAAACGTCACTTTGCATTCTGCTTCAGAAACTGTTGGAAGCAGTTTAAGCCAGGATGGAAGACAAATTGAGCAAATCTCTATTTCAAACATGAGGCATTTTTAAGAAGATTTTCTCCACTTATTTGAGAGACAGCAAGAGAGAGCACCAGAGAGAGAGAGAAAGCAAGCGCAAGGGGAGAGGGGCAGAGGGAGAGGGAGAAGCAGGCTCCCCACTGAGCATGCTTCCCGATGTGGGGCTCAATCCCAGGACTCTGAGACCATGACCCAAGCCTAAGGCAGAAGCTCAACGGACCAAGCCACCCAGCACCCCATTAGGCATTATGTTAAGTATTTGTTTAATAGCTTTCTTGAGGTATAATTAACATGTAATAAACTGAAATCAAGACCTGAGCTGAGATCAAGACACTTAACTGACTAAGCCACTTAGGCACTCCTAAAGATTTTATTTTTTAAGTAATTTCTGCACCGAACATGGGGCTCAAACCCACAACACCAAGATCAAGATTTGCACTGACTTAGCCAGCCAGGTGCCCTGAGAAGAGACATTACTGTTTTGTTCCTGATTTTAGAGGGAAAGCACTCAGTCTTTCTCCATTAATTATGGTGTTAGCTGTAGATTTTTCATAGCTGTCCCATATCAAATTGAGAAAAAATCCTTTAGCAATAGTAGGGAACTTATGAGAAAGTTCCCTACTATTTCTAGTTTGCTAAAGGATTTTAAAAATCAGGAACAAATGTTTTGTATTGTCAAAATTTTTTCTATGTGACATGATCATATGGTCTTTATTTTTGAGATGATTAATATGGTAAATTACTTTGATAGATTTTCAAACATTAAACTAAACATGAAGAGGTGCCTGGGTGGCTCAGTTGGTTAAGTGTCTGCCTTGGGCTCAGGTCATGATCTCAGGGTCCTGGAATCGAGTCCTGCATCAGGCTCCTGGCTCAATGGGGAGTCTGCTTTCTCCCTCTCCCTGCCGCTCCCCCTGCTTGTGCTCTCTCTCTCTCTGTCAAATAAATAAATAAAATCTTAGAAAAAAAAAAAAAACAGGGGGTGCCTGGGTGGCTCAGTCGGTTAAGCGTCTGCCCTCGGCCCAGGTTATCTCAGGGTCCTGGGATGGAGCCCTGCATCGGGCTCTCTGCTCACCAGGGAGCCTGCTTCCCCCTCTCTCTCTGCCTGCCTCTCTGCCTACTTGTGATCTCTCTCTATCTGTCAAATAAATAAATAAATTCTTAAAAAAAAAAAACTTTAAAAAATAAAAATAAACCAAACATGAATATTCCTGGAATTGAATAAACTCTATTTGGTCATGGTGTATACTCTTTTCTATATATTGTGGAATTAGATTTTTTTCAATTTTGTTTAGAAGTTTTGAATCTATGTTCATAGGGGATATTAGTCTGTAGTTTTTTATAATGTGTTCATCAGACTCTGGTATCAGAGTAATGCTTGCTTCATAGAAAGGAGTATTTCTTCCTTTTCAATTTTCTTTAAGAGTTTATGTACAGTTAATTGGTATTTATTTCTTCTTTCTTTGTGGGAAGTATTAAACTACAAATCCAATTTAAAAAAACAGATATAAGATTACTGGGGTTATCTATTTCTTCTTGAGTAAGCTTTAGCAGTTTGTGTCTTTTTTTTTTTTCTTTTAAGATTTTTAAAATTTATTTGAAAGAGAGAGAGAGAGAAATCACCAGTGAGGGGAGGGACAGAGGGAGACGCAGACTCCATGCTGAGCAGGGAACATAACATGGGACTCCGTCCCAGGACCCTGGGATCACAACCTGAGCCAAAGGCAGACACTTAACTGACTGAATCACCCAGGTGCCCCTAGTTTGTGTCTTTTAATTTGTCCGTTTTATCTAAGTTGTCAAGTTTATTACCATAAGGCTGTTCATAATACTCCCTTATTATCCCTTTTTAAAAAGATTCTATTTATTTATTTGACAGAGAAAGAGAGAGAGATCACAAGTAGGCAGAGAGGCAGGCAGAGAGAGAGGGGGAAGCCGACTCCCCCCTGAGCAGACAGTTCAATGCAGGGCTCTCTTCCAGGACCCTGAGATCATGACCTGAGCCGAAAGCAGAGGCTTAACCCACTGAGCCACCCAGGCAACCCCCTTATTATCCTTTTAACATCTGTAGAGTGCAATGAAGTCACAGCTCTCATTCCTGATATTAAATTTTTTTTCTCTTTTTCTTTTTCTGATCAGCCAGACTAGAGGCTTTAAGTTTTTAATGACACCAGCTTTTGGTTTCATTGATTTTATCTCTTCCTTATGTATTCTGTCTCATTGATTTCCACTGTGATCTTTATTCTTTTCCTTCTTCTACTTACTTTGAATTTAATTTGTTCTTCTTTTTATATTTTTCTTGAAGTGGAAGCTAAGGTCATTAATTGAAGACCTGACTTATTTTCTAATATAGGCACTTTGTACTATAAAATTTCCCCCAACTGCTAACTTAATGGCTTCACACAAATTTTGATATGTTATATTTCCTTTTTAGTCAGTTAAAAATACTTTCTAATTTCCTTTGGATTTTTTCTTTGATCTATGGTTTATTTACAAATGTGCTACTTTATTTCAATATTTGAGGATTTTCCAGAAAGTTTTCTGTTAATTATTTGTAACTTAATTTCAATTCAATTCAATGGTTTGAATCATTTTAAATTTACTGAAAATAGTTTTATGGCTGTTTATGGATAGTATGTTCTATCTTGATAAATGTTCCAGGCGCGCCTGGAAAGAACATTTCTTCTGCTATTGTCAGGTGCAGTGCTCTCCAAATGTCAATTAGATCAAGTTGGTTGATGTTATTGTTCAGTCTTTTAATATCTTTTCTAATTTTCTGTCTATTTGTTCTATTAATTACTGAGAGACATGTATTGAAATCTCTGATTATAATCATGAATTTGTCTATTTCTCTTTATAACTCTATCAGTTTTTGCTTCATGTATTTTGAAGCTCTATTAGTGGGTATATAAATGTTTAGAACTGTTATATCCTTCTGATGAATTGACCCCTTTATCATTATGGAATGACCTTCTTTTTTGCTGAGATAATTCTTTGCCCTGAAATTTTCTTTATTTGATATTAAAGCAACCACTCCAGTATTCTTTTGATTTGTGTTGACATAGTATATCTTTTCCCATCTTTTTTCAGCCAATTTCTGTCTTTATATATAAAGTATGCTTACTATAGGCAGTATGTAGTTGGGTCTTCCTTTTTTTTTTTTTTTAAAGTAAACTCTACCTGTTGGGGCACTTGGGTGGCTCAGTAGTTAAGTGTCTGCCTTCTGCTCAGGTCCGGGGATCCAACCCCACATGGAGCTCCCAGCTTGGCGGGAAGCCTGCTTCTCCCTCTCCCACTCCCCCTGCTTGTGTTTCTTCTGTACTGTCTCTCTCTCTCTCTCTGTCAATTAAATAAATGAATGGAAACAAAAAAAAGTAAACCCTACCTGCAACAGCCCAGCAATCAAGAGTTGCACACTCACTTGGTAGGAGATGTGTAATCCAATGAAGATACAGGCTAAACTGTAGGCCAGCTAGTTTTCAGGAGAGAAGTGGAGAAAGAAATAGCTAGGAGAAGCTCTCCTCCTGGGGTCAGAAAAAATACCAAACACTGACTTCTGAAACTGTTCCTTAGAAGGAGCCTGAATTTGATTGGATTAGTCTGTAGAGCAATTTATGCCCTAGGGTATTACTGAAAATAATAGAGCAATCAGCCAGCAATTATTAAACCTGAACAACTGAGGTATAATTAGGAAAGAGGGAAGAGAGCTTTTCCAAAATTCCAAAACCGCTGTCAACCTAGAGTGGCTATGGGCACACCCTAAGCTGCCCCTCCCTGAGAAGCAATATCAGAAGCTTCACACCATGGGACTCGTGCCTGGCTCAGTCAGTAGAGCAAGCAACTCTTGATCTCGGGGCTGTAAGTTTGAGCCCCACGTTGGGTGTGGAGATAACTTAAAAAAAAAAAAAAAAAGCTTCACCCTTTGAGGTGTTGAGGTGCAAAGGAGAAGAATATAATTTACCAAAATAATCCAGCAAGTCACTAAACAAGGAGCAAATAACAAGCCTAGTGGAGTGGTGGGGGTGTCCCCTTAGCCAGAGTTGCCACAATAGTGGGGAATTATATATAAGGACATTGAGGGCACCTGGGTGGCTCAGTTGGTTAAGCACCCTACTGTTGGGTTTGGCTCAGGTCCTGATCTCAGGGGTCACGGGATGGAGCCCTGCATCTGGCTCCACGCTCAATGGGGAGTCTGCTTGAAGAGTCTTTCTCTCTGCCCCTCCCCCTACTTATGCATCCTCTCTCTCTCTCTCTCTCTCTCTCAAATAAATATATCCTTCAAAAAATTATTTGGGATGAACTTGAAAAACATTATGCTAAATGAAAGAAGCTGGGCACAAAAAGACAAATACTATATGATTGCCCCTCCATCTTGTGAGGGACCGAGAATAGTGAAATTCATAGAGACAGAAAGTAGAATGTTGGTGAACAAGGGCTGGGGGGAGGGGCACAGGGAGTCAGCATTTGATAGGTACAGAATCTTTTTGGGGAATATATAAAAAACCTCTGGAGATGGATGGTGAGGATGGTTGCCCGATAGTGTGAAGGTACCTAATGCCGCTGAACTGTACATTTGAGAGGGCTAAAATGGTAAAAATTTATGTTATGCATATTTTATCACAGTGAAACAATTGCTACTGACAAAAAAAAAAAATGCAGGGATGATTCCAGGCCCCTGAGGAACCATGCTAGTTTCCTGACACCAGAGAGACAAATATCCCAGAGAAGAGCCCAGAACTGACTCCCTCATCATTCCAGATGTAGGAGCTTTCTAATTCCCACCAGCCTGGCACCGACGGGAACTCCCTTTTTGCACTTTAAAGCACAGCTGCCTTTCAAACAGAGCTGGGAACTACCTAAGGAGTGTCCTGGGCCAATGAGGCCTTCACTTGCCGGTGACGTGATCACCTATAGCCTGTTAGGTCCAAGCTGGGAGCCAGACGCCCTGTCCCTGGACCATGGGCCCATTGCCTGTCCACATGCCAATCTACTCTAAACTCTCCCATTTACATCAGTGGCTTGAGGAATTTATCGAGGGCTAATTCTACCATCTTGTAATGGACCTCCATTATTTTTACCCCCCTGCAGCGTACGCCGTGATAAAACACGTATAAAATGAAAGACAGAACGTTCTGCCTCGTGGTGGGCATCTTCTCTGCCCTGAACACCATCCAGTTCCTCATCTTTGACCTGAACCACATTACTACCATCGGCTTCGAGGACAAAGTCAGCATCTACAAGGAAACAGAATCTGAGGTCGTGTCTTGGATGCTGACCCACAAGAAAAGCATCAGCTTTTTCTTAGGCACCCTCACCATCGCCTTCAGCCTGCTGCTCATCTACTGTACCCACTGGAACAACTACTTGGGGCTGCTGTGCTACGCCACGTGGATCATCGCCTATGAGCTCATCAGCTTCTCCATGGTCATACTCATCCACGGCATCATCGAAGAGCAGTTCAAGGAGCTGAGTTACGTGTACTGGATCTTCCAAATCTCCCGTATGCTCCTGCACTTCCTCTGTCTGCCTTTCCTCATTAGGCATGCCTACGTCCTTTACAAGGACCCCAAGATTTTAAGCAAAATAGCTCGCCGCAGGCATTCCTCCGTCAGTACGATGGATTCGTGGTCCCCTGTTGGGATGGGAACGCTGTACCGAAAGCTGAACTGAACCCTGCCAAGAAGAAGAGGAAGAAAGGGACGGCGCTCCTCAGCCATAGCTCCCTTCTCCCTAACCTGCCTTCTGTTTATTCTGCTTAACTTCTCAACGTTCCTGAGTTCTAGGCACTGAAGAGTATTCTTGGGGGAGGGTGGATTGCATAGAACCAATTACTGTGCACGTGTGTGTGACCTGTTTTAAACCTGTGTGTGACCTGTTTTCACCTTTTACTAAACACCACCTTTGTTCTTGCTTAACCATCTCATGGGTGTATGCTGTCACTTCTCATGATCCCCTTCTCTCTGCACATCCTTAGTTTCTCATTTTTCTCTTGGGGATTGTCCCACCAATGCCTGGTTCTGCTGACTCCTTGTGGGGCAGTACCTGTCCTATAGAACTTTCTGTGCTGATGGAAATGTTCTATATCTGTGCTGTCCACTAGTCACCTATGGCTTCTGAGCACTTGGAAGGTCGTTATTACAACCCAGGGATCAATTTAAAATTTTTTTCCATTTTGAATAATTTCAACTTCTGTGTCAATAGGCACATATGGCTGGCTCATAGCTACCATCATGGAGAGCGCAGTAACCTGGAGCCTCATTTTGCTCCTGCATATACTTGCACAAGGAATCCCTTTCCAGCTTCATGTATCACTCTGCTCCTCTCATACTTTTCCAATAGGTATGGTCCTATAGGTCCATAACATGGCAAGAAGAATCCACATTTAAGGAAGCTCCAGGATTTTTTCCATTTAAGGACTATTGACGTTTTGGATGGGATAATTCTGCCCTGTAGTAGGTTGTTCCCTGGATTAGAGGATGTTTAACAGCCTCTGTGACCTCTACCCACTGGACACCATTAGCATCCCCTCACCCTTGTGACAACCCAGAATATCTCCAGACATTGCCAAATGTCCCCTCGGAAGGCAAAATTGCCCCCAGTTGAGAAGCACTTTTTTTTTTAAGTTTATTCATTATTTTTTGGTAATCTCTATACTAAATACTAAATCTCTATACTTGGGGCACTTGGGTTGAGCCGCTGCCTTCGGCTCAGGTCATGATCTCGGAGTCCTGGGATCGAGCCCCACATCGGGCTCTCTGCTCGGCAGGGAGCCTGCTTCCTCCTCTCTCTCTGCCTGCCTCTCTGCCTGCTTGTGATCTCTCTGTCAAATAAATAAAAAAAAATAAAATCTTTTAAAAAAAAATAAATAAATCTCTATACTTAATGTGGGGCTAGAACCCATGACCCCGAGATTAAGAGTTGCACGCTCTTCCAACTAAGCCAGCCAGGTGCCCCAAGAACCACTACGTTACAGCAATACATTCTCAGCATTGAGAGCTGGTATGCCGCTACTGTTAACGAAAGGAAAGCATCTTTTCCTGAGAGCTCTTTTCGTTCTCTACCTGGTATCGTTTTAATTCTAATGCTCCCATTTTATGGTTTGGTGGAACTGAGACTCAGGGCACTTAAGCGATGTGATCGAGGTCACACACTAGCAAGATCTGGATTTGAATCTAGATCATCTGACTGTATACACAATATCCTACTTGGTCCCCTGAGAAGCACTCTTATCTTTACCAAGATTTAAAAAAAGAGAGAGAGAGAGACTTCCTTTTAGGATATTTCCTTTTCATTCACAAAATGTTGGAAGTGAAGTCAAGGGACACATTTATTTTAAGCACACTCCTCCAAACCACGAGCGTAATGACAGTAGCCCACTTTTACCGAACGCTTAGTAAGTGCCTGGTGCTATTGTAACTCACTCAACTCTTCACACCACCCTGTAGGTCCCAGATTCACAGATTTAGATTTAGGACAGTTCCTAAAATGACCACCAGATGGCAGTCATCAATAAGCTTTTGCTTAATGCTGTTTGCTTTCCCAGGCAGATCCTCTAGGGGTGGCTGATGAGGGATTTAGGGAGCCTCAAGACAACGATGGCTGAGGACTAATAGTGTGCGTCCCCGCCCTAGTCTCACAAGGCATGTCTTGACTGGTACCAGGAACAAAAAATAAAACATGGGCTGACTTCAGGCGCTAATCCCTCATCTCAGCTGGGGTGGCGGGGAGGGGAAAGAGGGTGGCGGAGAGCAGAGGATGGGAGACAGGAGACCAGTGTGCAGAAGAGGTGGAGAGGGAAGCAGAGCTAAGAGATACCTGATGCCGGGAAGCTTAAGATGATCAGATAAAGGCTGTGCGCCCCTCTACACTACGACTCCTCAAAGCATTGTCATCTACCGGCCTACCCACCTCAGCTTCCCAGTCTCTCTAGAACCCGTTCCACTCCACCGAGTCTGCTGTTGGTAAAGTGGCCTCCACACTGCCCAGTCCTGAGCTCAGCTTTCTCTAGCCGGACTGCTCCATGGCTTTTGACTTCCCTGTCCTGCAAACAGCACTCTTTCTTTTGGTCTGTGGGACACCAGAACCGTCACTCTCCATTCAGCAACTGCCTCGTTAGCCCTTCTCATCTCCCTGACCTCCAGACATTGGAAGTGCTGCCTGTCATCCCTCTCACCTCCCTTCTAACTGCTTTCCTCCCTCCTTCCTCCTCCTTCTGCAGCCACACTAGCCTCCTTGTAGGTCCTCCTCCACACCCAGCACACAGCAGCCTCAGGGCCTTGGCACCTGCTGTTCCTTCAGACTGGTATGTTCTCACTCTGGATACCCACTGGCTTCCTCTCTTGTTTCTTTCAGATGTCTGCTCAAAAGTCATCGGAGAGGTTCTCCCTACCAACTTATATGAACCCAGCCGCTCCCCACGTCCTCCCTCTGTAGCCTGCTTTATTTTTTTTCATAACACATATTATCACCTGACTTACTATAGATAGTTACCTCCTCTACTCCCCAAAATATGAGCACCATATTTTCCTCATTGCTGTTTTCCCAGCACCTAGAACAACACCTGGCACATAGCATGTGCTTGATCAATATTTGTGAAACGAATGGACTCAGACCCGCAGCAGAATAGAACGAGCGACTATCGCCCATGTTCCACCTGGTGGTTATGGTCTACAGGCAAAGTTCTACTGCTCTTCGGACTCCTCTTCCTTCTCCTTTCTTCTCTTACTTCTGGAGCCTGCAGAAAGTTACAGGTGGGAAATAGTCACAAGGGATACAATTTCAGCTTCCTTGTCCCTCTCCTCCTTCCCTCTTTTCCTTTGCACCGCCTGCTGACACTAGAAATACCACCTCATCTTCCAGCTGCACCTCACCAAGCCTAAAACAAGCCTTTCAGGCAGCGCAGGTGTCGCTGGGAAGGGCCTATTCCAAGAGTTGTCACTGCCGCCCCCTCCTGCCCCAGCGCTGTGAAGATCTCCAGCCTTCTATCCTCCCTTGCTTCTCTAGGTTCGCTGAGTATCTGCTGTGTCACAGGCCCTGAGCGAGGAACTGGGGAATATCCTAGAAAGTAAGACACAGCCTGCATTTCAAGAAGCTCCCAGCCTAGGGAGTACTGAGTCACTCAGGGCCATGTAGACCCATATGGTGGGTGCTGAGGGAAGCACTAGGGGCCATAGGAGCAGTCCTAACTCTTGGAGATTGGAGAGTCAGGGAAGTCTTCCTGGAGGAGGAGACATTTAAGCTGTAGCTGGAACAGCTGTGAGAAGAGAGGAAAAAAACCCCAGAAGGGTGGCAGCCTGAGAAGGTACAGATATACCCCTGGGATAGTAGAGCTACCTCAGGGTGAAGGAAGCAGATCTGCATGGGGGACGATAGTGTCAAGAGGAAGCAAGCAGAAACAAACTTCCCCAGAGAGAAGAGGGTCTCCCCTTTTCCCACGGTCCCTGCTGGCTGTTCCCGGAAGGCATTTGCTCTTAAGCACACAACCACTGGATATTTCTAAGCATCTTTCCCACCCCACTGCTGTCACCTCTAACTCTGAGTTTCTCCTAGCAGCCATGGCTCATGGAGGACAGACTTTCTGGATTCACATCTCCCCGCTGGTTTCGAGACATGTCAGATGTTTCCATCTGCTTTTCTTCTTTCTTCCTCAGGGCCTAGGTGCCCATTCCCCCTGCCTCCTTTCCCCCACAACTGTCCACATCAATTGATACTCTCCTCAGCCCTTGAAGACCTCGCTCTCTCTCTCTCTTTCTTTTTTTTTTTTAATTTATTTGTTAGAGGGGCGCCTGGGTGGCTCAGTCGTTAAGCCTCTGCCTTCCATTGAGGTCACGATCTCAGGGTCCAGGAATGGGCCTGTGTTCCCTCTCTCTCTGTCAAATAAATAAATAAAATCTTAAAATAAAATAATTAAAATTTTAAAAAAAGGAAATTAATATTTATTTGTCAGAGAAAGAGAGACCATGAGCAGAGGGTGGGGCAGAGGGAGAAGCAGACTCCCTGCTGAGCAGAGAGCCCAATGTGGGGCTCAATCCCAGGACCCTGGGTCATGACCTGAGCTGAAGGCAGAGGCTTAACCCACTGAGCCACCTAGGCAGCCCTCAAAGCCCTTTCTTTCCCTTTCTTTGGTGTCTTCCAACCCCTAGTCTTCACACATGGCCTGATGCTTTGCTGATTTTCCCAATCCTTTTGCCCACCCGATAAGAGGTTAATAAACGCCTCTGAGAGCCAGCCCCTGACGCTTGAGCCTTTCAGGTGGGTAGATTGCTCAGTGAAACCCCCCTCAGCTCAGCAGGGAGCCTGCTTCCTCCTCCCTCTGCCTACTTGTGATCTCTTTCTCTGTCAAATAAATTTAAAAATATTTTTAAAAAACTGCTTAAATTTGGGGTGCCTGGCTGGTTCAGTCAGAGGAACATGTGACTCTTGATCTTGGGGTTGTGAGTTCGAGCCCTACATGGGGTATAGAGATTACTTCAGTAAATAAAATGTTTTTTAAAATGCCTACAGGGGCGCCTGGGTCGCTCATCGGGTTAAAGCCTCTGCCTTCAGCTCAGGTCATGATCCCAGAGTCCTGGGAGCCCCGCATCATCGGGCTCTCTGCTCAGCAGGGAGTCTGTTTCCCCCTCTCTCTCTCTGCCTGCTTCTCTGCCTACTTGTGATCTCTGTCTGTCAAATAAATAAATAAAATCTTTTAAAAAAATGCTTACAGGGTCTTGTGTTCCCTCTCTCACTGTCTCTCTCTGCCAATGAATAAATAAAAATCTTTTTAGAAAATAAAAACTAGGGGCGCCGAGGTGGCTCAGTCGTTGGGCGTCTGCCTTTAGCTCAGGTCATGATCCCAGAGTCCTGGAATTGAGCCCTGCATCGGGCTCCCTGCTCAGCAAGAAGCCTGCTTCTCCCTCTCCCACTGCCCTTGCTTGTGTTCCCTCTCCTGCTGTATCTCTTTCTGTCAAATAAATAAATAAAATCTTTTTTAAAAAATTGCTAAAAAAAAACAAATAAAATAAAAATTAAAAAAATAAAAACAAAAAATAATTTTAAAAATTTAAAATGCTGACTTTTTTTTCATAAATGAATAATGATTTTCTTCCCTAGACATAGGTTTTACAAATGCCTTCTGACCATATTAATTTTGTTTCACAAACATAGGGCTTTCTGTGTATGTATTTTTTGCATGTGACTGTGTGTGTTTGTGTATCCGCATTTGTGTATGTGAATATTCGGGTGTGTTTGTGTATGTTGTGGTTTGTGTGCATATTTATGCGTCTGTGTTTGTGACATGTTGTGTGTTTGTGTATATGTAAAAGGCTGAGTCAAACAATGATCTGGTGATTGTTAGAAATAACTTACTTTTCTTTTTTTTTTTTTTTAGAAGGGGAATGGGAGGGGCAGAGGGAGAGGGAGACAGAGAATCTTCAACAGGCTCCACCTCCAGCGAGGAGCCCCCTGCGGGGCTCCAGCTCACAACACTGAGATGATGACCTGAGCCAAAATCAAGAGTCAGAGGTTCAGCCAACTGAGCCACCCAGGCACCCCAGAAATAGCTTAAAGACATAAAAAGGTTTGGGAGCACCAGGCTGGCTGAGTCAGTGGACTATGCAGCTCTTGATCACAGGGTTGTGAGTTTGAGCCCCAAGCTGGGTGTAGAGATTACTTTAAAAGAATAAAAAAAATAAAAAAATAAAAAAGGATATAAAAAGGTAAGAAAGTGCTCAGGCTTTATGCTTTTCCATGTTTTAAAAAAGATTTTATTTATTTATTTATTTATTTATTTATTTATTTATTTGACAGATACACGGTGAGAGAGGGAACATAAGCAGGGGGAGTGGAAGAGAGAGAAGCAGGCTTCCCACCAATCAGGGAGCCTGCTGTGGGGCTCCATCCCAGGACCCTGGGATCAGGACCTGAATCAAAGGCAAACGCTTTGTGCTTTTCTAGAAATTGCTTCTGCCTCCTACCAAGGCTGCCTTTCCTCTTTAGAAGTACATCCCCAGGGATGCCTGGGCGGCTCAGCCTGTTACGTGTCTGCCTTTGGCTCAGGTCATGGTTCCAGGGTCCTGGGATTGAGCCCCACATCTGGCTCCCTGCTCGGTGGGGAGCTTGCTTCTCCCTCTACCTCTGCTGCTCCCCATGCTTGTGCTTTCTCTCACTCTGACAAATGAATAAGTAAACTTTAAAAAATTTTTAAAAAGGAAAAAAAGAAATACATCCCAAAAGGCGAAACACTAGAAGGCATCTTCTGTAAAAGATGTTTAGGGGTGCCTGGCTGGCTTAGTCAGTGGAACATGTGAGACTTGATCTCAGGCTTGTGATTTCAAGTTGGGTATAGAGATTGCTTAAAAAGAAAACCTTTAAATAAATAAGTAAGTAAATAAATGAATAAATAAGATCTTTAATATAATAATTTTTTAAAAACCCAAAAAACTAGGGGCGCCTGGGTGGCTCAGTTGTTAGGCATCTGCCTTCGACTCAGGTCATGGTTCCAGGGTCCTGGGATCGAGCCCCCCCCATCAGGCTCTCTGCTCAGTGGGGAGCCTGCTTCTCCCTCTCCTGCATCCCCTGCTCGTGTTCTCTCTCTCGCCGTGTCTCTCTCTGTCAAATAAATACATAAAATATTTAAAATAAAATAAAAGGGGATGAGGGGATGTTTGGTTTTTCTCTTGCCCCAATGGCATGATGCTGTTAAGACATAGTCTAGGAATGATGTGGAGACCAGAACTTGAGCCGTCCTGCCTCTCAGAGTTTTAGGGGAAAAAATGATCCCTTTCAGAGGGATTGGGAGAAAGCAGTTGTAAAAAGTGCCCAAGCCACCAGAAATCCTCTCAATTCTGTAAGTAGACACTTTGCGACTCCAATCCATTTCCATTTTCCTTCCTCAGTCCAGGCTGAGCTCCCGCCCAACCCCACCTCCTCCACCCTCTGATCTGAGGATCTCTTGCATTTTCTGAACTAACTGAGATTATTTTTTTTTAAAGATTTATTTAGTTAGTTATTCAAGAGAAAGAGAGAGAGAGAGAGAGAGCATGGGGGGAAACAGGCACAGGGAGAAAATCTTCAAGCAGACTCCCCGCTGACCTCAGAGACCAACAAGGGGCTTGATCCCAAGACCCTGTGATCACGGCCTGAGCCAAAGTCAAGAGTGGGATGCTCAACCAGCTGAGCCACTCAGGTGCCCCTGACTGAGATGATTTTACGTATCATTGTATCACCTTGTACAGAAAGTATCCTCCTTCCCCACCCACAGACATCCTGGAACACACCTCAATGCTCCCTAAACACGTGCATTCATGCTTTCTCTCTCTCTCTCTCTCTCTCTCTCCCCCTCTCTCTTTCTTTCTTCTTTTATTCATTCATCAAAATGCATGGTTTGCCAACTGTATGCTGGGCGTTGTGTCAAGAAGTGTGGCAAAAATAAAAAAGGAGATGCAGTCCCAGCCCTGAAGCAAGAAGGGGGACATGCAAGGAAGTAATTATGATATGATATGATAAGTCAGGTAATGGAGATAAGTGCAAAGTGCTATGTTATCTCTATCCTCAGTGGGTCATTCAACAAATGTTTATTTAGCATGTGCTGCACATCGGGCCCTGTTCTAGATGCTGGAGCTTCAGGGGAGAAGAAAACAAAGTTGCTGTTTTCACGAAACTTCTAAGGACGGAAGACAAGTGATACACAAGTGACCTTGTAAGTATCTACAATGATTTCAGGGGTGCCTGGCTGGCTTGGCCAGAAGGGTGTATGACTTGATTTCAGGGTTGTGAGCTCAAGCCCCACTTTGTGTGTAGAGATTACTTAAAAATAAAATCTTGAAAAATAACAATAATAATAATTTCAGCTAGTGATGGGTACTAAGAAGAAAATGAAACAAGGTGATAGAACAGCCCTTCATCCCAGTTAGTGAGATTTCACCAGTCCTAGGA
The DNA here is from genome assembly GCF_010015895.1 of Lontra canadensis. Taxonomy (NCBI): domain Eukaryota; kingdom Metazoa; phylum Chordata; class Mammalia; order Carnivora; family Mustelidae; genus Lontra; species Lontra canadensis. Next base: position 11,216,353 of record NW_022631017.1, read on the forward strand.
ATTGCTGCCTCTTATGATTGTTTCCAGAACAGCCCCGAGACCCAGGGGAGAGGGGCACCTAGAAGGCCTTTGAATAAGGACTGGGAGGGTCTGTGGGAAGGGCATTCTAACCACAGGGAGCAGCAAATGCAAAGTTCTAAGCCAGGGGAACAAGTGTAGTACCTTCAGAGACCAGTCAGAAGGCCAGTGACTGAAGCATAGCGTGTGAGGGCCTGGAGGAATATGGTGGCTCAACTGGTCTTAGGTTCCTTTCAACTGCTCTGATGTGCCTTCCTGTGTCTCAGAGTGGAACCCCAAAACCAATGTTCCGGACTCCCTTGCATCTATAGTCCTGGAGACTGGACCCAGAGTGTGGTCTTGGGAAGACAGAAGTGAGACAAAGGGATGGCAGAATGGACCAATGGGTGAAGGGGAGAGGGAGGTACAGACTTGCAGTTGTGGAATGAATAAGTCATGGATAAAAAAGGCATAGAACAAAGAAGATAATCGATGATGTTGTCAGAGCAATGTATGGTGATTGAGGGTCGCTCCACTCATGGTGAGCGTAGCGCCCTGGAAAACGTGTAGAATCACTATATTGTACACCTGAAATTAATATAACATTGTGTGTCAACTATACTCAGATTTCATTAATTAATTAATTAAAGGTGCTGCTGGTCCACAAGGTTATGGAGTAACAAAGTAAACTTTGCTATCCCGGTCCCTGGGTTGTAGTTCTGGTGTTTTCTGGAAATCACCAGTTCCAAGGGTCCTCTCTTGATCCCCACTTCCCTGAGGGGGCAGCAGCAGCCGCTCCCTTGGCCAGAGGTTTAGCAGGGTGACGCCAGAGGTTATCCTAGAGACCCAGCACCAAACCTCTTGTACCCGTCCAAGACTGTGAAGGAACCAGTACCTTATACGCAATTCCTTTCTGCCTCAAACATCAGTGGTGGTCTCTGCTTTCCTGTAGCTGGTCCTGAGTGATCTGGGGTTTGGGAGACCCAGCGCTCACCCTTGAGAGATCCCTCCATTAACAGACAAGTGCCCATCAGACCCTGCGTCCTGTCTCCCAGCACAGAGCCAACTCCCTGCTTGTGACTAAACATGTCCCTTCACCACCTCAGGATAGTGCAAACTTGGTCAAAGAATTGTTGGCAATCTTTTTATTATTTTTATTTATTTATTTATTTATTTGAGAGAGCAAAAGAGCACAATTGGGGGGAAGAGCCTAGGGAGAAGGAGAAGCAGGCTCCCCACTGAGCAGGGAGCCCAACGCAGGGCTCCATTCCAGGACCCTGAGATCACGACCCAAGTCAAAGGCAGACACTTAACCGACTGAGCCACCCAGGTACCCAGTTGTTGGCAGTCTTAATAAACAAGTCCACAAGTTTCCTTTTGTCTGCCGTGCTTGCTGAATTGCTTAAAAAAAAAAAAAAATGTAAGTAGATGTGGCAGGCTTGGTTTCCTCTGGCTGTCTTTCCCTGAGTAGGTTATACTTGGCTAGATGTTCATTGACCTGCCCATTATTACAATTCCCACAGGCTAACCAGATAGGGAAATGATATGTCTCTGAATTTCCAGGTGACTTGCCAGTTAAAATCAAGCCTTATGGGGTGTTACGCTAGGCAAGCCTGTACAAAAAGCACCAAAGGAGATGCAAAGCTTCCCTCCAGGTTGAGAGTCTAGTAAAGAGTGATGCAAATAGTCACTAGACCAAATAGTGAATGCCGGAAGAGTATCTCCTAGGCACGCCTCCAAATGAATGAACTAACTGAAATCTTACAACAATGCTATGACATGAATCATACTGTTTTCCCCATCTTACAGATGAGAAAACTAAGGCCCGGGAAGGGTAAGTCACTCTTCCAGAGTCACACTTAGAGTGCACTGTCAGGATTTGAACCGAGGCAACCTAGCTCCAGAACCTCTAGGGGCAAGCTACTGGCATCCGGGCAGTGTGTGAGGCTCCATGAAAGTGTTATGAGAGCAAACCAAAGACAGAAGTCACTCAGCCTAAGAGGGTCGGGGCAGGTTCCCCTCCTCTGAAAGAAATCTTCCATCTTCTGGTCAATCCGGCAAATGTGCATCAGACCTGGATTTTGTGCAGGTTGTCAGGAAGGGTGCTGGGTTTAGAAAGGTGAACGAGACCTGTCTTCCTGCCCTTCACAGGCTCATAGGTAGGAGGGGAAGCTGCCAGCTAAGAACATGAATTGTGATGGGGGATAAGAAGGGCTTCCAAGCAGGGGGAAGCAGAGATAGCCCAAGGGTGTGCCAACCCCGCAGGGGACTTCCGGGTAAGAAAAGTCTTCTTCCAGTTGGGCTTTGAACAATGAAGATGGTTTGCCAGGCTGATAGTTTGGGTGGGGTTGGCGTGGGCGCAGATTGAGGGAAGGGCAGAAGGCATCCCAGATGGAGGGAACAGCAAGTGCAAAGACAAGGAGGTGGGGAACACGAAGATGTGTCTGAGGGTGTGGGAGCTCAGCTGGGCTGAGCCGGTGGTGGCAGCCAGAAGGGAGGCTGCAGAGGGAGGGGCAGGCATGTCTTGAAGAGACCACCATGCTGTGCCAAGGAGTTTGGGCTCTCGTGCTCTGGGGAAACATTGTTCAAAACGAGGGTTGTAACCCATTTGAGTATGTGAAATCAATTTAGTAGTTTAAGACCAGTATTTTTAAAAATGAAAAGAAAATTGAATGAAATAGACAAGAATAAATAGACACAATACTTTTTGTATTAAGAGTAAGTACCAGGGAGCACCTGGGGGGGCTCAGTGGGTTAAAGTCTCTGCCTTCGGCTCAGGTCATGATCCCAGGGTCCAGGATAGAGCACCGAGTCGGGCTCTCTGCTCAGTAGGGAGCCTGCTTCCCCCTCTTTCTCTCTGCCTGCCTCTCTGCCTACTTGTGATCTCTGTCTGTCACATAAATAAATAAAATCTTAAAAAAAAAAAAAAAAAAGAGTAAGTACCAGGCTGCCTGGTGGCTCAGTTGGTGAAGCGTCTGACTTTTGATTTCGGCTCAGGTCATGATCTCAGGGTGATGAGATTGAGTCCTGTGCTGGGCTCCACGCTAGATGTGAAAACTGCTTGAGACTGTCTCTCCCTCTGCCTCTCTCCCCACTCCTCTTTTTCTCTAAAAGTAGAAATAAAAAGACTATACCAAAATTTTTTTTTAAAAGTAAGTACCATTTTAGGGGTGCCTGGTTGCCTCAGGTAGTAGATCATGCAACTCTTGGTCTCGGGGTTGTGAGTTTGAGCCTCATGTTGGGGGTAGAATTTACTTTAAAAAAATAAAGGGGTATTTTAAAAATGTTTAAAAAGAGTAAGTACCATTTCATGAAAATGTTATTTCAATTGTATACAGAGTAGCAGATACCCTAAGCTTTCCATCAATCCATTCTCCTTTTGAATTTTAATATCAGATACTCAAGTGTTGACACTTGCCTGCCCAGACTACATTTTCCAGCCTCTTTTGCTGTCAGGTTTGGCCATGTTAGTAAGTTCTGGCTGATGCAGCATGTTCCAAAAAAGAATTGACTTATTTGTGCCTTTCCCTTTTCCCACTGGCTGGAATATAGACGTGATGGTAGGAACTGGAGCAGTCACCTTGCGCCCAGAGTTAGAAGCTCTGCATTGAGTGTGTTAGGGCCTTGAAAAGCACAACATCCCCAGACTATAAAAGAGAAGTCAAGTTATGTGAAAGAGAAGTTAATATCTACCTTATTTAAGGCACACTAACATTTTTATTACATTATCTCAGACCAATCCCTAGTGCACATATATGTGTGCATATATGCACGTGTTCATATATGTATATGTTTCTATACACACACACACAAGGCCATATTGTAAATTATACTTATTACTATGGCTTGTGGTAAAAGAGAGAGAGAGAGAAACTCCCTATCCTTAAAAGCTGTTTTAAGCAAGTGAGAAATGTGATAAGTTCTCTGTTCCCAAACTGAAAAGAAGCTTAAGGATCACTTAGCCCACTTACTCCCTCTTCTAATTGATAGGGAAACTTAGGGCCCTAGGGGTTAGGTAACTGGTGCAAGGTCCTGGAGCTAAGTGGCAAGAGCTGGTCCTCGAACTATGATCTCTTTGTCCAAGCCTGGGCCCCTCCAGACTTTTTTTTTTTCTTTTAAAGTAAGCTCTACAACCAGTGTGGGGCTTGAACTCATGACCCTGAGATCAAGAGTCACATGCTCTACCCACTGAGCCAGCCAGGGACCCCCAGATTAGGACCCCTTCCATGTCGCCAGTCAGCCAGGATTCATTTATCTTGCTCTCTCTTTCATTTCTCAAACATTTTTCTGTAACACATTATTCTCTAATTATCTAATTCAATTCAAATCAAAAAATATTTGTTGTCAGGATGCCTTGGTGGTTCAGTCGGTTAAGCATCTGCCTTCAGCTCAGGTCATGATCCTGGGGTCCTGGGATCGAGCCCCGCATCGGGCTCTCTGCTTGGTGGGAAGCTTGCTTCTCCCTCTCCTACTCCTCCTACTTGGGTTCTCTCTCGCTGTCTCTCTCTCTCTCTCTCTCTCTGTCAAATAAATAAATAATTTTTTTTTTAAAAAGAACTTATTTGTTGTAAACCTACCATATACTGGATTGTGAAGACAGGAACGACCTTCCTGAAAAGCTCCTTAACTGGGATCGTAGATAGACACAAAGTGAGCGTGGCTCTGTGTCCATGTGTGGATGAGGTTGCCTCCGTGTGTTTCCAAGCTCTGACCCCTGAGGAGGTGTAGAAGCAGTGACGCCCCTGTCACAGTGGAGCACATACAGGGCCCAGGTTGTGTTTTAAATACCTTTCCTCAGTGAAAGAAACCAAGGTTCCTTGGAGCAGTGCTTGATTCCAGAGCTGGGAACGGAAAGCCCCAGGTGAGCCTGGAGCATCCTCTGGTGACAGAAAGTAAGACAGTGCTCAGGAGGGGCGGCTGGGTGGCTCAGTTGGTTAAGCATCTGCCTTCGGTTCCAGGCATGGTCCCCGGGTCCTGGGATCGAGTCCTGCATCGTGCTCCCTGCTCATCGGAGAATCAGCTTCTTTCTCCCTCTGCTCCTCACCTCCCCAACACACACAATTCTGCTCTCACTTGCTCAGTCTCAAATAAATAAAATATTAAAAAAGAAAAAAGTGCCCAGGAAAGGATGGCGGGGAGGCTCATGGAAAATACCAAGAACTAACCTGAAAGCCCTCCCAATGACCAAGGCTAGAGCAGTTCAAGCCACGAAATAACTAACAATGCTATTGGATTTTATAACCCATGGAGTAAAATAAATACCCATGAGAACATATTGATATAAATCAATCATTGCTGGGATGCCTGCGTGGCTCAGTTGCTTAAAGTGTCTGCCTTCTGCTCAGGTCATGATCCCAGAGTCCTGGGATCGAGTCCCAAATCCGGCTCCCTGCTCAGAGAGAGCCTACTTCTCCCTCTCCTTCTGCATGTTGCTCCCCCTGCTTATGCTCTCGCTCTCTCTGTCAAATAAATAAATAAAATCTTTAAAATAAAATTAAATTAAAAATACTTTAAAAAATAAATTAATTAAAATAGAATCAGATCAAATCAGATCAATCAACCATTGCAGAAACAAATGACCTCCTTCACCGAGGATGTAGATGACCGGAATTATAAGTATTTCAAAATTTAGGTGGGTGGGCTTGAATAATGAAACTTTGTGGGAATTGAAACCAAAACCCACTTGCAGTGGACAAGTCCTGGAACAGAAGGGAGAAGTTCTGGCACTAGTCTTATCTCTGTCACTTAAGTCTTGTCACCCTAAACCTTTATAACACAGGGATAAGACCATTTCCCTTGGGGCACCAGGCTGGCTCAGTCAGTGGAGCGTGTGACTCTGGATCTCAGGGTCACGACTTTGAGCCCCATGTTGTGTGTAGAAATTACTTAAAAAAGAAAAAAAGAAAACGAAAATAGGGACACCAGGGTGGCTCAGTTGGTTAAGCGGCTGTCTTCAGCTCCAGTCACAATCACAGGGTCCTGGGATGGAGCCCCAAGTCGGGCTCTCTGCTCAGCGGGGTGCCTGCTTCTCCCTCTGCCTGCCTGTCCCCCAGCTTGTACTCTTTCTCTGTCAAATAAATAAATAAAATCTTAAAAAAAAAAAAGAATAAGAAAACAAACAAAATAAAAGAAGGAAAAAAACCATTTCCCTTGCCTACCTCACTTTTTTTTTGAAGAAATAAAACATAAAAAAGAAAGGTTACATGCAAAAAAAGAAAACAATACAATAACAAGTCAGTACTTGTGGTATATTTATTTAGTGCTGTGTTTTTCACATTTTTGTGCTTTGTATTGGTGACTTCGCTGTTTAAATCTGTCCCAGCTGGGGTGATGTAGTGTCCCTAAGTGACACGCCTCACGTAGGAAACACACGTGTTAAATAAGTTTCCCTCAGACATGATTTACGAGATTGTTGGCCATGAGTTCAAGGTGAATGAGTATATATATATATATATATATATATATATATACACACACATATATGAAATCAGATATCTTTTTTTAAGCTTCTTTTTTTTGAAGATTTTATTTATTTGACAGACAGAGATCACAAGCAGACAGAGAGGCAGTCAGAGAGAGAGGGAGGGGAGCAGGCTCCCTGCTGAGCAGAGATCCCGATGCGGGGCTCAATCCCAGGACCGTGAGATCATGACCTGAGAGGAAGACAGAGGCTTAACCCACTGAGCCACCCAGGTGCCCCAAATCAGATATCTTAAAACAGAAACACACATAGAATGTTGGTTACCAGAGGCTCACAGGAACCTGACTCTGTGTTCACCTAGGAGCGGTGTGGTTCAGCGTTCACAGTGACCTTGCAGAACACAGCTACTATGAAAACTGAGAACTGAAAAAGTATTTAGTAGCACCTTCTGCATGTCTGGCCCACCTTATGCCTTCTTTGACATGGTCTCAAATATTCCTTACAACATCCTAGAAAAAAGGGTTTTGTGAAGCCAGAGAAGGAGACAAACCATGAGAGACTCTTAATCATAGGACACAAACTTAGGATTGCTGGAGGGGAGGGGGTGAGGGGATGGGTAACTGTGTGATGGACACTGGGGAGAGTATGTGTTGTAATGAACACTGGGTTTTATATAAGGATGATGAATCACAGATCTGTACCCCTGAAACAAATAATACATTTATGTTAATTAATTGAATATAAATTTAAAAAAAATAGTTTTTGTCTTGAGTTTTACGAGTCATGTAAGTGTTGGAAGTTGGCTGCCTCTTCTGCCCTGTTCTAGCCCCTGACAGATGTCTGATTAGCTGGGTACTTTTGCGGTCACATTTTTTTCAAGGAGCCCAATAATTTTCCCCGATGACTAGACTCTATCCTTCCCAATTTCAAAGAGAAAATACTTACTGAATATACTTACTCACTTGAAATTTGTTCCCAAATTTCCAACTTTTTATGACAAAAAAGGCCAAACATGCAGAAAAGTTGAAAAAAGAGTAAAATGAACATTGCTAAACATTTAGAAGGCTTGACATATGAGCAAGTGATCATTCATACAGAGTCTAAGAACGGAGCTAGGAGCAAGAAGACAAACTTCAGCTTGAAAAAAAGGAAGACTGTTCTGTCTTGCAAGGCGGGGATGGGGAGGTGGCCTGGGGCTGAGGTAGAATGCATATGGACAGGGACCAGGGACATGGGGGAGTAGATCCCCAGACCAGATAGGACGAAGGTCTAGACAACAGCTCAAGTGTACGAGGCTATACAAGCCACTGTTTTGTCTGAGTTCTAGAATGGGCCAGCATTGTTTTTATAGTGTTTGTGTGGTATTTTGGCCACCTCATGTGTTAACTCAGCATTTGAGGTCAGATATGAGTGCCCAACATCCATCTGTAATGCGGTTTCTCTGGGAAGATGGGTTGAATTTCAAACAAACGATACACAAACAAACTTTTGAAACATGACCCTATAGAAGCTGGAGAATTATCTGTGCTTCTTTTTCCTTGTCCTTAAACTCCTTGCCATATCCCAGATGTCCTCCTCCTGCCACTGTTCTGGGATTTGGGGACAAGATCTGTGTTTGCCTTATTAAATGATGATTTTCTAAACTTCGGATTCCAACACGGGTTTGATGAGACAGGAAGGAAGAAGACCCAAGATCTGTCCCGCCCCGCACCCTTAGCAGAGTCAGATTTTCCCAGCCCGGCTCCAAGATTTTGTCTGAAGTAAATGTCTGCGGTGATAGGTAATTCGGCCTCATGGAAACTGACCTGACACCCTCAGCCCACATTCTCTTCTTTGGCCTCCAGTAGCTATTTGTATCTGTTCCAAGCAGACAACATATTTTTGGTCCTTGGTTACAATTTATTTTAGCATTTGATTGTGTATCCTCTTGTCTATTCTCCAGGTGTCCCATGGGCCTTACTCTTGTTTTTCCAGAAGATGGTAAACCTTGACCTTGTGTCTGCCCCTAACATAGTCATCATTAAGGATCTCTGTAAAACTGACGGCAGGGGCAGTGTGATAAATAAGGAAAGGCCTTAAACTTGGAGACAGATTGAATTCTACTCTCTGTCATTTCTCAGCCATGTAACCTTGGTAAATTATTTAATCCCTGAGTTTTGGTTTTCTGATTTCTGAAAGGGAAATGATTATACACTTGTAAAGCGTTTGTCACATGCTAGGCACCCAATAAATGGTCATCCTCACAAATGAGCTCATGCTGTATGACACTGTTTAAATGAAATTCTAGAACAGGCAAAACTAATCCATAGTGCCAGAAAGTAGATCAGTGGTTGCCTGGGGCTGGTGGGGGTGGGATGGACAGATTGATGCCAAAGGACCGAGGGAAACTTTGAGGGTGGTGGAAGCTTTCTGTACCTTGATTGTGACAGTGTTTACACAGGTGTGTACCTTTGTCAAAATACATTCAATCACGCACTTAAAATTGATGCTATTGGGGAGCCTAGGTGGTTCAGTGGGTTAAGCAGGAATTGAGCCCCACATCGGACTCCCTCCTCAGCAGGGGAGTCTGCTTCTCCCTCTTCCTCTGCCCCTGCTCATATTCTCTCTCTCGCTCACTCACTCTCTCAAATAAATAAATAAGTAATTTTTAAAAATTAAGTTAAGGGCGTGACTGGGTGGCTCAGTGGGTTAAAGCCTCTGCCTTCGGCTCAGGTCATGATCGCAGGGTCCTGGGATCGAGCCCCACATCGGGCTCTCTGTTCAGCAGGGAGCCTGCTTCCTCCTCTCTCTCTCTGCCTGCTTCTCTGCCTACTTGTGATCTCTGTCAAATAAATAAATAAAATCTTTAAAAAAAAATTAAATTAAGTTATGGGGCTCCTGGGTAGCTCAGTGGGTTAAGCCTCTGCCTTCGGCTCAGGTCATGATCCCAGGGTCCTGGGATCGAGCCCCGCATCGGGCTCTCTGCTCAGCAGGGAGCCTGTTCCCCCCACCCAGCCCCACCCCTGCCTGTCTCTCTGCCTACTTATGATCTCTTTCTGTCAAATAAATAAATAAAATCTTAAAAAAAAAGTTAAGTTAAATTAAAAGGGTGTTATTTAGTATATGTAAGGGATCTCTCAGTAGTTTAAAAAAAAGCAAAGTTCAGAGGTGCCTGGGTGGCTCAGTTGGTCAAGTGTCAAACTCCTGATTTCAGCTCAGGTTGTGATCTCAGGGTCATGGGATCAAGCCCCGAGTCAGGCTCCGCACTCAGCACAGAGTCTGCTTGTCTCTCTCCCTCTGCTTTTCCCCTCACTCATGTTCTCTCTCCCTCTAAAATAAATAAAATCTTAAAAAAAAAAAAAAGTTCATTCTTTTCCTATCTCCATCAGTGAAAATGTGCTAGATTGGGGCGCCTGAGTGGCTCAGTCGTTAGGCATCTGGTTGACTCAGGTCGTGATGCTAAGGTCCTGGGATGGAGACCTGCGTCAGTCTCCCTGCTCAGTGGGAAGCCTGCTTTTCCCTCTCCCACTCCCCCTGCTTGTATTCCCTCTCTCACTGTCTCTCTCTCTGTCAAATAAATAAATGAAATCTTTTTTAACTTCCTTGGAAACTTACTTTATTAAAAAAAAAAAGTGGGGGCCCTGGGTGGTTCAGTTTTGGGCGTCTGTCTTCAGCTCTGGTTGTGATCCCAGGGTCCTTGGATGGAGACCTGAGTCCGGCTCCCTGCACAGCGGGAAGCTTGCTTCTCCTTCTCCCACTCCCGCTACTTGTGTCCCTCTCTTGCTGTTTCTCTCTCTGTCAAATAAATAAATAAAATTTTTTTTTTTAATGTGTTAGATTAAGGAACACGTTCCAGGGTGCCTGGATGGCTCAGTTGGTTGAGCATCCCACACGTGGTTTTGGCTCAGGTCATGATCTCATGGGTCATGGGATGGAGCCCTTCCTCGGGCTCCACACCCAGCCGGAAGTTGGCTTGAAAATTCTCTCCCTCTGCCCTTCCCCCACTCGCTCTCTTTCTCTGTCTCTGTGTAAAAAATAAATTAATTTAAAAAATGATACACATTTCAGAGCCAAGTATACATTTTATTTTTCATCTTAGATTATTCATATTACCATATAATTTTCCCTGGGATTGATGTAAATATATGATATCAAATCTCTCTTTTCAAATCACTTTCACTTTAAAAAAAAGATTTATATTTATTTATTTGAGAGAGAGAAAGAGAGCGGGGGAGGGGCAGAGGGAAAGAGAAACTTAAGCAGACTCCCTGCTGAGCTCAGAGCCATGGTCTCTGACTCCCCAGAGCTCAATACCACCCTGAGATTACGAACTGAGCCAAAACCAAGAGTTGGAAGCTTAACTGACTAAGCCACACAGACGCCCCTCAAATCTCTCTTTTTAACTGACTTGTATTATGAAGTTGGGAGGACGTGTCACAAGGCCTGTGAAGGCAGACAGATGCTGGCACCAAGACACAGTGAAAGTATACTTAAAGTACCACACATTTTCTCCAAGTCACCAACTTAAAAGGGAAAAGTATTTTTCTGGTGAAATAAAAGCATTGAGGGCTTAGAGAATGGAGCCGCCTGAGGGAGGCTGTCACATGTGTCTACCTACCTGCCTCCCTTGTCCTCCACCTTGTCACAAGGCTCCTCCGTTCCTCTTGGGAGTGGAGGGGCACACCAGATGTCTTTTAATAAATTTTCCTGGAATCAGCTCACTGGGCATAACTTTATTATGTGTCCACAGGTAGCTGCAAGAAAATCTGAAGAAGTTAGTCTTCCTTCTTAAAAGAGGCCATATCGGGGTGCCTGGCAGGCTCCATTGGTGGAGCATGTGACTCCAGATCTTGGCATCATGAGTTCAAGCCCCACATTGGGCAGAGAGCCTTCTTTAAATATAATAATAATAATAAAACTTTAATTAGGGACACCTGGTTGGCTCAGATGGTTGGGCATCTGACTTCAGCTCAGGCCATGATCTCCAGATCCTGGGATTGAGCCCCACATTGGACTCCAGGCTCAGTGAGAGTCTGCTTCTCCCTCTCCCTCTGCCTCTCCCCCCTGCTTGTGCACTCTCTCTCTCTCTCTCCCCTCTAACAAATAAATAAATAAATAAAATCTTAAAATAAAATTTTAAAATATAGGAATGCCTGGATGGCTCAGTCAGTTAAGCATCTGCCTTCAGCTCAGTCATGATCCCAGGGTCTTGGGATTGAGTCCTGCATCGGGGTCCCTGCTCGGTGGGGAACCTACTTCTCTCTCTGCCTATGCCTCTGCTCCTCCTCCCAACTTATTCTCTCTCTCTCTCTCTCAAATAAATAAATAAATAATCTTTAAAAGAAACTTTAAAATTAAAAATATATATGTTGGGGGCGCCTGGGTGGCTTAGTGGGTTAGGGCCTCTGCCTTCGGCTCGGGTCATGATCCCAGGGTCCTGGGATCAAGCCCCGCATCGGGCTCTCTGCTCAGCAGGGAGCCTGCTTCCCTTCCTCTCTCTGCCTGCCTCTCTGCCTACCTGTGATCTCTGTCTGTCAAATAAATAAATAAAATCTTTTATATATATATATATATGTTGGGGTGCCTGGGTGTCTCAGTCAGTTAAGTGTCAGCCTTTGGCTTAGGTCATGATCTCAGGATCCTGCTATCGAGCCTCATGTCTCCTTCCCTGCTCAGTGGGGAGTCTGCTTCTCCCTCTGCCCACCCCTGCCTCCCATGCTCCCTTTGTCTCTCAAATAAAAAAATACAATCTTTAAATATATATATACATATATATATATATATATGTATATACATATATAAAGGAAGGCCATATGATGAACTAAAAATCAGAGGTTCTATCACCAAGGAAGAAAAAGGATTGGCCTAAACAATTAATCTCTGTCCAAAGCCTTACCTTATCTGGTAACAGAATATTTCATATATAATAGTAGAAAATTGGAAATTACACAAATTAATAATGTATTTCCATATTATGGCCATATCAAAATGATTATATTTATCCATAGTTCTTGAAATGGAAACTTTTCAATAGTACATGTTAAAGTGGTAGAGGGAGGAGTTACCAAAAATTGAGCTCTGCCCTGTAGATGTATATGTAGATAATACCTGTGTATATATAGGGGCGCCTAGGTGGCTCAACTCTGTATAGTTGAGTGTCCAACTACTGGCTTCAGCTCTGGTCTGTGATCTCAGGGTCATGACATCTAGCCCCGCACTAGGCTCTATGCTCAGTGTGGAGCCTGCTTAAGACTCTCTCCCTCTGCCCCTCCCCCCACTCTCTCTCTAAAATAAATTAATAAATCTAAAATATGTGTGTATAAATAAAAATATTATACATGGATGGATGGATGGATGGATGGATATGTAAGATGTCCGGCTCCTGGGAGCCCGCGACTGTGTATCTGGAAGCTATTGACCCCCTGGCCTGGAGCTCAGAGGGAGGTGTGTGCTGGATTCTTGGGAGTCATCCTGGAGAAGGTGGTCCGTGAGGCTCAGGGACGAAGCATAATCTTGCCTCGACTGTGCTGTAGTCCTCTTCCCTTCGCTTCTCCAGAGCTGCTCCCTGCACGCACTTCTCCACCTTGCTCTGCACCCCCAGAGGCTGACCTGTGATGACTGCCCCACACGAGACTCCCTGCCTTCTGGCACCCCATGGGGCTCAGCCAACTGGAGTGGGAGGCCCTGGTAGGAGACCAGAGGGTGGAAAGAGAGAGCAGGCCAGGGCCTTTACTTCCCTGGCCTTCCGTGTGGGGTCACCACAGGCAGACCGCTTTTCTGGAAGAAAGGTCACAGCTCCTGTAGGGCAGGCTTTCTACATACCGGTGTGGTTCCAATGCCCACTCCCTTCTCTACCCTTGGGCCTGAGAGGTAATTCTCCCGTCGCTAGCTCCAGGGTACAGCAGTGCACCTTTCCCAACACCTGCCCCACACCTTCCTGCATGGATCTTTTTCACACTCCCCTCACAGGACACAAATGTGCCCCCATCTGTTTCCTGCCGGGGTCCTGATCCCCACAGGGGGATGGGGTTGGGGAGGGCCGTGAGAAAGGGAAAGAAAGCAGCAGTTTCAAGGCAGGAAGAAGGAGAGGAAACTGGGCCGAAGGGGCAGAGAGGTCAAAGGCAAACCAGGGATTACGAAACCAGAGGCGGAGTCTTAAGGAGGAGGGCGGGGCCAAAAGCTTTATGAAGATTGCAAGGATGGATCTCAAAGGTGTATTGGGATGGGCCATGTGGAGGAAGAGCTGGGAAGAATGAAGACAGTTGGGCGGGTGGTTCTGGAAGAGGGGTCTGAGTGGGAGATCAGGCAGAAGATAAAAGATGAAGAGAAGTTAGAGAAACCTGCGTAGAAGATTCAAGGCAGAGGGAGATCAAGGAGGCAGCCAGGTCACGGAGGGAAGAAACGGGACTCTCAAAAAAGAAAAAAAAGGAAGAAGAAAGAAAGAAAGAAAGAAAGAAAGAAAGAAAGAAAGAAAGGAAGGAAGGAAGGAAAAAAAGAAACAGCACTCTTGCCTAGGTGGGGTAAGCAGGTAACAACTCCAAGAATGAGTGTGTTTATACAGCAGCACACACATATCCATACATAGACACATCACACACACTGTACTGTACTTACACACCAACACACACACACATACACCATGCTTCAGCACACACACCAAAGATACATGTACTTGCACACGAATGCCGCCACACCATGTCATCATCTCTGTATCACGCCAGACACGCACACCACGTCTACACTGCCCACCCCAACCCCGCCACACACACATCATACACGCATCACATCACGTGCACAAGAGCCACTGTGATGTCCAGAGATCTCACGGGAATCCCACACAGCATCAGATCTCCACTTGGCTGGGAGACTCGTCTGTCTGTTGGCATCATGTTGAACCCTAGAGCGGGCCGAGGAGGGAAGTCTGGTTCTAGCTACTTATGCGTAAGAAAGGAGTTCTCAGCCTGCTGCCAGGTACAATAGTAGATGCTCCATGGATAAATCTGGAATGGCTACACAGTCTCTGGCTTTCACCTTGGGGTATTAGGCAAGAGCTACACCTAGCTATGTGTGCTGACCTCCTAAGTGATTTAACCCACGGCTCCCCTAAAGAGTGGCCTCCACTGGGGGCACCTAGGTGACTCAGTTAAGTGCCCAGTTCTTGGTATCTGCTCAGGTTTTGATCTCAGGGTCGTGAGTTCAAGCCCCATGTGGGGCTCCACACTGGGCATAGAGCCTACTTAAAAAATAAAACAAAAACAAGCAAGCACAAACACAAAAAGCATACAAACAACAACAGAAGAGTGGCCTCCACTGACCACAATCAAAAGGCCTGTCCATAAAATGGAATTTTCTGAAGTGAAAACGAAACACACACGTGAGTCTTTGTAACACTGTGTTGAGTGAAAAGAGCAAGTTCCAGATCACTACATACATACATGATACTTACAATAAAGTTCAAGAACACCTAAAACTCAACATTACATAATGTAGGAACATGTGCTCATAACATTGAAAAATTTTTAAAGAGAGGTAAGAGACTGCTAAAGGCAAAATTTAGGAGAGTGAACTGCATCAGGGAAAGGCAAGGAAGGGATGAAGAGAGAATCATCTAGATAGATGGATGTCTGCTTCTCGAGTTGGGGGGGTGGTTCACCCAGTCCAGTGAAATCTAATAATAACAGGAGGCCACGCTTGGACCTCGAGAACATATCATGAACCAAGGATTACGATTAATCCAATTCTGTGCATCAGACATCCTGTTAATGATAAATAAAAATAAAGACTGTCCCCTGAGCTTGACCCCAGTTCTGCATATTTTTGCACTTCCTCCCACAGCGCTGCCGAGGGGTCACTGCAACCTTGCTCTTGGCAATGGGGTTACTAACGCAAGGCTGGGCAGGAAGTGAACTGGGGGATGAGGCCATATCTGCTTTAACACTGTTGTCGATAGGTCCTTTGTGGTGAGGGTTTCCAAGAACCAGCAGAGCAGTTGAAGGAGCTGAGCAACATTTACAAGAAATGTGCCCCCGCCCCACCCCGAACCCGCCCTCCTCCCCCCTCCTCTTTCTCTGCCTTTTACCACCTCCAACTCTTCCTCCCCACTCAAGGCTCCAGAGAAGGGGAGCTCACTAGAGCCAACAATGAATATTTCCACACAATTGAACTGCTTACCCGACTCTCTGAAGTCTAGGGAACAACTGCCTTGACCTCCAAATCCTGGGTCCTGAAGGAACCTTGAGATGACTAAGCACACAAACATTATTCTAAGTGGCAGTCTCACAGGATGGTAATGAACATGGATCTCCTGGGTCCAAATTCTGACCTGTCCCCTCCTTTGTGACCTTTGACATGGTACTTCACTGCTCTGCACCTCAGTTTTCCCCATCCGTAAAATGGGGATAAATAGTAATCTACCTCATGGAGAGTTGTAAGATTAGCGTGCGGAACGGTGCCAGGCACACAGTCGATACTGAACGAAGGATAGCTGTTATCCCTAAGTGATATGAAAAATGTAGGTCCCCTGCAGGGGTTAGCAAACTTTTTCTGTAAGGGCCAGATAGTAAATATTTTTCACTTCGCCAGACATAAAGTCTCGGTCACAACTACCCAGCTCTACCACTGTAGCAGGAAAGCAGCCTTGGACAACACATAAATGGGTAAGCTTTATTTACGATCGCTGACAATTACATTTCATGTCATCCTTCCAGGTGACAAAACATTACTCTTCATTCAATCACTTTTCAACCATTTAAAGATATAAAACCCAGTCTTAGCTTGTGGGCTGTGCAGACCCAGGTGCTGTGCCAGGCTCCATCAGTAGGCCAGAGTTTGCTGATCCTTGCTTTCATGGGGAGAAAACGTGGCCTCTCTGGATTTCTTATCTCAGTCTGCATGCTCAGTGCTCACTTTACAGATGAACAAACTGAGTTTCATTCTTCAAAGCCAATTGAAATGGCGCTTCCTCTTTGAAGCCTTCCCAGATCACCTCTGCCAAGGGCAGTCATAACTCCATCTCCTGCTTCCTAGGTGATAAACACAAATTTCTTCGTTACTTTTTAAAATTTATCGAGGCTCCTGGGTGGCTCAGTTGGTAGAACATGAGAGAATCTTGAGCTCAGGGTCTCAAGTTCAAGCCCGACATTCGGCTTAGAGCCTACTGAAGAAAAAAAAAAAAAGGAATAATGTAAACACCTTAATCTTTATCATCTAACCTCTGAAATAAAGCATTGCCCAAATAGTCAAAGACCCCTGTGCAGATAACCATTCCCAAATCATTGCCTCCCTTCCTTCTCTCCAGAGTAATGACCACTATCCTGACTCTGGAAATTTATTGCCCACTCCATCTCAGTCCTCTGACCACGGCTATACGCATCCCTAAGTGGGAGATGATAGTGTTTGTTCGCAAGCAACACACCGTTATTTAATTCTATCTTCCTAAAAATCCAATCAAGGAATATCTCTATTTAGAGATTAGTCTGAGGGGGTCTAGGAACTTGCCCAAGGGATCCACGCAGAGGGCGGTAGAAACAAAGCTTAAGAGTGAGTCCTGGGCACCTGTGTGGCTTATCTGGTTAAGTGTCTGCTTTTGGCTCAGGTCATGATCCCAGGGCTCTCTGCTCAGCAGGGAGCCTGCTTCTCCCTCTCCCGCTCCCCCTGCTTGTGCTTTCTGTCAAATAAATAAAATCTTGGGGTGCCTGGGTGGCTCAGTGGGTTAAGCCTCTGCCTTTGGCTCGGGTCATGATCTCGGGGTCCTGGGATCGAGCCCCGCATCGGGCTCTCTGCTCGGCAAGGACCCTGCTTCCTCCTCTTTCTTTTTTTTTTTTTTTAATATTTTATTTATTTATTTGACAAAGATCAGAAGTAGGCAGAGAGGCAGGCAGAGAGAGAGAGGGGAGAAAGCAGGCTCCCTGACGAGCAGACAGCCCGATGCGGGGCTCAATCCCGTGACCTTTAAATCATGACCTAAGCCAAAGGCAGAGGCTTTAACCCACTGAGCCACCTTTCCTCCTCTTTCTATGCCTGCCTCTCTGCCTACTTGTGATCTCTCTCTCTCTCTCTGTCAAATAAATAAATAAAATATTAAAAAAATAACTAACTAAAAATAAATAAATAAATAAAATATTTAAAAAAAAGAAAAGAGTGAGTCCCAAGCCAATGTTCATAACCATTGGTCCCCCCACCCTTCCCCCTGTATTCCTGTGGCCTTAGTTGTATTAGTCATCGACTCCCTTTCCACACTAGATTGTCAGCTGGCAGAGAGAAGACTAAACATGCTTTCACCCTTTCCATACAACCCCTCATTATCCTGCACCCAGTAGGAGCACAATATGCATTTTTTCAAAGAGACGCTGTCTTCCATCACCCCTAGCAGTCTCAAAAGAGGATGGGGAAACTGCCAGAAATTCACTTCAAGGGAGCGATGGGTGGGGCTTTGCAAGATTTCGTTAGAAGTTTGGAGCAACTTTATAGTTCAAGTGTCAGCTTTACTGGAAAGGCTGAGGCATACAACACTCACGTGCCACAAGACTGGGAGTTAGTGTGTATGCTTGCGTGGGGGTGGGGAGAAAAGAGGAACTCGGGAAATCAGGCTCCCAAACCGAGAAATCCTTCCTTTCTCTCCTGCCTAGGCTTGGGATCCGGTCCAACTTAAGGGTAAACGAGTGAGAAGTAGTTACCTGGCCCCTCCAGTAACCTGACCAGACAGCCTCTCACCAGTGTCCCAAGGGTGTGTGTGCGTGCGTGAGGCAGGGGAGGGGGGGACGCGGATGACCCGTAGGAGAGGAAAAATGTTAGAACTGCTACTGAGGCTTATTGAGAAAAAAGAAACCAACATTTACTAATACTTAATATGCAAACTAACAGAGTACGCGCTCTAGCATGCTGCCTATCAGCATGCAGTTAGGCCATGTGCACTAAAGTGGATTCACAGGTTCCCCCATTCAGTTTAAACTAAACCCTCACAGGGGCCCCTGGCTGGCGGTATCGGTACAGCGTGCGCCTCTTGGTCCTGTGAGTTCGAGCCCCACATTAGGGGTGGGGCCAACTTCAAAAATTTTTTAAAATAAACTCTCACAAAAAAAACAAGGGCCTTCAACAGATTCCTGCAGAGAAACCACAGACCAAAATTACTAATCCCAGCACAAGCAGTAAGAAGAGGGCAGAGCTAACATTTATTTCATCTACTCCCCATTATAAGCTGTGTAAAGCACATGGGAGGGGAAAACCCAGGTCTGCTTAGGTCAAAAACATTTCCACCCATCTGCTATTAATGACTCAACCCCACACTAAAGGTGAAGGGAACTTGAATCGGGAACTGAGAGTAATACAGGTATCTGGTTTTTCAGTAAGCTTAACACGTGTCAGGTCTATCCGCCCCAAACATTTTGCTGGTGGGAAAGATGGCTGCACAAAGCTTCCACTGTCAGTTTAGCAATAGAGCTGTTTGCTGTCTCGAGGTCAGCCCTGTTCCAATGGAACTTTCCGCAGGGATGGAAATGTTCTATAGTTCCATTACCCCATTGACAAGTGGCTCTCCCCTGAAATGCGACTCGCGCCATGGGGAAACAGCCACCTTTGCTGTACTACTGCAGTTCTAGAATTTGCATGGGGCAACAGAGGTTGAACACTCGGGCCGAATTCTGTCCAACCAAGATTGCCCACCGACCCCACCCCGCAACCCTTAGGCCACACATTAGACTTCAGAAAGGTATAGGCTACCCAGGCTGCCAGGTGGCCTGGTGCAGGGAACCAGAGTTGGGCTTCAAGTCCTGTGGGAGATTCCCAGCAGGTCAGTAAAGTGAGCCTGCCTCTGCACGGACAACACTTAAAAGCCACAAGTTAAGACAAAAGGTTTTTATTCAAAAAACGCCAAGTATAAAAAAAAAAAAATAAGATCTCTTTTATTCCCCTGTACAGTATTTCACTCAGATAAAACCAGCAGGCTACATACTGCTCAAAACACAGCCCCAGAGAGGATCCGGAAGGCACACCATCCAGAACTGCTTTTCATATAGCTATCCTATATACACCAGTCAGCGATGCCCCTCCCCGTGCCCCTCGGAACCCGTCCCCGCTCAGGTCAGGCCAGCGAGGGGACCGGCAGCAGTCAGGGAGCCACAGCAGCTGTCCCGCCTGAGTCCCGTCACCCTACGAACAGAGCGAGCCCTCCCCGAAAAGGTCCCCAAGTCAGAGGAGGAAAAGGAGGAAAGAAACTATGGCAGCAGCCGTGGAAGCTTGGAGCAGGAAGGGAACCAAATAAATAAATAAATAAATACATAATGTTGACCTCCAGGTTAGAATGCGCATCTTTTCAAAAACAAAACAAAACAAAACAAAACAAAAACAAAAAAAAACCAAACCAAAAACAAAACAGGTAAAATAACTTAAAGGCAAAAATTAAAAAAGATTAGATCAACTACAATCCTTTTGTACACTACCATGCCAACTGTACACACATTTACAGTTTTTCTGTTGATTTGCATTGTTTGTGCATTTTGTGTGGTGTGTGTGTGTGTGTGTGTGTGTGTGAGAGAGAGAGAGAGAGAGAGAGAGAGAGAGAGAGGTCTTGGCTTTGAAACAGTTAAGTAAAAACCAAAAAGGAAGACCAGTTCACTCTGGAGTTTTACTAAAGGAGGCAGAAAAAAAGGGCAGGTGGCTCAGCATTTGGCCCTGTAGCCTCTTCCATGGCACCTTTCATATGAAGGATGGGGAGAGGGGGACAGGAGAGAAAAATAGGGAACCAAACCCAGGCAGAGTTTTGGAGAAGCAGCAGGTAAAAGAGGCAAGTTCAAGTATTTCTCCCAGCACAGCCGGAGTCCCCACAGAAGGCACTCAGAAGAGTCGGAAGAGGTGACAGGGACTTAAAATGGTGCTAGTCCTATCCCACCCCAACCTGTTTCCCCCTACCCGACCCATCGCGGCATTCAGCAGAACTCGTGATGTAGGGAACAGTTCCATGGCAGGGTTCTGATCCCCCCCACCCCCCACCCCCGGGAGTTTACAGAGCCCAGCAGTGCTTGCTGGACGTTCTGTGAGAAGGAGAGAGCATCTACGGGAGGAGTTGAGGCCTAGGACACCTGGAGTAGAGTCTCTTCCCCCCACTGTTGGGAGGCGACCTCCAGGGCCCTGGGGTCTGGAATGAGTTGTAAATGTTGTTCCTGTTATCAAGCACTGTCCTGCTTGGCGAGAAGTGTCACTGGTACTCGGGAAGCTGGAAACAGAAGCTTCCCCTCCCTCGAGCATCTGACGGGGAGAGGAGAATCTGCCAGAAAAGCTGCTATTTGCTGGGCCCTGGTGACAGGCTGTGCAGATGGATCTCAGCTGTTTCCTGGGGCAGAAGGACATCTTGCATCCAGGGATGGTTCTGGATTTCTTCGAAGGATGGCCGGTCTGATGGTCTCAGGGCCAAGCACCATCTAATGAGATGCTGACACTCTGCAGAAAGCAAGACAGAGATTATGAATGACTCAACTCGTTTTTGCAATGCAAAGGTCTTGCTAATTTGCTTCCCAGGGGCCAACAAGTCTGGCGTCCAAAAGAGACCAGGAACCTTCTAGAACTCTATTTTTCAATGGAAGATATTCACTAAGATCTAGGTCCTCCAAGGTGCTTTCAGCTTAAAAAAAAAAAAAAAAAAAAAAAAAATAGCTCCCCTCTTAAACCTGTGGTTTTTAAACTTCAATAGCCGGGGCCTTTCCCACGACACCCACTCACCAGAAATAGGAAGAATGACGACAAAGGATTTTGATGAGACATCAGTGAGCATGATGAGGTGATTCAATTCACCTACAACTTACAAATATGAACACCACCCACAATGAGGTCACGGGAACCGCAGTATTTAGAGAGTCTGCCTTCAGGGGGAAGGCTCAAAGAACCCTCAACTTTTCACTCCCTGGCAAAACAGCCAGGAGTTGAGAGATGAGGACTGTGGGTACTTAAAAAAAAAAAATCTTTCAGTGAGGGGCACCTGGGTGGCTCAGTGGGTTAAGCCTCTGCCTTCGGCTCAGGTCATGATCCCAGGGTCCTGGGATGGAGGCCCACATCGGGCTCTCTGCTCCGCGGGGAGCCTGCTTCCCCCCTCTCTCTGCCTGCCTCTCTGCCTACTTGTGATCTCTGCCTGTCAAATAAATAAGTATCTTAAAAAAAAAAAAATCTTTCAGTGAAACTAAATGGTCTTTTTTTTTTTTTTTTAATATTCTCACATATGCTCTTCCTCTGACCTCTCAAAGAATGCTCAAGTGCAAACCATTCAATTTCTGAGGACTGGCTCTCCAGATTCATTGGGCCAGGACTCTGCTAAGCCAAGGGCAGCGGCATCCCCTGGAAAGGCAGAGCTGTCCAGAACGCAGAGACTATCCCCTGAGGACTGCCGGCTTTGTGACTCCTGCTTCTCCTCAACAAGGCGCTTCCCAAAAGTTACCTGAAGAGACCCTCTGCCTGAAGAAAACTTGGCCCCTGATGATCTCCTCATCATGCTCAAAAGGAATATCTCCACAGACCATGTCATACAGCAGGATCCCCAGCGACCAGACGGCTGCCGACCTGCCGTGGTAGCGATGATAGCGAATCCACTCTGGAGGGCTATACACCCGGGTCCCTGTGAGCCAAGGGAATAAAAAAGGAAAACACAAGCTTTGAGCAAAAATTAAACAAAGCAACTCACACACTCAGTGGTACACGGACTCCTTGAAACAAAACACTTCACTTCTCCCAGGACAGGGTCTAGGCTAACTCCATTTTCCCCCTAGGCTAAAAGGAGTGCAAGAGTGGCATCTCTCCGACCCAAAGCATTACCCACCCAGCAGTCCAGACCATAAACCAAATTCTTTATAAACTGCTCCAAGAAACAAACAGGGCTGGCCACAAACCCAAAGCCTGAGGGGTGTATGTGGTAGGACCACCCACAATGGGGTGAAGGGATGAGTGTCTGCACACAATCATGGGAGACAGCCCACAGACTATCCTTAAACTGCACTAAGGTGGCCCAGGAGCCTGGCTGAGATTCTGATCTCAGATATGATCCAGTGCAGGGCACTTACATAATATACTGTATCTTAAGTCCGGGTGCCCTTTAGGAGGCCTTCCTCCCCACCCTGTGCGTGCAGAGGCAGACACCCACACCCTCTCTCTTCCCCTCACTGGGAAGATAGAGCGGCAGAGCGGGTTTCAGACCACGTGATTCCTGTTTACAAACTTTGGGTTGTAAAAAAAAAAAAAAAAAGTGGGGGCCATCCCGCTTGTGCTCACCAGGGGGCAGCAAAGACTCGAAGGAAAAAACAAGGGAGGACCCGGCCAGCCATTAACTGTTAAATACAAAAAATTGCAGCCCAACCCAGCGTCCTCCAAGGGCAAATAAACACAAACCACAAGCCCCAGTCACAAGTTTTGAAAGGCTGTCGTTTGTTAGGTTAAGCCGCTCAAATGATGACCCACCCTCCTTTGCTTTGATCTCTGGCTCTCAATTCCATCTTTTCTGAAAGAACCCGCTCCAAGCCCCTCCCTAGGATAGGTTTTCATCCTTTCAGCGGAGACACCCAACTAATTTTCAAACCAACAAGAGATCTTATTTCACAACATTCATTCCCGACTCCCTCACCCCGCAACGCCAAAAAATAAAGAATAAGCCCAACAAAATAATTTAGTGAAACTACTGTTTCTATTCCTTTACCCGGCCCTAGATCAAAGGGGTAGAAGAACTGCAGTTTTAAAAACTAACCTTACACAAAACTAAACTCCCTTAGCACAAAACAAAAATTACAAAACCGGCATCAATTTTCATCTCTCCCGCTCTCTCCTCCCTCCCCCCCCCCCATCCTTTTACTGGCGGGGAAACTGGGTCAGACTTCAGAAATCTGGGCTAAGGCCGGTTGCCCACAACCTCTTATTCATCGGGAAAGCTTGGAACCCACTGAATTCCACTTAAAAAATAAAATCATGCCAGAAACATGACAGGTTCAGCTGGCTCGAAATCTCCGGCTCTACTACGCTGGGAAGCTCTCCTTCGCCCCACCCCTGCTAGCATCGAGCCAGACGGCCCGGTGACCTTTACAAAGGGCCGGAGAGGAAAGACGGCCGAGGCCTCCAGGCAAGGCCAAGTCACCTGGGCAGATCCCTCCCCGGCAGCTCCCTCCCAAGCCTGGCTCACCATCGAAGTCCGTGTAGACGGTGTCCTTGAGAAGCGCCCCCGACCCGAAGTCGATGAGCTTGAGCTCGCCGCGATTGAGGTCGATGAGGATGTTCTCGTCCTTGATGTCGCGGTGGAGCACCCCGCAGCTGTGGCAGTGCCGCACAGCCTCCAGCACCTGCCAGAAGAAGCTGCGGGCCAGCTCCTCCTGCAGGGCCCCCCTTTCCGTGATAAAGTCGAAGAGGTCTTGCACCGGCTCGGGCCTCTCCAGGATCAAGACGAAACTGTCGGGCCTCTCGAACCAGTCCAGGAGCCTAATGACGCCGGAGAAGCCCGAGCTCACCTTCTTCAGCAGGACCACTTCCATGGGCACTCGAGTGCCATTGGGCTGCATGGGCGAGGGGGCTGCGTTAGAGCGGGAGTCGGAGGGTGTCCCTCACCCCACCCATCCTAGGGGTCGCTCCCTCCAGGGCACTCACCAGCTCTCCCCAGTCGGAAATCCGGTCCTTTTCCACGTGCTTGATGGCCACCTGAAACCCCCCCCCAAAGAGTCTCCATGAGATCCTCTCGCCGGGGCCAAAGCACACCCGGGCGCCCCCCTGCCCAGCGCGCCCTCCCCACGGCGGGGCGCCCACTCACCGGTAAGTTGTCGGCGACACGGATGCCTGAGTAGACCGAGCCGAAGCCGCCGCTGCCCAGTAGCGGGCCCACCTGGTACTGCGACTCCAGGGGCTCCTTCTCCTTGCCTAGTAAAGAGGGAAGCACAGGAAACTCAGTGCCGGCCCGAGAGCTCCCAGTTCCCACGCTGGGGGTCCAGCCGCCTCGCCATCCTGGGCTTGGGGGGGGGTGGTGCTCACCCGGCGCCAGCTTGGTGGCGTGCAGGTCGTTGCAGGGCGCGGCGCGCAGGTGGGCAAGCGAGTTGATTTTGGACAAGAGCATCCCAACCTCCAGGGTGTCGGCGTAAGAACTGTGTCTGGAGGAGCTGCAGCAGGAGCTGGGGCTGGGGTTGTGCCGGTGGCTGTGCCTAAGGCTAGGGCTGAGGCTGCGGGTGGCGTTGCGGCTGCGGCTGCGGCTGGCGCGGAAGGCCGAGGGCGAGTCGGAGGACGACTGGGGGCGCTGCCGGGGCTGGCGGCTGGCGGACACGCCGGCGGGGTCAGGCAGCGCCGAGGGCGGCGGGGTGGGCGGCTCGTGGGGCTCGTGCGGCAGCGCCACGGCACTGAGAGCTTGTAGCTGCTGCTGCTGCTGCCGGTCCCGCCACCGCCGCCGCCGCTGCCGCCAAGTCCTCTCGGGCCTCCTCCGCCACCGCGGCCGCTGCAGCAGACGCCCGGCTCGCCCAGCAGCCAGGAGTAAAGGGGCGGAGCGCGCCGGCGGGTGGTGGGGCGCACGGGCGGGCGGGGATGGGGCGGGGCCTCTCCGGGAGGCCTAGGCGGAGAGCGGGGCTGCCCGGCCGGAGGAGGGAGGAGAGGGGGTGGGGAAGCGGCGGGACAGGGCGACTCCCCTTGGCCCCCGCCCCGCGCGCTCCGTCGCCGCGCCCCGGCCCCGCCCCCGCCGGCCCGTGTCCAGCCAACCAGAAGCCGACTGATCTGCATAACGCGGCGCGCCACGCCCACGCCCCGCCCCGCTCTCGCGGTCAGAATGGTCTCTACGCCGCCACGACGTGGCGGGAAGGAAAAGGCGCCAAAATGGAGGGGGAGGGGCGCGGGGCGTGAGGGGAGGCGGGAGCTGGGTGTCGGGCGGCGAGGGAGGAAGGATGGGGAGGGGCGTATCGATTCAAACCCAAACAATAACAAAGCCATCAAAGGCCGCCCGAGGCCGGCTCTGCGGCTCTCTATTTCTTGAAGGTTTTTGGGTCAAGGGCTTGAGCTGGAGCATAACAAGTTGCGCAGAGGCGACGGGCGTCGGTGTGTCAGCCGGGGAGATGGGGCGGCCGGCGCGCCGGGGTGTGAGGGGCTGTGTGGGGAGGGGGGTGGCGAATGCCGACGAGGGTGGTCCTTCTGTGTGACTCAGACCCGAGACCTCCAAGTCGGCTTGGGCGGGTTTCACGAGGCGCTATGGGTTCGGGTTGGGTTCTCGGGGTTTGTGTGTTGGGGGCGCGTGGGGGGCGAAGGATGTGCAAGATGTGAGTCACGGCGGTTTCACCGAGGGAGTGGAGGTGTCACAGGCCTGGAATAAAACTGGGGAAGAGCTCGGCTTCTTCGGGGGAGGGGTCCAGATCGCGGTTCTTACAGCTGGTGAAAAAGCAACCCCAGATTCTCAAGCCGACGTTTTTGTAAAAAATGCAGAAAAGTACCAGTGAATCCTGGTTCCTAAGAAGTGGTGTGCGTTAAGAGTGCCCGGTAAAGAGGAACCACGAAACAAATGTTGGTATTATGATGCCAGATGCTGTCTCAGCCCCTTCTGTGAGGGCGGGAGAGAGGAAAATTCCTCCTGTAACCCGAGGGTGGGAGGGTGCGCTTGATTTAATCAGAGTTTTCGCGTTGTATTCACCTTTTCATCAGCCTGTTATTACCAGTCTGGCAATACTAGCAATTATTGGCTGCACCGAGGCTTGTCTCAAAGGAAATCCCCCGACTCTCTGCCCCACCATGGAAATAACATGGAAAACTGGCCAATTCCATTTTCATCCTTTGTCCTTTTAAACTTCATGTAGAGTTGATAACGACGTGTGAAATGAGTAAATTAAAATTCTATGTAATCCATAAATTGGATTGTCAGTGGCCTAAGTAATTGAAAGCCTACTGCATCCCATTTTAATATTTTTCAAGTTCCTACCACTTAAAGGAGAAATGAGGTTCCAGGATCTGTTACAGCTGCAATCATTAATGAATTTAAATGTTTCATTAAAAGTTTTCTACGGTGCTCATTTTATAAAGATGTGTCCAGATATTTCACAGCTTTTAGGAATCTATCTTATAAAATAGTACATTTTCCTTTTGTCTGTGTACTATGGCCTAACTCTCATTTTTGATGACTAGGAGAGAACCCAAGAGAACAAGAATTATTCCCTTTTGGGGCGCCTGGGTGGCTCAGTGGGTTAAAGCCTTAAAACCAGGTCATGGTCTCAGGGTCCTGGGATCGAGCCCCCCCATCTGCCTTTCTGCTCAGCAGGGAGCCTGCTTCCTCCTCTCTCTCTGCCTGCCTCTCTGCCTACTTGTGATCTCTGTCTGTCAAATAAATAAAATATTAAAAAAAAAAGAATTATTCCCTTTTTACAGATAGGAAAATGAAACATAAGTAGGATGACAGAGGGTCATACAACAGCTAGAGGAGGAAGAGATGAAATGACCCAAATTCAACTCAGAGTATTCAAAGATTTCCTGTTGTCAGGGTCTAAAACTGTCCTTAGTACTGAGTAAGACATCATGTGTAAATGTATGTGACCCAGCACTTCCAATCCCCTCTACCCTCCCTTTCCTTTTCCAGTCCCTACTGGGCAATCCCCACACGTTCCCACTCACCTAGCACTTTCCAGACATTCTGCCTTTGCAGAGGCATTCATCCTGTTCTGAGGATGCCCTTACCTCCTCATTTTTATTTAAAGCCTTTCCAGCCTTGAGGAGGACCTGATTGTTAAATAACGCCAAGCATTCTTCACCATCTACTCCACTCATCTGACAATCATGGGTTTGGCTTTTTATTTTTTTAAATCTTTGTTAATTAACTTTTCAATTATTTATACCATGTTTCCCTATGCTTTGATATATGTTTCTCTTGTCCAGCATTTCTTGGACAACATGTGTACTGAAGGGAAAGACCAAAATGAGTCCCAACAAAAAAGTCAGGTCATGATTAAAGTCAATTTATACCAAATTTAAGTGAATTAAGTGGGCTTGGGCAAAATAAAGGAGAGGTTAGGAGCAAGAGGTTTAACCTGTTTAGTCTGCTTTGAAATCTGGGATCTGGCACCTACTAGTTATGTGATATTCGTCAAGTTACTTAACCCTTTCTTTTTCCTTTTTTTTTTTTAAAGTTGCTTAACCTTTCTAAGCTTTAGACTCTAAATGAAGATAATAACACCTACCTCATAGGGCTGTTGTAAGGAGCAAATAAAAGTCTGCATGTAAAGCTCGTAGACTAGCACAGAGTAAGCTTCTAATAAGTATTAGCTGTGATGGCAATAATGATGATTGTGTTTGTGACAATAATGATTTGAGAATGGTCTTGCACCTTGGAGGTTTCAAAGGTGAAATACTAGGTACATCACTTGATTGTAATCATCCAGGGAGAGAACGTGATTCAAAATAATTGTATACATTAAATCAAGTTCAACCTTTTTCACTTTCTCTAGATCTTTGTAGGGCTAAATATTTAATTAGGTAGAGCTAAAGTGATTAACATTTAATATGTCTGCTTTATATGGTGACTGCTTCACAGCTGGAAGTTACAAAACATGGACCTTGCTTGGCAAAGAGCTTTTATTTACTTAAAACTGCTTTTAAAGATAATTATTAAACATTCAAGTATGTTTTGTGTTAAAAATTACTCTTTGAGGGTAGGGAACTTGATGTTTTTATTCATCAAAATGTAGTTTTAATAATAAAAACAATCACAGCTTTTGCTGTTTCAAGGAATCTAACAAAGAATCAGAAAAACCCTCTAATAATTAAATGACAAGTGCTTTTGGAAAGATAAAGGCCATAATCATGCTTACAATTCTCTGGAAAGGGAAGAATTTGTTAATGTTAATTTGAACAATAGCCACATTAATCCTTAAGTGGTTTTCATAGTCCACCTGATACAGATTTAATCAAGTCATTGACAAAGGAATGACTTAAGCAATTTCTGTAATCCCAGAAGTTTAGAAGAAGTAAGTTTGAAAGGGATGCCTATACCCTTTTTTGAAGTACATCTGAGTCTAGTTGAAGCACTCATATAATAACTAGGTCTGTATAGCATTTTCTCTATGAGCTATTTGCAATTAATCGGGTAGAAATAATTTGGATCTGCATCTCATTTCTCTCCTGAAAAAAGAATTACTATATATATATATATGTATATATATATATATATATGTATATATATATATATATACACACACACACACACTTTTTTTTTAATTGTACTGTGGTTGGCACACAATGTTACATTAGTTTCAGGTGTACGAATTACTTTTTTTTTTTTAAGTTTAACTGTGAAACACCATTATTTTTTATTTTACTCTCTCCTCATTTGGTGAAATAAAAAGAAAGGAAAAAATTTGGAGAAACCCAACTGCTTCCTATAACTTAAAAATAACTCCAGGGGTACCCTGGGGCGCCTGGGTGGCTCAGTGGGTTAAGCCTCTGCCTTCAGCTCAGGTCCTGATCCCAGGGTTCTGGGATCGAGCCCCACAACAGGCTCTCCGCTCTGCAGGGAGTCTGCTTCCTCTTCTCTCTCTCTCTCTGCCTGCCTCTCTGCCTACTTGTGATCTCTGTCTGTCAAATAAATAAAATCTTAAAAAAAAATAACTCCAATTACATCAACAGTAGTAAGGTTATTTAGAAAAATTTAAATGTCACATATAGTTCATATGTGTGGAATATGTGTAAAAATCTACTATAAACTGTAAGTCATGGAACAGTCTAAATTTTAAGACTGAAGTAAAGCCTCTTTTTAAAGTTGTAATAATCATGGTAGTGGTGGACAGCTGGGAAATCCAGACTGTCCCAATTTCAGAAGGGTCAGGAAATCTATGCAGTCAAGTTAGAACTGGTTCTTGTCCTTGATAGGATGTGACATTTGTTTCAAGTTTATAAATCTCTTAGTTTTCAGTTTCCTTAGCAAAGCTGAAGAAACAAAGTGTTTTTATTATCTGGCAAAGTATATTTAAGTTCATTACCAATTCATTTTTTTAAAGAAATAAAAATAACCTAGATTTATTTTTGGAATTTTACATATTCAGCACTGAAAATTTGAGTAAAAATAATCAATATTTATTGAAGGCACTGTACACAAAGATTTTATAGTTCCTGAGTATTTACTGGATAGGTCAAAACAAAAAAGAGTAGCTAAGAATGTATAAAGACTACAGGAAGCTTGGAAACTGTTATAAAATACCTTATTAAAAGACCAGGAAAATGTATGCCTCAGATCAAAAAGACAAGCACACGAATAAAAATCCTGCATGTCTAACTGATGAAGAAAATGGGCCATCATGTGTGTGTGGGGTGTGTGGGGGGGGGGTGTGTGTGTTTGTGAGAGAAAGAGAGAGAATGTCACATATTTGGATGTTGGTGAGGGGATTATCTGCCATCTTTTTTTTTTTTAAGATTTTATTTATTTATTTGACAGAGAGAGAGAAATAAATCACAAGTAGGCAGAGAGGCAGGCAGAGAGAGAGGAGAATGCAGGCTCTCCGCTGAGCAGAGAGCCCCATGCGGGGCTCAATCCCAGGACCCTGAGATCAGGACCTGAGCCGAAGGCAGAGGCTTAACCCACTGAACCACCCAGGCACCCTGTCTGCCATCTTTTATAAAGAATTAAATTGCTTTTTTAAAAATTGGAAAAGCCAGAGTGCATCTAGGTAAGTGGAAAAAAAAAAAGTTGCTCAAAAAGATTTCATGATAGGAGCACATGGATGGCTCAGTTAGTTAAGCGTCTGCCTTCTGCTCGGGTCATGATGGGACCAGTAGGGGGGCTGTCTGCTTCTCCCTGTCTCCCCCACCCCGGCTCATGCTTGTGCTCTTTCTCTTTCTCTGGAATAAGTAAAATCTTAAAAAAAATATTTCGTGTTACATCTTGTTAAACATTCAGAGAGATCCCAGTGAAAGCGTGTTTATTATATATCTCATTTGTTGTTTAATAGTAAACAGCCTTACTTTTCTGTGTTTGGTCTGTACAAATAGATTATAAACATATTAAGGGCAGAAACCACACTTTCTTTCTTTCTTTCTTTTTTTTTTTTAAGATTTTATTTATTTTATTCATTTGACAGAGAGAGACACAGCAAGTGAGGGAACACAAGCAGGGGGAGTGGGAAAGGGAGAAGGAGGCTTCCCTCTGAGTGGGGAGCCTAATGCAGGGCTTGATCCCAGGACCCTGGGATCATGACCTGAGCCGAAGGCAGACACTTAACAACTGAGCCACCCAGGCATCCCGAAACCACCTTTTCACTGAACATGAAGGCTAAGTGCTGAACACAGTTTTGGTGAAAGGGACAGAAAAAGACACTTGAATAGCACCCCACACTAGAGCGTCAAAGATGTCCTAGGCATTTTTCTAAGCACTTTCTGTGGATCTTTATATAAATCTTATGGCATGGGCAGTTTTACTGTCCTCACTGGCTTACAGATAAACAGAAACTAAGAAAGGTAATTTGCTGAAGGCCACATGGTGGAACCATCTCTTACTGGCCATGACATTCCACTTTTCTAAAGAACGCAAGATTAGTTTAAGGGATTTAACAAGGTATTCTATGATTAAGTTCTGAGAGTATCATCCACAGGGGCAGGGTTCAGAGGAGGTGGAAGTCAAGGAAGGCTCCAGGAGGATGTGGAACTTAGTGTGGACTTAAAAGAATGAGTAAGAGGGGTGCCTAGGTGGCTCAGTGGGTTAAGCCTCTGCCTTCGGCTCAGGTCATGATCTCAGGGTCCTGGGATCGAGTCCCACATTGGGCTCTCTGCTCAGCAGGGAGCCTGCTTCCCCCTCTCTCACTGCCTGCCTCTCTACCTACTTGTGATCTCTGTCTGTCAAGTAAAAAAAAAATCTTTAAAGGATGAGTAAGACATGGACAAGTAGGAAGGAGAGAGGGAATGGGCTCAGTAACGTCAGGAACTGAAGCAAAAGATGCTTTGTATTTTGCTCTTTTGCATTCCCTATAATGTGAGAAATTAATGAATAAAAGTGTCTTTAAGGGGCACCTGGGTGGCTCAGTTGGTTGGGCAACTGCCTTTGGCTCAGGTCATGATCCTGGAGTCCCCAGATCGAGTCCTGCATCCGGCTCCCTGCTCGGCAGGGAGTCTGCTTCTCCCACTGACCTTTCTCCACTCATTCTCATTCTCTCTCTCTCTCTCAAATAAATAAATAAAAATAAAAATCTTTTTAAAAATTTTTTTTAAAAAGTGTCTTTAAATAAGTCAGGGGTGGGGCGCCTGGGTGGCTCAGTGGGTTAAAGCCTCTGCCTTCAGCTCGGGTCATGATCCCAGGGTCCTGGGATCGGGCCCCGCATTGGGCTCTCTGCTCAGCAGGGAGTCGGCTTCCTCCTCTCTCTCTGCCTGCCTCTCTGCCTAATTGTGATCTTTGTCTGCCAAATAAATAAATAAAATCTTTAAAAAATAAATAAATAAAAATAAGTCAGGGGTGCCTCGGGTAGTGCAGCCAGTTAAGCGTTGGACTCTTGGTTTCAGCTCAGGTCATGATCTCAGAGTCCCGGGACTGAGCCTCCTGTTGGGTTCTGTGCTCAGAGCAGAGTCTGCTTGAGATTCTCTCTCCCTCTCCTGCTGCCCCTCCTGCTCATACTCTTTCTGTCTCTAAAATAAATAAATAAATCTTAAAGTAAAATGTTTCTTTAAATCAAAAGCAGAAAGCCAGAGGGAGAAATCAGTAGGGCCTCCTCATGCTGCAAAAAGTGAAAGAGAGAGATGAAAAAGATGTAGACTTTATTTCAGCCTTTACTGAAGAAGAAACCAGGAAGATTCTCTATTCAAATCATCTCTTAAAGCTGATGGTTTGGGAATAATAACTTACACTGTGGCTGACACATAAGGTGTTCAAGATCCACATGAGGAAGAAGACATGCATTAACACGATTGGATGAAATCCACTTGACAATTTGGAGAAACGTACATTTTCAACATATACTTCCTCTTTTCCAATTCTGTTTTAGCTCTCTTTTTTAGGTCGGGTGCTGCTAAAACAAACATGGAAAGCTCACCACAGCCAAACCCAGAATTGTACTACAAACATGGAACCATTTTTTATGGCCCTCAATGTATAACTTTGTTAAAAACTCTTTTTAATTTCTAAGTACAGGGGTGCCTGGATAGCTCAGTCATTAAGTATCTGCCTTAGGCTCAGGTCATGATCCCAGGGTCCTGGGATGGAGCCCCACATCAGGCTCCCCACTCAGGGGCAGGCCTGCTTCTCCTTCTCCCACTCCCCTTGCTTGTGTTCCTTCTCTCACTGTCTCTCTCTCTCTGTCAAATAAATAAATAAAATCTTTAAAAAAAAAAAAGTCTAACTACAGCCTTGCTCACTCTAGGATGAGCTGTGTTGTCCTCTTTTTTTTTTTTTTAAGATCTATTTATTTATGTTTTAGAGAAGGGTTGGGGGGAGTATGCACATAATTAAGGAAAGGGCAGAGGAAGAGGGAGAGGAAATCTTAAGCAGACTCCACACTGAGCATGGAGCCTTATTAGGCACTTGTTCTCATGACCCTGAGATCAGAGCCTGAGCCAAACCAAGAGTTGGTTCCCTCAACTGGCTGCATCACCCTGGTGCCCCAGCTGTGTTGTCCTCTTTACAGAAATGATGTTACTTTTCCCTGGATAGGTTCAGCTTGTTTCTGTATTCAGTGATGCTACTTTATTAGAGAGATAGCCACTCACTAATTGAGACTCAAACTTATCATTGGCAGTCATGAGGGTTATCTCTGAAGTCACTCGTATGAATGGGATTTCTATTGGCCAAAAGCCAGTCCTCTTGTGCAGGGCTGTAAAGGCAATGCCGATTGCATACTTTGCCCAAATTACATACGTATCCCCAAGTTCAGTCTATCCTTTTTGACTGACTCAAGTCCATTTGGACTTCCTGCAGTTTTTCCTGATCTTCCAGTCAATAGTTCTTAAACGCACAGCAATTATTTGTACCAGTGACCTGACAGAATCATATTCTTTTATCTAAGCTTTGATTGTCATCACAGCATCATCTTTAAAAGCAGGGAGCATCGAGTGTCTGCCATGAAAGGACCCATGTTTCCCCAATGAAATCATAAGCTCTTCAAGTGCAGAGACTACATTTTAAACTTTTTAAGATCAGGCACCTCCCTTCGGGAGGTACTAAACAGATGATTTTTTTTTTAAGATTTTATTTATTTATTTGATAGATAGAGAATAAGTTGGCAGAGCTGGAGGCAGAGGGAGAGGAGAAGCAAGTTCCCCGCTGAGCAGAGAGCCCGATGTGGGGCTCAATCCCAGGACCCTGGGATCATGACCTGAGCCGAAGGCAGACACTTAACCGACTGAGTCACCCAGGTGCCCCTAAATAGACACTTTTTTAAAAAACTAAGTTGAATTAAACCCAAAAGAGAACACATAAGATCCTGTGAATGTCTCCTGCCTTAATCTCTGCCCCTGCCACTTTTACTATGTATTATAATGAAAAGACAAGTGGCTGTTTGCTCTTTGGAGAATACAGACTTCAGAGTAAATTTTTGCCTTTCTCAGAAAGGTACTTTTTGGGGCATCAGGCTCCCTGCTCTGCCAGAAGCCTGCTTATCCCTCTCCCCCTCCCCCTGCTTGTGTTCCTTCTCTTGCTCTCTCCCCGTATCAAATAAATAAATAAAATATTTTTTAAAAAAGAAAGGTAGTTTTTTTTCCTAAAGATGTATTCCCTTACTTTGGCGGGGGGAAGGCAGAGAGAGAGACAGAGAGAGAATCTCAAGCAGACTCCCCACTGAGCACAGAGCCCAATGTGGGGCTTGATCCCATGACCTTGGGATCACGACCTGAGTTGAAACCAAGAGCTGGGCACCCAAATAACCAAGCCACCCAGGCACCCCTCTCAGAAAAGCACTTTTATAAATTAAGGTTGCCAGGTTCCTAAACCAAAGGCTTAAAGAAATAGGTATAGGCAAATGTACAGAGGTAATATCTAATATTAATCAAGCATTTACTATGTGCTAAGGACTATTCTAATTAATCACTACATATGCCCTATATATGGCCCATACATAGTATGTATCATAGATATTCATATGGTACACATATTTATATTTTTTCTTTAATCCTTTTAATTATTATACCCAGGAAGTCACATAACTTGTTCAAGGTCCACAGGTGAGAGAGTCACAAGCCGTAATTCATGGAAAATATGCTGATTAAGAGGATAGACAATGTTAGGGGCAGCTCTTTGAGCATAACAGGTGATACGCGAAGCAGAGTTCCATGAGCCAGATTAAATAAAATCAGGAAGCAAGGTAATGAATGGAAGACAATGGAATCAGTGGATAATTTCCTTCAATATGGCGCCCGAGATAAATGAATGGGGATTGAAACAATGTTGAAAATTAACCCTGTAAGTGAGTAGTGGCAAAGAAGAATGGCTGCTAAAAACCAGAGCTTCTGACAGCGAAGCTTGTGTGGTAAGGGTTAGTCTTAAGGTAAGGGGAAGCTATCATCTTTATAGCAGTGAGACAAGAATCTCTTGGGTCTTGCTTTGGTTCTGAGTGATTCAGTCAATTAGTCAATAGGACATTCGCTGAACAGCTACTGTGTTCAAGGTACTGTGTTAAGTACCACCGAGATGCATAGAGACAAAAGGTATGGTCCTAATTCCTGGTTAAGGATCTTTTTATTGTGGTAAGGCAAGATAGAGAATCATAGAGATTGACCTGTAGGGAAACTTAAATATCTTCTCATAAAATCTTTTTAGTTTTCTAGATGACCAAAACCAAATCTCAGAGACAGGAACTTTGCCAAAGTTCCCATAGCATTATCAGAGTGAAGATAGAGCCCAACCTTGATTGCTACCCCTAGGCACTTTCTCTTTTCTTATAGAGATATAATTAGTAATAAAAGGTAGTATTTACCTAGTAGCAAATTAATGGTGTAGACAATGCATCTCTTCTTACCATAATATGTTTCCAAGGTCAAGGTCTCAATGCTAAAACTTTTTCTGGGTAATTTTCAGGTGCAAAGGGACTTTCCCAGTTGTCTCCTCAGCTATTTTAGCATGAAAACAGAAAATGGCCCCTCTCTGCCCTCTGAGCACCTGTGCTGCCTCAATTGTATACGTCACGTGTGATCCTCATATGTCTTGCTCAGTAGTTCTGAAAGTATGTGGTCTCTCCAAACCAGCAGCTCCTGGAAACTTGGTAGAAATGCAAATTCTTGGGCCCACTCCAGATCCACTGAATCAGAAACTCTAGGGGCGGGGTCCAGTGATCTGTATTTTTACAAACCCTCCTGGTGACATTGATGTGTTTTTGAGCTTGAGAACCTATGGTCTCTAAATGGTACCTCAGAGAGATTGTGAACTCCTGGAAAGCAGGGACCATGTCCTCCACAGGTTTATTTTTCTTAGCTTAGTATCCATTTTTTAACATAGTGGGTATTCATAAATATTTCTTAAACAACTATAGGAATGAACACAGTTAAGGTAAGATAAAAGGCATGGTAAGCACCTCTCTTCATGTAATGATTCGCACCTTTAGTTTACTTTATGTTATGGGCTGAATGGCGTCTCCCCCAAGTCAAAATTCGTATGTTGAGCTCCTAACCTCCCAGTACTTCAGAATGGGTATTTGGAAAATAAGACCTTCAAAGAGGTGATTAAGGTAAAATGAGGTCATATGGGTGAGCCCTAGTTCAATATGAGTAGTGTCCTTCTAAGAAGAGATAAAGATTAGGACCAAAAAAAAAAAAAAAAAAAAAAAAGAGAGAGAGAGAGAGATAAGGACCTAGGGACAGAAGGAAGACCACATGAAGCCAAAGAGGGAAGATGGCCATCTCCAAGCCAAAAAGAGAGGCCTCAGAAGAAACCAACCCTGTCAACAACTTGATCTCAGACTTCTAGTCTCCAGAATCATGATAAAAATGAATTTTTGTTGCTTGAGCCACCAGATTATGATACTTTGTTATGACAAACCTGGACAACTAATTTGCTTTTTT
The DNA here is from genome assembly GCF_010015895.1 of Lontra canadensis. NCBI lineage: Eukaryota > Metazoa > Chordata > Mammalia > Carnivora > Mustelidae > Lontra > Lontra canadensis. The sequence goes on from NW_022631017.1 coordinate 11,252,681, forward strand.
TTAAAAGTTAATTTAATTTATTTTTTAAGTAAAACCTACCCGCATCGTGGGGTTTGAACTTACAACCCGGAGATCAAGAGTTGCCTGCCATGCTGACCGAGCCAGCCAGGCGCCTCTCAGACAATATACTTTGTAAAAAATTTACAAAAATATTGGCTCTGAAATCCAGGAACTCCCATCCAAGCCTATGACAAGACAATCTTATTTTTAGATGACTCTATAACCATCTTTAGATGTTAGCCATTAAAGTGTTTGTTTAAGGAATTACCCTTTCATGCTCCATAGGAGCCCAGATTTTGGAGTCAGACAGAGATGGGTTTCAACCCTGACTCAGCCACTTAGAAGTTGTGTAATCTTAACCTCTAAAGACTCAGTTTCCTTGTCTGTAATTTGGGGCTAATAATAGCTCCCTCCTAGACATAACTCAATAATTGGCAAGTATTTCATAGGTCCTCAGTATATGGTGACTTAAAAATTATAATTAACCAAATTATTCAGATTGGCCTTCTCTGAGAGAGAGAATTACAGCAACATTTTACTGTAATGTTCGAATTGGCGTAACAAACATAGTGCTATGGTACTTCTTCATAAGACTGTATAAAATGACAGATTAAGGGGCGCCTGGGTGGCTCAGTGGGTTAAGCCTCTGCCTTCGGCTCAGGTCATGATCTCAGGGTCCTGGGATCGAGCCCCGCATCGGGCTCTCTGCTCAGCAGGGAGCCTGCTTCCTCCTCTCTCTGCCTGCCTCTCTGCCTACTTGTGATCTCTGTCAAATAAATAAATAAAATCTTAAAAAAAAAAAAGACAGATTAAGTATTTTTCAGGAGAATTTGAAGAGTCATGGGGAATAAAAGGATAAGAATGTCTGGAATGCAGTGGAAAGAGGCAACACCCGAGATTAGTTAAATTATCTCAAATTGATATGCAATTAGACTGTATGAAGGTAGGGATTGCTGATTTTGTTTTGCCTCCCCGCTGCCTAATATGGCACCCGGCATCTGCTGTAAAATCAACAACTTTCGGTCGAATAAATGAATGAATGACCTTCTGCAGGGACAATTATATAGATTATACAAACACATTTTAGGCCAAGTACACTTACAAAAAACTGGGGGTTCTATAGCATTTTGGCATTGTGTGATCAAAATGTTACCTTTAATTTTATTGATTTATTTATTTTTAAAGATTTTTTTTTTTTGGGGGGGAGAGAGAGAGAACACGCACACACGTGAGTTGGGGTGGGGGACAGAGGGAGAGGGAGAAGCAGACTCCCCACTGCGCAGGGAGTCCCTGAGTGGGGGGTTCCTCTCTACACCAACTTGGGGCTGGAACTCACAACCCCGACCCCAAGAGGCACATGCTCCATTGTCTGAGCCAGTCAAGTATCCCCAAATTTTTTAATTTTTAACCTGGGAATTTCATATTGCAGAAATAATCTAAGAAAATAATCCTAGGGGCACCTGGATGGCTTAGTCGATTAAGCATCTGCCTTCAGCTCGGGTTATGGTCCTGGGGTCCTGGGATGGGTCCACAGCCAGCTTCCTGCTGGGTGGGGAGCCTGCTTCTCCCTTTCCCTCTGCCCCTCCCCCAGAACTCATCCTCTCTCTTTCTCTTAAATAAAATCTTAAAAAAAGAAAAGAGGGATGCCTGGTTGGCTCAGAGGGTTAAAGCCTCTGCCTTAGGCTCAGGTCATGATCCCAGGGTCCAGGGATTGAGCCCCCATTCTGGGTTCTGCTCAGCAGGGAGCCTGCTTCCCTTGCTCTCTCTCTGCCTGCCTCTCTGCCTACCTGTGATCTCTGTCTGTCAAATAAATAAAGTCTTTAAAAAAAATGTCTTTGGAGCACTTGGCTTATTCAGTTAGTGGAGCATATGACTCTTGATCTTGGGGTTGTGAGTTCAAACCCCACATTGGGTATAGCTATTACTTAAAAATAAATAATAAACATGTCTTCTACTGAAGTAATATTCAAATTGAGAAATCCTGGAATAGTGCTTGGAACCTCTCCAACCCCCATCAACATTTTACCTCTCCTGCCTTTCACCTCGGACCTCCCTTGCTGTCCCCAAACTGTTCTGACCATCCTCACAGCCCCTCGTGTAAATGGCCCAGTGCCCCATATGTCAGACCCTTTGGGATCAGCTTCCCTCACTAAAACTTAACTCGTCTTGTGCCTGCTTATCTTTGGGATATTCAACCAACTAATCTGATAAATAAATTAATTAATTTTTTAAAAAAGATTTTATTCATTTATTTGACAGACAGAACTCATAAGTAGGCAGAGAGCAGGCGGGGGGGGCAGGGAAGCAGGATCCCCACTGAGCAGAGAGCCCCACCTGGGGCTCAATCCCAGGACCCAGGGGTCCTGACCTGATCCAAAGGCAGAGGCTTTAACCCACTGAGCCACCCAGGCACCCCTGATAAATTAATTTAAACTGAGGTGCTAATGAATGGTAATGGCCGAATGTCAGTCTCCTCCTGGATAACAATTGATTTCAGCAGCACCTCATTGTGAAGAGTAAGTCATACATTTCAGGCATGTGTCCCAGCCATTGGGGGAAGATATTTTAAGCAGGGGGATTTCCTCAAACCCCTCAAATTACACCATGTAGACAGCTGCCCATCCCACATGATCTGACCAACTCCTTGGCATCCAGTTATCAGCACTCAGGGAACACTAGAGGAAACAGGTCTGTTCCTCTTCTTAGCAGAGCTTGGAAACAGTGACTGGACTATTTATGTCACTTAAAGGAAAAGGGCATTTACTCTGGAACCTACCCAGAAAGCACACATTCTCTGGGTTTAGAGGTGAACTCTTCTCTACCTAATCTCTGGGAATAGCTGAATGGCTAGTGCCTAGATTAACCAAAAGGAGTGAGCTCGGACATGCAAACACAGAGAAAGGACTGGTAATAGACAATTAAGCTTCTCAGGTAAAAAGATTCTAGATATTGATATAAATTTATATGACCACACACATGACAGAACACTGAACCTAATAATAAAAATAGCTGCCTTTTATCAGGTGTGAACTATATTAACTGTGCTCAAGTATTAACATATTTAAAAAGATCTAATCCTCTGATACTAAGGAAAATATGTGTTGTTATCCCCATTTCAGATAAGGAAACTGAGGCAAAGATAGATTAAGCAAGTATCTCACAGCCAAATAGGAAATGAGATTTAAAGGCAAGTCTTTGACTCCCAAGTTCATGGTTGGAACAGAAACTTAATAGCCTTTCGTATTCCTGAATCGAGAATTTTAAAGCTGGGTGCCTGGGTGGCTCAGTGGGTTAAGCCTCTGCCTTTGGCTCAGGTCATGATCTCAGGGCCTTGGGATCAAGAGCCCCACATTGGGCTCTCTGCTCAGCGGGGAGCCTGCTTCTCCCTCTCTCTGCCTGCCTCTCTGCCTACTTGTGACTTTTTTCTGTCAAATAAATAAATAAGATCTTAAAAAAAAAATCTTAAAGCTGAAGATCCTTGAACATCCTTTTTGATTATTGAAACCCTGCTGACCTCACTAAAAAGGCGCTTACTACCTCACAAGGCAGCCTGTGCCATACAGCTATACTTATTGGGAAGCTTTTAAATGTTAAATTAAAATCTGTTTCTCTGGAACTTCCCTTCATTTGGTCTTCATCACGGCCCCTGGAGAGCTCAAAACAAAACTATTTCTCTCCAGGAAGCCATTTTGATATGAAGACAGATCATGCCCTTACCCCTTCCTTCCCCCACCCATATCTTTGGGGTAGTCTCTGTCCCAGGAGATGTCATTGTTGAACTGTTCACTCTCAGAATCATCAGTAACACGGAAAAGCCCCAAAGTGCCACCTATGTCTTGGGTCTAAATCTGGGTAATAGGTTTGATCCCAATTACTTACTCAGGTACCTATGAAACATCACCTTAGTGAGCCGTTGGACTGCTCCACAAAAGTACGGAATTCATCTAATGGAGCCAATAATGGCTGACATTTACTGAGCTCTTTCTATGTGCCAAGAATAGTGCTAAGTGCCTTACAAACACTTTGCCCACCCCCAACCCAACCACTCCGTGAGGCAGGTACTATCATTATCCCAGTTTTACAGATGAGGAAACTAAAACCCAACAATGCTGAGGTCTTCTGGCTGTAATTCCATGTCTTTCTTTTCCAATGATGTGAGGAGACGGTAAGGGCAGGATGGAACTTGCTGTCCCCAGAATCAAACCTGCATTTTCCCATCTCTCTTTGCTTATACACTGCCTCTCTCTATTTTGGCTTGTTTCTTCACAAACATTTAAAAAGCACATCTCACGCGGTCAAACACTTATTTTATAGTGACTAGAGTTAGGACACAGTCTGCAGAGAAAGTTATGGCACCTTCCAAACCTTATCTCCAGGGTCGAGGAAGGCTTTGGAGAGGAGGTAGCCTTTTCTATTTATGAAACATAAATAAGAATAGAGGAATCCAACAGTCAAAGGACAGGATAGGGAAATTCAAATTTCAGCATGAAGGAACGGCATGTGTCAACACCCAGAGTCATGAATTTGCATGAGAGAAAAAAACCCAACGTATCGTGAGTAGGGTCCAAAATTTTAGAAGCCTAAAATAGAGGTAAAGTTTGCATTGCCATGAGGTTTAAGAAAAATGGTTATTTTTCAGTTGGATCTGCACTGTCATGAAAAGCACAGAGTAAGGATGGTGAAACTCATTGTGTACACAACTAACTGCTCATTGAAGCCATGTTCAAAGGGTCATGAGGCAGTCATTTGCAGTTGCCCCCCAAAACACTCCTTCTAAAGAGTTTAGTCTGCCCGGGAATAAGAAAGTGGGAGGGTGCTTGGCAGAGGATTAATTGTCAGTTACATCTGAAATTTACATATAACCAACTTTTAAAAAAATTTTAACAAGAAAAGACTTTTTTGGTTAGCTTCTTAAAGTTTTTATTTATTTATTTATGTAAGTAATCTCTACACCCAACATGCGGCTCAAACTCAGGACGGTGAGAACAAGAGTCACATGGCCTTCTGAATGAGACTGCCAGGCACCCCCCATTGTCAGACTTGAACTTTGCTGCTGAGTATGGCCCCTGGGATGTAAAAGGAGTGGAGAGAAATCTCATTGAGCAGCTAACCATAGGTGATCATAAACAGTTGTGTATGCCATTCTGTCAAATATGAATTTTATCTGAAGGGTGACTGAAAGCCATAGAAGGATTGTGAACAGACCCAACTCAAGTGCCTCCTTCTGTGAAAGCATTACCTGACTATAACACTTGGTGGGGAATTCCTTTAATCCATGTGGTTTGTATCATTTGGTCTCATCTCTCCTTAGATTCGATACCCTGTGTTATGTTTTTGTCGTCTGGTATCCATACCTACAGTACATGCTCCAAATGTAATTGTTGTGTGAAGGAGAGCAGCAAAGGCAAAGGAATTGTTTGAGTTCCTGTGATTGCACAATTCAGTCCATCGGAACTGAGTTCACAATGTGGACGAAACATCGAAGTTGTATCCAGAGACAAAACAAAACTTTTAAGGTGTTTATAATTATGAATGTAAATTATGCAACCATATTTATTCACAGGAAGCCTTTAGATTTTCATTTGTTCGGTTCTACTGAACCCCAAAGTGCGTGGGACTACAGAGGACACAAAACAAGTGTATATGCTATCAGTATAATGTTCATCATGGATAGAATGGATTTATCAAGTTAATATATTTTGTAATATAATTGAAAGGGCTAAGATTCATTACTAGGGTTAATTCCACTGTCAAAATCCCAATTATAGCCCTGAAGCTTGCAAATCTACACATTTCATTTGAGGAAGAGTGCTTGGATTCTACAGGAACCAAACCAGATTGCAGAAAGACACCCCCTGCCCCCCAGGCCAGTGCTTCTCAAAATGTAGTACAGAGATTTGTTCAAAAGTGCAGAAATGCAAATTACCAGGCCCCACCCCTGCAAGCCTACAGAATTTGAAATTCTGAGGGTGAGGCCTGGCAATCTGAGTTTTAAAAGCCCTCCAGGTGATTTTGATGCCGGAAGCTCAAGTTTCAGATGCTAGTTACTCTGGCCGGCTGCCCTTCACAAGGGACCGGCAGAGATGGGGAGTGCAGGAACCTACTCCCCTCTCTTCAAAGATCCTTAATATCTGTTGGTTTGTTTTGCCATTACCCTAATACAGATGGAACGTAAGGCCCATTAGACAAAACATGAACCAGACCTGTTCCACAGAACTGTGATGTCAGTTTTCCTTGGCTTTGCCTTTGGTCATTAAAAAAAAAAAAAAAAAAAAAGTATTGCTTCATGAGCCACACTGGTCTCTGAACTTTTCCCTTTTCTAGTAAAAGTACAAATTCCAGCTGGAGTTCTTGACCAACAACATCTTTCTACAGAAGTTGCTGTCTTCTATGCTTTGCTGAGTTCCAGAGATAAGATAAATAATTTACCAAATGTAGGTTTCTGATTACTCACTCTATTAGCATTTAGAGCCGAGAGCTCTGGCCCCTGGGGAGTTTGATCCGTTCAGATGCAGGCCATCTGCTTTTGTTTTTTGTGGGGTGTTTTTTTTGGGGGGGGTGGGGTTGCCTGGAAAAGCCGGGAGCTCCCAGCATCCCACACATACTTTAGAGATGAACTGCCTAAATCTTAAGGGTTTTACTGGAAATTCTGGGGAATGCTATTTTCTTATTAAAAAAAAAACAAAACAAAACAAAACACAAAACACACAGCTGCTAAGACTCTTTCTTCCTCCCTGTCCCCTCTCTCTCTCTTAATTTTTATGCTGAGTAAAAACACAACTCCACAATTCATTTTCATTTATTATACGAAATAAGATAGCTGAAAGGGTATTTTCAATCTTGTGCAATTTATTTATCCTAAATTTATGCTGCACACCACAAGAGTAATTTCAGGGAATTTTATAGAAGGGATGGAGTAAAGTTTCTCCTAAATCAAGTGACACTGTTTGGTAGTGGGGGGAGGGGGGATGGGGACAAAAGGAACAGCCTGTTACATCAGAGCATCATCCTTCACTCACACACTTTCTCAAGTATTGTAGCAATGCCAGTAGTGATAGAAGCAATAGGTGTTGTGCCTGTAGTTATTCATGGTTTCTTTCCTGCATGGTAAATACATGTCATTATTATTTTATACAGTTCTTAAGAGTAAACTGGGGTACAGAAGAAATCACAGCAAAAACAGCTGATTCTGTAGGTTGTCTCTTGGAACAGAGGAGGAAAAAACTGAGATAAACCGAAGAAGCAATGTGTTGCATATGGAATCCACGCTCCTTTGGTTCCTTCAAGATGACTTGATCAGCAACTTCCTTCATCTCTTTTGAAAAGAAATATTGAACTGCGTGTCTGGGTGGTATGCCATAGCGGCGAGAGGATCTTATTTTGGAAACCTCTGAGAAGAAGAAATTGCATCTACTCTCCCATGTTGCATTTTTGTATTTCCACGGACCGTCTTCATGCAAAATCAAGGTTGTACATCCCACTTCCTCCAGTGAACACCTCGTGAATGAGTAGAACAATAACATGACTATTGTTTTCCTGTCAGTGATTTAGTCAAAAGCTGATAAAAAGCTGCTCTCTCCCAATTCCAAGTTGTACGGAAAATCCCTTGCACGGAAATGAAAGTTGTGGGTTGCTTTGGGGAGGGCGCCTAGCTGAGCAACAAGCCCAGGTACAAAAACACCATATTAGGTCGGGGATACCCCTACAAGGTAAGGTAAGGACACAGAAGGAATTCCTTGGGCTTCACAGCTCTGGGTTGGAAGCAATTAAAGAGGGAAAGGTGTAAAAATGGTACTTGCTACCTATTTTGTGTTTCTCTGGGAGATTAACCTACTTTCTTGGCTCATTTTCTTCTTCCTACATCAGTTGGTGCAAAGCTCTGGTGTCTGGCAGACTCAGATGACTCCACCTGCCACGATCAGCAGAGTTCAAGGCCTCCTCTCCGGACACCCAGAGTCATTTACCCCCATTTCCTCTGCTTTCTCCCCACAGCAGGTAAAAAGGCTTCCGCGAGCTTTGACACATTCTTCCTTGGCATGTGACTGTGCTAAGCCCCGGACGGTGAGTTAGTAGCTGGAGTGTGTGCTCCTTTTCTCCTTTCCCATCTTCTGACATATCCAAGAGGCTGGAGCAGTCAATCTGAGAAAAGAGGCATCTAAGTAGACACACACACAAACTCACGAGGGGAACTTGGACCCAGCCCCTTGCTCTCCACTCCAGCTTCCCGTCTGCTGCATTTTAGAAGGCTTCATATGGCTCCTGCAACATTTTTTTGGTTGGTTGGAGGGCTGAATGAAACACAACCTTCCCTGCAGACATCAAAGCATGTCTCCTGCATAGCAAACTCTCCATCCAGCCTTTCGTCTCTCCGGCTACATTCCAATTTAACCGGGGCTGCCTTGCATGATAATCAGGCCTAATTACTGCTTTATCCCTTGATTGTTGTGCTGAGTTCTGGAACTGCCGAGCTTTTCTCCGTTGGGTCCTGCCTCTTCCCGCACTCTCCCTCCTATTATTTAGCACACCAGTCCGAGAGAGCTCGCAGATCTAGCCTCACCCTTAACAAATGGTCGGAAAGGGCAGGACTGTACCTTTGGGATCTCATGGCTCTGTCCACCTAGGAAACGTGAATGCCTTTCACCACTGTGGGAGACCTTGCCTCGGACAGGGTATTCTGAATACCTCAGGAGCTTTAAAGAGATGTATTACCAGGTTAAAGAGTAAAACAGGCCATGAGATGATATCCTCATTCCCCAGAGCTATTTTCCTACCTTTTCTCCTACCGCGCACACACAAAAACACAAAAATTGTTTATGCAATGTAGAAACCAGAAGGAAAGGGATGTCAACAAGGACTTCTGGAAACTTCCCGCCAGTTCTTTCACTTTGGTGAGATGTATTTTGAGGCCTTAATTTCTCGAACTGAAAAAGGCATCACAGGCAAATAATTGAAAAGAAATGGGGGATCGGGTGATCCCAATTATTTCCATCTTAAACCATCCAGGTAGACGGTAATATATTTTACTTTAAGGTTCTTTTTAATGCACTATTGCGTACATTTTCTGAGTGCCTACATGTGCCAGGCAGTGTCGGGCACTAGGGACTCCAAGACAATATGACACACACAACTCTTGTCCTCGAGGAAAAGAAGCTGAGCTTTAAGAGACTACAGGTCGGGCACCTGGCTGGCTCAGCCCACAGAGTACGTGACTCTCAATCTCAGGGTCATGAGTTTGAATCCCACTTTGAGCAGAGAGATTACTTAAAAAAAAAAAATGGACTAGAGGTAGTTAGGTGAGAGGGGGAGCTCAGAAAACCGGGAAGGTCTAGATGCAATCGTTTTTTAAATACGATCTGAGCAAAACAAAATTGACCTTGAGTTGATCATTGTTGAAGCTGGATTTTGAAACACGATTGCTCATTATTACTATTTTGTCTATTTTTTAAATGTTTGAAATGTTCCATAATAAAAACTCAAAGAAAGGAATGTAATCCGGGAACCAGAATCTGTAGAACCGCTTGGAGGAAACTGGTGGAAATGCAGGTTCTCTGGCCCCCACTGAGTCGGTGTTTCTTGATGGGGCTCAGGAATCTGCATTTTATATAAGCTCTTCAGGCACATCCAATACCTACTGAAACTGGAGTTCCTTGGCAGGGGAGACAGTAAGTCTCCCAAGACCTACTTACTTAACGCCAAGAGCAGAGTTGTAAGAAAGAAGAAAAACCATTTATCAGCGAAGAAAAACTTCTCTGGAAACCACTTCATGAGATTGGACAATTCCAGAACTGGAAAGAGGACCCTCGAGGTCCTGAGGCTAAGGCCAGAGCATTTCAAATTGCAAGGTGCCCAGGAATCACCAGAGGATCCTGTTCAAATGCAATCGGTTGGGGTGGGGTGGAATTCTGCATTGCTAGCTAGCTCCTAGGTAAAGCCTGGCTGTGGGACTGGGGCTCACACTTGGATTAGCAGGCATTGGTATTTTACAGAGAAGGAAACCGAGGCTCTGAGAGAGTAATACTTGCTCAGAGCTGCAAGCGGCCAGTGCACCCCTTTGTGTTGCTGTTGGTTAAGGAGGCTGAGCCTGTGGAGCTGGCCTCTTAGCAGCATGGTACAGGGAACAGGTTGCCTTACTGCAGATTGCAAACGTGGGCCAGTCCCGGAGCTGGGCAGCAGTACATGTTTCCTCTTAGCACCACAGGGCCATGTGGCTATTCCGCCACAGTCTTATTTCTTATCATCATGATTGCATCTCCCAGGTCTGGGCTTTTGAATTCTTCTTGGAATGCCATGAGACTTCTTGAGTAATCATTAGATCTGTTGAATACATGACCCAACACACTGACATGGGCCAGGATTTGAGCGTATTTTCGGGCCCATGCTAGTGCATCAAGCACGTTAGCTCTCCTGAGTTGCAAAGACAATATGGTTTATAATTTATTAAATATACTCCGTGGTACCAGGATTGGGGAGCATTCTTTGACAAGGGAAATCCTGTTTCACACAATGACTGGTAAACTCAGAAAACTGATTATCCCAGACCTGGTACAGAGTCAAGTGTTTTTCCCACTCTCTCTGAAGGACGCATAAGAGAATTTATCATCCTTAGTGAAAGGGGATGCTTGTTGGCTGGGTGGGGCGGGGTGGTGGTGGTGGTGGTATTTGGGGGTAAGGTGGGGGGGGTACTTCCTAACCTTTGTGGTTAAGGTCAGAGAGGCTGTTCCTGCCCTCCCTTTCCCCATCCGTGACAACTCAGGACAGGGCAACTAAAGACGCGAGCTGGGGGCATGTTTTATAATCACTCATTTCAGGTAGTGAAGAACTATAGTAGGATATTTGGACTCAAGACACTTCTAAACAAAAATGCTACCAGAGCCTCCCTCCCCAGACACACAGACACCCACACACACCCATTCTCTGCTTATCCCCTCAAATAAAGCATCTTTTCCTCTGGCCTCCAAACAATTTCTGTTGGAAGGAAATGTCTCTGGATTAGAACAGTCTGTGATCTTTCCGGAAGACACGAGTTAGTCCTCTTGAAACATCACATGTTAAGCTTGTATCTTTTCCCCCTGGTCCAAAGACACATTTTCCCTGAGCCTTCTTATCTAGAAATGCTAACTCGGGGACAGATGAATGGTAGGCAGCAGAACCTCCAGCCCTTGCAGTCCCAATCAGAGTGAAGTTTGAAAGCTTCCCTTAGGATCAGAGTCCAGGGAAAAGTTAATTTTTGGTTCTGGGCCTGTGGACTTAGATTTTTGTGCGGGTGAGGAGTGAGGGCCTGGAATGAGTAAACTCTTGGGGGTGGGAGTGGGGGGGTGCTGGGGCGCCCGGATGGGGGAGGGGCGTAGGGCCTCCCTGGAGCCCCGAGCCTTTAGTAATCTGCTTTGTGAATGGAGTTAAAGGGGGAGGGGGATGCACATACTTGGAATGCCTTTATCTGGGTGGGCTCCTTCTCTCCGGACTTTCAGGATGTGGGAAATGGAAGATGAAAGAGGCTGCATTTCCAGCCTATCAGGTTACAGTGTGTAAAATGGAGAGGGAAAGAAGTGAGGGGGGTTGAGGGGGGCGGGAAACCGGGGAAGGCCGCGTCCAGGGGGGCCCGGGAAACCCACTTTGGGAACTGGCTGGGGAGAGTGAGAAAGAAAGAGAGCCGGGGCGTGCAGAACACGTTTCACATCACCTCAGAGCTGTGGAATTTCCTCTCTTCTGGGGGGAGGCCTGTGAAGATGGAGTTGGTTGAAGGTTAGTCGGTGATGAATAATAGCCCCAAGGCCTCTGATTGAGGGTGTTACCCAGTGACTGGTGTTTACCAGCAGAGTCGGTGGTGGGGAAGGGAGGTGAGCGCCCGGGCCATCAGCGGTCCGCGCTGGTAAGCAAGCGCTGTGACCCGAGGATGGAGTCCATGTATGGATTTTATTTGTGTCTAACCCCTGTGGTATGCGGAGCCCGAAGCGCGGGCCGAGGAGGGGCGCGACAGGAATGGGAAGGTAATTAGAAAAGGCGGGAGAACCTCCTCCGTGCCTGAGCGATCCGGGGCCCGGCGGGCACGAGCTGGGTTCTGTTTTGTGTCTCGGGCGTCCCGGGGGCGGTCCCTGCGGCTCTGTTTCTGTTCCAGGACAGCCACGTGCTCCCTGCCACTCAGCTGTCGCCGCCCCGCGCCCCGAGGCCTCACCTCCCAAGAGCTGAGCTCTTCCCCTGCATTCTACCCAGCCTGCTGTCATTCCTAATGCTCTTAAGAGAAAGAGAGCGCCCTCCTCAAAACCACCCCAGCATGAAAGTGTGCAAAGCCAGGGTCAGTGGTTGGGAAGGCCAGGGACAGCTCCTTTGGGGAAGAATCAAGGTAGTGGAGGACCCTTTGGGCACGTTCTGGCGGAGACAGGCATCAAGGATAGGGCGAGAGAACACGGAAGCAAGTACTGGGGAAAGTGTGTTCAGAGAAAAGGAATATTTATTAAACCCTGATACCAACCCTAATCAGGCAACCTATTGTTAGGGTGGGTAGAGAGTTATCAGAGGGCGTATAAATCACCCCATACAAAATGACAAAAATATTGCTTGTTTGGGAAAAATTAGAATACAATAAAATATACTTGTCACAAACCATACCAAGCTTCATTTCATCTTCTCTCTCTTGTTTCAGAAAGCTGTTTAGGATTTTGCCTTCTATCAGGGTCATCATTTTCAAACATCTATTAGTGCCATATTGTAGTCGTGTGAGAGGCTCAGTTAATAAAGATTTCTGGTTGATAGATTGGTAAAGCAAGCAGCCGTTTGCAGTATCTTTGAATTGCTACTGAGCTATAGAACAATACACTCAGTCCCTTTTTTTATCATCTTGCAAAGGAAACACTCATGTTCTCCCTCTCCTTTCTCTTTTCCATACCCCTTCCCCCCCACAGTTTTGGAAAATAAATACAGTGTTTCTTCCTCTGTGTTATCTGCTCTCTGGCTACCTCTCCTAGGAGAACTGTAGCCTTGACCCTTGCCAGACTAAACCCAGCTTCCCTAGTATACACTGATCTTTTTTTTTTTTTTTTAATTTTTAAGTTAACGCTACACCCAGCTTGAGACTTGAACTCACAACCCTGAGATCAAGAGTCCCCCGCTCCACCGACTAAGCCAGCCAGGTGCTCCTATGCTGTTCTTTTCTGAACTCACAGTCGTTTTCTGAGTTTGACTTTTTTTTTTTTTTTGGAAAGGTTTATTAATTTTGGGATGGAAACTATTATTTGAACTGGTCCGTCTGGATTTCTTAGTGGTTTCCTAGAACAGGTAAGGGCACTAACTCGAGTGATATTTCCGTTGTGCCCAAGTAAAATAAGCCAACAGCGTGTTTTTCTATTCTCAGTTGACACAAAAACTAATTTTTGAAAGCTCTATAGTCAGCTTAGTCCATCATAACCTGCTGTTGACCTGAGTGGAGGATCTAAGGACTCGAATGTTAAAATTAGAACTGACTTTGAGTACTGGCCCTATTTACCAGCTGTGCACCTTATTTTTACTTAACTAACACTTATACAGCATTTACTATGTGCCAAGCACTGTTCTAAGCGTTTTACAAATATTTGCTTGGCTAATCCTCAGAGTAGTCTTATTATTATGTAACACTATTACAAAGTAGTGTTATTACTGTCCTCGCTTTACAGATGAGGCATCTGAGACATGGAGAGGTGAGGTCAGTCTGCTAACCCAGGAATATGAGATTAAGCTTGCTTCCCTAGCACATCCCCTGTGAGGTGGGAGACGGAGCTCTGTTTCCCCTTCCGCCACCACACTACCTTGGACAAGTCACTTGGCAGTGCTGGGGCCCTGGGAAGCGTGGGAAACTTCGGCAGCAGGGAAGACAGGCATTTCCACACACGTGGAAACCCAAAGAACAGGGCCAGAGGAAGGGGAGACTTCGAGGACTGCTCCTTCTGCCCCCATCCCCACATAGAGCAGCATACCTTCTTATAATTCAATCCACAGCCTCAGTCCTGTACCATTTCTGTTTCCTTAAACTGCATCTAGACATGATTCTGGTCCCCACCAGCTCCTGACCTCATTACTCATTCTGTTTACGGCTTGGCCTCACCCTTCAGACTGCCCTGATTTCCCAGATAGGAATTTGGCTGCCCTCATTGACTATGATTCAGATTTTCGCCCTGGCCACATTGCGCTAAAGCCCTGCTGGGTACACAGCCCTCTAGTCACAGATACCCAGACTCCCTCCTCCTTCCTCCCCTGATACCCCTGGCATGGGTAAAGCAGGGCTCTCTGAGTAAATCCCTCTCCAGAGAGTTTGAAAACCTTGAATGAAATCTGGGGGGAAGCCATCGAAGGATTTGGATGGAGTTGCGGGGGGGGGGTTGGATAATGTGATGAAGGAGGCTTTCGAGGAGGATGCGATTATGCAGGGGTACAGACTAGGAAGGGCTGAGGTGAGGTGCCCAGTCGAAACAGGGAGGGAGAAGCACGTGTGGGAGACAGAAAAAGGATCTCACAATACTTGGTCTTTGGGCGGGATTTGAAGGATAGGAGGATGTGGAGGGTCGTGCTGTGATTCTCAAGGGCTTCTTATCTGAGGCCTCTGGGAAGTTGATAGGCTAGCTGTGAGAAAGCAGAAGGACTAGAGTAGTGTCTGGTAATTAGGCAGAGGCTCAAGAAATGTTTACAGAATTTGATATATTTATGTTGACTCTCTAGGTCTTGTCATTAAAATATTAATAGCCTGTGGAAATATGAAACCAAGAGCCTTGAATGCCTTTGTCTTAAGGCTGAGAGGAAAGACACGGGAAGAGACTGCCAGGGCTCACCTGTTGGGGACACTGTGAGAGCATCCTGAGAGGGACTGAGGAGCTCTGAAGAAAAGCCTCACCCAGAACATCCCTGTGCCAGAAGCGAAGGATGGGAGATGCCAGGGAGGAGGGGGATCTCGGGTTGGCAGCAGATTGGCTAGGAGAGGGCAGCCTCCAGTCAGTCACTGAGGCAGCAGTCTGTGTTTGGGGGCACCCAGGGTGCCCAAGAAGGAGAACCACAATCAGTCAGCATCGGGTAAGCACGGTGACCCTCTCTGAGCAGGCTGTGGCTGTTGTCATTGTCTTTCCAGGTCTGTTCTTTACCTTTATTACTTTAAAAAAATACATATTTTTTAAAAGTAGGCTCCACACCCAGCATGGAGCCCAGGGAGGTCTTGAACTCACCACTCTGCAATCAAGACCTGATCTGAGAATGAGAGTCAGATGCCTGGGGCATCTGGGTGTCTCAGTGTGTTAAGCCTCAGACTCTTGGTTTTCGCTTAAGTCCTGATATCAGGGTCTTTTTTTTTTTTAATATTTTATTTATTTATTTGACAAAGAGAGAGAGGTAGCGAGAAAAGGAACATAAGCAAGGGGAGTGGAAGAGGGAGAAGCAGGCTTCCCGCAGAGCAGGGAGCCCGATGGAGGGCTTGATCTCAGGAGCCCGGGATCGTGACCTGAGCCGAAGGGAGACGCCCAACAGCTGAGCCACCCAGGTGCCCTCTGATATCAGGGTCTTGAGGTCAAGCCCCACATCAGGCTCCTTGCTCACCCGGGAGTGTGCTTCCCCTCTCTCCCTCTTCCTCTGCCCCTCCCCCTGCTCATTATTTCTCTCTCTCCTTCTCTCTCAAATAAATACATCTTTTTTAAAAAAAGGTCAGATGCTTAACTGACTAAGCTACCCAGGTGCCCCGTTCTTTACATTTGAAGTAGAGAACTAGTCTGGGGTCCCTTCCAATTCTAGAGAAATCTACTGCTATCTTATTACTTAGTTATTTTAGCCTCCTCCTCCTCCTTGATGTCACTTGCGGTTCCATCTACCGGCTCCCTGTGGTCGCCCCACTGAATCCTCTCTTGCACCCATGTAAGTTTTATCATCTTTCTCTTCTCCTTAGAAACTTGGGCCACACTTGAAAACAGTCCCCCCAAAAGGGAAAACTCTAAAAACGAATTAAAATTTTTTTTCTGTGCCCATGATTGAACCATATACATGTTTTTTCCATGTCTCATCTTTAACTCTGGATTATGACTCGTAGGGGGCCGAGGATTGTGTCAGGCATGGAGAAGGTGTTTTATCATGACTACAGTAGGCCTTCCCTGAGGATCCCAGTTTGATGGAGAGGCGAGTTCCAACGTCTATTGTTTTCAGTGCTGGGTGCTCTGTTCATTGCTGTGTATTTCCCTGAATCCTGGCAGCGACCCTCTCACTTACATATGCTTATTAACCCCTTCATTGCTGTGTGTTTGTTTCCCTGAATCCTGGCAGCGACCCTGTCCCTTACATATGCTTATTATCCCCATTGGACAGATGAGGAAGTGAGGACTCAGGGATGAAATGATTTGTCCAGTTCTCGCTGCGTGTCTCGGTTCCAAGTTGACATCTGTTGAGCGCTTACAACATGCCAGGCCCTGTAGCCAAGCTTCACATTGACTCCTCAGGAAAACCCTGTGAGGTTAAGTATTCTTGGCCTCATTTTCTAGGTCAGGAAGCAGGCTCAGAGAGGTTAAGGAACTTGCAAAGAGCTCGCTCCTTGGAAGCCATGGGAGCGAGCTGTCACCTGAAATCCGGGGACTCCTACTCTTTGCTCTTCGAACACTGCCTTCAGTTATTCAAATACCCCAGGAACTTCTGTGCCAAATTGGTTTTATCCTTGAAGTGATCCCAGGGAAGGCCCCTCAGGTTCCAGGGTGTGCCCTGACTGTGGGAGAGCACAGCGGGCCGGGCGGCCCAGTGGAGATGAAAGGGCTTCAGGACTACGACAGGCAGCAGCAGCAGCTAAGTGGCCTTAGGACTGCCTCTGTGCGTGCCCTGGAAATGCAAACAGCCCTCGGCTTGGCTTCCACCGCTGGCCAGGCCTGGGTGGCTGGCGGGAAGCCTGCTGGAAGGGAAGCCCCATCCCAGGGAGCAGCCGCAGGACCCTGGAGCAGTGGCTTCCCCCTCTCTGACCTTTAACTGGAGCTGATGAATTGGCAGCAACTGTGTGACATCAGGGAGACATGTTCTTTTTTTGTGAGCTCAGAGCTTCCATTTAAAGATTCCTCAGTCACAAGACGGAGGCTGCCGAAGTCCAGGCACACTTGTGGCCACAGCAGGTGATGTGCACTTGCTCCAAGTCCTCCAGAAGTCTGCGTAATCGCAGGGATTCCGGGCAGCTCGGGGATGGCCATGTAAGGGGTGATCGCTGGCCTTATTTATCCCCGCTGCGCTGCCGGCACTTGGCCCTGCGGGGACCGGATCACAGGGGCTGGGCACGCTGACTGGGCACGCGCCCAGGAGCCCTCAGCATCTGGCACTTTCTTCTCTGGGACCACTCTCTTCTTGTCCTTACCCCCACTGAAAACTATCATTCCGTTAAAATTAAGCTCAAAAGGTATCCAGACATGTCTTTCTTGACTTTTTGTGTGTGAGATGGGTGTGTGTGTGGGGGGGGGTTTGGGGAACAGGGAGGGAGGGATCCGATGTCTACACTTGAGAGCGGTAGAAAGAACTTTTATTTTATTTTTTATTTTATTGTTGTTTTTTTTTTTTTTAAGATTTTATTTATTTGACAGACAGAGATCACAAGTAGGCAGAGAGGCAGGCATAGAGAGAGGAGGAAGCAGGCTCCCTGTGGAGCAGAGAGCCCGATGTGGGGCTTGATCCCAGGACCCTAAGATAATGACCTGAGCCAAAGGCAGAGGCTTTAACCCACTGAGCCACCCAGGCACCCCAGAACTATTATTTTAATACAGCCAAAGTCAGTAGGCGGCAACTTCGATCTCTAAATACTGCAAACCTCTCCTTTTACTGAGGAGGAAAGTGCAGGCTGGGAAAGGGAAAGTGACTTGCCCAAAGCCTCACAGCTCCTTGGTGGCAGAGGTAGGACTAGAACCATGACCTGGGGCAAAGTTCATCCTTTTCTCTGGGCCCCAGTTCTCTCCCTGAAAAAATGGTGTGGTGGGATTTAATGATGTCCAAGATTTCCCTCAAGAACTTAAAATATAGGGCGCCTGGGTGGGTCTGTCTGTTAAGTGTCTGCCTTTGGCTGAAGTCATGATCCCAGGGTCCTGGGATCAAGTCTCACATCGGGCTCTCTGCTCCGTGGGGAGCCTGCTGCGGCCCCACTTGGGCTTTCTCTCTCCCTCTGAGAAATAAATAAACAAATACAATCCTAAAAAAAAAAAAAAAAAAAAAAAAGAGGAAGGTGGGGACTGTTAGAGAGCAGGGAACTCCCAGACTTTGTGACAGATGACTTCATCACCTTTGACACCCATCTCTTCACTTCAGTCCTTCCCCCTGCCTTGCCTGGAGACCAACATTTTTCCTAGAGCAGGGATCCTCCCCTTTCCCTTCCCTTCCCAACCCACAGGCATGCACATTTCCTAATTTCTGCTTATTTACTGGACCACCACTACTCCGGCTGTATGTCTGGAGCTTTCCACTACCTTTTAATAAGGTGTCACTCACTACATGCAGGTTACATGGTCACATTTAATCCTCCTACCGCCATCCTCTGATTTACCTTTACATACCTGCATATTCCCACAGTGAATATGTGGTAAATTTCCAAAGTGAATCTAACAGGATAATTTCATAACTAATCATTTCTTTCTTTTTAAAAAGATTTATTTATCTATTTGTCAGAATGAGAGAGAGAGAGAACACAAGCACGGTGAGAAGCAGGCAGAGGGAGAAGCAGGCTCCCTGCCAAGAAAGGAGCCTGATGCAGGACTTGATCCCAGGGTCCTGGGATCATGATCTGAGCTGAAGGCAGGTGCGTAACCAACTGAGCCACCCAGGTGTCCCATAATAATCATTTCTTATATCCCCTCTCCAGTATTACCTCCCTGTGTTAGGTCTCCAGCAGCCCCAAAGCTCTGGCTGGGGCCCATTAAGTTTGCTTTGATGTCACAGGTGCTAATGAGCTGGAGGTCACTGGCTTTATTCCCGTGAGGACCCAGTATCTTTGTCCTATTGCAAGACCACAGACTGTCCGTCCCCTTGAATTTGATGAATACTTGGAATTAGGGAGAAGAACCAGGATCGTTTGTGCCTTTCGTGACTAGTGGACAAAAATGGAAAGCGATCAGTTATCACCTTCTTCCTCTGAGCCTTCTGGGAGCTAAAGAGAATGCCAGCCCACCGAGTTGTTGGTGTTGGTAAACTACGTTCTACAGATCGATTTGCAGGCACTTCCTACAGTAGCAGCTTGGGCACTAACCTGTAACTGAATTCTGTCATTTGGGACAAAACCATCTTTTGGCCACCCTGAGTCATGCTCCTTGTGGCATCTCCAGCTGGTCAGCAGGTCACGCAAGGTGGGTGGAGGCAACAGCTGAAAATGCAGTCATGCCCTCCTAGGTCCCAGAGAGCCTCTAGGAGCGGGAATTCTCTCAAACAGGTGTCTGCAGGAATCTGACAGTGGAGAGATGAGGTGGCTGGGATTTGGTGTGATACCACGCAATGTACGGCCACTTCTTTGTTCTTTCTTTGTGCATTCCTTCCACAGATACTTTCAAAGCACCCATATGGGCGAGTTAGATCTGGGATTGTGCTGGACACTGAGAATTCCAAAGCTAATAATAGGGTTAGAGGTTAATATTCTAACTCTGGAGACCAACATCGAGGCAAGTCATTATTAATACAAAGTGAGAAATGCCATCATGGAGCTATGGTCCCTTAATAGGGGGAGGAATTCCTTTGGCTGGTCTGGGAGTGAGGGGCTGGGCCACGAAGGTGTCCTTTGAACAGAGATAGGAGGAGGGGAGAGTACATTCCAAACCCAGAGAGGAGCTGGGGCAAAGGTACAAAGCCTGAGTGAGCACAAGCCTGGTCAGGGAACTTGTTTTTTTCTGCAAAGAACTTTTGCAAGTGTTCGTCTATATCATCGTCATCAAACCTAACATTCATAGAACTTACCGACTGTGTATGTCAGGCAGCCTGCTAAGTGCTTTACTCGTATCCTATTTTATTTTTTTTTAAGATTTTATTTTTTGACAGAGAGAGAGCCAGCGAGAGAGGGAACACAAGCAAGGGGGTGGGAGAGGGAGAAGCAGGCTCCCCGCAGAACAGGAACCCCAATATGGGACTCGATCCCAGGACCCTGGGATCATGACCTGAGCCGAAGGCAGATGCTTAATGACTGAGCCACTCAGGCGCTCCTACATCTCCTATTTTATTTTATTTATTGTCAGAGAGAGTGAGGACAGGCAGACAGAGTGGCAGGCAGAGGCAGAGGGAGAAGCAGTCTTCCTGCTGAGCAAGGAGCCCGATGTGGGACTCGATCCCAAGATGCTGGGATCATGACCTGAGCCGAAGGCAGCCGCTTAACCAACTGAGCCACTCAGGCGTCCCCTACATCTCCTATTTTAAAACAACAATCCATTTTATCGGTGAGGAAGCTGAGGCCCAGGAGCCGTGAAGAGACTCGCCCAGGTTAGGAAACACCTGCACTCTTACCCACTGCAGCCTATCTTCCTGATTGGTTTCTTTCCCTTTACTTTGTGGATTTGTATTTTGGAGGTGTGCACATTTTTCTCACATGTGTGTTTGTGTGTTCACGTCCAGGCCCCCTCCTGTCTGAAGGGCCAGTTTTGGGAGGCCACCCCGTTTGGTTTTAGCCTTTACCTCCCCACGGCGTTCCAGCAAGTGAATGTGCGTAAATTAAGCCGAGCCTGAAGTTCCGTGTGTTGTTTTTTTTGCCATGGGAAAATTAACCCCAAAGAAGAGTTAATTGTCCACTGACACAGCCCAGGGCATTTGCCTTGAGAACTCGGTCGCAAAGCTGGGGAGTATTATGGGCAAGTGGTCTTTGAAATATGTGTGTGGTGGAGGGATAGCGTGGCGGGGGGGTGCTGTTCCAAATTGAAAGTTACTTAGGCTCCGATTTTGAAAAGCTTTACATGGCATCTAGAGTTTAAATTTCCATTTTATGGTGATATCAAGAAAAAGGGAAGCACATACCATTTTTCCATATTCCGCCTTGGTGAGCCATGAAGGTTTTTGAGGGTGCAGATAACATGTGGTTTAAGATGAGCCTGAGTGGGGATGCAGGATGGGTTGGAAGGGAAAGGGCTGAGGAGGTTCCAGTTTACAAGTCATGATAAAATCTGGGGGTGCGGGGTGGGGAGTTAGTGCCTGAATTGCGATGATGGAGAAGGGGACCATTGTAGGAAGATGCTAACACATGATACATGTATTTTGACACGTAAACTCTGGTTCGTCAGTTTTCCAAATTCAATTTTGGGGTATTAGGTGTTTTTTGTGTGTGTGTGTGTGTGTTTTACCATGGACCCCACTTGTGTCATTGTGACACATTCTTCCGCAAATCTTCCCTTCTAGTCCAGATGTCACCTGTTGCCGGTACCTGAAACTCGGATCTATAAAGGCTTGAATCTGCATCTAAACTTACCCCCCCCCCACTTGGAAAGAATCTGAGCTTGGCAAAATGCCTTCCTCTCTCTTCAAGCGGCAGTCGAAAAAGTAGCTCTCTATCCCCCCACCCCCCTAGCTAATGAACTATATCTAATAGCCTCTCTTTACAGAGTGCTTTGAGAAAGAGATGGCGTTTGTTTTTGACCTCATTATCCATTTCAGCCTGTCCTTGATGAAAATAATCGCCCCTTAGGCAGGTACATTCCTCACATTCCGCTCTCTGCTAGCTGCTAAGACGTTGTTAACCCCGGCGACCATGGGAAAATGCTGCTGTCTGCCTCAGAGAGTCTAAACGGAGTGGGCACAAGATAACAAGAGGTGAAGAGGTCGGAGTGGAGGCCCCCTTTCATCTTTTCAGGCTGTTTCCAACCCAGACAAAGGATTCTGTCCAGGGGTGCAAGGCCCACGCGGCTTTATTTTATGGTCTGGCCCTGAAAGGAGGCTGGGAGGGCCGTGTCGTAGCTGGATATTGTTTTGGAGGCGAATGCCTGGCTCCCGGGAAGTCCTCGACTCCTGGGGGAATGCTAAGTGGAAGGAAGGGCAAGCAGCCCCCGCTTCGGCGGAAGAGACCACCCAGCTACTCAAAGGAGAGTGTGAAGGGCTTAAATGGAACGAGCTGTCCTGCAGGATTTATCATTCAGACAGTGAGATTAAGGGTGTGAGGTTGTTGAGCTGCTTCGAGTCTCTGAGTCTCCGAGTAGCTCAAGGATTTGCTGCAGCAGAGGAAGGGGGGAGGGGGCCGAGGAGGGGGTAGGCGCGGAGGGGTGGCGTGGGGCCGAATGGAGGCGAGGAGCGCTTGGAAGCCTGCGTGGGTTTGGGGAGAGCCCATCCGGATTGCCTCCCAGCCTGCCATTAACCTGCTCTCTGACTCTGCACGAGTCCGTTCTCCCTCTGGTTCAGCGAAGCGATTGGAAGGATACCAGAAGGTGCCCCCAGGGGCTGCCTGACCCCACCCCCTCCCTAGACACTCTTCCTCGGCTCGCCTCTATTGACTGCGCTTGATTAAAAAAGGAACGTAGCCGCGTTCTCAGTCGTTGAAAGTCAACAACTCTCCATCTTACCAAAATCCGCAGTCCGGTCCCCAGTGCCTTCCTACGGTAATGATTGCCTTCTGGGTAGATTTCCCTTCGATCTCTCTGATGCATATGTGGTGTTGACATCTCTGGAGTATCCGGACTGCAGTTTCGCCTCGTGGTTTGCTTTCCCTCCCCAGAAGTTCACCGTGCTGGGCATCTTCCATCCTTTGCTCTTGCAGATTTTTCTCACCAAACGCCTTCACCCTGCTCTGCACTCCAGCGGTCTGCTGGGTGCCCTTTTGCCTCCTTGGCTTCTGGCTGGGTTTGAGACCTATTCCTTCCCCACCTCCCTCCCTTCCAGGTCCCCGCAGACGAGCTGAGTCCACGGAAGAAGGCCACAGCTCCTGGCTGGGGCCCCGCGAGGCTTTTCTCCAGGTAGTTCTCTCTCCCTGTTCCTCTAAGGGCCCCATTTACCCCTTCAGACACTGCCTGGAAGTGGAAACAGCTCCCCTTTGCTCTGTTGCTTTTCCAAATGCGGCTCACACCTTTGCAAATAGTCCCTTTATTAAGCTCTCTCCAAAGTTCCCCATTTTGATTGCGCCATCTGTTTCCTGCTGAGACTCTGATGGTCACAGAATATATATCAGGAGTGTTTTCCAGATTACTACACGCAATCTGCGTGGACTATAACTGCATAGCACCGTGTTGGATATATTCGGGGTATACCTATGCCTTAATTCACTTAGCGATTCCCTCACTGGTCTACATTTACTCTGCTTCCCGTTTTTTTCCATGCCAAAACCTCAGCGAAATACTCCCCAGACAAGAAATGGTGGTTTCTTCTATTGCAGGCACTTCCTTTCCTTTCTGGGTTTAAGTTCTTGGCACCCAGGCCACCGATCCTTTCAGGTTTGTTTTCTGTGGAGGACCTTGGCTGCCCTCAGGGAACTTAGCAGATGGTAGTGCAGAATTCAGCCCAGTGACGCCAGAGGACTAGCTGAGCCAAATTATGTGATACAGGTAGAAATTCTAGGATCGGGGCAGGGTGGAGATGAGATATGGTTATTGGAAGAAGCCTGCTGGCTGACTGGGCTGTTTTGGGACCGGGCTGTCTAATTATCACCCAGTTTCGTTGATCAGACTCCAGAAGTGTGCCCTCCTCTGACTTGGTTTGATTTGTATATCGAAGATGCCGGTTTAGTTTTCAACTAGAAAAATGTCTGTCAGATGCAAAAATATCTTTGCATCAACATGCCTAGCACGTTGTGTCCTAGGGGTTGAATGAAGCCAAGTGGTAACTGGAGTAGGGTTTGGGGAGCACAGGTTGATTGTGAGGAGCGGTCAGATGACCTGGAAGCTGAAGAGCATTGGGCTGGGTATTTACACTCACCCATCCCCACAACAGGGATGACCTTGCCAATGGACCTTAATATCCCCAGCCTTTTGGCCAAGACCCCCTTCTCTGGCCAGGTGGTGCTTAGATACACACGGGCCACCTGAGCCTTCGTAATGCCTCCTTTTCCTTGCCTCTGACCCTCCCTTTCATGGCAGCTTTACAATTGTAATCTGCACAAGAATCACCTGGGAATCTTGTTAAATACAGATCGGGATTCAGGAGGTTTGGGGTGGGGCCTGGGAACTTGCAATTTTAATGTATGCCCAAATTCCTTCAGGACTACCTAGCCTCCCAGAGCCACTGAGCCCTTTAAAAGAATGTCTTTCTTATCTCTGCTCTAGTTCTGACAATGGTAATTTATAATTTAATGTTCAGATGGGCAATCTTCTGTTTTAGTCCCTGGATGAGGAGTGGAGCGCCTGGTGGTAGCTTCCTAAAGCAGCAAGGGGGCGAAATCTCACCACGGGCACCTTCACTCACCTTGGGGGTGAAGGCCTGGCTCAGACATTCTGGTTGGTTTTTTTTGTTTGTTTTGTTTTGTTTTTAAGATTTTATTTATTTATTTGACAGAGAGAGTGAGAGCGCACACAAGCAGGCAGGCAGAGGGAGAAGGAGAAGCAGGCTCCCTGCAGAGCAGGGAGAGCCTGAGATGGGACTTGAACCCAGGACTCCAGGGTCATGACCTGAGCCGAAGGCAGACACTTAACCAACTGAGCCACTCAGGCACCTAGACATTCTAGTTTCTTGCTATTATTCTCTGTCATGGCCTGGGAGCTGCAGACCAGCCACTTGTCTACCAATCACTTGACCTAAGGCCCTGAGGTCTTTGATTCTTCTCTTTACAGAGAAAGAAAAACAAAACTTGTATAAGTGTTTATGAAGTGACTTAGCTTGGGAAAACTTCAGAGACAGTCCCCTCATAATTTTAAATGAAGAATTGACCAGAATAGGATGGGGGGAATTAATCACAAGCCTATTACTTTTAAAAGATTTTGTTTATTTATTTGAGAGAGAGCGCATGAGCACAAGCAGGGGGAGCCGCAGGCAGAGGGAGAAGCAGATTTCCCACTGAGCAGGGAGCCTGATTCAGGGCTCCATCCCAGAGCCTAAGGCAGACACTTAACTCTGCAACTGACTGAGACACACACGTGCCCTTGTGCTTTCTTGAATTTCTGTGTAAAAAGAATTGCAACAATCACTGTCTCTCCCCCGGGTTTTCTGTGATTTGACCCTGCCCATTCTCATGGCCACAATCCCCACTCAGGCTTCCATCATCACACACTTGAATTTTTCCCATAGCGGTCAGTGTAGGTTAGTGAGACTAGAATGAATGCTCCGGCAGCCCGACTATGGGCCAGGCCTTGTGCTCTGACAGTAGGAATGACTGTGTCCTGAACTTCAGGAGATACAAAGACTTGAAACCTGTCCCTGCAACAAGATGAGAAAGAACAGTGGTGGAGATGAACAGGGCCCTGCGGGGGACTAGGTGACGGCAGGCTGCTCCTTTCTGTTGGTCTTCTGGACATCAGGTTGTCTTTATTACCCGTACTGAGTCTTGTGTGTTCCCTGGTCAAGATCCTTTAGTAATGGGGGCATCTGGCTGGCTCAGTCGGTTAAGCGTCTGCCTTTGGCTCAGGTCATGATCCCAGGGTCCTGGGATCGAGCTGTGCATCAGGCTCCCTGCTCATCGGGGAGTCTGCTTCTGCCTCTCTCTCTGCCCGTCTTCTCCCCCGCTCACGCTCACTCTCTCTCAAATAAATAAAATCTTAAAAAAAAAAAAAAGTCCTTGTGCAATTAAAAAAAAAGATCCTTTAGTAACATCACAGTGCCAAGACTCCAGCTTGGTATTCAGTGTCCTCCATTATCTGGCCTCTGCGTCTTAATGGTGCCTGATGCCAGTCACAATGTTCTGATTGGGCCCGACACTGCTGCACACTCCCATGATTCCATTCAAAGAGTCGTAGCAAGAACCTTGATATTACTTACTTACTGCTTGTCCACGTCATTCTACTAAGTACTTTTTTTGTTTTAGTACCTTTTTTTAAAAAAGATTTTATTTATTTATTTGACAGACAGAGATCACAAGTAGGCAGAGAGGCAGGCAGAGAGCAAGAGAGGAAGGGAAGCAGGCTCCCCGCTGAACGGAAAGCCCCATGTGGGGCTCGATCCCAGGACCCTGGGATCATGACCTGAGTGGAAGGCAGAGGCTTTAACCCACTGAGCCACACAGGTGCCCCTTTAAGTACCTTTTTATGTTATTCCATGTAATGCTCACAGCACAATGGGGTCGGGAACATCATCCTCATTTTGTAGGTTTAGCGAGGTTAAGTAACTTGCCCACATCACACAGCTAGAACATAGCTGAGTAGAACTAACCCGCCAGCTCAATGCCAAAGTCATCTCACACTGGCCATTGCACCCTGCTGAACAGAGGGGCAGATAATGGCATGCATGAGGGGTTAGTGATATTGTCTTCCTTGCTCTTGCTTCTCCCACACCTGAAGTGCTCACTTTTTCCCTCAGGAATCTCAGTGTTGCACTTCTCTCTCAAAACACCCCTGAGACTCTCCTTCACCTTGAATCCCCTCAGTTGTTGCTTGCTGCCTTTATATTGTATGATCTTGGATTACTTATGCTTCCAATGCCTTGGGATTGTTCTCTAGTGATTTCGTGGAGGTGCATTTGAGCCTGACTACAGACTGCTACTCAGTTTGGCTAGATGGCAACATCCATAATAATAACAACTAAGGATTAATGTTGCTGAAAATGGAGACCAGTTATTCAGAACACCAGTAGAGGCATCAAGAAGGCCTTGCAAAAAAAAGAAAAAAAAAAAAAAGGCTGTGCAGTGTAATTAGCCTAGTCATATCTCTGGGCTACAGTTTTCTCATGTGCCAAGTGCATGGGCTTAAACTAGATGATCTTTAGTCAATGAATATTTATTGTACTCCCCCCAGGTACCAGGCACCTTTCTAGGTCCTGGGGATAAAATAGACAAAAATGCTTGCTGTTATTCTATTAGAAGGAGACAACAGTAGAGTAAATATGTAAATAGGGAAGGTCTGTATTATGTCAGATAGTGATAAGTGTGATGGAGAAATACAGAGCAGGGAAGAGGAAAGGAAATGGCGAGGAGCGACATTATCTGACTTGTATTTTAGAAGACTCACTAGCCGCTGCTGAGGATGGAGAAGAGATGTGAGTGGTAAGTGAGGAAGCAGGAAGGCTCATGAGCAGATAATGACAGCAATCCCCTCAAGGGCTGGCGGTGTGGCTTGGTCAAGGAGTAGAGGTTAGAAGTAGTCTGATTTTGGGTATATTTTGAAGGTCAAGCTAGCTTAATTTACTGATGGATTGTATGTAGAGCAGATTCAAGGATGAGTCCAAGGTCTTTGCTTTGGAAGGAAGGAACATCTGGGAGGATAGAGTTGCCATTAATGAAAATGCGTGGGGGGTGGAGAATGAGGGGGAGACTGAATGGAGCAGGTTTTGAGGAGACAACCAGGTGGAAATCTGGAGTAAGCAGTGGATACATGAGTCTGGAATTTAAGGGGGGAGGCTCCAGCTAGAGATAGAAAGCTGAGAGCCATTGCGTTATAGGTGGCATTTCAGACATTTCCTTAAATTCTCTTGGCCCTGAGTCTTCCTCCAGCTTGATATCATGCAGATTTGCAACGGGTATGAATGGACAAGTGCCTCACCCCTACCTCTCTGTGTACCTCTTGCTACCTGTACAAGCGTGACTGTAAGATAACCCTGGAAACTCCCTCAGTGCCGCCATATGTATAACTCAGAACTATGAGGGCATTGATGCTCATGGGGCCGCCCTTAACCAGTGGTGAAAGGAAGCTGATGGGTGAGTGTGGATCCCTTTTTATCCCTTGACAGACAGTTCTGGATCTCCTTAGAAGCGTCTGTGGAGAAAAAGTCTATATCCTATAGTGGTGGTAGTCAGCTCAATAATGCACTCTTGACTTGATTTATCTTTTCTTCTCTCTTTCTGTGTCACCCTGTCCCTCATTTCTGCTCCCTGGAATTTTATTAATAAATAAACTACCTGCATGCAAACCAAATAAACTACCTGCATGCAAACCTTTGATTAGGGTTCTGCTTCTAGAGGAACCTAGGCTAAGCCACATGGCATTTAACACAATGGGACTGAATGAGATCATCGGTGGCTTGGTGAAGATTGAGTACAGATACCAGGATTGAGCCGCAGGAGCCTCTAACATTTAGAGGTGAAGGAAATGAGGAGAACCTACCCTAAAGAATCACCTAGGAAATGTAGTGTCTTGGAAGACAAGAGAAACAAGTGTCAAAGGGAGAAGGAATGATCAGCTGATCCTTGTTGTCAGTCAAGTAAGATGAAGAGTAACAATGACCTTTAGGTTTAACCACACTGGGGGACGGGGCAGGGCGGGGGAGGGGGCAGGGGGTAGGACTGTTGACCTTAACAAAGAGCAGTTTGAACAGAGTTGTATAGTGATTGAACTTGCCCGAGAGAGAAGCTGGAGGGGAAGTAGGATCAGGAGAGACTTTTTTATTTTTATTTTTTTTTAAAGATTTTATTTATTTGTTTGACAGACAGAGACCACAGGTAGGCAGAGAGACAGGCAGAGGCGGGGGGGAGGCAGGCTCCTCGCTGAGCAGAGAGCCCGATGTGGGGCTCGATCCCAGGACCCTGGGATCATGACCTGAGCTGAAGGCAGAGGCTTTAACCCACTGAGTCACCCAGGCACCCCAGGAGAGACTTTTTTAAAGATGGGTGGAATTATAGCACATTTAAATATTTTTTAAAGATTTTATTACTTATTTGACACAGAGAGAGCACAAGCAGGGGAACAGCAGGCAGGGGGAGAGGGAGAAGCAGGCTCCTCCGTGAGTAGAGACCCCGACGTGGGGCTCAATCCCAGGACCCCAGGATCATGACCTGAGCTGAAAGGCATGAGGGATTAGTGATATTGCTTACCTTACTGACTGAGCAACCCAGTTGCCCACATTTAAATATATCGATATGCTGTGTTTTAAATGATTTAGCGAAGAGGGAAAAACAGATGATGCAGGGGCGAGGAGAGAGCATTGCTAGTGGGAGGGGATGGGATCCAGGGACCAGTGAAGGTGTTTGCCTTAGATAGGAGCCAGACGGTTTATCCCCAAACTGCAGGAGGAAAAGCAGAGTATGTGGGTAAAATCTCACATCCCAGGGCTTGAACTGCAAGATGTCAGTCAGGTTTTGAGCCTGTGCCATCCGCCACACCCCTTCACTTCCTAGTGAGACCAGAGAGAAGCGACCTCCCCAAGGACACACTGCCAATTAGAAGCAGACATGGGGCAAGAATCCAATCCGAGGCTCCTCCTGCCCCACCCAGCACCCGAGGGCTCTCCCCTTGGGAACAATCCTGACCCTACTTGGTTATCCACTTCACCTGTGCTGAGTAGTGCATGGTAGCCTAGCAGAGGACCACCAAGCCACAGGGCAAGTGAATTAGAAGGTCGGCTGATGAGTCCCCGGGATCTCCCTATATGTATTGATTCAGCCTTATCTCTGTAAGATAGACTGTCCATTGGCAAACTGGGCTGAGCAAAGAGTCTGCCAAATGCAGAAGGATACTTATTACAAATTCGAGTGCAAAACAAAGGGCACAAATCCTTCTGGAATATAGATTCCTGGTTTCAAATACTCGGTCAGCCCTTGTTTCCTGATTTGAGGTTTAGAAACACATGGTCCCTCTAAGCTTAGAGTTGAAAGCAGCAGAAGTGGGTGGACAGTGAGTGTCTGGGGTGGGGGGGGTGCGCATAACAAAAGGGCACAAACCCTCTGGAAAAGCCATACACTTCCAGGATGCTTGTAAAACCCCTGCACTCTCTCCCCCTAATTCCATTCATTTCTTGAACATTCTCTGTGCTCCGCTGTGAGGGGCTGTGCTAAGGGCTTCAGGTACACAGGGGAAGGGAATGAGGGGTATACAAAACAGATAAACTGAAACGTCCTGTCTTCACCTTTTTACCACTATTTTTTTTTTTAAGATTTTATTTACTTGAGAGACAGAGAGAGAGAGAGCATGAGCAGAGAGAGGGAGAAGCAGACTTCCTGCTGAGCAGGGAGCCTGAAGTGGGACTCGATCCCAGGACCCCGGGATCATGACCCACCCCGAAGGCAGATGCCCAACCAGCTGAGCCACCCGGGGGCCTGGATTCAAAAATATAAATGATAAGCTGCTCTTGGGTACAAATTACTCCCATGTGAGCTTGTGGAGTGTGACCCACTTATCTCTAGGGCTGATCACCAGTTAAATCCTGCCCAAGTGGCTGAAAGCCCGTTTGTTTTATGACAAACAGGAAAAGGGGCCCTCACTGAAGTTTGGGCCCAGGGCGGAGTCTGAAGCCAACGCTCTACTATGTTTGTTCGGGGAATCCTGAAGCTGAGGCCATCTGAGATGCCTCTCTTCCCCACCTTTGGACCAGAATAGTATTGGAAGAGACACCCAGGCCTCCGGTTCTGACCACCACCGTTGGCTTGGGAGTGGACTGGGGGGGTGGATGAGGGGCTGAAATGTCCCCATGTGATAAGCCAGGAATGTGTCTCTGAAAAAATAATTGTGATGTCTTCATTTTTCTGTTGCCCTTTGCAGCTGTTTCCAAACCCTTGCAGTATCAGTGATTTCAAGGAATCCTCACCTCCTTCTGGAGAGGTAGGTGGAGTAGGTTTTATTATCACTGGGGTACAGCTGAGGAGATGGAGGGTCTGGGAGGCCATGTGACTCGGCCCAGTCACGGGGCTAATGAGCAGCTGAGCTGGAACTCCAGGCTGGGTCTCCTGATGCTGAGTCCAACGCCCAGGTGACCGGGAGCCTTGGCAGCCACCCGGCCCTCAGAGGAGGGTGTGGCCTTCCCCCCACAGGACAGCTCCACTCCATGTCCGGGTTGGCCCATTCCAGCTGTCTGGCCTTGGGCAGCCTAAGGGTCTCTGTGCCTCTTTCCTCATCTGGAAAATGAGTAAAATCATAGTACCTGAGTCCCCATAAGGTATTTTGAGAGTAAATGAGATATTATGGAGAAAGCAAAACACCGTATCTGGCCTAGTGCAGAGACATCCATAAATGTTGTGTCCCCTCCCCCGCCAGAAAAAGTCTTTTCCTTAAGGCACGCCCAAAAGAGTTATTTATGAATCCTGCCAAAGCCTCATTGCTTCCCCATAATGCTACCCCTTGCTACTGCTCTTTTTACTTTTCCTAGCCATACCTCTTGGGATCTTTCCGACAACCCCATAGGGTAATAGAACCCAAAAGTCTTTTCACAATCTTATTTTTTTTAATAAATTATTTTTTAATCAGTATATATATATATATTTTTTTAAAAAGATTTTCTTTATTTGACACAGAGAGCGCAAGTAGGCAGAGCAGCAGGCAGAGAGAGAGGGAGAAGCAGACTCCCCACGGAGGAGGGAGCCTGATGAGGGCCTCCGTCCCAGGACCCTGAGATCATGACCTGAGTGGAAGGCAGACACTTAACCGACTGAGCCACCCAGGCACCCCTTCTTCACTCTTGTCTTACAGATGAGTGGAAACCAAGGCAAGAGAGGGGACCACCCTAAGGCAACACCTCTGTTGGCCACTGAGCTGGGACTCCGGCCCTCTTGTTCTTTCAACTCTTGGTGACTGGAAATCTTTCATTGTCCAGGTTTCCCTCTCTGCCTTTGGAAAGCACAGTTAAGGGACCTAACGGAATTCTTCGCATGCTCAGGATTACCTGTCAGAATGAAAACATTGGAGAGCAAAGTGGGTTTGTAGCCTACAGATCCTCCTTCCAGCCCATGCGGCCTCCCAGCACCTCCTTGGGCCTGGGGGTTGCAAAGGCAGCCCGGGGTGAGGGGCGACTTCCAGCTGACTCCCCGCAAGTGGGTGACGGCTGAAAAGGTCAGAAGGGCACTGCTCCGGCTTGATAGTTCAGTGTCAGCTCTGCTGCGGGATATCTGAGAACACCTTGAGGAAGTCAAGGTGCACCTCTGTTTCCTCATGTATAAGAAAAGAGATTATGTCTCAGCTGCCTTGCTGATAACCCAAAAGGGACTTACTTAAGAACACCAGTGACGTGTCATAGGCACTAAAAAAAAAAAAAAAAAGAACGCTTTTTTATTATGAAAAACTTCAAACCACATTTAATGTCAACCAAATGATATAATGAACCCCCATGGATGCTTAGTCTGTCATTAACTGTTCTGTCTCTTGTTTCATCTGTACCTCCAGCCCCTCCCACTTGGTTACTTTGTATAGTTCTTTTCCTGGGTGAAATTTACAAACACAGACATGCAGAAGGCTTAACTGTGTAACATCGAAAAATAGATTTGTCCGTGTAAACTATATCTCTATTCCAATATAGAATATTTGCACCTTTCTGGAAAGCTCTCTCCTGTCCAGCATGGGCAAATAAATAACTGAACTTGAGTTTAGCACTCTGAGGGGTAGCACCTGCTGTCTTCAGGCTGGCTAGGTCAGAGTCGGATCTGCTGTCTTAAGCTCTTCTTCCCCTCTCTGCTTCTGTGCACTCTTGCCATCCTGTGTGTCCCTAGAAGTGATGGCCTTCTGCACGGGCTCTGTGTCCAGTTATCCTATTAAAAGGCCTTTACAACCCTAGCTGCAAATCAGTAGAAACAATGTTTTGGGGCGCCTGACTGGCTTTGTCAGAGGAGCATGTGACTCTTGATCTCAGGATTGTGAGTTCGAGCCCCATGTTTATTTTAACTAAAAAGAAATACATAAACTTAAAAAATAAAAGAAGAAGAAGAAGCTCTCTTTTGTTTTTCCGAAATACTTATTCTCCAGGTTTTTTCTTTTGTTCCACTCTGTTTTTCTTTCCTATGACTGCTTGCTCATCACGTGGCTATCTCCCTTTGGAACATTCTCGCTTTTCCGTGTTTGGCCCATCCTCTCTGAGTTCACTGTCCTTTGTTTTGGACAGTTTATACCCTGGACACTAGACACTGAGCTGTAACCCTAGGGTCCCCTGATCAAGGCCAGGCACTTATTCAAGAGTGAGGGAGGGAGGAAGTGAATGTAAAAGAGACGCTTTAGCTAAGGAACCCCAACCTGTCAGCTTTGCCATTTCTGGACCACATCTCTCTCTCTCAGCACTGAGCAAGAAGCTATTTATCTGCCCCTTTGGAAGCCCCAGGATGTGATAGGAAGGAGGCTGATTTACTGGCAAAATGTGACCCAGAGGACCATTCTCCCCCCACCCCTCATCATTTAAAAAAAAAAAAACAAAACAAAACAGAGCGAGGCTGGGCTATCAGGGATACTTCCTGTTTTCCTCTCTTGAAAGCATCCTGGATAGATGAAACAGGGATCAAAGGGACCGTCTGCCTCTGGGGCTTCAGGACTGGTAGAATGGCTTTTAACCCTCTGCTGCCTCCTACACCTATTTCCTGGGTAGATTTAACTTCTTGAGGGCAGGGGCCTTGCATTCATTCATTCATCAAATGTTACTGGACTCCACTCAACACCAGGCTTTGTTTGAGGACCTGGGGATACAGGGATGAGTATGATGACACAGTCCCCGGCCTTATTCATCAGACAGCAAATGACCGCCAGTGCAGACACGATTAAGCCCTTTCTCTGGGTTCTGCCTTCACTACATGCTTTTTTCACACATTCAATCCTCCAGACAAGCTTGCAGTTCTTTATTATGCCCATTTTACAGATAAGGGGAGCAAGTTGTTTTTTTTTTTAAGATTTTATTTATTTATTTGACAGAGATCACAAGCAGGCAGAGAGGCAGGCGGCGTGGGGCTGGGGGGCGGGAAGCTGGCTTCCTGCCGAGCAGAGAGCCCGATGTGGGGCTCGATCCC
Organism: Lontra canadensis; assembly: GCF_010015895.1. Lineage (NCBI taxonomy): Eukaryota > Metazoa > Chordata > Mammalia > Carnivora > Mustelidae > Lontra > Lontra canadensis. The sequence continues at coordinate 11,286,351 of NW_022631017.1, forward strand.
AGGACCCCGAGATCATGACCTGAGCCAAAGGCAGAGGCTTAACCCACTGAACCACCCAGGCGCCCAAGGAGAGCAAGTCTTATGAAAGTTAAATAACCTGTCTCTGGGAGCTGCCAAGTCTGGGGTTAGAGTTCAGTGGTCTGACAGCGGCAACCTGCCTTCTTAGCTGCCTCCGTGTCAGAAAGGCAGGAGTGACTCACTGCGGTAATTGTTACAAACGCAGTTTATTGCTGGGCTTGGTCAGGCGGCTTCTGATGACCAGGTGTGTTTTGCATCCCGCTTAGGCACGGAACTGGACTAGAATGGAGGTGAGCTGCTTTGTAGCCCCTGAAGGCCGGAAGCAAAGCCGAGAAACTAAGAGGTCCCATTTGGCCCCATCCGGGAGACAAAGAGCGTTGCAGGTTCTTTCTGCCATTTCTGGAACAGATCTTTTTTTGTTGTTGTTGTTGAGGGGAGGGACATTTTCGAGAAAAACTTGAGAAAAACTTGCTGTTGATAGGTAATAAGAGCAACCAAGGGGCGTCTGGGTGGCTCAGTGGGTTAAGCCTCTGCCTTCTGCTCAGGTCATGTTATCCGTGTCCTGGGATCGAGCCCCGCATCGGGCTCTCTCTCTCTCTCTCTGCTTCTCCCCTCTCTCTGCCTGCCTCTCTGCGTATTTGTGATCTCTCTCTGTCAAACAAATAAATAAAATCTTAAAAGAAAAAAAAAGAGCAACCAAGTGAACATATATATGGAGGGATTATTCCAAGCCTTAGCTTCTGTCCTCACTTGCATCCTTGGGCAGAAGTTTGTTTTGCTCCCCCATTTCTGGGGAGGAGCTGAGGCTCAGACTTGTTAGTTAGCGCACCCCAAATCACACAGCTAGACAGCACCGGGGTCTGATCCTAGGTTTGACTAACTCCTAAACCTAACACTTTAATCATACTTGTCTCCCCGATGCTGAAACTTGGCAGCCGGAGGAAGGAAATCCCTTCCTACCGAGCTTCCTGACAAACTGTTAAGTGGCAGGTGAGGATACCAAGTAACCTTGAGATCTGTCAGTGAGGGACATTGGCACACAAGGATCTTCAGGTGCTTCCGATCTGCAATTCTATCCCTTTAAGACCCAGAGCTCCCATGCCAAGGCCGGTCCACGATCCTCCGGAGATTTCAAGGGTGGGGAAACTGGATTGAACGCGCTGACATACAACAAGGGAAAAAAAAGACCTCAGCATTTTTGCCTCGCCTCGGTGGCTCCTGCCTTTCCCCCCACCCTCCCTCTCTCATTTATTTATTACTCTCCTACTCCCTGGCCAGGCTGCTGTGTCAACACTGATAAAAGCAAATCTCCCCACAAACAGGTGCAGCCAGAGCTGCCCCTTGGACAGCTGCCAGGGAATGTGATCGCTCAGCTGAGGTGACCTGCCCCTGCCCAACCCCCTTCTCGGGTTCCAGCCCAGGGCATGTGTCCTTGGGCAGTTACTGTCTGTGTGCTCAGAGCCTGGTATCTCCGTTGGCATCACAGACTCAAGATAGCAGATGTGGTTGGGGTTGGGGTGGGTCTGTGCAGGATGGGGGAGGGGGTCCTCCTGGAGTAGCTCATTTATTTTCCCTTTCAGTTTCTTCTGAAATGCAGACACTACTGTGCCACCAAGTTCCTCCTGCAAGTATCTGAAATTATTTCCCAGGAATATCACTGCCTGATTTTTCTAGGTAACAAATGTTTTTTCCAGGCCTACCCATTTCCGAATTTACACATACACTTGCAATGTAATGATCCAAATGACATGATCTGAGTACCCCCTGGGGCTTCCTTTGCCGGGTTGGGGGGTCACTTAAATAAATATGTGGTGAGCCAACCCTGTTATCCAGAAGGCATTTTGACGCTACCAAGGCATGTGACTTTGGCTCTTTGTAAAAGATGATATTTCACCCCCCCCCACCCGTTTCTCTGTTTGGTCCCCAAGCATCATTTCCCCACTTCCCTAGGGCACCAGCCTTTCCAGAAATGCCCTAGCTCTGCAGGCAGCCTCTACCTCCCCGATAGGTAAGAGGGGGCGCCAAGGCAGGGAGGGCACCTGCACCGGGCGGGCCTGCTGGCTGAGGCCCCGCCAGGTGGAAGGCAGGGGCTGCGGCCGGCCGGAGACGCCCAGCCACTCTGCCCCCTCCACGGAGCAGCACCGGGCTCCGGCTTGGGCTGGCTTGGGCTCCGGGAGGAGAGGAGGTTGCTATGCAAATGCGTGGCGGCCAGCGGCCCCCTTTACCCAGGGGCCCTCTGGTTGCCAAAACAGACCATTCCCCAGAACAGTCGCCTAGAAACAGGCGCTGTCATAGCAGCCTCTGTGTGGCAGGGAGCCAGCAGCGCTGGCAGGAGGAGCTGGGTCAGGGTGTTCAGACCTCCTGGGCACCCCCTGCCAGCCCGTCTCCACCTCAGGGAGGGGAGTGGTGGCTTGGGCCCCTCCTTGGAGCAGGGGAGGGCACTAATTGGATTGAACACTCCAGAAACACATCAGCAGCTCCTCCCTGGGGGAAAGGAGTGTGAGGGGGAGGCTTCAGACGGGCTTTGTGATGGGTCTCAGCCTCGCCCTCCTTGCAGCCTCGCCCTGACTTGGTCCCCACCAGCCTCTGCCCACCCAGCACCTTCCTAGGTCACCATAGCCAGGTCTGGGATGGAGGGGAGGGGCCAGAGGACAACCAGATAACCACCGAAACATTCAGCCATGAGGAGGAGGGATTCACGATGTTATAGCAATTCATGGAAGTTACAGGGTCTGACCTGCTTGGAGGGGTTAGGGGAGAATGCCCATCAGCGGTGGCTCCCAGACCCCTTCATCCCCCAGCCTCTCCTCCTCTCCTCTCTCCTCTCCCTCACCTCCTCTCAGCCAGCCTGTGAGGCCTGGCCATCCCCACGCCCTGAGACCTGGGAGCTCGCGACTTTTTCCTACCTTATTTTGCAGCAAGAGAGCTTGTCATTTAAGCGTGTGTATCTAGCCTCTTAACAGTTAAACAACAGCATAAACTTCTAAAAGCCAGGACCCGTATAATTCTGTGACAGCACACCTTGGCCGTGAAGAACGAGCCTGATTTTAATAGAGCCGCTTGAATGTGGTACCTGTGATCTTTATCACCTTGGGGAGACTTTGGATGTTGCCTTTGCAGCAACTATTCTAGATTGGCCTTCAGAGACCACTTAAAACCTCACGAACTCTGGGATTGGGGAGGGAAGGAGATTCAGTGACAGCCTCAGTGACATTAGGCCAACAGGTGGGCTACCAAGAAAGTAAGTGACTCCCCAGGACGTCATTCCCTGCGGTCCAGATGCTACAGGCCAGGGCAGAGCACGAGTCTGACGGGGGTGGGAGGACAGCCTCGTACTTGCATGCTGGGCAAGGGCGTCTCCTTCCTTAGAATCCACAGGAGGCCTTGGGAGCCCAGTGGACTCTATTAACACAAGGTCTTCCTCCAATCTTGTTTAGTAAAGCAACGTGTACATATGTGATCTCTCCCTTCTCTTTCTCCTTTCCTTCCTTATGTATCAAGTGCCTACCGTGGGCCAGGCCCTGGAGATTCAGAGAATGATGAAACTGATGCCATCCTGTAGTTGTGAGGAGAAAAACAATGCCTAGCGTAAGGGACATTTGCCATACATTATGGTCACTGGTACCTTTTTTTTTTTCTTTGTTAAGATTTAATTTATTTAATTGACAGAGTCCACAAGTAGGTAGAGAGGCAGGCAAAGAGAGAGGGGGAAGCAGGCTTCCCACTGAGCAGAGACCTCCCCCGATGTGGGGCTCGATCCCAGGACCCTGTGATCATGACCTGAGCTGAAGGCAGAGGCTTTAACCCACTGAGCCACCCAGGGTGCCCCCATCGGTAACTTTTGATTAACTTTCTGGTGCCTATGGGTTTTCCCTGGATCATCAATTTCACTCCTCTGACGTAAAGGCCAGAAATTTACTTTCCCAGACCCCTTTGCAGCTCAGGTGTCTGCACATGACCCAGGCTCCACCAGTCTGATGCCACCACATAGGTTTTGCTTTGGAAGACAGAGATAGCAGGCATCCTGGGGAAGGGGGCTGGAGGAGGCATCTGGCCTTCAGAGCAATGGGAGGGATGTTCTGAGGTCCGGTTTCTACCACCATTGAAGAGGGTGAGTTGAAGCAAGTTACAGAATTCATGCCGATAGCTGCCGTAGTGGCTTGACTAGCAAAGTACCGTGGGGTGGTTTGGGCATCATCTCTGACTTCTGAACCTGAATATTTTCCTTTCTGGATTCTTCTGTGAGTCACTGAATGTTTTATTTTATTTTTTTAAGATTTCATTTATTTATTTGACAGAGAGAGAGATCACAAGTAGGCAGAGAGGCAGGCAGAGGGGGTGGGGGAAGCAGTCTCCCTGCTGAGCAGAGAGTCTGATGCAGGGTTCGATCCTAGGACCCCGAGATCATGACCTGAGCCAAAGGCAGAGGCTTAACCCATTGAGCTACCCAGGTGCCTCTGACTGTTTTGTTTTATTTAAAGATTTTTTTCTATTTATCTGAGAGAGAGAGAGAGAGAGAGAGAGCACATGAGTGGAGGAAGGGCCAAAGGGAGAGAGAGAGAATCTGGAGCAGACTCCTGAGTGTAGAGCCCAATGAAGGCCTTGATACTGGGACTTTGAGATCATGACCTGAGCCAAAATCTGGAGTTGGCCGTTCAACCAACTGAGCCACTCAGGCAACCCTTGAATGTTTTTTAATCAATTCCTTTTCTGTTAGAGTGGATCCTGTTGTTTGCAGCTGAGAGCTCTGATGCACATGGACGGATGGACAAATAGGTAGATTGAAGGGTGAGTGGGTACATAAGGGGGGGTGTGAGTGGACAGGCACCAAACTTGGGAGTGAATTTTTGGCAGAGGGTGATGGGACTATAGGTTATTTTTTCCTCTTTGGTTCTTTGTATTCCTTTTCTTCCTCCTCCTTTCTTTTCCGAAAGCATATTACTTGCATAATAATAGTTAGGAGGGGCGCCTGGGTGGCTCAGTCAGTTAAAGCACCCGATTCTTGGGTTTGGCTTAGGTCATGATCTCAGTCATAAGATTGAGCCCAAGTGGAGCTCCGCACTCAGGAGGGGGTTTAGTTAGGATTCTCTTCCTCTCTCCCTCCTTCTGTGTCCCCTGCTCCCCGCTCGTGCTCTGTCTCTCAAATAAATAAAATAAAGTTACCAGAAATCAACATCTAGGAGAGCTCACAGCACAGGGAAGATAGAAGGCCAACTCTGAACACTTGGGGCTCCAAGCCAGTAAGAGTTCCACGGGACCCTGATTCTGGAGTTTGATCCTAGCCACCATCCCACTAAGCTTGCCCTGACCACCCCCACAGAGCCTTCTCTTTCTCTCGTCCTCTGAACCCCACACCCAAGGCTGTGCCCCCCAATCTGAGGCGTGCACTGGCTCCTCCGGCTTTGTGACATTTTCCTATTGTTACCCAACAACCCTATTTCACCTTGAGCAAGGATGACACACACTTGTGACTCATCCCATATTGTTCTGCCTTCTCCCAGCTATGGACTGCCAGCGGCTCTGACTGTCCCTTGGCGGGCAAGCACCACAGCCTTGCTCTACAGCTATTTTTCACATGTCCTGTTCCCATCGCCCAGCATAGATCGTCAGTTCCACGAAGGCTAGAATTGCAACTTATGTGAGTTTTGTAAACTCCATTCCCCATGGCTTTGTGGGAAGGGTCTGAAGATATGCCTATAGAAGATGAAGATCATATGGTTTCTTTTCACCTTGATGAGTTTTCGTAGTAAACTTAAAAAAAAAATTTTTTTTTTAATTTAGGGGCACCTGGGTAGCTCATTGGGTTAAATGTCTGCCTTCGGCTCAGGTCATAATCCCTGGGTGCTGGGATCAAACCCTTTATCAGACTCCCTGCTCAGTGGGGTACCTGCTTCTCCCTCTACCATTCCCCCTGCCTGTGCTCTCTCTCTCTCTCAAATAAATAAAATAAAAAAGATTTATTTGAGAGAGAGAGTGAGAGAGCATGCGAGTGCGCACGAGTGAGGTGGAGGGGTAGAGGGAGGGGGGATCAAGGTCCCCACTGAGCAGGGACCCTGATGTGGGGCTCGATCCCAGGACCCAGAGATCATGACCTGAGCCACAGGCAGCTGCTTAACTATCTGAGGCACCTGGGCATCCCAGTTTTCCACAGTAAGCTTATTTTTAAGTAAGCTATGTGTCCAACCTGGGGTTTGAACTCATGACCCCGAGATCAAGAGTTGCATGCTCTATAGACTGGGCCAGCCAGGTGCCCCATTCCATAGTAAAAAAAAAAAAAAAAAAAAAAAAAAATTTAAGATTTTGTTTGACAGAGACACAGCAAAGAGAGGGAACACAAGCAGGAGGAGTGGGAGAGGGAGAAACAGGCTTCCGGCTGAGCAGGGAGCCCGATGTGGGTCTTGATCCCAGGACCCTGGGATTATGACTCTAGCCAAAGGCAGACACTTAACGACTGAGCCCCCAGGTGCCCCTCCGTAGTAAAATTATAAGCTTTTGCAGGTAGGACCCTTTCCCACTCCCTTCCTTCCTCCCTTTCTTCCCCCCTCCCTCCTTTCCTCCCTCCTTCACTCCCTCCCTTCCTTCCTTTCTTCCTTACTTCCTCACTTAATAAATGTCCATGATGCACCAGGTGTTTACAGTTTAGTATCAAGAAACACATACAAATAGACAAATAACTAAAAAAAAAAGTGGCAGAAGAGCTTGGAGATCCAAGTGTGCAGGGGAGAGGGGTATGATCGGTGTGGAGTGGGAAAGGCTTTTTCACAGGAATAATATCAAACGTTTATTCGAGGACAGCTCTGTTCTCAGTATTTAACATATGCTCTTGGGCTTAATTTTCAAAATAGCAACATGGCAAGTACTATTGTCACTTCCATTTTGCAGGTGAGGAAGCTAAAGCCCTGAGACCTTTACAGAGCTAGGACATGCACTGAGGCCTCTGAGTTCTAACATCGATGAGCTTCACTGCTGTACCCTACGGCCTGCAGCAGATTCTGGAACTGTGAGTGAACGATCACCAAGCTTAGAGGCCTACATAGTCCAGGGCATGGCACCCAGTCACTCAATGACAAGTGAGAACCCATTATTACCACAGCCTTGGATGTTAGTTCTCTTTGTTTCTTGAAAGGCAGTTTCATTGCAGGTTCAAACCTCTTACATTATCTCCCCTCTAGACCACTCTCTCCCCTTCTGGTCTGCTTCCTACCCAACTGCTCTCTCTAATGGCTCTTGAACATCTAGAGTCAACCTTTTCCTCCAAAAGAAATATACACACATCCATATACCCTGCGAGCCTCCCCACTGCTCTGTGGCCCTCCCCAAGCCTCTTTGCTCCCAACGATCCCCCCGCCTTGCTATTTTCCCTCAATGCCATTGAATATCACCCCCACCACCCTCCCCACAACACTGTGCTCTGACCGAGAGGACGGACTTGGGAGCTGTGTCCTCCTCTGAACCGCCCCAGCACTGGGGTCTCAGCCGGCTGCTGCCTGCCCAGGGGCTGCAGGGTTGTTGCAAGAAGTCTCAGTGTCTATTTGTATTCCAGATACCGTCTGCCGACTGGATAAGTAATGTCTGGGTATGACTGTGCTACTGCTTTTCAGCTGTGCTGAATCCCTGGTCGTTTTTCCACTGTGAATTTCCCCGGTTGACTAAAACCCTAAATAAGAGACCCTTTCATTGGCAGGACTGCAACAATTTCCAAGCTGGGCGGAGGGAGTCCTCCCGCCGGAGCAGGTTGGAAGCCACTGAGCCCAGGCTGTGGAGGCAGCATGTTGTCCCTGCTCCGCAGAGACCTAGTCATGAGACCTGAGGTCAGGTTCCAGTCCCTCCCCAGGCTGGTTGGATGATCTTGGGGGCGGCCCCGTGTGACCTGGAGAGCTTGGGTTTCCTCATCCCAGAGCAGAGATCGTGAACATGATTTGGCAGGATTGTCAAGATGATTAAATGAGATAGATCAAGGGCTTTGAAAGCTGTGGAGTGTGGCACAGATGGAGGAATTGTTGTGGTCATCTAAGACACTGACACAGATGGTCAGCTTCTCCAGGGCAGGGACAGTCCCCTCCCTCAGTGACACCCCTCACCCCCATCACTCAACGCAAGTCGATGAGATGACCTCGTAAAAACACCTCTAAGCGACGCGCACAGTGGCTCAGCACACAGAAGGCGCTTAATAAATGGTAATGGGTATGTATGCATGTGCCTCTGGTTCGAATCTTCTGTCTGCCCCTGGCTGGGTTAGGAAGTATGACAGTGGGCGAGGTTAGCGCAGACAGACCCTCGAGTCCTTGTCTACCACATGGCTGAGGAGACAGCGGCTGCTTAGTGAGGCAGCCGTGAGGCTGAAGGAGCTGTCTGTGTACCAGAGCTGGGCACAAACTGCACACTCTGTGGGCAGCAGCTCTTGTTTCACTATGATTTTTTTTACTTATTTAGGAGAGAGCACACACGCAAGCAGGGGGAGCAGCAGAGGGAAAAGGAGAAGGAGACTCCCCGCTGAGCAGGGAGCCCCACACAGGGCTCGATTCCAGGACTCTGGGATCATAACCTGAGCCAAAGGCAGCCAACCAACTGAGCCACCCAGGCGCCCCATGTTTTACTATTATTTATTGAGCAGTGCTTAAGGGGGTGGTGTGAGGAGGTCACCAGACTGGGAAGGAAGAAATCTAGCTCCTGGTCTTGGTTCTGAGTCAGCGAGGCCTTCAAAGGCAGCGAGCCGCTCAGGCCCAGCCTTTCAGGGTCAGCCCAGATGAGGTAGCCTGCGTGCCATTTCCCCCACCCCCCACCCCCGGCTGGGGGCTAGCTCCCCAGAGCAGACCTTGGTAGGTACAGGGGCGCACATCGAACGTGTGGGTGAATATCAGAGTGGTCCAGCATCCATATGTTCCTGCTTTCATTCTTTCCCATCAGAGCAAAAAGGTCTGTCTTGCCCTACACCAACCCACCCACCTTCTTTTAAGTTTCAATTTTATTAACTTTTGACCAGGTCGTATTTGCAGAGGGCACAAAATTTTAAAAGGTGCGAAGAGCATGCAACTCTTGATCTCAGCAGGTATAGAGATTACTTCAAAATTAAAAAATAAAAAATAAAGAAGCAGGGGCAAAGGGGCGTACAGTGAGAAGCCTCCTCACCCCATCCCAGCCATCCAGATATCTTCCTCAGAAACACAAACTCAGCCTATCGGCCAAGTGGAAAGTGATATCTGGCTAAATAAATCTAACTATTTCTTTATTTTTATTTTTATTTAGTTATTTATTTTTAAAGATTTTATTTATTTATTTGACAGAGAGACACGGCGAGAGAGGGAACACAAGCAGGGGAGCAGCAGATGAAGAGGGAGAAGTAGACTTCCTGCCGAGCAGGGAGCCCGATGTGGGGCTCAATCCCAGGACCCTGGGATCATGACCTGAGCTGAAGGCAGACGCTTAATGACTGAGCCACCCAGGAGCCCCTCAATCTAACTATTTAAAGAAAATTTTATGTTTAAAGATTTAAAAGAAAAGATTGATTGATTGATTTGAGAAAGAGAGAGAGAGATTGTGGAGGGGCAGAGGGAGAGGGAGAAGGAGAGAAGCAGACTCCTCCCTAAGCTCTGAAACTGACATGGGTCTGGATCCCAGGATCCATGAGATCATGACCTGAAACTGAAATCAAGACTCGGACACTTAACTAACTGAGCCACCCAGGTGCCCCTGTTTAAAACTCTTTTTTAGGGGCATTTGGGTGGCTCACTCGGTTAAGCATCTGCCTTCAGCCCAGGTCATGATCCCAGGGTCCTGGGATCAAGTCCCACATTGGGCTCCCAGCTCAGTGAGAAGCCTGCTTCTCCACTTCCCACTCCCCGACTTGTGTTCCCTCTCTCACTGTCTGTCTCTCTCTCTGTGTCAAATAAATAAATAAAATCTTTTAAAAATATAAATATAAATAAATAGGGGCACCTGGGTGGCTCAGTGGATTAAGCCTCTGCCTTCAGCTCAGGTCATGAACTCAGGGTCCTGGGATCGAGACCATATCGGGCTCTCTGCTCAGTGGGGAGCCTGCTTCCTCCTCCCTCTCTCTGCCTGCCTCTCTGCCTACCTGTGATCTCTGTCTGTCAAATAAATAAAATCTTTAAAAAATAAATAAATAAAAAATATAAATATAAATAAATACATAACATAAATCAAAAAATATTTTATAACTGGAAGTTTGTACCTCTTAATCCTCTTCACCTTTTTGCCCATCCCCCACCCTCCCCTTGGGCAACCACCAGTTTATCCTATTATTTTTATATGAAAACAACCCAAAATATATTTTAGCATAGAATGTTGCCTCTGAATGAACTCTAAGATAAAACCAGAGACTTCAAAGAAATTTAATGTTCAAGGGTGGGGTGGGGTGGGGAGACTGGCTTCTGACTCGGACTCCTACCTTCTCATGGGGGAAACCTTGGTGCGGCTCTGAGTTCATCTCTTAAGTGCAAGCTTGATGATGCCCCTGCTCCTCTCAGTGACACTGGGGGTCCCCTGTTGCCCCAGTCACCCATGTGTAATCCTTACCTCCCACCTCTTCCCTGCCATTACTGGGTCACCCCCTTGTTGCTTGTCCTTTGGGACATCACCTCTGCTCTGGGCTGAGGTTTTCCTCACTTGCAAAAAGAGGGATTGGACCAGACCCATTCCAGGTGAAACATTCCAGGACTAATCAACTAATTCACACTGAGGTGTAGATGACTGACTATAGCTTAGTGTATTACCTCTCCTGTGGGTGGGAGTATTTTAAGAGAGGCCATTTCTCATCCCCAAAGAATGAATGTGCATGGTGCAATTTTAAGCATGGTCCCCTGTGGGTGGGGATGGTGTGGGGAGAAGGGGGTGCCTTTCCTGGCATTTCTCCAGGGGTCCCTGGTCGGGGGTGGGTGCTGCTCCTGCCCAGTTGATGTCAGCCCTGAGGGAATGTTCCTGTTGGTTTCCCTCCAGAACTCACAGCACACTGATTTCTCTCTGGCAGTGGGCAGGAGCAGAGTTTTGTCATACAAAAAAATGCCTCATCAGGGAAAGCCACGTGTGTGGCCTAGGAAACTACCCTGTTGCCCGGGGGATGGGGTGTGGTGGGGCGCTCAGCAGGTCGACTTCCATGTTCACAGGGCAGTACTCGTCCTGGGCAAGAGAGGAGAGTTCTGCTGGAGGCCCATCAGCTTTCTGCCAGGCCAGGTGGTCCCTCCACACCTGGATTCAAGACATCTGCTTTTCACCCAGGGAGAATGGCTTTGCCAGCTGCTGTCTGGTTTCATTTTCTGTAGGAGGCTTGGTTTGGCTTCTGAATTAGCAGGGAGGGCATGAGAGGGGGTGGCCTGGAGCTGCCTTTAGCCCATCAGAACTAAGAAAGGCATGTGACTCTTGATCGCGGGGTTGTAAGTTCAAGCCCCACATTATGGGTAGAGAAAGAAGGAAGGAAAGAGGGAAGAAAATGAAGGTAGGAAAGAAGAGGAAGGAAGGAAGAGTGGGAAGAAGGAAGGAAGGAAGGAGGAAAGGCATTTATTTCTTGGCTGGTGAAGTGTCCCGTGGGGCGCAGTGCTGTAAGCCAGGCATCTTCCCTTCCAGTTCCCTCTGAGGCCCCATGCGACCCAATTGCAGTCTGGGCCTCCCTTTAAGGGAGGCAGTGAGGTGGGGGGTGTCAGCCTGTGCTCCAGGTGGAGATGAAAACCTAGGGTGATGGTCAGTGGTCTGCACTCTGTTGGCAGTGCTAACAGACTCAGTCCAGCCTGGGGATGGACATGTCTCTTTCTCCACCAGAATCCCCACCATCCTAGCCCTTCCTCTTCTTCGGAGCAGTGCGGAGCACATGGAACCCTCGCCCCTCTCTGCTCAGAGCGTGGTCAGGAGACTCAGGATTGGCTCCCCCAGGAGCCACTTGGAAATGCAGAATCCCGGGAGCCAGAGAAGGTGACTAAATCAGAATCCGGATTTTTACAAGATGCCAAGTTGATCACATTAATGAACATTCATGTTCAAGAAAAATTGGTCTGGCTGATGCATGCCTTGCAGGGGTAGGAGGAAAGAAATAGAGGGGGGCCTCCCCTGAGGGGAAGACTTGTCCACACGCCTGGTTCAATGGAGGGGCGTGAACAGGAAGGAGAAGGCTAAGGAAGGCACTCCAAGAAAACATGCTGAAATAAGCAGGTGCCTTTTACATTTTTAGTTTCAATTTTATTTTTCTCGGCAATTCACTTACAGAGTTAAAATTCTAAAGACATGGAAGGGTATGTCAGCCAGTTTCTTTCCTACACCTGTCTCCCAGCCACTTCCTCTCTCAAAAGCAACCTATGTTACTAAGCGAGAAGTCTAAGATATTATGCAAATAAAACTCTGTGTGTGTGTTTGTTGTTGTTGTTGTGTATATGTGTGTTTAGCTCACCACACCCCTTTTAAACAAATGGTAGTTCACCATACACAGTGTCTAGACCTTGCTTTTTTCTTTTTTTTTTTTAAGATTTATTTTTTTTTAAATTTTGTTTATTTATTTGAGAGAAAGAGAGAGAGAGCATGAGCTGGGGAAGGGCACAGGGACAAGCAGGCTCCCCATTGAGCAGGGAGCCTGACGTGGGGATGGATCCCAGGACCCTGGGATCATGACCTGGGCTGAAGGCAGACGTTTAACCGACTGAGCCACCAGGCGCCCCTAGACTTTGCTTTTTTCACTTAATGTATCTTGGAGATCATTTTATATCCTATGTAATCATGCCCCAGATTGTATTTTAGCTGAATGTTATTCCACTTTAAGAAGAGACCTTACTTTACATTGCCAGGCCCCTACTGATGGACTTCCAACATATGTATGTATGTATGTATGTTTGTATGTATGTATTTTTTAATGCCGCTTCATCATAGACTGGTGGAAACTGGAAGGTCCACATTCCCACCCTGCTTAGGAGTTCTTCCAGAACATCCGACTGCCCTTGGGAGACCTGGGTCAATGTTGCCTCCTCTGGGAAGCGCCACCTCCTCCCTCCCATCACCCTTGCCCAAAGCTTCACCGGAGCTCTAATTACTTGTTAGTATTTAGGCAAAGACGTGATAACATCTGCTTTTGTATCTTTTCATCCCATCCCCTCACAGCACATAGTAGGTGCTCAACCGAGGTGAACGGAATTGAATTGACCATCCCTGAGAGGAAAAAGCTCCAAATCCGGCACCAGAACCTTCTAATGACAGAGATCCCACTTCCTCGAACACCCATTCTGCCTTCGAGAGGCTGTATGGAAAGGTCCGCAGATGAAGCGAAGTCTCTCTGCCCGTGACTTTTCCCGCAGGTTCTAGGGCATCTTCTCAAACAACATGGAAACTGAATCCTTTTTTCTGATATTTAAGATATCCATCTTTCTCCAAACCAAATCCTCCCAGTTCTCTGTGGGTCCTGGTTCTGGATCCTTCCCCTTCTAGCTTTTTCTCCTGTACACTTTTTGCTCTGTAATGTCACCTTTAAAAAAGCGGGGGGGGGGGATTATTTATTTATTTGAGAGAGAGCGCAAGCGAGCCAGGGGATGAGCAGAGGGAGAAGGAGAGAGAAACCTCAAGCAGACTCCCAGCAGAGCTTGGAGCCGGACACAGGGCTCAATCCCATAGCGCTGTGTTCACGACCTGAGCAGAAATCAAGAGTTGGCTCCTTAACCCACTGTGTCACCCAGGGGCCCCATCCTTTTTTTCAAAGTAAGCTTCACACCCACCATGGGGCTCAAACTTACAACCCTGAGATCAAGAGAGTTCTGCTCTACACACTGAGCCAGCCCGGCACCCCCGTCACATGACCATTTTTTTAAACTCGCTGTCTGACTTTCTAGAATGGCTCAAATTCAAACACAGGCCCTACCAAGTACTGGTGAGCATTGGAGCAACTCAAACTCCAGCTGCCAGTGGGAATGGAAATTGGGACAGGGATTTCCACAAAGAGCTGGCAGGTTTTTTAAAAAGTTAAACATATGGCCTAGCCATTCAACTGCAAGATATTTCTCCCAGGATAGATTAGAGCGTTTGTCCACTTAACGACAGTGATCGTTCATAGCAGCTTTATCTGTAATAGTCGAGATCTGAAGACAACCCGAGTGTCCGTGAGCAGGGAATGGGTAAACATACTGTGGTATATCCATGCAATGGAACACTGGTTTGCAGGATGCCTGGGTGGCTCAGTCGGTTAAGCATCTGCCTCTGGCTCAGGTCATGACTCAAATTTGTGGGATCGAGCCCCGAGTTGGGCTCCCTGCTCCGCACAGAGTCTGCTTCTCCCTCTACCCTTCCCCATACTTGTGTTCTGTGTCTCAGATAAATAAATAAAATCTTAAAAAAAAAAAAAAAAAAAAAAGGACACCTGGGTGACTCAGTCAGTTAAGCATTTGCCTTTGGCTCAGGTCATGCTCTCAGTGTCCTGGGATCGAGTCCCACGTTGCACTCCCTGCTCAGTGGGGAGCCTGCTTCTCCTTCTCCCTCTGCCTGCCACTCCCCCTGCTTGTGCGTCCTATCTCCCTCTCAAATAAATAAAATCTTTAAAAAAAAATTTTTTTAAAAGGAATGCTAATCAACAAAACAAACAAAAACCAAACCAAACCTATTGTTATACTTAACAATTCTGATGAATCTCAAAATAATTATACTGGGTAAAAGAAGCCAGCTGAAAACAAACAAGCTTCCGTGCTGGGTGATTTTGTTTATACAACATTGTAAATAGCTCAAAGGAATCTATAGTGACCAAAACGCCTTAGCGGTTTCTGGGGACTGTGGAGACAGGGTGGAGGGGGCCAAGCACTAGGAAGGGCACAAAGAAACTGTGGGATGATGGTTTTGCAGGTTACACATATGGCACAACTTCTCAAACTGTGTACTTTAAACACACGCCGTTTGTTATATGTCTATGATACTTCGAGAAAGCTGGTTAGAGAGCTTGCTATCTGGAACTGGCCTCATCCTCTCTATGTCAGTGACTGGTGGGGTGCCCAGCAGGAGAGCTATCCCCTTGAATATGGTCACTGTACTCACTGGGGGAGCCCAGGGTTATGTGATCTCTTTTTAAGAGTTTGATCACGGTCCTTGAAGTTCAGCAGAAATGCCGAGCTTTTGATGTCATGAATGCTTAACAAGCCAGGTGTCCTCTAGCTTTACTGTGAATTGTATCAAGGTCATTTACTCTTTTTCATGTTCATTTTGTTGGTGCAATCGAGTAGGAGATGGCATGGTATGGTGAAAAGAGCATGCACTCTCTAGGGTCTGATTCCTTTGACTGGAAGCTCAGGGCGGGTCAATCACTCAGCTTCTTTGAGTCTTGATTTCCTCAACTGTGAAGCAGGTCATTATTTTTTATTTTATTTAATTATTTTTATAGATTTATTTGACAGAGAGAGAGAGAGACAGTGAGAGCAGGAACACAAGCAGGGAGAGTGGGAGAGGGAGAAACAGGCTTCCCACCGAGCAGGGAGCCTGATGCAGGACTTGATCCCAGGACCTTGGGATCATGACCTGAGCCGAAGGCAGATGCTTAACCATCTGAGCCACCCAGGCGCCCCTATTTTTTTTTAAGGTTTTATTTATGGCACAAATATTTATAAAAATTTTATTTATTTATTTGAGAGAGAGCGCACACACATGAGAGGGGCAGAGAGAGAGGGATAAGCAGACTCCCTGCTAAGCAGGGAGCTGGACATGGAACTCGATCCCAGGACCCCAAGATCATGACTGGAGCCGAAGTCAGAGGCTCAACTGACTGAACCACCCAGAAGTCCCAGTGGGTCCCTATTTCCGATCTTATATAGAGGTGTGACAATTAAATGATACATAAAGGAACTTAGTGCGGTGCTTGGCCCATTGAGGTACTCAATGAGGAGAAGCTAATTTTTTTTTTAAGGATTTTATTTATTTATTTGAAAAAGAGACAGTGAGAGAGAGCATGGGAGAGAAGGTCAGAGGGAGAATCAGACTCCTCGTGGAGCTGGGAACCCGATGCAGGACTCGAACCTGGTACTCTGTGACCATGACCTGAGCTGAAGGCAGTCGCCCAACCAGCTGAGCCACCCAGGCACCCAAGAAGCTCATTTTATAGGTGCATCACTCCTTCCTGTCACAATATTTTGAAATCATTGCTCTGTGTATGCCAGACCTCTCATCTTATAACATGCTTTCTGTGTTTGGTTAGCAGACCTACATACATTTATTGGAATTTCTTTTTTTTTTTTTTGTAAGTTTTATTTATTTACGTAATCTCTACACCCAATGTGGGGCTCAAACTCATGATCCCAAGCTCAAGAGTCATACGCCCTTCCAACGGAGCCAGCCAGGTGCCCCGGAATTTCTAATACAAACACTGAAATGAGTCGGGTCAAAACCAACCCCACGGCACACTACCACTGAGTTTCCTCCAGATTGATCTGCATTCCTGGGGTTGAAAGCAATGAGTTTAGCCCTACATTTTTGAGCGTGACAGCTAATATGCTGGCTAATGTGGAAACTGCCAGAGGAGCGTGGGTTGAGAGTAAAAGTAGAGCACCAGCTGTGGAAAATAGAATGGCAATTCCTCAAAAATTAGAGAATTACCACATGATCCAAGAGTCCCATTCCTGGGTGTAGATCCCAAAGAATGGAAGGCAGAGAATCAAACACATAATTGCATACCCATGTTCATAGTGACATTATTCAAAATAACCAAAAGGTTGGGAACAGCCCAAGTGTCTATTGATGGATGAACGGATAAAGCAAATGTGGTCTATGCATACAATGGGATGTTCTTCGTCCTTAAACATGAAGTTCTGACACTTGCTCCAACAGAGATGAGCTTGAAGACGTGATATGGAGTGACGTGAAAGAACAAATACTATATGATTCCACTTAGAGGAGGTACGTGGTTGGTGGCAACAGCTGAACCAGGACGTAAGTGAAATGTCTTTCCATAGACCTGTACACCTGAAAATGGTTGGAGTGGTAAATTTTGTGTTGTGTATATTTTACCATAATTAACTAGCAAATGGAGCAGCTTGCTGTTCAGTGGTGGGAAGGGCCTGGCGGGATGGACAGCTGAGTCAGGATGAGCTGGAGAGTAGGCTGGCCCTGGCAGAGCCCAGAGGAGATGGGAGGGGTAGCTCAGCCTGTCCTGATGAGCCTTGAAATTTAGGCTGAGAAACTGGGATTTGAGATCCTCACTGAGTCACTCCTTGGGATTCAGCCTTTGTCTCCTGTTCAGACTGAACAATTTCCTGGGGCGTGGGGTGGGGGGGACCCAGGAACTTGCATAGCTGGCTTATTTAGTGAGGAAAGGTTTGTCCATTAGCCATTGGTCGTGGGTCGATGGTCAGAGTGAGGACAGGTGGCCTGCTCTCTGCATGGGTAAGGCGTGCCGAGGAAGGTTGGAGAGACCCCACATTGTCCTAGGATTCTCACAACTCTGACCTCATTTCTCCGTTCACTCTCTGTGTGCCTTGAAATGTTCTGTGTCTCAGTTTCCTCATCTGTAAACTGGGGATACTAGTGACCTTGTGGAGCAGGGATAAAATAAAAAAGGGTGGGGGCACCTGGCTGGCTCTGTCAGTAGAGCATGCAACTCCTGCTCTGGGAATGGTGAGTTCAAGCCCCACCTTGGGCTTAGAGCTAAGAAAGAAAGAGGAAGGGAGGGGAAAAGGGAGGGAGGAAGAAAGGAAGGAAGGAAGGGAGGGAGAAAGAGAGAGAGAAAGAGAAAGAAAGAAAAGGGACGCCTGGGTGGTTCAGTCGGTTAAGCATCTGCCTTCCGCTCAGATCATGATCCCAGGGTCCTGGGATCGAGTCCCAAATCCGGCTCCCTACTCAGCAGGGTGTCTGCTTCTCCTCTCCTACTCCCCTCTGCTCCTGCTCATTCTCTCTCTCTCAAATAAATAAGTAACATTGAAGAAGAAGAAGAGGAAGGGGAAGAAGAAAGGAAGAGAAAGATGAAGTGGGAGGGAGGTAGACAGGCCATCAGAACCATAACTGGTTGTGCAGGTGTGGGAGGAGAGGGCCAGAGCAGCAGGGCTGAACAGTGGGACAAAGAAGTTAAGTCCCTCTGGTGATAAATTTTCCCCCTTGTGCTTCCTTGGGAGGTTTTCAGAAAAGACCTACTGTGTTACTTTCCAAGCTGTGTTAGAATCCTGAGCTCTGGAATGCTGTCATTGACCTTGAGGTGGCCAATGCATCTGGGTTCCATATGCAAAATGTCACTCTCATTGTAGGGGCTCAGCAAATGCTCCCAGTTATTATTCTGGAAGAAGACAGACCCGGCAGCTGGGTATCTCTGAAGAGCAGACACAACACTTTCCTGAGATACCAGGACACTGGGCTTGGTTAAAGGAGTATCAGACCCTCAACCCCTCTCTCTCTATAGAACTGCACTGCCCACTATTAGCCACTAATCACATATAATATTTACATTTAAATTAAAAACATTTTTAATTAAAATTTTTTAATTAAAAGAGGGAGTGGTGGGAGGGAGGGGCGGAGGGAGAGTGAGAGAAAATCTTTTTTTTTTTTTTAATTTTAAAGGTTTTATTTATTTATTTGCAAGAGAGAGAAAGTGCAAAGAGAAGAAATACACAGAGGGAGGGAGAGGGGCAAGCAGACTGCACACTGAAGGCAGAGCCTGACGTGGGGCTTAATCCCAGGACCCTGAGACCATGACCAGAGCTGAAATCAAGAATCAGAGGCTTAACCAACTCAGCCACCCAGGTGCCCAGAGGGAGACAGAATCTTAAGCAGACTCTGTTGAGCACTGAGCTCTGAGTCCCATGGGGGGCTTGATCTCACGACCCTGAAATCCAGATCTGAACTAAAACCAAGAGTTGGTCGCTTAACCAACTGTGCACTTAGGCACCCTTAAGAAAAAAAAATTTTTTAAAGATTTTATTTAAGAGAGAGAGGGCGCAAGTAGGGGGAGGGGCAGAAGGAGAGATTGAGATCCTAAGCACACTCTGTCCAGTGTGGAGCCAGACGTGGGCTCGATCCCAGGACTGTGAGATCATGACCTAAGCTGAAACCAAGAGTCAGATGTTCAACCAGCTGAGACACCCAGATACCCCCCCTTGCCAAATATTTTTTTTTTATTAAAAATCCAGTTCCTGGGGCACCTGGGTGGCTCAGTCGGTTGAATGCCTGACTCTTGGTTTCTGCTCAGGTTGTGGTTCTCAGGGTCCTGGGATCAAACCCCACATCGGGCTCTGCGTCCAGCTGGGAGTCTGCTTGATATTCTCTCCCTCTTTCTCTGCCCCTCTCCCAGTTCTCTCTCTCTCAAATAAATAAATAAATATTTTTAAAAAAAGATTCAGGGGGTGCCTGGGTGGCTCAGTGGGTTAAGCCTCTGCCTTCAGCTCAGGTCATGATCCCAGGGTTCTGGGATCAAGCCCCACATCGGGCTCTCTGCTCAGCGGAGAGCCTGCTTCCCCCTCTCCCTCTGCCTGCCTCTCTGCCTACTTGTGATCTCTTTCTCTCTGTCAAATAAATAAATACAATCTTAAAAAAAAAAAAGGTTCATTTCCTAAGTTGTACTTAGGCACACAGTGAGTGCTGCTTCAGTAGCTAGTGGCTATCGAATGGGACAACACAGGTATAGAATCTATCCATCAGCACAGACTCTTCTATTAGACTGCATGCTCTAGAAAGATGAGGGGAAGCTCAAGTGGGTCTGTTTGTTTGTTTATACCCTGACTTGTTCCTGAAAGGATCAGAGGTTGCGGAGGACGGCCGGAGGCCATTAGACCGGTGCCTTCTGGCTGGAGATGGGAAGGCTGGCATATGGGCTGACCCTGGTCACGAGTGGAGCAGCAGACAGAGGCCAGGCCCCAGTGGAGCCAAGCTCTGACCCGGGGGAGAGGGGTTGCGCAGATAGGAAGTGGGAGGGAAAGCGGAGGTGGGCAAGCGATTGGGGTGAGTGTCAAAGGGCAAGGCCGTGAGCAGGTATTGAGCAATGAGCAAGCTACAGGAAAGAAGCTACAGGAAAGCAGTTCATTGCTCTCAGTAATATATGCTTATCTGACCTGTTTAATCAAGGAGTCCCTTGTGCCCTTCTGTTCTCAGATATCAACTCCAAATTCCAGCTAATCAGATGCAATTAAAGAATACTGTTGGTTGGGTGCAAGTTCCGACTTGGCAGACCTGTGGCCAGGATGCCAGGCCTGGATTTGGGCTCAGTCCTTGGCTGGAGTGTGTTCTAGCAGCCTCGCTGGAGGCGGCAGGGCTGGAAACTGTCCTGGGGTGGTGGCGGGGGGGTCATGTAAATGGAGAGGCTCTCACCTAAGGGAGGCAGGCCCTGAGTGCTGGTTGCCTGTGGTACTTTCAAAGCAAAGACACACTCTGGGAATGGGCTCTTTTGGAAGGCACACTGGAGTATTTTAAAACTGTTTACTAAATTTGACTTTTGTGTTGAACTTACTTCTCAGGATTAAAGAAAATCCAAACATATATTAAGATGACATTAAATTGTGATGTTCAAAAACATCATGGGGGGGGTGAGGTGCCAAGGGGAGAAGCTTCTCTCTTAATTTGAGATAATATATTCCCATCATTTATATTTCTACTTTTATTTTGAGGTATAGCAGACTTATAGCAAAGTGTAGTCAACTTTAGTATATGTGCTGCCGAAGCGAGCACAGTGCAGTCAACTTTAATGTTTAATGTATAGCTCGTGAATTTTTATGTGTACATGTACCCAGGTAATCTCCACGCAGGTCAGGTACAGAACATTTCCGGCACACTAGAAGGTTCCATCACCCTCCCTCCTGATCCGTTCTTCTCCCCAGAGATAATTGCAGTTCTGATTTCTACCACCGTCAGTTTTCTTTTTCTGTTCCTCAACTTCTTATAAATGGGATTATACCATATCTATGCTCTGTGTCTGACTCCTCTTACTTGTAAGCCTGTGAAGTTTGTTTAAGGAAAATTTTATAAAAACAGATCCACAATCCTTGACCTAAAACCATTGGGGCCAGATAGGTTTCAGAATTCAGACTTTAAAAAAAAAAAAAAAGAGTTTATTTATTTATTTGAGAGAGAGTCAGCGAGCATGAGAGAAGGGTGGGGGAAGGCAGAGGAGAAGCAGACTTCCCTCTAAGCAGGGAACCTGACACGGGGCTCAATTCTGGGACTCTGGAATCATGACCTGAGCGGAAGGCAGACACTTAACCGACTGAGCCACCCAGGTGCCCCAAGAATTCGGAATTTTTCATAGTTTAGAGAGGAGCCATGACGGGTTCACTTTGTCTGGGTGTTGGAAAGCAGCCCCAGCAGGGTGTAGGACAGCGCCCAGTAAACACAGAAACAGTGCTGAACGAAGTCCACTAATGTTCACACCCTTAGTGGTGGAAACAAAGGCTGTAAATAGCTTCACATTAGTTGAGGTCCATTTTGCTGACAAATGAGTTCACATCAGGTCAGGCTTTGTCATAAAACACCTTATGATGAAAAAAAAAAAAAAGGCAGTTTGGGGATTTTGAAACTGGGAGTAAGGGATGGCGGACCCGTTAGTTCCTGATAAGGTATGGGCTCTGGGTGAGGCACACTTACTGCGTAGCATGAGGTTCTAGCGCTGACAGAAGGTTTCAGAAAGCAGCCGCCTTCACTGGAGTGTGTTCAAGCCAGATCTCGGGTCAGGTCGCTCAGGCGATCTGCGCGTGAACTTCTGACATTGAAGGCAAATCTTCATCATGGACCTGTGCATTTGGGGGTTTTTCTGGGATCCCTATCTTTGCTTAGATTTTCAAAACAGATCTGCTACACAAAGAAGGTTAAGAGCCCAGCTGGACAGTGCCCTTGAGGACCCAAGTAGTGCTTAGTCAGAGCCCTTCAGTTGTGGCCCGGGATCTCTGAGGGACCAGAATCTGATGACAGATTCTCAGTGACTGTTGGGGCAGTGGGTGGGAAGGGGCAAACAAGGCAGAGATTTAGGTGGGGAGAAGGAGCAAGAAGAGGAGTGAGGGTTAGGATTAGGGTGTTGGGGAGATTTGGGGGTGGGCAGGAAGACAATACACACAGACTCCCGTGCAGGGCTGAGCCCAGAACAGACTCTCCTAGGGGCAGGGTTACGACTTCCACTCAGGTGCCCATGCAGAGCACCTACTTTGTGCCTGGCTCCAGGGCCATTAAGATGCGGAAGATCTGTGGGGCCTGTGGGGGGGGCCATATTCCTCCTCTCTGATGAGCTCACTGCTCATGTCTGTCCTCCTCTTCCTCTGCCCCAAAGAAACACACACCAGCAGTGGCCTCACCATGCAGACCTCAGGCTCCAAACCTTTTGGATCCTATCCCCGCACCTCCCAGCAACACACACAAGTCTTGTGTCCCATGTCAATAAAGCCCAAAGTAAAGGCAGGAAGGCATTCTTTGCTGGCAGCAGCTTGCAGATGTCAAGGTGATGTGTGGCTCAGAGGCATGGAGTGGGGTTGCTGGGGCCTAGTTCCCCTCCACTACTTAGTTGTATGACCTTGGGCAAATCTCCTGCCCAGAGTCTTTGTCTCCTCATCTGTGGCATAAATTTATGGAGCCTGTTACTCCCTACTTCACAGAGTGTTGTGAGGATGGAGTGAAATGATGTGGAGGGAGATGTCAACGACAAGGCCTACACGCTTCGGGACTGCACTTCTGACATACTATGGTACGCTTAGTCAAACACCGGAAGTAGCAGCATCATTCCACCTCTGAGGCACCCATGCTGCTCTGGGGCTATGTAGCCTTCTGGGGGACCCAGTAAAAAGCTCTCTGTACCCCATATATGGTTTTACTCTGTGGTGGCAACAGTTCTTTGGTGAAGAGTAGTTGTTCACAGATGTTACAGGGTTACTTACAATAGTCCAAGAAAAGTTATTTTTCACTGTAATCCCCGAGGCCCAGTGAGTGCTCAAGACTTGTGGACCCCACTCCTCACGTTCTCCAATGCCCCCCTTTTGTGGTAGAGGGGTAAACTCTTTTGCTGTCCTGAAAGAGCTGAGGAAGGAACTGGGGCAAAAGAAACGGGACCCTGGAACCTGAGACTTAAAGACGACCTTTCATGTCGGCAACCGTCCTATTTCTTGGAATGTTCTGGGTATGACAAAGGGGGAGCACGAGGATGGCCATCGCAGAATTATTTGGGATAGCAATACATGGGCGACAACCATAATGCCCGCCCACTGAGGGAGACCTCAGACACATGCATTTGGTTTCGATGCATCCGGATGAAGAATGTTACAGAACAGCATCTCCTACATGACATTCCACAGACCCAAGCCTCAAGAGGATCCCTCAAGGGATTTCACAGTGACATATGCTTAGGAAATGCCAGGCTCCTCTCGATGATTCAGAATGTACATTGGTAAATTAAAGACTCGGAGAAATCCTCCAGAAAAGAAGCCCATTTAAAGTTGGCGTAAGTCAGGACATGGCAAGCAGGTGGGGAGGGACTCTCCTATTAATAGCAGAATGGCTCTAGGGGGTTCTGTGGGACCGAGATATCTGACCCACGTGGGAAGAGCTGAGTGAAAAATACAGGTTCCGAGAGTCTCTGCAGCACGACTGATACAAACTAACATAGGAAATACTTGTGTTTAAAAAAAATACAGCCCTACCCTCCCCAGAACTTTAATGGTGGTTGGGGTTGTAGAATGATAGGTGATTTTTATCTTTTTTTTCCCATCTTTTAGCTTATTTGGGGTTTATGAACTTGCCTTTCATTGCTATGTATCTTTCACAATTAGAAAAAGAAAGGGAGGAAAGGAAAGGAAAAGAAAGGAAAGGAAATGAAAGAAGAAAAAGAAGCAATAAGGAAGAAAGAAGAGAGAAAAGCTTGTCGAGGATCCTGGGACCGCAGAAGGCGCGTCTGCGGCCCTGCGGCACCTAGAGTCGCCTGGCCTCCAGCTCCAGGAGAGGCCAGGCCCTTATTTAGGCAGGAGACATCCCAAGTTCGCATTCCAATGGGAATCCTTCCCAGCGCATTCCTCTTCCAGCGCCGCCGCCGCGTCCAGCTGCAGCCGGGCCCCTCCCTCCCAGGGCCTCCCTCTCCTTTGGTAGCCGCCACTGGCCCGGCCAGGCCGCACATCTGGACCTCGTTAGGGGCCGCCGCACCAATGCCGGCACATCTGGCCGCCTCTCCACGAAGCTCGAGGCAGGGCAGCAGAGGGGAAGGGGCACGTCAGGACAGGGCCGCCCGGCGCGCTCTGAGGCATCTGGAAGTGGGAAGCTGGTGGGCGGCTGGCCGCAGACAGTGCACTGCCAGCCAGGCTGGCCTTGGCCTCTGCGAGCCAGCAGAGCAGCGCCCTCCCTGGCCGGGGAGACCCAGGCCCCCTGACGCCTCCCACGCTGGGCTTGGGGTGAGGCCTAGAGGAGGGGCAGGGCCTCTGGACCCCATGCATGGTGCGCTCACGGGCGCTCTCTCTCTCTCTCCCCCTCCCGCCCTCTGGGAGGCCTGGGCTGGGTCTTGGGGACCTGCCAGGATGGGGAGCAGAGGGTAGCTTCAGGACCTGATGCAAAGGACGAATGATAGGAACAGGGATTGCCTGGGCTTCCGGTGGCCAAGCCTTGGGGTGGCAGGCTGGGAGGCTTGGAGAAGACTCACTGCCGTTTCCTTAAGCTGGTCCCAGGCTCTGCCCCTGCGGTGTCATTAGTTGTCGCTTTTGGGGCCCGTTAATTTAGGGCTTTAGCAGCCTTGCTGATTCTTTCCCTGAGACAGCCGCAGACGCTCTTGAGATCCCTTCCAAAGTGAGGCAGAGATGAAACAGCCAGTCCCTGACCTGGAAAGTCCGTTAGCTCAGCCCTTGCCCCTCTCCTCTGTCCCACGGCCTTAGAAGTTGTCTGGCTCCTATCTTATGGTCCCTCTTATCACAGGAACCTCCAGATTCCCCTGCCTCTGCTCCCCATCTCCCACCTCCTCTCCACCCACCGGCCGGTCCATCACAGTGGGTGGTTTAGCAATGGGTCCACTCACACTAGTGGAAAAACTCTCAGGGAGTTCTAACTGGTGCTACTTGTTCATGTAGAAGCTCAAAGACTTCTGACCAAACAGGGCCCCAAATCCCACTACTTACCCCACTGAACATGGGGTTTCCTCATTGCTGAGGACAATATCTCTTCAAGAACTGTTTTCAGCTCTGTGATAGAAATAAAGCAGTATTGGGGCACCTGTGTGGCTCAGTCTGTTAAAGCATCTGTTTTTGGCTTGGGTCATGGTCTCAGGGTCCTGGGAATGGAGACCCAGGCTGGGCTCTATGCTCAGCAGGGAGTCTGCTTCTCTCCCTCTCCCTCTGCCCCTCCCTGCTCATACTCTCTCTCTCTCTCAAGTGAATAAATAAAATCTTTAAAAAAAAATACAATAGTACTGTACATTTCTCCAATAGTAATTACATATGTAATTGGGGGAGTGTTTTACACTTTTCATTTCAGAATCATTTTAGATTTGTAGAAAAGTTGCCAAGATTGTACAGAGTTTCAGTAAACCCTTCACCCAGCTTCTTCTAAGCTTAACATCTTGCATAACTGAGGTACATTTGGCAATACTAAGTAGTTAACATTGACACAATATTATCAAATAAACTACAAACTTTATTCAGATTTTGCTGGTTTTTCCAAAACATATGTAATTTAAAATGTTCAACTAACCACATTTTTTTTTTTAAGGTGAGCTCTATCCCCAACATGGGGTTTGAACTCATGACCACAGGATCAAGGGTCACATACTCTATCAACTGAGCCAGCCAGGTGCCCCTACAAGCCACATTTTATTTTATTTTTTTATTATTATTTTTTAAAAATTGTATTTATTTATTGAACAGAGAGAGAGACAGTGAGAGAGGGAACACAGGCAGGGGGAGTGGGAGAGGGAGAAGCAGATTTCCTGCCGAGCAGGAGCCTGACGTGGGGCTCGATCCCAGCACCCTGGGATCAAGACCTGAGCCGAAGGCAGAGGCTTTAACCCACTGAGCCACCCAGGCGCCCCTGGTAAAATTAATTTAATAACACTTTTTATTAAACCAATATACGCCAAATATTGTCATATAAACGTTCATCAATATAAAAGCTATTATTGAGGTATTCAACATGCTTTTTATACTAAATATTTGAAATCAGTGTGGATTGTACATCCGATAGCACAGCTCAATTTGGACACTAAATTTTCACTGAAAATATCTGACCTGGGTGCCATGGGGTGGCTCAGTTGGTTGAGCATCAGACCCTTGAGTCGTGAGATAGAGCCCCACATCAGGCTCCACGCTCAGTGGGGAGTCTGCTTGGGATTCTCTCTCTCCCTCTCCTTCTGTCCCTCCCCTACCCCACCTTTCTCTCTCTCTCAAATAAATAAATCTTTTTAAAAAAGGAAATACTTAATCTGTAGTTAGACTTCCACAAAATTTACAGTCAAAATAGTAGACTAACATACCCAAATGGTTCTAAACATACTTAGAAGTTTTCTGAGAACTGAATTATCAATTTTTAAATTTAAAATTATATCAAATTAAATTAAAAATGTAGCTCCTTGCAGCAGCTGGGTAGCTCTGTCAGTTAGGCATCTGACTCTTGATGTCAGCTCAGGTCTGGATCTCAGGGTTGTGAGTTCAAGACCCGAGTTGGGCTCCATGTTAGTTGTGGAAACTACTTTTTAGAAAAAGTATATATGAGAGAGAGAGAGAGAGAGAGATCGATCCTTAATGGCCCTAGGCACTTTTCAAGTGCTCAATAGCCACATATGGCTAGTGACTATGATATTGGACAGCTCAGATTTAAAGATTAAATGAGGTACTGAATGAAAAACAGTGCCTAGCACATAGTGTATATACAGTCAATAACATCTACTATTATTAAAGCCTAGAGTTGTTGCTGGCAAAGTGCAATCTCTAATCATGTTATCAGGACTTTTGTGCCCAGTGACTGACCACCAGGTGTCATAGAAGGAAATAGAGAAAGATACTGGTCTGGAAAGAGAAAATGAGGAGGAGGGACCAGACAAAGGGATCCTGTGTTCTTTAGCCCCTCCACGGGCTGGATTCCCATGACCCGGACACTTTCACCCTCTCTTACCTTCAGTGTCTGGGCAGTGGTCAGAGCAGGAACTCGTACCTCTATTCACAGGTGAGGCATCTAAGAGTCTGAGAGCTGAAGCAAGGGGGAGGCAGGAACCCTGAGTTCCCACTCAGCCACTGTTTGCCATATTCTTCCATCTAGGTGCTCTCCCCACCCCCCAGCACCTCAGTTTCCCCAAATGGGTTAAGGGAAATTGGTTTGGGCTACTGGGCCCATCAGAACATTTTCACATTATTCAAGTAGGGGACATCTGGCTGGCCCTCACTTCTCAAAATGTCCACGATGCTGATTTGGAAATAAGCAAAGAGAAAAGAGAGAAAGCAAACTTCTTTTTCAGTTCACATATAGTTTGTAATATTTGTGTCCACAGGTTGGGACACCCTCTCCCAGTTTCCTAGGGGTGCCTAGGAAACCTTATTAATTATGGAATGATGGAGTGATGCTTGTGCTAATATAGAACCAGGGCCGAGGGAGTTAGGTGTCTCGGGGGATATTTATAACGAGCTGTGGCAGTCTGGTGAGTCACCGCTCTGCTCTCCAAGAGGACACACCTGCCTCCCAGGAGCGGAGGCGTTGGCTCACCGGTCAGGCCCCCTTCCCTGGCCAGCCTGGAGACATACACACTGTTGGGGAGCCCTCCCCCTTCCCAGGGCTCCCCTGGGATTCTGATCAATACAACCCATCCCCCCTTCTGCGTTTCAGCAAAATTTCCCAACAGCCTCCCACTTCCCAGACTGAGGCGGTGCTGTCCGTCATCGATGATGCTGCAGACTGGCTGCACCCTGGGAACATCTCGCAGCAGAGGGACTCCTTCTGGGAAGGGTTCCTACGGTCAAGCCCAGCTGTGCAGCCAGGCTCTTAAGCAGCTCCCTTCCAGGGCCAGTTCTTCCCGGATGCAGAGAAGCAAAACCCAGAGAGGACAGAGGAACATCAAGCCTCTTCTCTGTGCCAAATCCTGGGTAGCACATTTGGCATCCCTTAGCTCACTAAAGTGTCACAATGAGCTCTGTGACATTTTACACACTTTACAGCCAGAGAAACTGAGACTTGGGGAAAGGCAGCTAGAAAGGAGCACACAAATAGAAAGTGCTAGAGCCAGGATTCCAGCCCAGGCCTGCCTAACTCCAAAGCTCTTGTTTTTACAAGATCATCACAAGCTATCCTACTAGAGATACAAAACAGTTTCATATCTATCTGTCTATATCTATCTATCTATCCATCTATCTATCTACCTCAAATCTATCTAATCTAATCCTCAAAATATTGAGGGTGGGGCCAAATAGAGAAAGAGGAATAACCTCCAAACTAATAGAGGGAAACATTCAATGGCAAATAATAATAATAATAATAATAATAATAATAATAGTAATAATAATAAAAATCCAGAGAAGGAAAAAAAATAGAATAGAAAAAAAAAAGCTCCACAGAACAGACAGAACCAATAAAAAGCACAGAGTAGATTTAATCCCAAATATACATTAATCATTACATTAAATATAAATGGACTAATTGCTCCCAAAAAAAGATACAGATTGTCAGAATGGAAAGAGGACAAACCATCTGGGGCTTATAAGAGATGCATCCAAAACATCAGAAGGATTCAGAAAGGTCAAGGGAACCAGTCTGAAGTTGGGGGGGGGGTCCTCAGAGGCTGTAGGAGGGGGATGATCCCTCTCCCAGACCTCAGGCCTCTGACTTGTCCCTTTCTTTTCTTTGGCCAGAATGGTTCCCTGAGCATGTGGTTTAATGGAAGTCATTCAGGCATTGGCATTAGATGAACAAACCATGTGACCCTGGACTTTCTTAGGAGATCTGAGCCTCAGTGTTCTCCTCTGTAAAATGGAAAAATAATTCATATCTAACTTGTTGATGACACCAGACACACAGTGAAACTCTGACTATGCTTATTTTTTGTTTACATTATGATAATTTTATGTGTACCTATGTAATTGATAAGACCCTATGGGCTGTTCCTGATGGTCTGATAGAATATTAAAATCTAAAAAAAAAAAAAAAATAAAAATAAAATCTTTTCCCTGTGTGCTTTTGAAAGGGGTGGAGCATGCTGGGGTCTTCCTTCCAGGTTGGGAAATTTGAGTGAGGCCAAGAGGTGACTCCAGGATGCCCTCTTCCTGTTTGTTGACAAGTCTGATCAATCTTTTGCTCTGTCTTTGACTGGGTCACACTCTTGCTCAGACCCTAGCCTTGACAATTTCCTACAGTTCATGTGTCAGGGTCCCTCCTGTCTCCAAAGCATCTGCTGGCTTGCTTTCTGCCCTCTCCTCACCCCTGCAAGCAGACAACTGATCAGTTCTTCCCTGCACCCCACTTCAAGATGGACAGGTTCTCCCCATAGTCCCCACCAAGGCTGCCCCTCCTCTTTTGTCATCTAGGTTCACACTCCCTCTTCTGCACTTCTGAAATCTGCAAGCTCTAGAAACCAGACTTGGAAAAAAATGAGCCTGATATAAACTGATTTGGCTGCAAATCTGGTCTGCCTGCCATGAGGTTATTTAAAGTCTTTATTATGTCTCTTACTGCTCATACATTTCACCACGGAAACTTTGCTGGGTTTAATTGAAGGTGCTGTCCCAGACCCTGCTGGGGTGTTACCTAGCGTCAGCATGGGCGTCACGTGACCCTTCAACCATCTGGAAAGCTCTGAAAACCCACACGTGTCTGACCTTAGGGTTTCAGGTGGAAGGCTGTGAATAATGACAGCCTGGGCGCCACCTCCCCCCTCCCCGCACATGTTTTATGTACTTATGACTTCTGGTCACAATCTCTAAAGTGGGCATTAGCCCTTCCATTTCACAAATGGGGATACTGAGGCCCAAGGTTACAGAGCTGGGAAAGTGGCTGAACCAAGTCCTTCCGAGTGCCCAGCCTCCCCCACTTTTTCCTTACTGAGTTCCCCTTCTTTCCCCTGGAGCTCCCTGCCCCCAACCCCATGCCTCCCTCATCTCTGTCCCTTGGATGCTTCTGGGACTTCTATATAAAATAATGCCAAATTTTGTTTGTTCACTTGGCAGTATTCATTGAGAGCTTCTCACACCTTAATGTGCACACAAAAATCTTAAGATGCTGGTTCTGATTTAATAGGGCTAGGTGTGATATTCTGCATTCCTAACATCTCCCAGTTGCTGTTGGACCTCACTTTGAGGAGTAAGGGGCTAGGGGATAGGTGGGGATACAGAGCTGAGTAAGACTCAGTCCCTGCTCTCAATATACTCATACACAAGAGCTCTCTATATGTACCTGATCAGGACATCAGGTCGCGGGGGCGGGGTACTATTATTATCCTCATTTGATGGCTGAGGAAACAAGCACAGAGAGATTAACTAAATTGCCCAAGGTTATACAGCTTATAGGTGACAGAGCCAGGATCTGAACCCTGTGAATCTGGCTCCAGAGCTCATGCTGTTAATTACTGCACAACACACACTTCGGAGAGATGGACCTTCTCAGTGCAGTGCAATGAGGCCATCGTTCTGGGCAGGACTGACAACAGTGGAGCACAAAGGGAGGACTGGGTTCCTTCTTCACAGGTAGTGAATCTTCAGGACAACTGGAACTCTTCCCTTTAAAATACATTATTTATTTATTTTTCAAAAGATTTTATTTATTTATTTGACAGAGAGATAGAGATCACAAGTAGGCAGAGAGACAAGCAGAGGGAGAGGGGGAAGCAGGCTCCCTGCTGAGCAAGGGCTCGATCCCAGGACCCTGAGACCATGACCTGAGCCAAAGGCCGAGGCTCAACCCACTGAACCACCCAGGCGCCCCTAAAATATATTTTTAAAAGATTTTATTTTTAAGCAATCTCTACAGCCTACATGGGGCTCGAACTCACAAACCCTGAGACCAAGAGTCACACTGCTCCATGGACTAAACCAGCCAGGTGTCCCTAGCTGTCTTCGCTTTAGACAGCCAAACCATTCTCTTTGGAAGTTCTTTCTGAAATGGATTGTGTATCTTCCTGCCGCACATAAATGAACCTTGTCTTGATAAATCCTCTTAATAAAGGGCACAATTATGATTATTAATGTTTATAACTGTTTTGAAACTTCCTTTCTCAAACTATCAGCTTTCAGTTTCTCATTCCTGTTCCTTTGCACGCTTCCAATATACTGGGTTGAGAATCCAAGTGACCGGCCACATTAGAATTACGTGTAAAGTAAGGGCATATAGGCACAGAGTGAGGCATATGCAGTTTTTTGTTCTGTTTTGCCTTTTGTTTTAAAGGCAAACATGCTTTAGCTTTTGTGCATGGAATTTATGAGATTCGGTTTGGTTACTTATTTACATATTTTTTGCTTATTTCCTGGTTCGTAGATGTGTCTTTGAGAGTTGAGTGGACTGGATAAGCCGCCTGTGTATCTGATTTTCAAGCTGGAATGTAATCAGACTCCCAGGGGAATTTTTCAAAGCTGCCGAGAAGTCCATTCTGGACTCTCCAGTGGGATGTGGGTTCTACGTTGTCGAAAAACTGCTTTTGGGAACCATCAGCTGCTATGGAGCACCTGCTGTGTCCTCCGTGTGCTGGGCACTATGGACGAGAAAACCCGTGAGCCCAGCCCTCATGTGTTAAAACATCGAGATGAATAGACAAGTTGAAACACATGGAGTCAGCTGAGGTTAGTTCACCTTCCAGCAGAGAGGGCTGGTGATAGCACTCCGGCAGTATCTGAGGACATCTGAGGGGGAGGGGAGGAGATGCCTCTTGGTGTGGTGAGAAAAGCTTGGATGTGGAGTCAGCAGCCTTGGCTCTGAGTATCTGCTCCCTGACCTGCCAGCAGACTCAGATCCCCTCAGTTTCCTCATCTGTGAAATGGGGATAAGCCACTCTCCCTCTCCGGGTCATCGTGATGACAGAATGGCTGGGAAGGCACCCCGTAAACTTTAAGTTGCTGTCCAGGTGTGTGCAGTGGACACGGGCCTTGCAGACTACAGGGGACACAGGCTGCCCGTGGTTACTTCCAGGGATGAGGTGTTATTAAAATTTCCTTTTTTTCTTTTTTTTTTAACTTTTATTTTATTTATTTATTTTTAACGATTTATTTATTTATTTGTCAGAGAGAGAGAGAGAGAGAGAGGAAGAGAGAGCACAAGCAGGCAGAGTGGCAGGCAGAGGCAGAAAGAGAAGCAGACTCCCTACTCAGCAGGGAGCCCAAAGTGAGACTCCATCCCAGGACCCTGGAATCATGACAGGAGCTGAAGGCAGCGGCTTAACCGACTGAGCTACCTAGGCGTTCCTTTCCTTTCTTTTTCTTTCTTTCTTTCTTTCTTTCTTTCTTTCTTTCTTTCTTTCTCTCTTTTTTTTTTTAAGATTTTATTTATTTATTTGACAGAGATCACAAGTAGGCAGAGAGGCAGGCAGAGAGAGAGGAGGAAGCAGGTTCCCTGCTGAGCAGAGAGCCAGATGCGGGGCTTGATCCCAGGACCCTGGGATCATGACCTGAGCTGAAGGCAGAGGCTTTATCCCACTGAGCCACCCAGGCGCCCCTTCTTTCTTTTTTTTAAAGATTTCTTTATTTGAGAGAGAGAGTGCATGAGCAGGGGAGTGGAGAGACAGAATCCCAAACAGACTCCAAGCCAAGCAGGGAGCCTGATGTGGGGCTCGATCCCACGACCCATGATTTCATGACCTGGGCCGAAACCAAGAGTTGGATGCTTAACAGGCTGAACCCCTCAGGCGCCCCATGAGGCTTTATAATAAAGTTGTGCGGGGAAGGTAAGGAGCCCAGGAGGCGGTCTCATCAGACAGAAAGTAGCCCTCTGGTACAACTGGGTCCTCCTTCTGGAATCCTTGGACACTTCTACCAAACATGGTCATGGACTCTACCTAATGTCTCCTGCTGCCTCCTGGCTTCCACCTCTTGGCTCCTGTCCACTGTCTTCTCCTCAAGTAGCCTTCACCTTCTGCCCACTTAGCAGTTCCTGGTTTTTTTAAGCATCCCTGGGAGGGGGAGCCGGCTTGGGAAGCCACTATCCAATCTAGAAGGCCCCCCTCCCCAGGCAGAATTTGAATGCTGAGCTGCCCCGCCCACAGGCCCCTCCTGCACATCCAGCCTGTAAATGGCTGCTTTGTGTCAGGCCAAATCTTGGCCGGGACCATGGTGGCCAGGGTGTGGGCTCCTGCGGCCCGGCTGTGGGAGGTTGCGCCTGTGGGGGCTGCGGCTGTGGCTTGCCCTCAGAGAGAATCGTGCAGACGGTCCATTGGAGAATGCAAGCTATTTTTATAGAAGGAGGACAGCACTAAGGTATGTCAGCTGGTTAGCAAACAGGACCTGCCTGTCATGTCTCATGTGCCACCCAGTGACCGCCAGCCGCGGGCCGAGCTGCACATTCCGGGAAGGTGGTCGTGCCCTCTGTGTCCGCTATCTGCAAGTTTCCCGGGTACACGACACTCTCTTCTCCACGGCCCCTGACCCCGGCCGCTGGCATTGCTGCATATGCTCCCTGATCCTGCCATTGAAACCTGCTTGCAGTATTTCCCCACGAGGATGCTCACCGCCGTGCTGGATAGAGCAGAGAAAAATTAGAAACAGCTCCTCTGTTAAGCAGAGCGGGGACTAGCTCATTGGGCTGTATTTGGGTCTATTTATGAGACAGTGAGCCGGTATACATTAAGAGTTAGGCAAACAAAGAATATTTAATGACGTGGTAAAATATTTTTTTAAATGCCGATTTGGCTTATTTATATGTGTGTATGCAAATGTGTTTGTGTACATTTATCTACACATACATAATTTATATGGGCAAAAACTAGAAGTTTTTCATAGAAAAAATAGTAGTGGTGGTTATTTTCAGGGTATATGAGCAAATTTTGTTTTGTTTTCTTATTTATGCTCTTCTCTTTTTCTACATTTTTACAACAAATGTGTTATTTTGTAATTAGGAAAAGAAAACATAACTATCATTAACCACAATAACCAACATAACTCTCATTAACCCCCCCACCCCAACTTGGCAAAACCCTAAACTGTGTCCTCAGAAAAAAAAACTTACAACACATTGTCTATTCCACGCTTTTAAAAGATTCATAGTTCCCATGAGGGAGTTATAGTTTCAGGGAAAATGAAGCTTTCTATTGAAGTTATGACATCCTAACGGTGGAATGTCCAGTGCCAGTGATCTCATAGGTGTTTGGAGGATAGCAAAGCCTCCTGGCTGCCTTGAAGTCAAAGCCCAGAGGCGTCCTCCTCTGGTTGTCCTCAAGGGGGAGGTTGTAAGGGTGGCTAGAGGTGGCGGAGGTAGAAGCATCCAGAGTGGACAGAGTCAGGACACTTCCTAGGCAGGGTACCTTGTTACCGATGTTAGAATAAAATGGATGTTTACATCATTATTGACAACAGTGACAGAGTTTTTGCTTTCCTTCCTGGGAAAATCCCTCCCTCCAAAGGGAAGAGGAGAGAAGGAGCCTTAACAAAGGCTATCAGACAGCCAGCACTGATGACTTTGGGTGTGTAGGGGAGGGGACAGTTGGGGGAGAGGAGAGGGCATTTGATTTTTTTTTTTTTTTTGAAGCAGGGAGGGGCAGCGGGAGGGAGAGAATCTCAAGCAGACTCAATGCTGAGCTGGGAGCCCAATGTGGGGCTCCGTCTCAGGACCCTGAGATCAGGACCTGAGCAGAAACCAAGAGTTGGAAGCTCTACTGACTCTACCACCACGAGGGTATTTGCTCTTTGATTTTTGTCCTTTTTAACAGTTAAAAAAGGAGCATTACAGGTGATTTTTATTTTGCGCATATGTGGTTTTTTTTGGTAGTCCTCAAATTTTTTTTTTTTTTGTCGTGAACAAGAGATGCTTTCGAATCAGGGAAGACATGTCATAATGAGAGGACCAAACAGATGTGGCTGGCCACTGCCCCCACCTGCAGGCCACCGCCTGCCCTCCCTGGAGGGCCAGTATGCTTGGGCTGGCAGCTGCTCACACTTGGTGAGAGGGTGGGAAATAGAGTGGAGAACAAAAAAGAAGCACTGGTCCTCTGCTCTGCTCGCTCCAGCCCCTCTGGACGAATCTCTGACCCCTGAGGGGCAGACCCAGTCGTCTCCCATCGATATGATGGCCTCAGCTATCTCCCCAAGCTTGACCTCTTCTGCGCTCCCTGCTCTGACCCAGCAGCTGAGCCTCCCTGCTTAGCTGGACTCCAGCCAGACCCCTTCTGACCAGCGCTTTCCTGGGGCTGGGAATGCCCCGGCCTTTCACTCACTGGCACATGGTACTTGGCTAAGTATTGATGCTGAAGCTACAGTCTCAAGAAAGGCACGTCCAGCCTTCACATGGTCTGTCCAGAGTTTATTTGGCCTTGGAGGTCAAGGCCTGCCCTCTGGGTCAGCAGGTGAGTGCTGCACACGATCACCAGAGAGCCTTGAGCGAGATAGGGCACCTGGCCCTAACTTTACAAGGCCGCCTGCAGAAGCATCACAGATTTCAGGGTCCTAAGACACCTGTTAAGTCATGCCTCCAGTAATTGCAATCCCAGCTGTGGGACCTTGAACGTGTCTGTCTGAGCTGTGCTTCCCTCCTCCTCTGTAAAATGGAGATGATAGAGATCTCTTTTGCCCAGGGATTCTGTTGGGAGCAAAGAGGTTGAAGTACGTGAAAAATGCTTTGCGAGCTAAAGTGCTTAAATCGTATTTTCAGGGAAGACCCTTTCTGGCGCTTTGAGAAGTTTGAAAAACTCAGCTAGTTCTCAAGTGTTGGTTCCCCACTAACTATATGTGCTCAGTACTTGACTTAATTCCCCTAGCAGGTCAAGAAATAGAAGATCTCTGTAGCTTCTCACCAAGGAATTTCTGCACAATTTGGGGAAATGGAACACTCACATGAAAAGTCTTCTTTTTTTTTTTTTTTAAAGATTTTATTTATTTATTTATTTATTTGAGAGAGAGCATGCGTGAGGTGAAGGGCAAAAGGAGAAGCAGACTCCCCACTGAGCAGGGAGCAGGATGAGATCCTGGTACTCTGGGATCATGACCTGAGCTGAAAGCAGACACTTAACTGACTGAGCCACCCAGAGGTCCTGAAAAGTCTGTCTTCTTTCTGTCAGTGACCGGCAACTTGAATCTGGAGACCCTCCCCCGGTCATGAGTGTGGGGCAGCACGAGCCCCAGTTTGAAGGTAGACAAACCTGAGCACAAATGGGTTTCTTTACCTCAATAAATTCCAAGAGACTGTGGATAAGTCCATTTCTTTCACTGGGCTGCAATTTCCTAGGCTGTGAAAAAGAAATGCCTGCCACATTAAGTCAGGGTAAGGGTGAAAATAACGCATTTAGAGGGCCTAGCACAGTCAGTATCATAAATATCTCCAAAGTGAGGAAATTAGCAAGGTTCCCCCCTGCTTTTAGTTTATTTTTATAAACTTTATTTATTTTTAAAGATTTATTTATTTATTTGAGAGAGAGCACAAGTGCTCGGGGTTGAGGCAGGGGCAGAGGGAGAGGGAGAGAGTGAATCACAAGCAGACTCCCTGTTGAGCGTGGACCCCCCCCCCACACCCCCAATGCGGGACTTGATCTCACAACACTGAGATCACGACCTGAGCTGAACCCAAGAGTCAGATGCTCAACTGACTGAGCCCCCCCACGTACCCCTAATTTATTTTTAATTATGGTTAACACACACACACACACACACACACACACCAAACACGTAAAATTTACCATCTTCAGCATTGTAAGTATACAGTTCAGTAGTGTTAAGTACATTCATGTTATTGTGCAATAAATCTCTAGAACTTTTTTATCTTGTGAAACTGAAACTCTAAACCCATTCAACAACAATTCCCCATTTCCCCTCCTCCCCCCAGCCCCTGCTAACCACCATTCTACTTTCTGTTTCTGTGAACTTGACCAACTTAGCTACCTTCTGTAAGCGGAATCATGGAGTGTTTGTCTCTTTGTGTCTGGCTTACTTCACTTAGCTTAATGTCCTCAAGGTTCATCCATGCTGCAGGAGGTGACAGGATTCCCTTCCTTTTGAAGGCTAGGTAATATTTCATTGTATGCATGGACTGCCTTTTGTTTATCCAATCATCCTTGGTGGACGTTTGGATTACCTTATCCTCTTGGTGGAATTGAGGATAACACTGAAAAACCATGGGTATGCAAATACCTCTTTGAGACCCTGCTTTCAATTCCTTTAAATAGATATCCAGAAGTAGGATTGCTGGATCATACGGTAGTTCTGTTTTTTATATTGTTTGAGGACCCTCCAGACTGTTATCCCTAGTGGTTGCCCCATTTCACAATCCTGCCAACGGTGCACCATGGTTCCAATCTCTCCATATCCTTGCTGATGCTTGTGACGTTCTTCTTTTTTTAAGAGTAGCCATCCTAATGGGTGTGAGTAACAGGTTCCCTTTTTATAAACTATTATAATTTCTTCTCACTGCTCCAACAAGGCTCTTATTGAGTCTGATTACAAGATTGACCCAGTATTGGTCAAGCGAGTGTGTTTTCTTTGTCATCCTTGGAGAACCAAGCAAAGTGGGGCCAGGACACCAATGCTTTTGACCTGCCAAGAGCTGCTGTCACCAGTGGCCTGTGGCTTTAGAGGTACACACGTGAGCCGTGAAGGCAGGCCAAGCCTGCCGCTATCTTTGCTTTGGCTCAAAGATGCCACAAAAGAAACAAAGTCCTCTCAGGGGGCCACATCCCCTCATGTGGCCCCTGTCACCTTTCTCAGTGGCCTCTCACCACTGTACTCCTGACATCTCTCTCAAGGTGAAGAAATTTGGTGAGGAAATTGTTGACAAGTTCAGAGCCGGGGCTGTTTGGCTCTGTTGAAGGAGCTTTGCGGGGCCTCAAGGCATGACTGAGGGCCAAGTAAAGAGGCGGCCTGCCTTGGTGTGCTGAGCAGGAGGAGCCCATGCTTGGGAAGCTGGATGGAAAGTTTGGGTGCTGCCCAGAAGAGACAAACAAGAGAAAATTCCAGATGGGGGGCCCTGCCGAAAGAGAACGTAAGCTGGTTGTGCAGCTGAGCTGGGTCAGCGGTGTCTCCCCAAAAGAGATGGCGTCCTCAGCGGTCAGTGCATGGCTTGGAAAGCGAGATGAGATCAGGATTCAAACACGACCAGCTCCACCACTTACTCAATGTGCGGTCTTGGGCAAGTTATGGAACTTCTCCGAATCTCAGTTTCCTTATCTTTAAAATGGAACTATTTGGGGCACCTGGGTATCTCAGTTAAGTGTTTGCTTTCAGCTCAGGTCATGATCTCAGGGTCCTGGGGTCGAGCTCAGTGACGGCCTCCCTCCCTGCTTCTCCTCTCTCATTCCTCCTGCTTGTGCTCTCACTCTCTCTCCCAAATAAATAAATAAAATGTTAAAAAAAAAAAAAAAGAGTGAAAGCCCTAGGGTTTGACAGACGTTGGTTAAAAGCCCAGATCTGCTACCTGTTAACCGTGAGACTGCAGACAAGGCTGTTTAGTTCCCTGGGTCCCAGTCTACTCATCTGTATTTCTTTTCTTTTTTTTTTTTTAAGGTTATTTATTTATTTATTCGAGTGAGCAAGAGAGAGAGCACAGGCTGGAGGAGGGGCAGAGGGAGGGGGAGAAGCAGGCTCCCTGCTGAGCAGGGAGCCCGAAGCGGGGCTCGATCTCAGAACCCCAAGATCATTACCTGAGCCGAAGGCAGCCGCTTCACCAACTGAGCCACCCAGGTGACCCTCTACTCATCTTTAAAATGGGGATGACAAGTGGCAATGATAATGCTTGTCTCTCCAGGCTGATATAGGCATCAGGGAAGGATTGCACAGAGCTGGGCACCACACACAGGTGTTTTCATTCAACGTGTTGGTGACATGCCTACTGTGTGCCAGCACTGTGCTGGGGACAGGTGATCAAGGGTGGATCAGACACCACCCTGCCTTCAGAAAGTTATACTTTAATGGACAAAACAGACAAGGAAACAGCTCATTTCAATACTGATCTGGAGTGGAGAGGGTTGGGATTTGCAAAGCACCTTTAGGTAAAATAAAGACGTTTCTGATCAAAGCACGGCAGAGCTGATGAAGAGGGGACATTACTTCCAGTCCCGTTCCAATGCCACCTGTTCTTCTGGACTCCGGTTGGACTTTTGGGCATGGGAGGAGCCCTGCATTCTCCTCTGTCCATTCCAGCTTCCCAGTATAAATAGGAGTACAAGGCTTTGAAACCAGCCCGGTGTCTGTTCCAGCCCGGAGAAGAGGTTCTCTAGAACTTGGGAATGGACAGATCTGCTGGGGAGCTAGCATTCTGGAATGAAGATGCCATCAGCGTGAGGGCAGCAGGGGTGGGCTGTGATACTGGAAGATGGTTGGCCTGGCGTCTGGGTGTCAGGAGGGAAGGCAGTCGTCCTGGTCAAAGGGCCTCCCGAGAGACCCACCACCCATGGCTTGGTGCCTTGTTTTCTCTGGAGGAGTGTCCCGCCTCCCAACCGGCTGAGAGCTGGTAGGAGCCGTGGCGTCAGCTCTCGGTCACGGAGCGCCTTTCACCCACCCCCTTGAGGCCCAGCACACGCATAGAGCCTGTGGGTCCCCAGGTTCCTGTGTTCTCAGGCTGATAGCCTCCTGACCTGGGGTGCAAACCAGAGACTTGACACGTGAGCCTGACACAGTGTCTGTGGCCGAGAAGTTCTCTTGTCAACCCAGACAGAAGAGGAGAGAATCAGAGCTTGGGATGGGGGGGCCCTGGCTGAGCCCAAAGGGGCAGGAGACGGGCCTGGGAGTGTCACTAACCCCAGCAGCTGGGCCAGCCGTTCTCCCCCTCATTGAGAGGGAGGCTCCAAGACTCAGCCGCCTGGTTTCTCCTCCTCCACTAGGCCTGTCACCGTTTCCACACGCAGCAGTGTCTGTGGGGGTGGAGGCTTTTTCCAGACATGTATTTAAGTGAGGAGAGAAAACAAGGCGAGTCACCCAGGATTTGCCAAGTCAGTAGGCAGGAACCCAACCCGGGAAGCCAAAAATAAGACACCGATGAGGGTCACCCCGCGCTCCTGAGTGGCAGACGGTTCCCAGCCCGTGCGGAACGCTCTGTAATCACACTTTTGTTTGAGGACAGCTCTTGATCCCAGGGCATCGGTCTCCTGGTCCGAAGGTAGCAGATCCCTGAATGTGGGCAGTGAGTTATGGTGACTCAGGAAAATTCACAAGGACACAGGGAACACCCCCGAAGTCATCTGGGGACATGCCCTGGTTCCCCCTGCCGGTCAGGGAGCCAGGAGTTCTGGTCCCCATTGTACAGGAAGAATTTCTGAAGTTTTTTCTGGAACTTTGGCAGAATTCTGTGGGATCTTTCAGAGGAAGTGTTAGACCTTGGGTGTTTTTCTGTGGGAAATTACTAAAAAATTTTCACCTTTACATCTACTTATGAGTTCTCTTTACCCTGATGGAGCTTTTGTCACTGCTGTGAACAATACTCCTGAAAGCAAATTATGACAGTAATAACAAGAGCTAACATTTATTTAGCTCCTATAACATGCCAGGTCCTGATCTCTCCATGTATTTTTGTGTTCCATCATATTTAAGGTTTCATCAGTCTTCAAATTCACTATTATTGATGCACCTACCACTAAAGAATGCTGCTGGCTCAGTCAGTGGAGTGTGTGACTCTCGGTCTGGGAGTTGTGAGTTTGAGCCCCATGTTGGGTGTAGAGATTACTTAAAAATAAAATCTTTAAGAAAATGATGCTGGTAATTACTCCATGTCATGTCATTGATTCCCTGATTCCAGAAATGTTAAAATGGGAATCTTAGGATTAATGAAATACAGTAACTAATTCTTAGCTGTCATCCTTGCTTTACAGGTAGGTAAACTGAGGAACAGAGAGGTTGAGCCAGCCTGCCCTGATGTCACATAGCAAGTATGTGGTGGAAATGGGATTTTAACCCAGAGTCAGGCTCATAACCACTGTGCTATATTGCATCTGAGGAAGTAGTAGCTGTCCATGGGTGGATAGACAGAAGGACACAAAAAAGAGGGAAAAAGGAGGAGTCTACCCTCTACTTCTTCCTCCTCATCATTCCAGGGCCAGTGTTGATGTCCCTTTTAAATCCTTCTCCTAGGAATGCCTGGGTGGCTCAGTCAGTTAAGCATCTGCCTTCGGCTCAGGTCATGATCCTGGGGTCCCGGAATTGAGCACTGCATTGGGCTCCCTGCTCATCGTGGAGTCTGCTTCTCCCTCTCCCTCTACCCCTCACTCCGCTCATGTTCTCTGTCTCCCTCTGAAATAAAAAAATAAAATTAAAAAAAAAGAAAGAAGAAAAGAAGAAAAACTTCTCCTAGATCTTGATCCTCCTCTCATTCCCGGCGTCTAACATCCTGGTTTTGTCCTTCCTCACCTCTCTCTTGCACCTGCTTGGACTATTGCAGTAGCCTGTAAGCTGTCACCCTCCTCCAATTCCCCCCACACTCAACACAAACTGAGTCAGTGTCATCTTCCAAAAATGTGAATCTAATCTTGTCACTCTGTTCCAAAACCTCTGAGGGATCCAAATCCTGGTGAGCATTTGTTCATTCACTCTTCTGTTTCAACACCTACTCTGTTGGGCTCAGAGGATATAAAGGTGAGCAAACCCCAGCATGGGCCACGGCCAAGGTCTCATGGGGAGGAAAGATCCCTCAATCAGATATGACCGAGTGTGAAAATGCTTCATCAGAGGCGTGTGGGGCCCATGGGAGGAGCATCTACTCTGGGATCTCAGGGACCACTTCATGGAGGATGAGTGGGAGTTCACCAGGCAAAGGATGGCAAGGATTCCCAGGCAGAGAAAACAGCATGTGCAAAGGTCCAGAGGTGAGAGAGGGGTTGTAGCAGAGTGTCAGTTGGGGTATGTTCCAGATTAGTACAGAAAGACAGACTTTTGGGGCAGACAGCTGGGCAAGGTTGGCCTTCCCTTTCTTGCTTGGCCTCTGCTCCCTTTTCTTCCTTTCCCCACAACATCCCTCTTCAGTAGGTATTTATTTCCCAAACAAGCATCTTCCTCTTCACACATCCTCCACAGGCAGCAGTGCTCAGCTCAGCAAACTCATCCTTCCAGACCCTTCCCAGGGAAAACAATCTCTGACCCTTCACTTTGCTCTGGGGAGCTGGTCTTGGGTTCCACTGGCAGGAGGGTGAGGGTGGGAAGTTGGAGAATTTTTACAGAATTCAGTTGAGTAAAAGCCAAAGTTCTTTTAAAGGCCTACAAAAGCCTGCACAGTCTGAACTTCCCTTACCTCTTTGACCCTGTCTTCCACCACTCTCACCTTGGCCAACTGCTTCAACTAGGGTGGTCTCCCTGCTGTTCTTTCAATAAGTCCCCCACCCCCACATTCCTACCCCAGGTCCTTTGCACTTGCT
Source organism: Lontra canadensis (assembly GCF_010015895.1). Classification (NCBI taxonomy): domain Eukaryota; kingdom Metazoa; phylum Chordata; class Mammalia; order Carnivora; family Mustelidae; genus Lontra; species Lontra canadensis. The sequence continues at coordinate 11,328,691 of NW_022631017.1, forward strand.
GTTCCTGGTATACCTTTTTCCCTTCCTTATCTTCATCTTCACCAGATTTTGCTGGAATATCACCTTCTCAGAGAGCTTCCCCAGAATCCCCTGTTTAAAACTGCAACCTCCATCTCATACTCTTTCCTGCCTTTTCTCCCTAGCACTCACCATCTTCAAGAACTTGCGTGATTCACTTATTTATTTGTTTACCGTCTGTCTTTCTCCACAAGACTGTGGCTTCCAGAAGGGCAGGGATTTGGGTCTGCCTGGTTCACCTCATATTCTCAGCACCTGGCACTGCGTCTGGCATACAGTAGGTCCTCAATCAATATCTGTTGGTTGAATGAATGAATTCTGAGCTCTGTGTGCCAGGCAGGCTCTGCCTCAGGTGCCATGGAGGACAGCAGGCTGATGGAACGAGTTCTCTGCCCCTGCGAGGGGGCCGGCCGAGCTGGTTCTGGCGGGCAGTGGGACAGGTCCCTGACAGCCAGGTGAGTCCTGGGTGAGTCACCACTAATGAGATGGTGAGGGCCACGCCAAGCTGCTTCCCACACGGGCGGCGGACAGGTCACTGCCTGTCGCCAGGAAACTCCTTAATAAGGATTGAACAGGACCCCGGGCTGAGGCTGGAGGAAGTGCCTGCCTCCCTTTGAGACCCCACCCATTCCTGAGGACTGAGTCGGCTCACCTGGGCTCCCCCACCCCTACGCCGAGGCCAGACGCTAGTTTCTCAACCTTGGCTCCAAGATTTCCTTCCTAAAAGGAGTTTCGCTCCTTGCGTCCCACACCCCTCCTGGGCCGGGCCTGTTTGTCAGTTAGCCCTGTCTGGGTCACTGAGCCTGCAGAGGGAAGGCAGCTGGGCCTGGCTGGACCCCCCGGCCGCCTGATGAGTGGGTCAACCACCCAACTGCCCAGAGTTGATTAAGCATGGTGGGGAGGGGGTCTATGGGTGCTTTTCATATCTGACTGGAGAGTGTGAAGTGGTCCTCCTGACCGCATCCCACCTGCCCCCACCGCCCCCCCCCCCCCGAGCCGTGGGCCCACCAGCGTGCCTCACTGAGCCCAGGCAAGGAGACTGCCCCAGGGCAGGGCATCGATCTCCACAAGCCTCCATTTCCTCATCTGTAAAGTGGGGCAAAGCCTCTTGGCCCGTGGGCGGCTGCAGGGCCAGGATGAGATCATGGGGAGACAGAGCGAGGAATGCAGGTGGGGAGCCAGGCCTCCGCCCAGCAGCCCAGAAGATGTGGCTGGTGTGGCAGATGTCTGGGGCCAAAGCTGCCCGGGCCCCGTCCCAGGGAGAAGGCAGCCTGTCCCTCAGTCCCTCCCTTCCTCTCAGGTCAGGGTCCTTAAGGCACCGGCATGGCCCCCTGCCCCAGAGCCCAGAGAACCTGGCCCCAGCCTGTGTCTAGGTCTGAAAGCCCCACCCTCATTCCTTCACTTCACAGTGAAGCATCTAGAGCTTCAACGACGTATTTATTGGTCAGTTACCAGATGTCCAAGGGGCACTAGTCGGCGGCTGGGTACGGGACAGGTAGGTGAGTGCAGATATGGGGGTACACAGGGCGGGGGGCCGACAGTCTGCTCGGTGCACCGTGCTCACACATGCCAGCAGGACACTCATTCCCACACATCTCTGTGGAGGGGTCCACCAGTGCTCCGGGGACGGGGAGGCTCGGTGTTGGGCAGAGCTCGCAGGGGAGGGGCAGGCTGCGCATGGTTGCCTTGTGCTTTGCTGACCCACATTTGTCATGTAATCCTCAGCTGTGGGATGCCGGCCTCGCTGGCATCATCCTGCCCATTTTATGGATGACAAATCCAAGGTCCGAAGAGGTGAATTGATTTGCTCAAGGCCTCAGTGATTCTGAGTGGCAAGGGCCCATCTAGAATTCCAGTTTCCTAGCTCCCATGCAGAGGTCTCTTGTGCCCCGTCCCGAATTTCTTCCTTTCCTCACGCATTCATTTGGGTGGCAACGTTGCACAGGGTCTTACTATGTGCGGGGCTCTGTCCACAAGCTGGCGTTGGGGAGGCAGCAAGCAGACAATAATCAGGAAAGTGAGCGGTACTCCCAAAGGAACATGACATGGGGTAAGGCAACAAAGAGCGGCCAGGGTGCTATTTGGGGCCATGTGGTTAGGGCAGGCCTTTCCAAAATAAGTCATATTTGCTTATGGTTGTTTTCCAAGATGACATTTGAACAGAGGAGCCCTGAGGGTATTTGAGGAAATGTGCTGGGCAGAGAGAACAGCAAGTGCAAAGGCCCTGAGGCAGGAGTGTGCATGGGGTGTTCTGAGGAGCACCACGAAGTCAAGTAGGTAAGGGGGGGAGTGATAGGGAGTGAGCTCAGGGAGGCCATGGGAGTGGAGGAGGCACAGATCCTTAAAGGCCTCTATGGGTCATAGTAAGGTCTTTGCTTTTACCCCCAATGAGATAGGAGCCACTGGGGGGTGTTGAGCTGAGGTTTTAAAAAGATCTGTCTGGGAGCGCTAGGTTTTAAAAAGATCTGTCTGGGAGCGCCTGGGTGGCTCAGTGGGTTAAAGCCTCTGCCTTCAGCTCAGGTCATGATCCCAGGGTCCTGGGATTGAGCCCTGCATTGGGCTCTCTGCTCCGTGGGGATCCTGCTTCCCGAGCTCTCTCTCTCTCTGCCTGCCTCTTTGCCTGCTTGTGATCTGTCAAACTAAAAAAAAATCTTAAAAAAAAAATAAAATGATTAAAAAGATCTGTCTGGCTGCTGTGGGGAAGAGACTCCAATGAGGCAAGAGTGGGGAGTGGGCAGGGAGACAGTGACAGGACTGCTGTGGTCACCCAGGCAGAGATGGGCCAGGTTGGTAGCAGTGGAGTGGGGAGAAAGAGTCACATTCAGGACATTCTAAAAGTATTTCTTTTTTCTTTTCTTTTCTTTTTTTTTTTTTTTTTAAGATTTTATTTATTTATTTGACAGACAGAGATCACAAGTAGGCAGAGAGGCAGGAAGGGAAGCAGGCTGTCTGCAGAGCAGAGAGCCCGATGCGGGGCTCGAGCCCAGGACCCCAGGATCATGACCTGAGCCGAAGGCAGAGGCTTTTAACCCACTGAGCCACCCAGGTGCCCCTAAAAGTATTTCTAATAGGGGCGCCTGGGTGGCTCAGTCGGTAGCTCAGGTCATGATCCTAGTGTCCTGGGATCGTAGTGGGATCAAGCTCCGCATGGGTCTCCCTGCTCAGCGGGGAGCCCGCTTCTCCCTCAGCCGGCTGCTGCCCCTGCTTGTGTTCCCTCTCTCTCTCTCTCTGTGTGTCAAAAGTAAATAAAATATTAAAAAAAAAAAAAAAAAAAAAAGACCTCCACTGAGACTGTTGCCCTGTCCTTAAATTCATGTTTCCTAAGCGCTTTCATGGCAAAGGACCAGATGACTGCTACATCAGGCAGACACAGTATCACACATGAGGCATGGAAACATGAAGAAGAAGTAATCGGTTGGCAGTGATGGTCTCTGAGTGACCGGATTTTGGATCGCAATTCCCATCTCTTCTTTATGCCTTTCTGCATTGTACTGATGCTCTCAGATGGACATGCATCACCTTTATGATAATTTGATTCAAAAGCTGTATTAAAAAAAGAGAAAGGAAATGTGAGTTCTCAGAAGCCCAGGAAGCACAGCGACGGCCAAGCCGGGAGCAGAGAACAAATTGACCCATCCCTTCAAGGGAGAGAGGTAGTGGCCATGTGGTGCTTGGCCGTCCTCACATCTGGCAGGGGGGCCCCGGGTCTTACCTCCTCCAGGGTGACTGCTCAGCGCTGGAGGAGGGAACAGAGCCAGGTCCAGAGCCCCCCACCCAACCAACCTCTTCTTACTGCCCAGGTCACCCTCCTCCCTCCCTGGGGCCCCTGTAGCCCATAGCCTGGGAGCATCCCAGACCCAAGGGGATCTCAGAGTGTGGTCTCCAGACAGCAGCAGCAGCCTGTTAAGCATTGCAAACTCAGAAGTCCCACCTTAGACCTGCTGAATCTGACCCTCGGAGAGGAGCGCCCAAGCCATGTGTTTTGTTTTTTTTTTTTAAGATTTTATTAATTTATTTGACACAGAGAGAGAGAGATCACAAGTAGGCAGAGAGATAGGCAGAGAGAGAGAGAGGGAAGCAAGCTCCCCGCTGAGCAGAGAGCCCGATGTGGGGCTTGATCCCAGGACCCTGAGACCATGACCTAAGCTGAAGGCAGAGGCTTAACCCACTGAGCCACCCAGGCGCCCTGCCATGTGGGTTTTAACCTTCCAAGGTTACTTTCAGAACTGCTGCCTTGCAACCCCACTGTGGCCCATGTTTTACACTGATTCTCTCATTCACAAATTGGCACAATTCCCACTTCACGAAGAAATGAGTTCAGAGAGGGTGGGGGACTTGCCCAAGGTCACACAGCCAGCCAGAAGCTGAGCTGGAACTTTCAGCCCATGCTTTTATCTTAACCTTTCTGCCTTGCAGTTGCTTGGACCTCAGGCTCTCCTGTGAGGTCCGGCTTGGCATGAGGCCTACAGAGGGCTGTGGCCCCGCGCTGAACCGGAGTTTGGGCGCTGTGGCGTCAGGGCCCTGGCTACTCAGCCGGAAGACCAGACTGATTCCCCGTGAGACCCAGCAGCCCTGGTCCCCGCCCCGCCCCCTCCCCCCACCCCACCCCCGCCCCTGACCGTGGGATAAAGGAGGCTGCTCTGGGCGCCTGCTGCGGGCCCCTCTGTGATGACAGCCGGGCTGGTCAGGGACGACAGACCCTGCAGCGGAAGGGCGCAGCGCCACCTGCTGGCCCAAAGCGCACCGTCGTTGATGCTGGCATATACACGCAGGGACCCACAGACACACCTCTCGGGGACACCATGACAGGCGTGCACGTGCCTCCTCCCACTGCACGTGGGCGTCCACATCCACACGTGGATGTCTAGGCCTGTGGGCACGTGGGGCTCTCAGCCACACGGCCTGGCAGCTAACACTAAATTCCCTCGTTTATTCATTTATTCCCTCCCAGAACCTTTCCTGAGATACGCGAAGCCCCCTTATGCTGTCCCTTAGGATCCTACAGGCTGGGTGATGGTCAAGAGACTAGAGATCACAAGATGTTGTGGTGCAGCCAGTGAGGTCCCAAGGGCAGCCCCTAGACCATTTGAACTGGGATGGGGAGCAGGGAAGACTTCCCTAGGAAATCCATGCCCTGCTAAGTCTTATGTGAGCTGGAGATAGCTGGGTGATGGAGGCAGGGGCTCATCAGATCAGAGCTCAGAGGAGGAGCTGGAGAGGACAGCTGGGACCCTTGGCAAAGAGTCTTACACACAGGCCACCGAGCCCGGACTCTGTCCTCCCGGCAGTGGGAAGCTGTACAAGGTTTTCATCAGGGGCCTTCTGGCCAAATTCTGGTGCGGTATCATATGGACGCATTTGTACGAAAGCTTAGGACCTGAAGCTGTCCTCGGCTTCTCCTGGGGCTAGGCCTGGGATGTGATCTGTGCCTGCGTACAGTTTCTTGTTGCTGTAGCAGCTGCCCCTGGGTATGTCTGAGAGGGGGAGAGGCACCCCAGTCTCCAGAGAGAAGTCTATGTCCAGTCTAGAAATGAATGGGGCAAACAGAAGTCGCTGTTAAGTCAGGCATCCCTGTGTGACCACTACCTGCCCTTTCTCTACCCGGTAGGTCATCTGAGATAGCACTCAGATGATAGGTCTGGTCTCTTCCAGAATGTCACTCCCTGTGCTCACTGGGTACCCCCAAGGCCCTTACTGGAGAGTCAGTGTTTCTTTGAGGGGTGGGAACGAGATGGATGAGTTTTGACAGGTGGTGAGTATAGTAGGGGACCTAGAGCACAGACATAACGGCGATTTGGTTAAGAGGCTGGGGAGGGAGTGGGCAGTGGGGAGGGAACCTGGCAGCTGAGAGGGAGGGGAACAGCGTGAAGATCCCCGGGAAGGGGTGGTGGTTGGTGCTGGAGAGAAAATGTTGGCAGCTCCCCAGTCCTGCTCAGGAGCCTAACCAAAGGCCATGACTTTGTCAATGGCTTGTTTTCCACCAGAGTGGCCCTCGGCCTGGCCCCCGGCCTGGCCCCCAGCCTGGCCCCCGGCCTGCGGTTTTCCTCAGTAGAGAAGCAGTGGCAGCTTCCGAGAAACCCCACCAAGGCTTTCCTGTCAGGGCAACTCCAAGTTCCTCTTACTGAGGAAGGGGAAGTGGTGGAGTTTCTCCTAAGGGCTTTCAGTTTCTTTCTAAGAAGCCGGAGTGTCCCAACCTGAGGGCCCTTGGCAGAGCCAGATGTTAAAGGGAGAGACCTTTTGACTTCAGGAGCTTTCCCACCTCAGTTCCAACCAATGCTCGTTTGTTGGCCTGATACCGGAAGTTCCAGAAGAGGAAAGTGAGGACGTGTGTTTTGCAGGTCCTTTCCCACGACCCCTCCTTTCTTCCTCCTCAGGGACGCAACCCCAGGCTCCCTCCCGGCTCCCCCCGACAGGCACAAATGTGGCCCGCCTTCCCTCAGGGACACCAGCATAGGAAACTTACCTCCTCAACCCTCCAAGCCAACCTCTTCTGAGTCCTGCTTCCTCAGGGCTCTGCTGGGCAACTGAAAAATCTAGCCCCCATGAACTGACAGATGACGTTAGCTGAATGCCGACTCTGGTCCAGGGGATATGCCCATTTTAGAGGCCCAAAGCTTCATGAGGTCAAACTGTGGGAGCCCAGAGAACTGAGAGAAGCCTTCTCAGGAAGACCCACTTGCTTGGGGGGTAAAGCAAAAGCCCTCACAGTATTCAAACAATAGCCACCATTGATGGGAAGCCAAGCATTCGGTATTAATTTCCTCCTGTATTACCCACAGTGACCCCCTGATGAAGATACCGTCACAATCCCTGAGGTCAAGCCACCTGCCCAGCTCACAGCCCACCAGCCCATTCTTCCCGGTAGACCTCTTCTCAGAAAGGCGGGGAAAGAAGGCTATCAGGCCCTCTTGGCTGGAAAGATCCCGTGGCCGATATCCCGATGATTCTCCCAGCAGCAACTGCCTCTCTGAGAGGTGAGGCGCAAGCCACTGAATGAGGCACGCCTTCCCAGCGCTAGCGTGGCTGGGGACTGTCCCCAAGGTGAGAGGAACTCCTGTGGCCCTCTTTTATTTTCCTCTCACGGGCATCATTCTTTGCCAGCACATGCGTTATGGGGACAGTGGGGGGAATTCCCCCAAACCGCGATGCTGTTCCATTCAAAAACATTTGCCTGGAGGTCCGCTGCTGCGTGACTCACACACACACTGGTGAGGTGGCAAGGAAATTCGCAGCCGCTGGTCGGAAGGGCCTGACGCAAACGAAAAGAGGATGCTCAGAGGGTGGCCAGGTTTAGTAAATAAAAATACAGGATGCCCAGTTACATTCGATTTTCAGATAAACAACAACATTTGGGATATCCTTATACTAAAAAAAAAATGTTGTTGATCTGAAATTCAAATGTAACCGGGCATCCTGTTTTGTATCTGACACGCAGCACCTGGGGCAAAGTCCCCGCCTTCCCTGAGGTCCCAGCGGGGTGCTGTTGAGAGTAAGAGACAGCACAGCTGGGAGAAAACCACTGGCCTGGGATGACAGCAAAGCCGGGACTTGCAATGGTCAGAGAAGGGTGGAAAGACCCTGCTTCAAGGGTTCCTCCTGAGTAATTGCAAAATCTCAATCTTAGCCTAGGGCAGAGTTCTGTGTTCAAATTCCACAAAAATATAGGAGTGCTCCTGAAGAGGACTGGCCTTTCTCTGGACTCCCGTTTTCTCATCTCTGTAATGGGGGGGGGGGTTGGATTCTATGATGGCTAAGGACTTCCTAGCCCTTGGCTTTTCCAGCCCAGGAGAAATCTGCTGGAAGGAAGAGAAGGCACAAGGTCACCAAGGAGCAAGTTTATGGAGGAGGAAGAGGCCAGCTCTGCTGGGAAAATGGGCAGGCCTCTTGCCCTCCAACTCTGAAAGGAGGTTGGGGCTTTGCAACTGGACACTGGGTGCCTGGGGGGCTCCTCTTGGGTCAGGCACACCCAGTGCATGCTGAACCTCCTTGGAAGGGGTCCTGGGGACCACCAACAAATGTGTCCATCGCTGTGGTGCCCAGGACCAGCCAGCTTTTCAAACATCCAGGGAAACACCTGAGCCACAGCGAGGATTGTTACTGGCACCAAAACGAGAAAAGCATATTGTAAAGAAGAAATGATTAAATGTCTACAAAATGTTAACTAGATAATTGCAACCCACCTTCTACAGTTTGTGCAATTTATGTGTAATGTGACACGTGGATGCATTTGAATGCATTTGAGGGATGTGGGCTTTGAGAGTAAGAAGGCCCAGGGCCTTTACTATTATTTTGGGCGGGTTTTTTTTTTTTTTTTTTAAGATTCATTTATCTGTTTGAATGAGAGAGAGGCTGTGAAAGCAGTGGGAGGGCGGAGAAAGACAGGGAGAGAATCAGACTGTGCTGAGCGCAGAGCTTAATGTGGGGCTAGATCCCACAACCCTGAGATCCTGACTTGGGCAAGAATCAAGAGTCAGGCACTGAACTGACTGAGCCACCCAGGCACCCCAAGAATGCCCAGGGCCTTTAGAGCCCCACGAATGGCAGTCCCTGGGACGTCATGTTCCCTCCAGACCAGCTACTGTACTCCAGGATCTGATGGTGGTGTGGGATGAACTTCTGCAGACAGGCCCTCTGGGGATGGAGGTGGTGGACAGGTCCAGGAAGGCTCCCTCTGGGAGGAGTGTCAGGGTCCCACATGGTCCCTGGAGAGGGTACTGGCAAGATCCTGTGGGGGCCTCAGGGCCGGGCTGCCCCTCCATGTAGGGCTGCAGCCTTGGCAGGGAAATGGAGGCCGCATCTCGAACCCCCAGGCTGGATGGATGCCAGGATTATTTCTGGGCCTCTGCCTGCTGGAAAGGCCAGGGATGCCAATGTGTAGCCAGCAGAGGTGGCACTAAGGGGCGAGGGGGGCCCCAATAATCACCATCAGCTCTGTACCTCAGAGCTACTAGCAAAGATCATAGTCTTCACTATGGACAATGGGCATTTTCTCAACCTTACGTAAACGTGTATCTGTAGGAAACTTGGTGTATTAGTTTGCCAAGGCTGCCATAACAAAGAACCACCACCAGGGTGATTTAAACAACAGACATGAATTTTCTTACCACCCTGAGGCTTGAAGTCTTAGATCAAGGTAATAGCAGAGCTGGTTTCTACTGAGGCCTCTCTTCTCCTCCCTGGGTTTTCAGACAGTCCTCCCTTTGTGCCCGTCTGTGTCCTCATCTCTTCTTCTTCTTTTTAAGATTTTATCTATTTATTTGTCAGAGAGAGAGAGTGTACAAGCAGGGGAAGCAGCTTGCAGAGGGAGAAGTAAGGAGCCCAATGCGGGACTCGATCTCGGGACCCTGGGATCATGACCTGAGCAGAAGGCAGATGCTTAACCAAGCGTCTCTCCTCTTCTTCTAAGTATACCTGTCATATTGGATTGGGGCCCACCCATATGACCTCATTTTACCTTAATTACCTATTTATTTGCTTATTTATTAAAAGAATTTATTTATTTAAAATTTTTAAAGATTATTTATTTATTTAGAGCATGCATGCAAGCAGGGGAGGGACAGAGGGAGAGGGAGAGAGAATCTCTAGCCGACTCTGCGCTGAGCTCAGAGCCTGATGTGGGGCTTGATCTCATGACTCTGAGATCAGGACCTGAGCTGAAAACAAGAGTCAGAAGCCCTCTTAATTACCTCGGTAAAGACCTATCTTCATATATAGTCAAATTTTGAGGTATTAGGGGTTTAGAATTTCAACATGCAATTTTTGGGGTGGGGGGGACACCATTCAGCCCTACGCTTGGTCATTTTTAACCTACAAATGGAAGTAAAAACAGCGTACTGACTTTGGCAATGTAGGTTGGAGACTCATCCCATGATCACTCCTCAGTGATAACCACCTTCTTTTAGAAATTCTGGAGCCTCCCCTACCTACCAGTTTTGATCAGGGGTAGCTGGACGTGGCCCCCACTGGCCAGTGGGTTGGGAGGAGGTCAATGGTGTAGCCAAAATGCTAGAACTTCTTAACACAGTGGGCCAATCTCTCTACCCAATGATGAAAGTCTAGTGACCTTTGCTCTTGAAGAACTGCCCTTTTTAAAAACAAAGTTTCAAATTCTCTACCCAGAGCTGCTATTTATAGAATCATCCATGAATCTTAAAAAAAGAGAGAGAGACACACACACACACACAAACTTTTAGCCTTTGTGTTTTTATAACCTTGGCACATGTTTATTGTTGAAAACACAGATGAAACAGGAGAAAAACAAAATTAACCAGAATCAGACCTCCTAGAGATAATCACTGTTAACATTTTAGTTTATCCATCTGTAGCTATCCATGTGTCTTGATCTCCATCTACCTTTAAATTTACATTAAAGATAAGACTTACTTAAATTTAAAGATAAGATTAAGCCATACCATTTCATAACTTCTTGTCAATTGCAATATCATGATCCCTTCACTGTGGCCCTGAATTATTCTCTCTGGCATCATTTTCGATGGTGGCAGATTATGAGAGTGGTGTAAGCCATTCCACAAACTTCCTATTGCTGAATACTTGGGTGGTTTACCATTTTCACACTATTAAAGCTTATTTATTTACTTATTCAAGCAATCTCTACACCCAACGTGGGGCTCGAACTCACGACCTCAAGATCAAGAGTCGCACACTCCCCCAGCTGGATCAGCCAGGCGCCTCTCCCATTTTGATATTAAATGAAGCAGTGACAACATCCTCATAGCTAAATCTTTGCCATGATTATTTACTAAGTATAATTTCCTAGAAGTGGAATTTCTGAGTTGCAAAGAATAGCACAATTTAAAAATTTTACACTTTATTGATTTTTTAATAAATTCACAAGGTTCAAAATTTCAAAGGCATCTCCCCACCTCTGTTCTCAAATCACCCAACTCCTCCCCACCCACAGACAATCACTATTACTAAAGTATTATGTTCTTCCCAGAGATATTTTGCATATATATAAATTATAGATAGATAGATAGATAGATAGATAATATGTGTGGATGTATATATATACACACAAGTATAAAATACAGGTGTGTATTCGGGGTGCCTGGGTGGCTCAGTCAGTTAAGCATCTGCCTTTGGCTCAGGTCATGATCCCAGGGTCCTGGAATCGAGCCCCATGTCTGGCTCCCTGCTCAGTGGGTAGAAGCTCCCTGCTTCTCCCTCTCCCTCTGCCTCTCAGCCCCCGCTCCTGCTCTCTCATTCACTTTCTCTCTCTCAAATAACTAAATAAATAAAATCTTTTAAAAAAATACAGGTGTATTCTCTATGATATATGCATATGTACATATATATACATTTCTCTCTATGCATATATCTATATACATAAATTTTTTCACAAATGGTAGCATCTTCTATATATGATTTCGCACTTTGCTTTTTTCACCTCACGAATAACCCTGGAGAACTTTCCAGGTCAGTACAAAAAGAGTTTCCTCATTTTTTTAAATAGCTGAGTGGTGTTTCATGATAAGCGTGTACTGTAATATATTTAAATAGTCCCCTGTTGATGGACATTTAGGTTGTGTATTAATTCTATATGGCTGTAGAACAAATGACTCCAAAACCCACTGACAAAAAAAAAAACCAAAAAAACAACAATAAAAATTTATCTTCTCTTAGGTTTTCTGTTGATCAGAAATTTGAGGACTGAGCTGGATGGTTCTCACTGGGGTCTCTCATGAGGCCACAGTCAGATGCTGGCTGGGGCTACCGTCATGTGAAGACTTAGCTGGGGCCAGAGGATCCACTTACAAGGTTACTGACTCACGTAACTGTTAAGGCGGTGCTGATGGAAGGCTGGCAGCCTCAGTTCCTCTCTGCCTGGACCTTTCTAAGGAGCTGCGTAACTCTCCTCCTGATAAGGTGGCTGACTTTCGAAAAGTGTTTATCCAAGAGGCCAAGGTGGAAGCTCCAGTGCCTTGAAAGTCACACATGTTCACTTGCACTGTATTCTGTTAGTTGTGGCAACTACATAGGTTTGTCAGGTTCAAGGGGAGGGAAGAGACCCTGCCCTTCAGTGGAGGAGTGCTAACATCACATTGTAACAAGAGCATGGGAAATGAGTTATATCAGTGCTTCCATCTTTCTATATTATTTTATAGAAGATTTGTTTATTTCTTAGAGAGAGAGAGAGAGAATGAGCATGAGCGGGGTGAGGGGACAGGCAGAGGCAGTGGAAAAGCAGGTTCCCCACTGAGCAGGGAGCCTGTCATGAGACTCGATCCCAGGACCCTGGGATCATGACCCAAGTCAAAAGTAGACGCTTAATGACTAAGCCACCCACGCGCCCCAGTGCTTCCATTTAGAAAATTTAAACTGGGGACAGGTGGGTGGCTTGGTCAGTTAAGTGTCTGCCTTCGACTCAGGTCATGATCCCAGAGTCCTGGGATAGAGCAGGGAGGCTGCTTCTCCCTCTGCCTGCTGCTTCCTCTGTTTGTGCTCGCTCTCTACTCTCTCTGACAAATAAATAAATAAAATCTTAAAAAAAGAAAGAAAGAAAGAAAGAAAATTTAATCTGCCATACGCCATATTTTGCTATGAAAACTGCATCTTAAAGACCTCTGATAATCTGATAATCTGTAACTAGATTCCTTCTAGAAAGTTGTACCAATTTAGACTCCCACCAGTGGTGTTTGAAAAAGTCCATTTCTCCACATCCTTACTACAATTAAGTTTATCTTTTAAAAATCTTGGCCAGTTTGATACTCAAGAAATGGTATTTTACTGTTGTAAAAAATTCCTACTAAACAAGTAGAAGACCTAAATTTGAGTATCATTATTTGTTGGGCCTGCCATAACACAATACCACAAACTGGGTTGCTTAAACCACATAAATTTATTTTCTCCTCGTTCTGGAGCCTGGGGGTCCACGATCAAGGTGTCAGAAGGGCTTGGCTCCTTTTGAGGCCTCATTCCTTGACTTGCAGGCACCTTCTTGCTATGTCCCCCATGACCTATTCTCCATGTGTCTACATCTCTGGTGCCCCTTTTCACAAGTTCTATCGGATTGGGACTCACTCTTACGACCTCATTTAACTTTAATTACCTCTTTTGGAGTCCCTGTCTCCAACTACAGTCACATGGGAGGTTAGGGTTTCAACATAGGAATCTGAGGTGGGGAGGGACACACGTCAGTCCATAATAGTACTTCTAACTTGCTCAGTGACCCTGGGACTATCTTATAATCTTTCTGTGCCACCATTTCCTTGTATGTTTATTTTATTTTATTTTTTTAAGATTTTATTTATTTATTTGACAGAGATCACAAGCAGGCAGAGAGGCAGGCAGAGAGAGAGGAGAGGGGAAGAAGCAGGCTCCCTGCCGAACAGAGAGTCCCATGTGGGGCTCGATCCCAGAACCCTGGGATCATGACCCGAGCCCAAGGCAGAGGCTTTAACCCACTGAGCCACCCAGGCGTCCCATCCTTGTATGTTTAACAGAGATAGGCCACACTCCTCTTCCTCGCTAGATTGTCAGGACATTAAATTACATGTGAAGGGATTCAGAGAATATAATTATTCACATGTAAGATATATGTATTTCTGGGTCTTGTCATTCTGAGCTTGTCTAACACAGAGACCCTTTGTAGATTCACGTAGTAACCATGCAACGGTGAAGGGCTCTATAAGTTATCTGTTGCTGTGGAACAAACCATCCCCAAATGTGATGACTCAAAACAACGATCTTGATTATTTCTTGCGGGTCTGTGAGTTGGCTGGAGTGGTTCCTCTGCTGTCTTATTCATGTAGCTGCAGTCGGCTGACTGCTCAGTTCACTTGGGCAGTCTAGAACAGTCGGGATGACTAGCCTTTCTCTCCGTGGGGCACCTGGGTGGCTCAGTTCGTTAAACACCTGCCTTCAGCTCAGGTCATGATTTCAGGGTCCTGGGATCCCACCCCAAGTTGGACTCCCTGCTCAGCGGGGAGACTGCTTCTCCCTCCCTCTCTCTCTCTCTCTCTGTTTACTCTCTCTCTCTCTCTCTCTCTCATATGAATAAATACATCTTAAAAAAAAAGAAGAAAAGAAACATTCCAAAAAATAGAAAGCAGGACCCTGCCTCAGATGTTGTACACCATCAATCCTGCCACATCCTATTGATCAAAGCCAAGTCGCCAGGCCAACCCTGACCTAAGGGGAGGAGAAGTGGATTGCACCTGGGACAGCGGAAACAGAGTAGTCAAGTTGCAAAGGGACATGCGCACAGGGGTGGGGCCAATTCTTTTAGGGGCCATTCTTGTAACACTGCTCCCGGAAGTCCATGCCCGGGATCCACACACTCCACAGGTGCATCCAGAGGGCTGGGAACTTTGGCCTCGCTCTTGGCAACAACCTGGCGCCTTCCTGTGTTCCTAACTCCATTCACAGCCCGTCCAGCTCCGAAGCTTTGTGCGTTGGCTGTGTCTTGGTTTGGGGCCCCGTTCGTGCCCTTTGGCCTTGCTGATGCGTCTGAAGACTTTGATTTGGATTATCTTCTAGATTTCCCTCTCCTGACTGCGCCCTATTTTGCTTCCTGGAACTCACAGCCCAGCCCAGCCCCCTCAGCTGCCCTCTGGCAGGGCTGACTTGCCCTCCCCTCTGGGGAGGTTCCTATGTCACCAGTGGATTCTCTTGACCAATTTCCCAAGAAAACTGCTTAATGCATCTGAAAATACAAAATATTTCTTTTCCCTTTTATTAATCCCAAACTAATGAACTCCACGAATTCAGGCCTTTGAGATATTCTACAGTTTATGTTCCAAATTTTAGTCACTTTATTTATTTATTTGTTTGGTCTCTCACACAGGTCCTTTAGAGCTGGTAAGTTATTGAGACTATAAACCCATAATATTGTTATCCATAAGGACTATGAAAGGGAAAGCTAATAACAATAAAACAGAACCTCCCAGGATGGTTTATAGGGTGGGCTGTGAAAAGTTCCATGAATTGGGGTGCTTGGGTGGCTCAGTTGGTTAAGCAGCTGCTTTCGGCTCAGGTCATGATTCCAGGGTCCTGGGATCGATCCCCAAATCGGGATCCCTGCTTGGCAGAGAGCCTGCTTCTCTCTTTCCCTGCCTGCTGCTCTGCTAACTTGTGCTATCTCTCTGTCAAATATATAAATAAAATCTTAAAAAAAAAAAAAAAGTTCCATGAATCATCTTTGCCTACCTGAATTGTATTTTTTGATGTAGTGACGGGACTTGCTGCCCAAGGACCCTCGGCAGGGCTGTATGGCAGAGCATAGAAATATTTGGTAATAAAAGCTTGGATTTTATATAAACCGGCTTTTTAAGGGGCAGCTTTTTGGTAAAGACATTAATTTGCTAATTATTAAAATGATTCTAGTGGTTTTTCTTTTTTAAGATTTTATTATTTATTTGTCAGAGAAACAGAGAGAGAGAGCACAAGCAGGGGGAACAATAAGCAGAGGGAAAGCAGGCTCCTCACTGAGCAGAAAGCTTCACTCAGGGCTCAATCCCAGGACCCAGGGATCATGACCTGAGGTGAAGGCTGATGCTTAACCAACTGAGCCACCTGGGAATCTCTAAAATGATTCTAGAGTTTTAAGTATATTGCTAAGTTACAAAACAAAACAAAACAAAACCACAAGAAACACAAGGCACACAACAATTGCATCATTAAGTACTTTGTGTATAAAAAGGAGAGAACATTTACAAGATAACATAACTTCGTATGTTTGTGTGTGGGTGCATCTGTCTCTTTTCTTTGGAAGGATCTATAAGAAACCAGTAATATTGACTCTTTGGAGAAAAAACTGGGTGTCTGACAGCAGGATGGGAGGGAGGTTTTTCAGCTTATCCTTTGTCCCTTTTGAACTTTGTACCAAAATAAATCGATACCTTGGGAGCATATATTGCCTGAGGTGAAGGGCACGAGGCAGCCCTCCAGGGTGCTGGAAATGTCCTGGGTCTTGATCTGAGTAGTGGTGATGTGGAAAGCAATATGGAGCAAATATGGAAAGTCACCCACCCCACTTAAGATCTGTGCACTTTCCTTTAGGCTGTATTTCCAAAAGAGTGATGTCTTTTCATGAAAAAATATCAAAATATATTTTTTAAAAAGACAAGTCAAGTCAGACTGGGATTTATTACCTTGTTCCATAAAAGTAGATGTGTTTCTGGAAAGTGTCCTTATTCCAGTTTTTAAAAAATGAAGCATAATTTACGACTGGTTCTGACTATAATGTCTAAGACGTACTCGCGGACTTAATTCCAGTGCTGGTCGGGATCCGAGCATCAGAAGTCTTCGAGGGTGGGGCATCTGGGTGGCTCACTTGGGTAAGCATCTGCCTTCAGCTCAGTTTGTGATCTTGGGGTCCTGGGAACGAGCCCTGCTTTGAACTCCCTGCTCAGCTCCCTGCTTCTCCCTCTACCCCTCCCCCTGCTCGCGCGCTCTCTCTCTCAAATAAATAAATAAAATACTTTAAAAAAAAAGAAAGAAAGATGTCTTCCAAGGCGAACCATCTACCCTCTGAGTGTGTGCTTGATGGTAGTGGGAGAAGGGGACAGGTGGTGAGTCTCCCTGAAAAGCTTAGGAAATAGGAGCCCGGTGGAGAAGAGAAGAAGAGAAGTCGCACCTCCCGAGTGCCTCATTATCTGGGAAGGACTCTACCCAGGCACCAGACGCACTGGCACAACTAAGGCAGAGAAGCCTTCTGAGAGGCAAGAGAAAAGGAAAATTGGAAAACAGAACTATATGCTAATCATCCACTCATGTACTCAGCATTTTACTGTTTTGAAGCCCTTTTACACCCACGTATCCTTTGACCCTGAAACAAGCCTATGAATGGATGGGGCACGTGCTAGTCATCCCATTTTATGAATGAGGAAGGAAGCCGGGGCCTCTAGGCTGAAGTCACAAGGGAGTGACAGAACCAGGACCTAACACCATGGTTTTGGGGGGTTATTAATTTTTTTTTAAGATTTTATTTATTTATGTGACAGACAGAGATCACAAGTAGTCAGAGAGACAGGCAGAGAGAGAGGAGGAAGCAGGCTCCCCGCTGAGCAGAGAGCCCGATTCGGGGCTCGATCCCAGAACCCTAGGATCATGACCTGAGTCGAAGGCAGAGGCTTTAACCCACTGAGCCACTCAGGTGCCCGGTTATTTATTTATTTTTTTTAAGATTGTATTTATTTAAGAGAGAGAGAGAACATGAGCAAGGGGAGGTGCAGAGGGGGAGGGAGAAGCAGACTCTTGTTCAGCAGAGAGCCCCGATTCCAGGACCCTGGGATGACAACCTGAGCCAAAGAAAGACGCTGAGCCACCGGGCGCCTCCCCCACTTATTTTAAAGATTTATTTATTCATCTGAGAGAGACAGAGAGAACACGAGCACGGAAAGGGGCAAAGGGATAAGCAGACTCTGTGCAGAAGAGTGTCATGGGGCTCGATCCCATGACAATGAGATCGTGATCTGAGCCAATGTTGGACGCTTAACCGATTGAGCCACCCAAGTGCTCCTCAACACCATGTTTTTAAAAATTCTAAGTCTGTTGTGCTTACTGCTGCTTCCCAGAGAGGTCACAGAGCATCTTGGGGCAGCTCTGCTTCCCTGCTCTGTGATGTGGGGCAAGTTGCTGAATCTCTATGAGCCTCCTTATTCCTATCTGTATGATGGAGTTGGTGTGAGGATTATGTGAGCTGATGAGGGGAAAGCACATGTAAGTGCTCTATAAAAGTTAGCTCTTGGGTGCTTGGGTGGCTCAGTCAGTTAAGCTTCCGACTCTTGGTTCGGGCTCAGGTCATGATCTCAGGGTCGTGGGATCAAGCCCCACGTTGGGCTCTGCACTCAGCCAGGAGTCTGCTTCTCCCTCTCCCCTCACTCCTTCCCCACTGCTCATACTCTCTCTTTCTCAAATAAATAAATAAACAAAACCTTAAAAAAAAAGAGTTAGCTCTTATTTTAGCTCTTATTTTTATTCCCAAAGATAAAGATAAATGAGGAGAACGGCAAAGATGAGAAATAAGAGAATTGTGGAGAGAAGAGGGTGAGAAAAAAACTCAGAGGCAGAACAGCAGCAGCATGTCCTCCCACGGCTCAGACAATGAGAGCGGGAAGCAGGTGGCCAGGCAGAGGCCAGGGTCAGGCCAGGAGGGCCAGGTGGAAGGCGCCTTCACCCCCACCTTGGCCTTCAACCTGCAGAGGCTCACTGTTTCCAGATGTTCACTGTTTCCAGCTGGCAGCCAGCCCGGGAGAGAGTGCGAGGCCTGGCCAGGGAGAGAACAGAGGGCTCGGGCATCTGGGCCACCCAGAGGGTTGTAAGCTCAAGTCAGAAACAAATGGCTTCACTCATCTTCTCAGGATGCAAGACTGGGTGTCCAATGGTAAAAATGTTAATTGTTTATTTTTTAGAAAAGATTTCATTTATTTATTTGACAGAGAGTGCACAAGCAGGGGGAGCAACAGGCAGAGGCAGAAGCATGTTCCCCGCTGAGCAAGGAGCCTGATGCACGGATCGATCCCAGAACCCCAGGATCACGACCTGAGCCAAAGGCAGATGCTTCACCGACTGAGCCACCCAGGCATCCCTGAGTTGTTCATTTTTAAGAAGGGCTGATTTGTCAATTTCCATAGTGTGACTATGCTCGCCATGACCAGTTTTGAAAAGAAGTGGGGTCTGGCGGTCCAGCCATGGGGGAGAGGCAGGTGGCAGTAAAGAAAAGACCAAGGTGTGAGACCACAGTCAGAGTTAGGGGCTCCTCATCCTGGTCCCCAAGAAAGTCCGCAGAAGTGGGACATGACCCAGAACAAACAGTTTCACCTCTTTGACCTCTACTTACCTCAATGGAAGAAAAGCAGCACCCGCCATGTTTGTGGCCTGATGGAACTAATGTGACTCCAGCAGAGCAGGGAGCCCAACTCAGGGCTCAATCCCAGGACCCCGGGATCTTGACCTGAGCCGAAGGCAGATGCTTATCCGACTGAGCCATCCAGGCACCACATTTTTAGTGGTGGAGATAAATACTAGTCTTACTGCAAACCAGATCGAGCAGTGTAATGGCAGCATGACTGAGAGAGTGAGGCAGTGACAAGGTGCTCTAGGTAAGACAGGGACAGGAGCCATCCTGTGAGCAGGCACCTGAGTGAAGTTAGGTGATGTGGCATGCAGATATCCAGGGGGAGAGTTTCCAGGGCAGGAGATTTCTCCTGGTGGACAGTGGGAGGGAGGCATCAGACTGACTTCCATTCATGATGCCACTGGAGGGCTGGGACCGGGACCCTGGACAGAGTAGGGGTTGGAGTGAGGGGTCAGATTTCGAAGAACTCCTTTGTCGCTGTTTGGAGTAGGACCACCAGGAACAAGTGTAGGAGCAAGGAGAGCAGGTTTTGTGACTCGCTCCCCCAGAGAGAAGGCGTAGACTTGGACCAGAGTGGTGGTGTGACGTGTGAGGAGGGGCTCCATTTAGAATATGAAGGTAGAAGCAACCAGATTTGCTGCTGGAATAAAACCGGGTATTTAGCTACATAAAGAACAAAGCTTGTAACAACTCCTGGCTATTGGAATCCTCCTGCGATCCAGGAGTTTCCTTGCTTTCTCTCCTTTGGTTTTCACAGCAAATCTGCAAGAGGCCATTGATCAACCCAGTTGTTATAAACAGATGGAGGCTCAGAGAGGTTGAGTGATGTGCCCAACCTCCCACAGCAAGCCCACAACAGAGCCCGCATTTCAGTCTTTCACACCCTCCTGGATACCCTTCCCATCCTACCAGCTGCTCCTGGGACTTTAATCAGAAGGATTGGGATACTACCTGACACATAGTAGGGGCTTAAATGATTATGAGTTTGCAAAATGTTTGCTATTAATGCTCTTTTTTTTTTTAGATCCATAAACTTCCCTCCCCAGCTTTATTGAGGTATAATTGACAAATAAAAATTATATAGATTGAAGGTCTATAACACCGGGCGCCTGGCTGGCTCAGTTGGTAGAGCATGTGACTCTTGATCTCAGGGTTGTGAATACAAGCTCCAGGTTGGGTGAAAAGCTCACTTAAAAAAAAATTAAAAAGGTGTAAAATGTGATATTTTTGATACATTCATAAACTTTAAAAAGATTGTAAGCACGACACACACCCGCGAGTGGCTAAAATTAAAAACAAACAAAACCCCGACTGTGCCAAATGCTGGGAAGGGTTTGAGCAAGGCGGGGCCCTCATCACTGGTGATGGGAATGCAAAATGGTACAATCACCCTTGAAAACAGGCTGGTGGGTTCTGAGAAAGTTAATCATTTGTTTACCCTGTGGCCCAGTGATCCAATTTCATTTTTATTTTTATTTTTTAAAAGATTTTATTTATTTATTTGAGAGAGAGGGAGTGAGCACGAGCAGGGGGAGGGGCAGAGGGAGAAGCAGGCTCCCCACTGAGCAGGTGCCCCAGGACATGAGGCTTGATCCCAGGACCCTGGAATCATGATCTGAGCCAAACGCAGAAGCTTAAGCTTAACCGCTTGAGCCACCCAGGCGCACCCCCGTGATCCAATTGTAGATATTTACCCCAGAGGAAAAAAATGTGTGCTCACGCAAAAAACCTGAGCATGAATGTGTATAGCTCTCAGCAGCGTTATTCCTAATTGCCGGAATAACTGGAAATAGACCAAACGTCCCGCAGCTGGTGACTGTGTAAACAAACTGAAGGGGAGTACAGCTGATTCACGTGGCAGCAGGAATGAGGCTCAAATACATGGTTCTGAAAAGAAGCCAGACCCAAAAGTCTATATACCGTGTGGTCCCGTCTATGTGCCATTCTGAAAAAGGGAAACTATAGGTCAATGGTTGCCAGGGACTGGGGGTGAGGGGAAGGGGTTACTCCAAAGGGGCAGCACTGGGGAACTTCTGGGGCGTTGGAGCTGTTGTTCTGTGTTTTCGTCGTGGTGGTGGTTACAGGACTGTACTTCTGTCAAAACTCATAAAACGATATGATGAGGGGTGGATTTTACTGTATGTAAATTATACCTTAATAAATCTAACTCATTTAGCGCCACAGGAAGGCCACTTCCCATACCCCCATTCAGCCTAACCCCTGCCCCCCCACTTCCCCACCCCTACCCCTTAGGGACCAGAGCCAGAGCTCACAGGCTCAAGAACTCCTCCTGCCTTTTCGGAGGGGGCTGTCTATGGGAATCACCAGAAAGCTCAAAAATTCTGACGTCACGGCCCCAGCCAAACTCAGGGGTTCTTACTTGGGTGTGGGGTGCAGTCTGGGAATTGGGACTATTACGGAAAGCTTCCCAAGTGATGTTAATGACCTAGACACAGAGCTCCCTTAGAGCAGGAGCTGTGATTTTTTTCGATTTGATATCCCCGGGTCCTCCATAAATAACGTGCATTGCAGGGCATGTGGGAAAGAGCCAATGGCCGTGAAGGCCTATAATAATCACGTGCGGCCACCACGGCGCTGAGTGCTGGACGCATATTCATTCAGTTACACCCTAGCCCCTAGAGAGATAGGATCATGGTTATCCCTCTTTGGCAGGTGGAGAAACCCCCATACCGTTTAGTGAAGCCTTGCCCAAGACCACAGAGCCAGGAAGTGGCGGAGTTGTGCGGCGGCCCGGACCCGCTAACCTCTGGGAAATACTGCCCCCTAGTGCCAGCTGGGGTCAGACTGTGCAATCCGATGGGCCTGGGTTTTAATCTGCATTCATTCCTGGCTCACAGGCTGGGTGACCGTGGACAAGTTATTTAGCGTTGGCCTTGCTCGGCTTCACCTTCCTCATCTGCAAAACGTGGTTGCTTGAAATGACGTCAAAAGGCGGTTAGGGAATGAAATGAGATGATGGGTGCCAAGTGCTCACTGCATCATGAAATACTCCAGCACTGATACAGCAAGAAATGAATGAATGAGGGGTGCCTGGGTCCATTCCGCCCTCCAGAGATGCCCCCACCCTGGCATTGGCCAACCACCCCTCCCCCCTCCTGAGCTCCTCCCCCACAGGGTGCGGGTGCATGGGCACAAGAGCTGTTAGGGGAGCCTCCAGTCTTTTATAGGTAGGGACCGCTCAAAGAAGAAATCCAAAGCCCTTAGAGTCTTTGCTGCCGTATAGCCAGAGCCTGGGACACACAGTGTCAGTGAGCAAGTGAGTCCAGGGTGAGAAGGTGCCAGGAGAGATCAGGGGCTCCCCTGAGTCCCACTGGACCATTTGAGCTACCAGGAGAAGATCCTCAAGGACAGCACCCTCTCCATGATGGGACCCCAAGTTCTGCCAAGTAAGCACAGGCCCCACCCCCCACTCCTTGGTCACTACACGTTTCCATGTCTCCATGCTCATTCATGGACTAACAAGTGACCCCACTCCCCCTGGGTGTTTCCAGGTAGCGTTTTCCCGTGGCCTCTGGGGCTCGCAGCCTCTGGACTCCAGCACTGACCTCTTAGCGACCCTGCTCAGTAGGACAGAACAGATGAGTCTTCCTTTGCTCCTTCCTTTATTTTCCCCTTAACATGGGAAAGTGTATTTGTTCTTGGGATTATAGAAGTAATATATGTTATTGGGAAAAAAAAAATCCAAATACCACAGAAGCATCTAAAGAAGAAAGCAAACCAACCACTCCTAAAGTATGCTGGGTAGCCCCTTAGATGGTGCAGATATGGCTGTCTTCACCCAAGCAGGACTGGAACGTTCCACCACACAGTGGCTTGGGACACTGCCCCTTCTCTCCCATGTTCGGTGACTACAAACAAGTTACTCAACCAAGAGTGCCTCGGTTTCCTCATCTGTAGAATGGGGATCTGAATATTCTATCTACTTCTAAGGTTATTAAGGAATCAAATGGAATAATCTCCAAGACAGTGGTACAGGGCTTGGCACACAGTGAGAACATAGAAATGTTAGCTCCTGGGGCGCCTGGGTGACTCAGTCAGTCAAGCTTCTGACTTCGGCTCAGATCATGATCCCAGGGTCCTGGGATGGAGCCCCGAGGCCGGATTCTGTGATCAGTGGGGAGTCTGCATGTCCCTCTCTTCTCCCCCCTACCCACCACATGTGGTCTCAATCTCTCTCTCAAATAAATAAAATCTAAAAAAAAAAAAAAAGAAGAAGAAGAAGTGTTAGCTCCTTCTGCTGTTATTCCTCACTGAACACCTCACGGCCGTCTTCCCAAGGCAGCACACTAAGATTCAAGCCTTCTCGTCCAGCACCGTGCCGTTCCCCCTGCGAGGACTCAGCAATTTGTCTATGAGTCCCTCTGTGTGAGTATAAGTTTACAGGCCTCGATCTCCTCATTTGGATGGATATTTATGTAGTTCTCAACTTGGGGAACTATTATAAATGATGTCCAGGAGTCTTGTCACACTGGTAACTGTGGGTCAAGAGGTTACCATGCTGGGGTGGGCAAGTTCAGAATTCTGGCATGTGCACAGTTAAAAAATTTGGGATTTGCAGGGCTCAGTACTCGGGTCTCCTTCTGTTTCATGCATGCGTTGAAACCCATCTCGGGGATGATAGCTCCCATGTCTACATCCCCAGCCCAGACCAGGTGCCGGGGCTCAGATGCCTAACTACTTACCGGATAGGGCCGTGAGCGGGCGCCTCAGCTGTCACTTGTCCAAGGCAGAGACCCAATGTGTTGCTGCTCCCCAAGCTGCCCCTCCCAGGGCTTCCTCATCTGGGTCAGCAGCAGCTCTGTCCTCCATGCTCTCAGGTCAGAGGCCTCACTTGGTGTCACCTTTGATTCCTTCCTCCTGTCTCGCTATGTTCACTCTGCAAGGGAATCTCTGCTCTACCTTTAGAATAAGTCCAGAATCCAGTCCCTTCTCATCACCTCTCTCACCTGGATTGCCACAACAGCTTCAAAACTGCTTCTACCCTCACCTCGTTTGCTCTAATGCAACAAGCAGCAGGAGGGAGTCTGTCAAAACAAATCAGATGCCCCCCTCCACCCCAGTGACTCTCCATCTCACTCAGCCCTCAGCGGGGCCAACACCTGTCTTCCCCGACTTCACCCCAAGTTTAGCGATTATCTGATGTCTTCTCTTATCTCTTTCCTGCCCATACTGCTCCAGCCACACTCGTGGTTCTTTACATGTGCCAGCTAGGATTCCACCTCAGGACCTTTGCACTTACTGTTCCCTCCTCCCAGAACCCTCTTCCCTCTGGTATCTGTGTGGCTTCCTTTCTTACTTCTTTCCTAAGGTTATTTATTTTTTTATTATTTTTTTAAAAAGATTTTATTTATTTATTTGACAGAGAGAGAGAGAGAGATCACAAGCAGGCAGAGAGACAGGGGGAAGCAGGCTTCCCACTGAGCAGAGAGCCCGATGTGGGACTCAATCCTAGGACCCTGAGATGATGACCTGAGCCAAAGGCAGAGGCTTAACCCACTGAGCCACCCAGGCACCCCTTTCCTAAAGGTTATTTAGGTTATTGTTCAAACATCTTCTCAGTGAGGACTTCCTTAATTTTCCTTTAAACACACAAACGTAAACATAGACACATACACACACCCCCCATTCTGTTTTCTGTCTTGTTCTTTTCTTCCACTAGGGTGACCAACTATTCTGGTTTGCCCGGAACCAAGGCGTTTCCTGGGACCTGAGAACTTTCAGTGTTTTGTTTTGTTTTGTTTAAGTTTTATTTATTTAAGTGATATTTACACCTAAACATGGGGCTTGAACTCACGACCCTGAGATCAAGAGTTGGATGCTCCACAAACTAAGCCAGGGAAGCATCCCTGAGAACTTTCAGTTTTAAAACTAGGAAAGTCTGGGATGATTTGTCACTCTATTTAAGCACTCATCACATCTGATGATGTATTTATTTTGTTGTATAAGAATATAAACTCCATGAAGGCAGACATTTTCGTCGGTCTCATTCACTGCTATCTCCACAGTACAGGAATTGCATTTGGCTCCTATCAAGACACTCAACAAATATTTGTGGAATGAAAGAACGAACTCATGGCTGGGCTGGTTCCAAAGAGACTGTGCCAATGAGGTTTTCTTGGGCTTTTTAAAATACCCTACAGCGGGGAGGTAGCTTCAGGTTGGGCGCAGGCAAACTGTTGGGCCAGGAATGGAGCAAAGATCTATGGCTCATCCATTTTGCCTTTTTTTTTTTTTTTTTAAGATTTATTCATTTATTTGAGAGAGAGAGAGCATGGGGAGGGCCAGAGGAAAAGAGAAATGTTAGCAGACTGCTCCCTGAGCTCAGAGCCTGATGCCGGACGGATCCCAGGACCCTAAGATCATGACTTGAGCCAAACACCTAATCCACTGAGCCACCCAGAGGTCCCCGTGTTTTACCTTCTTTAAGGGCAGAGCCCAGTGGGCGGGCCTGATGGAAAGGGCTCAGGGTGTCAGGGCCCATGCTGGGATCACTGCTACTCCCTAGTGGTCCCTCTGGGAAAAGCAGCCTCGCCTGGGAGCCCAGGGCAGGACAATCGTGTTCCTGCCCTCTCCTCCTCCTCCCACCTTTTCCCTCTTTCCACTCCCCTCCCTTCTCTGCTTGCCTGATGGAAAGAGCTTTGACGTGGCTCTGGCACCCACCAGCCGCAGGACCTGGAGCCAATAACTAAACCTCTTTGGGACTCAGTGTCCTCATCTGGAAAATGGGGATTGTAACTCCTGAGGGTGAAATGAGACAGTCCAGTTCACAGCCAGTGCAGTGCCTGGCCCAGTAGATGTTTATTATTTATTATTCTGATTATTATCACATCTGGCACTCAACAGGTGCTCAACCATTGCCAATTTGCTTGCTCTCTTCTTCATATGGGTAGTCCAAGCTGAGACTCAGGATGGTACTCCTAAAGCATTTCCGTGCTTCCCTCACCCCAGACCAATGAAATCCACAATCTTTGTAATGGATATGGGCATTGGTATTTTTTAAATTTTCAGGGTTTTTAAAAATCTTTTTTTTAAGGTGGTTTTTTTTTTTTTTTTTAATATCTGAGACAGAGAGAGAGCATGCATGAGTGGGGCAGGGAGGGGCAGAGGGAAAGGGAGAAGCAGACTCCCCACTGAGCAGGGAGCCTGATATGGGGCTTGATCCCAGGACCGGATCATGACCGGAGCTGAAGGCAGACGCTTAACCAACTGAGCCACCCAGGTGCCCCTTCATTGTTTTGTTTTGTTTTGTTTGAAGCTTCCCAGGTGATGCTAATGTACAGCCCAGTGGCGAACCGAACTGGTGACCAACAGTCCTGGGTTATCTGGGACTTTCCAGGTATTAGCACTGTAAGTCCTACACCCCGGGAAACCCCTCAGCCCTGGGCAAACAGGGATACTTGGTCACCCCCTCCCCAAAGGAAGAGACCCACATTTTCTGAATCCCAGATCAAGATACACCGTCTGGGCACCAATGACTAGAAATCGGTTGTTTGTTTCTTAAAGTTCATTTTTTTTTTTTTAAAGTAATCTCTATACCCAACGCAGGGCTCAAACTTATGGCCCCAAGATCAAGAGTTGTACGCTCTACAGACTGAGCCAGCCAGGTGCCCCTGGAAATTGGTTATTTGAAAGCTCAGCATGGAATAGTGGATCACAGACACCACAGGGTCAGCCCCAGGCAGGAGCCGGGCTCTGAAGGGGAGAGTGGTCGGCTGGGGGTCAGTCGGACAGGTCTCCATCACTGGGCCCCCTTGGGCTCCAGCCACTGGCCGCCCGCTCCATGGCCTTCACCCAGCGGTCCCTCAGCAACTCAGTTTCAGCCTTGAAGGTGTAAAGCTGGCCTGACTGTTGCAGCTGGAAGACCCGAGGGTCAGCCTGGGTCCCCGAAGTCACCTGGTAGCCCAGCAGGGGGACGGAGGTGTGAGCCCGCATGTCCTGGGAGGGGAGGAGAGAGCCATGGGCCACTGTCTTTCTGCTCAGCCCCAGCACGTCGGACAGCCAATTTGAAGGTAAAAGCCACATACCCACCTCTTGCTCCCCAAATACCCAGGAAGCAGGGTGGACTGGTGGGAGGGCATCATGGTGGAGGAGGGCTGGCTGCCCACTGGGCAAAGCTTTTGTGACCTGGAATCTAGGCCCAGCTCTGAGAGCCACTAACCCTCTGGCTGGAGGGAACCACATCCTCCCTGGGTCTCAGTTTCCTCCTCTGGCATATGGGGCCAACAATACCCCCCATACACACACATACCATGAGAAGGCCAAGGTCTGGGAGGCAGGGGGTGGCATTACCTGAGGGGCAGCATAGACATAGAGGACGAGGGGGTCGTCCCGGGGGATCACACACCAGCCCCGGGGCCCGCTCTTTCCCCACTTGTCCCCAACCAGCTGCAGGAAGCCGCACATGATGCTTTGCTGGGACCCTGTCGTGGACCCTTTCTAAAAAACAGAGAGAGAGAGAGGGAGAGAGAGAGAGAGAGAGACTGTCAGGCTATCGGGGAATGCAGCACCCACCCTATGTCAAACACTGGACCGGGGGCTTGACAATCACCATTTCTAGTCCTTGCAGCAACCCTACAAGGAGGGGTCATTTGTCCCTGAGCCTCAGAGAGGTCCTGTTAGGGCCCTGTGGTCACGTAGCTGGTGGGTGGCAGAGCTGTGATCAAGCCCCAGCCAGCCTGAGCTTGGGGCAGTGCTGGGAGGGCTAATCACCTATGAGTTGCCCCAGGGAACAGAACTGGGACCTGAGCAGGGAGAGGGCTGTGTGGACTCCTGGGTGGGGTAGGAATGAGCAGGGAATGGGGATGACTGGAAAGTGGGCAGAGGTCCGTGGAAGGGCACAGCCGTGAACCTCAGAAGCTGTGTTCAGCTGGAAGGCATGGGGGGTCTTTCCCCACCTCCCCAGGACCATAGGCAGAGAGAAGGATGGCAAGTGCGACCTTGGCTGGCTTGGTCCTGAGCACCAAGGACAGGGCCAGCACTTGCTGAGCGGAGGCCCTCTGCGCTCACCTCTAGGATGCCCCGCTTCTTGTCCTCTTTGTCCTCGGGGAGCACGTTTCCAGTGAGGAAGGTGTAGCAGTGGAAGCACACTCGGTTGGGCCTGTTGCCATCATATTTGAGCTCAGCCCGGTAGTCGGAGCACTTGGCGCACACCACCTAGGGGAGGAGGGGGAAGGAGGGGCTTGGGGCCTGAGGTGAGGCAGGTGAGGGCTGTACTGGTGCCTTGGCACTGTTGCCTGGGAGATGATGGGGGGCATGAGAGCCCCTGGGGACAGGAGGAAGACAAAGCAAACTTCAGGAGAGGAATGGAGGCAGAGACAGGTGGTCCCCTGTGCTGGCAGAGGCCCAGCCTGGAGGCCATGGCTTCAGGGGAGAGCTCAGGCCCTGCGCTCCCCGAGCTGGGAGCTCAAGAGCTTCCCCCAGCTGCGCCCCCCCCCCCATGGGTGTGTCTTGATTCTCCCTTTGTGAGGACGGCTAGTAATCCCAGGGGCTTCCCTGCACACACCCCTGCCTCTAATTCACTTCTCCAAGCTCTCTCTCCCCTCTGCCATCTCCTCTGATTGTCCCAGCCTCCCCACCAGGTGGACAGCGCTGGCCCTTCCATCCTCCCCCGATAGCAAGGCGGGCAGTGACTTGCCTAGGGCCCCTTTGCTCACAGGCAGCAGCTGGCCCTCCCTGGGACAGGACAGGTATTTAAAGTTCCATGGTTTAGCTTTAAGATTCATGCAATCCTAGAGTCAAGCGTGTTCTAATATAAAAATGAAGGGCGGGTTGTTTTTGCCAGGAAGACCTGTCATGTGCATTGGGGGGAATGCCCCCCACCCGCCCCCTGCTGGCCCAGTGCGGAGAAAGCCCCCAGGCAGACCAGATCATGCCAGGAAGCCAGGAGAAAGAGGCCTGGCAAGACTAGGAGAGAAGCATGGGGGGGTGTAGGCTGTAACCTCCAGGGAGACTGGGGTGTCACTGTGAGCCTAGGATGTGGGGTTGGATATGGGGGGCAAGACACAGAGACGAGGGGGCTCCTCTGGGTGGCCAACACAGCACGTGGTCTGGGAGGGCCCCACCGGAGAAGGCCTGGCCTGCCCCACCCTCACCAGGATTCCGGTCTGGCAGGTGGGGAGACAGAAACTGGGCACCCAGATGACTGAAAAGATGACTCACAGAATACAAAGGTCGGCGCAGGCATGAGAAATCCTGAAATTGGGCCAGGGGTATCTCACAGAGCCCCACACAGGGGGCTTTAACTGCCTTGGGAATATTTCATTTTATTGAGCTTTAAATTTTTTATCTTGCTAGTGTATATTTATTTTCTCCTCCCCCAGCTTTTTAGTCTGAAAAATTTCAAACCTACGGACAAGTCAAAAGAACACTGCAATGATACTGTCCCCACCAAACTCTCCGATTGTTAAATTTTGGCCACATTTGCTTTATCTCTCTCTATATCAATGTACTTTTTTTCTGAACAATTTGAGTATAAATCACAGTCATTGTGGTACCCTACCCTCAAATAAATAGCTGGTGTCACGTAAGAACAAGGGCGTTTTCCTGCCTGTTCATTATGTCATGGTCATACTTGGGAAATTTAACATCCATCTAGGATTACTGCTTGTGATCAAAATTTCCCTGAAGTTCCCAATAAGGGCCTCTGCGGCTGGTTTTGTTTTTCCCATCCATGATTCAATCAAGGATCATACATTTCATTCAGTTGTCAAAATGTTATATTTCCTCCCTGTACCTTGAAGGTCACAGGTATTGTTACTCTTTGCACCTCTTTGTATTTCTTAACTATTTTAAATAATGTTTTAGGAACTACTTACCAAGTTGCAATCGTGAATTGACTCAACCCTTATTTGCAGACGTGAATCACCCAAGAACAGTGGCTAATCCCCGGATCCTTTCTATTTGGCTCTGATAGAACGCCTCACTTTCGTCTGAACACAGGTGTGTTCCCAGTCCTTGGAATTTACTCTGTGCCCCAACTGCCATGCAGTGCATTTTGGGGACACCTCCCTGAGTGGCCCCAACCTGCCCAGCTGGTCTCCTGTCTCCTGGAGGTCATTAAAGACTGAGGCCGTAAAGGGCTTCTCTGTTTGCAGAGTAAACCGAGGGGGTTGTCGGGTCCACAGAGAACAGCCCAAGTGCAGCGGGTGCTTGAAAAGCAACGCAGGATCTGCCTCGAGTAACCGGGCCTGAGCTGATACGAGGAGGGGACAGGTTCCTTCCTCAATCAGCTGGTGACTGCTGCTCTGAGCGAGCCCCACCCGAAACTGTTGAGGAAGGAAAGGAGGAGCCTACTACCACCCTGAAGGTAGTTATTATAATCCCTACCGCCCAGGCGAGGAAACTGAGGCACAGTTAGCCGAAGAACTGAGCAGGTGCTGGAGGGCCAAGGACTTCCCAGAGAGGAGGGGCCCGAGAGCCAAGGTCGCACAGGAAGACGGGAGGATGGGCATGGGGCTGCTGGGGTGCTGGGTGCACGTCCCACCTGGACTGAGAGATCACCTCCCCGGGCTGGGTCTGGGGCTCTCAGGAAGCAGTGGTAAGAACAGGTGAACGCACAAGGCCACTTCTCAGGGTTTCTTGAGCACCTCGTCTAAGCCCTGTGAGCCTCATCCCCATGAACGGAGATCACAGAAGCCGCTGGGTCGCAGGGGGACATTGTAAGATCCGAATAAGGCCACTCACATATCCGGGCCCGAGTTAGCACCCAGCGCCCCTGGGTGGCATGGGTTCAGGTCAGCAGAGTTGGTGGGGAGACCGGAGGGGCCCCGAGCTGGGAGGGTGGAGGCAGACGAGGAACAGGTGAGGGGACAGGTGCTGGCGGGACTACTCACGTAGCCACAGGCGCGGCAGTGGTGCCGGCGGCGCGTCAGGGCGTTGAAGGGCTCCCGGCAACGCATGCACATGGTCACCATCTTGTCCCGGACCCACTGTGGTGCTCGGAGGCCCAGCTCCTCGGACTGCAGCTGCTGGGCAGTCGGGTGAGGGCTTCAGGACCCCCTTCTGGCCCTGCCCGGGGGCCCAGGGGCCTTCTGTCCACCTGCTTCCCGGGGGCTTCGGCTCGAAGCCGACCTAACCGGCAAGGACTATACTACGGATCAGTTAATATGACTCCCTTTGCACAGGTGAGGAAGCTGAGCCCAGAGATGTCAAGGGACTCAGCAAAGACACCCAGCAAGCCAGAGTTCGGAGCTCAGAGTGGAAGTCAAGTCCCGGACACTCTCCCTCTCCCACCCCACCTGCCTCCCACCTTCCCTTGGCCTTAATGCTTCATGGGCACTTTCATCCCCAACCTGCCTCCCCCCAACAGCCTGAGCTACACAGACATGAAATCCTTCCTAGGGAGGATTGCATAGAGAGTCTCCCAAAGGAAATTTTTGCTAATGGGAGAACCTTTGGCACTGAGTCTCTGATGTGGGGGTGGGTGGGCTTTAGTGGGTCCCTTTAAGTCAGTCCCAGTGGGTGACACTCCCCCGCCCTCCAGGCTGGGTTGTGCAGAGCCAAGAGAGGGAATGCGCCTGTGTGAGGCTGGTGGCTCCCTCAAGGGAGGCAAAGGCTTCATTTACTTCCTGCTCCTGGGTGTCTCCCTCAGGGCCCTGGACCGCAGCCTTGAAGGTTTCATTCCGCTTCTCGATCTGGTCAATGGCCGCTTGGCAGGCCTAAGGGGACACGGGAAGCGGTTAGGAAGTGGCAGGGAGGGCTCGCTCATCTGTCCATCCACCCATTCAGTCAACAGACACTGCTGGAAGCCTCTGAGTGCTGGGTGCCGGGTTCTAAACACACCCAGCTGACTCAAGGGAGGAGAAACAGCCCCAGATTACAGATGGGAAAACTGAGCCTCAAGGACATTATGTGACCTGCCCAAGGCCACCCAGCTAGTCAGCGAAAGGCAGCAAGATTTCAACCCAGGTCTCATTCCAAACTAACACAGAGCGACTCCTGAGGAAGCACAGGGAGTAGCTGGGCATGTGTGCACGCACATGCACGTGCACACACGCGTGCACACACCCCCTCCCCCCACCCCTGGCCTGGGTGGGTAGGCTGGGTTCAGAACCCCAGGGGCCTTGGAATGTTCTGGTACCTGTATCCAGGAAATCATTTCCTCCTGGGACCTGCTCGGAAAGTGAACACAGGTGTTGAGGAGAGCAGCCACTCCCGGTTTTCCCGCCTGGCCCAGCCCCCAGCTCCATGCCTACCGGGCTTGCAGCTCCAGAGTGCGCTGCTTCCCTGACACCAGGAAGGAGTGGGGGAACTCCGCATCAGTCAGCTCCCGCACCTGCTCGGGAATGAGAGGGAGATGACTTGTTCAGACTTGTCACACCCCGTCCCTCTAGGCACCGTGGGGTGGATGGAGGTGGATCGCGCCCAAGGAACAATTCGAATTTGAGGAACAGGTATGAGGACCTTCTCCATGGCCTCCCAAAATCTGCGGAGCCAAGTAAATGCACCTGAGCAAACAGGATGTCAAGGCTCCTAGAATTTCAGTGGCAGCTAAGTTGACTCTGTGTGAGGTAGGAGTGACAGTTTCCGACAAAGGATTCACCAAAGATGGAAATTGGGTCATAAATTGGGTTTGGGGACACAGCTTTTTCAAGAGCAGACCTAAGGCCTAGAATAAGACTCTTCATCCCATACAGTGAAGGAAGAAATTTGTTGCCCAATCCAGAGATCTGACAGACATCTTCCCCCACTTCCTGTCTTTCACCGTTCCCCTGTCTGAGAACCCCAAGTCCATGGCCATCATGAAGTCTGCCGGTGAGAAATGCTTACTATGTGCCAGCCACTGAGCTCAGGGCTCCCCATACATGTTCTCATGTAACACGTACTGCTGAACCCGCCAATCAACCCTAATTCTTAGCTGAGACACTCCTCCTGAGGGCAGTGGCAGCCAGCCACGGTCTCACATACTCGAATCTGGTCAGGCCTCTAGGCTAGCTGCCAGTTTACAAGAAATGTAGGGGGCCATGGGACATGTTGAGTGACACCTGAGGGGTGCAGTCAGCAAAATCCAGTCCGTGAGAAATGCTCCCAGAGAATGAGCTGATTGTTTCAATTAAAACATGAGAAAAAAGAAGAAGGAGGGGATGTGTAATGGATTAGAAGGGATGTCAGAAACACATCCCAAATGATTCAAACACATCAACTGTGAGAAGGCATTTACACGTCAAAGAAAACCAAAGGATCTTAGTATTATTAAATAATTAGTATTAATTTGCTAGATGTGATAATGGTCCTGTTGTCACCTTTTATAGCAAAAAAAAAAAGTTCTTATCTCGTTCAGACACATACTGAAGTATTTATAGGTGAAATGATTATGGGTCTGAGCTTTGCTCTTAAATAATCCAGTGGAAAGAGGAATAGGAGGGGGACGTTGGGGAAACAAGACCGGCTTTGAGTTGACAACAGCTGAAATCAGGTGATGAGTGTACACAAGTTATTTGAGCTACTTTCTTGGCTCTAAACTGTCCATAATAAAAAGTTAAAGAAAATCTTCACAGTAATCTTGGGAGAGAGATGCTACCACCCTCATTTAGGAGATGTAGAGATGGAGGTTCAGAGAGGGCAAGAGACCCGCCTGAGCTCACACAGCAGCTAAAGGACAGAATGAGGGTTTGAATTCAGGGTTTTGGCCTCCCAGGGGAAGGCGGAAGAACATCTATTTCCACACCACCCCAGAGTCCCGTAAACGTAGACCTCTCCCAGAGTGGAGAGTCACAGGGGGAAACTAAGACGTAGACAAGAGTTCTGGTGTGGGGAACCTTGTTGTTCTACCTGTTACCTGAGGCTTTCTGCTGGCTCCCTGCCCTGTGGCGACCAGGCCTTTGCACACCCTCAGGCCAGCCCACGGTGTCCCAGGAAAACTGACTCTGGGTATGTCCTTCCTCATGTTAGGGCTGCTCTACCCTTTGGGCCACAGAGTTGGTCTGTTCCCTCTAGAAGGTGCCTGATGTGATTTGGACTTGAATCCATGGTAATGGGGAGGCTCTGAGGGTTGATACGTGGAGAAGCTCCTGTGATGTAGAAAGAGGTGTTTGGGAAAGTCACTCTAGCGGCTGTGTGCAAGGGGCAGAGAAGGGCTGGATCTGGGGGGAACAGACCACCCTGCACCTGGGAAGCAAGAAGCTTTCTCTCTGGGGGACGATATGGGGAAAGCTGGCAAGACTCCACAACTAATTGGTGAGGGAAAGGGGGGAGGGAAAGAAAAGAGAAATCTATGGTTTGGAGCCCAGAGATAAAAAGAAATATGACGCTTTTAATAGAAAAGGGGGAACCAGGGGCCCCTGGGTGGCTCAGTCAGTAAACCTCTGCCTTCTGCTCAGGTCCTGGGATTGAGCCCCCTTATCAGGCTCCCTGCTGGGTGGGAAGCCCCCTTCTTCCTCTTGCACTATCACTGCTTGTGTTCCCTCTCTTGCTGTGTGTGTCTCTCCCTCAAATAAATAAATAAAGTATTTAAAAAAGAAAGAAAGAAAGAAAAGAAGAAGGGGAACCAGAGGAGCCAGAACCCCCCTCTTTAGAAGGGCAGGATGAAAGCTTCTAGAGGATATTTCCAGGGTCTTCTGTGCCCAGTCTCGACCACTCTCCACGTCTGGGCCCATTCAGGGCCCTGCTAACCCATACAGTGCCTTTGTGCTAATTAGAAAGAGACACCCCTTCTTCAAAACACTTTACTGACATCTGTTGGCAAACTGCATAATATTCAGATTTTGCTGGAACGAGACACTTGACTGCCATCTGCCGGACAATGAGAATTTTAAGTAAACAGTCCACAATGTCTGCTTGGATGAGATGTGCTCATCCTATATGAGATGTGCTTGTGCAGAGCCCAACCTACACAGTTGTACATGGAGACTCTAGGTGTGTATGTGCCTGCATCCCTTCCTTCTTCCCAGGCTGGCCTTGTGCAGGATGGCACAACATTAGGACCGACTTGGACCTTGGGAGAATCAGCTCCTGAGAACTAGGCCTCCTTGCTATCCAGAAAGGAGGAGACCAGAGGGTCATAGGCCAGTGGGAACCGTCATGGTGGTCAAAGGCCAGACCTACCTTCAGACTGCAGACTTGGGAAATGGGTCCCATGCAGATGGCGGGCAGGTAGAAAGCTCTGCCCTGGCCCAGCCTGGGCCCTTCAGGAGAAGGTGCCGGGCAGCTGCTGGAGCATTCGACACTCTGTGCAGGAAATGTGCTCACTGGGATTGGCAGGAGCCAGGAACTCGGCACGCACGGATGCTCTCGGTCTTGTCTCCGTGTATTTTCTCTTTAGGACTCTGTGTTGATCTCTCTATTTCTTGGCTTTTCTGTCAATCTCCGCCTCTCTTTTTCTACACCTGGGTCTCTGCCAGCCCTAAGACAGGGCTGCCTATCTCCATTTCTGTCTGTCTGTTGCTCTCCATAAACCTGCCTTTCTCAGTCTCACTCACCAAGGCTCCCAGACCTACAAGCCTGCACACACCCTCGCAGCTGGGACATTCTGACCACTCAGGAAGGGCAGTTGGATGCCACGGGGTGAAGGGCTACAATTGTAAAAGACTACAGGCAGCTCAGGTATGGGGAGGAGGCTAGAATCCCCACGGGAGCCCAGGTCCCCCCATTGGACTTCATCATGCTCAAGTTGCACCCCACTTTCGGGCCCTTGATTGGGCCCCAAATGCCATGTAAGCCCAGTCAGGAGCAAGACAAGGTCCTCCCTGCTGAGGGCTCTCAGAGGCCCAGGGGTCCTCCAGAGGACTGAGGGTCCTGGCTCAACTCCTACCTGCACCTCCCTCCTGAGGCAGATCCTGGGGGGGCGGGCAGTGACAGGGAGACAGGATGGGAGAAATGGAAGCATACCAAGATCAGCTGGACTTGACCTCCGCTTCTCCCAGCCCCAGCCTTCAGGACACCCTGGAGCTCAGGAGAGATCAGAAAGTTGTCAAGAAAGTTCCCCCCCACCCTGACTTACTCGACTATGCCTGCAATTCTGCATAAGCTTTGCGCCTCTGAGCTGAAGCCTAAAGAGGAGACAGTCCAGTAGGGTGATTAGGTCCAGGGACTCTGGACTCTGTTTTACCTGGTATGATTGCTCAAACCAAGATTTGCTGTGTGACCCCAAGCAAATTATAACCTTTCTGGGCCTCGGTTTCCTTTCAAAAGACTTTTAGGGGAACACTCTTACACTGTTGGTGGGAATGCAAATCAGGGCAGCCACTCTGGAAAATAGTAGGGAGCTTCCTCAAAAAGTTAGAGATCATTCTACCCTATGACCCAGCAATTGCACTACTGGGTATTTATCCAAAGGATACAAACATAGTGATTCAAAGGGGCACCTGCACCCGGATGTTTATAGCAGCAATGTCCACAATAGCCACACTATGGAAAGAGTCCAGATGTCCATCGACAGATGAATGGATAAAGAAGATGTGAGATAGATATATATATAGATATATATATATATATAAAACATATATTGAATATATATATAATATTGAAATATTACTCAGCCATGGAAAAGAATGAAATTTTGCCATTTGCAACGACAGGGATGGAGCTAGAGGGTATTATACTAAGCGAAATAAGTCAGTCAGAAAAGAGCAAATATATGATTTCACTCATGTGAAATTTAAGAAACAAAATAGATGAACATAGGGGAAGAGAAGGAAAAATAAAATAAGATGAAAACAGAGGGAGAGACAAGCTGTACGAGACTCTTACCTATAGGGAACAAACTGAGGGTTGCTGGAGAAGTGGGTGGGGGATGGGGTAACTGGGGGATGGGCATTAAGGAGGACACTTGATGGAATGAGCACTGGGTGTTATATGCAACTGATGAATCACTAAATTCTACCCTGAAACTAATAAAAAAAAAAAGACTTAATTTTTTTAGATCAATTTTAGGTTCACAGCAAAATGGAGAGGAAGATACAGAGATTTCCCATATACCCTCCCGCTCCCCTACACACTCAGAACCTCTCCATTATCAACATCCCCCACCAGAGGGGGACATGTGTGAGGACTGATGAACCTCCATGGACATGTCATGATCGCCCAGAGTCCGCAGTTCCCATTAGGATTCACTCTTGGTGTTGTACATTCTGGGGGTTTGGCCAAATATCACTCCAGTGAAGCAAGAGACAGCTTCGCCGCGCTTAAAATCCCCCGAACTGCATGTCCCTCCCTCCCCACTAACCCCTGGAAACCACCGAGCTTTTTACGGTCTCCATAGTTTTGCCCTTTCCAGAGTGTCCGACAGCTGGAACCACACTGCGTGTAGCCTTTTTCAAATTGGCTTCTTTCACTTAGCAAAATGCACTGACTGAAGTTTCCCGCCTGACTTTCCATGGCTAGGTAGCTCATTTCTCTGTATCACCGAACAATATTCCATTGTCTAGATGTGCCACAGTTTATTTCCGGATTTTTTTTTTTTTGATGGGACTAACTACAGATAGACTCACACGCAGGCATGTACCTGGTTATTCCTCTGTAGTTATTCACAGGGAACGACTAGCTGTCCCTCAGTAGCGGGCTAGCTGAATGGGTTACAGTACTTTGCACAGACGGCAACACCCTACAGCTACCCACCGAAGAGTGAGGCCACTCTTAATGTCCTGACGTGAACAATCACCAGACTTAGCCTGGAGTGAACTTAGTGAACTTAGCACTTAGTGAAAAAAGCAGAGTGGAGAACAGTGTCTCTGGAAAATGGTTTCACTGTTAATGCGAAACGTAAGTAAAGAAGCAATAAAAAATATATTATTTGTTGGTGTCTGCAAAGACTACCTCCAGAAGGCCTTCGAAGAAGCAAAAAGTCTGTCTCCTGGAAGAGAACTAGGAGTTAGAGTGGGGAGGAGACTTCTCATTGAATGCACTTTTTATATTTGATTTGGGGATGTGTATTATCTATGCTTTAAAGTAAAAAAGTGTTATTTTTAAAAGAAACAGGCAAAGGAAAATAACAACTCCTCCACTATAGGGATACATGAGAGTCTGATGGGGTGATGCAGGGCCCAATCCACAGGGACCAGCCAGTCAGTGGACACTATTTATGGGCTGCTGTCCCCACGCATTTGTGGCCATCTCTGGCTGGGGACACACACAGTCCAGCGGTGGAGCTGACCATGTAGACCTTTACTGCTCCAAGTGTGGCCTGTGGCCTGCAGCGGTAGCAGCTCTGGGAGCTGGTTAGCAATGCAGAGTCTCAGGTCCTTCCCCGGACCAACTGCATCAGGACCTGCATTTTCGCAAGACTCCCAGGGCCTCATGCACATATTAAAGTTGTTAGAGCTCTGGGGCAGTGGATAGGGAAAGCAGAGAGAGGTCAGGCCAGGGAGGGCACTGTCCCAAAGAGTGGGCCAGGCCTGTGCGCCCCCACAGGGGAGAGCTCCTGCCCCAAAACGTTCCCACCATGTTAGCCCAGGATCTCCAGATTTGGGTTCCTAGGTTGAGAACCCGGCCGACCCTGCTGCTATTCCCCATACTCGATCCCAGCCTCAGGAAGAAGCCTGGCGCTGTCAGGGGACGGGGTGCCTCTCACCTTCATTCCGGCCACGTCGATGCGGGTCCTCACCTGGAACTGGGCGCCCACCTGGATGACCTTGGGTATACAGTAGAGCAGCATGTTGTTGAACTGCCGGAGACAAAGAATGGTGAGGGAGTGGGTAGTGGCAGGGCAGGAAGGACGGGGAGGAAGAGCTGGAGCACCCCTGCGCCTCCCTCTCCTCTTGCCAGGCTCCAGGTCAGCTCCCAGGAGTCGCAGGTGTGATGAGGAACGGGCTGTCTATCTGGCCTCCAATCTGATGAGGATGGTCACTCAAGAGTCGCCCTGTCTGTGGGCCTCAGACTTACAAGGCCTTTCTCATGGGGACTCAGGGCTGCAGGGGCTCATGGGACATTACAGCTCCCTCCTCCAGACCTCCAGGGAGGACCAGTTGCCAGATCTCCAGGAGAACCCCCGGGCTTCATGAGTGCCAATCTGGGTAGTTCTTACCAGCTAACCTGATTCTCTCCTGCTTTGCGTTCCTAGAGCAAGTTTAATGTTTAAAGTTCCTAGAGCAGTTTAATACCGCAAGGTTTGGAGCCAAACAGACTGGGTTCCAATTCTGCCTCTGTTGCTTCCTAGGGCCTACCTGAGAAACCCCTCGTTGGAAATCCTGAGGCCTAGCCTGTGACTTCTCTAAAGTCACTGGGTGCCAAAGCAATAACGCACAGAGAAGCAGGCTCTTCCCTGCCTCTCCCGCAGTGCCAGGCAGACACGAGGCAGGCAGGACCTGGTGGGCGTGGCCCCTGGACCGCCCTCTCTAGGGCAGGGGGAGAGGGCCACTTAGCGTCCTTGTACCAAGAAAAGGTAGCGCTCCATGGGGTCACTGCGGCGGAAGGAGATTTTGAGGACGGGACCTTCGCGGAGCAGGGTGTTGGAGGGGTCCACTATGTCATCCTCGAGGCCCAGGCGCTGGTACACGTCCCACAGGTCCTGCAGCCGCTCCTGGGACAGGGGGAGCGCCCTCAGCCAAGGCCCGGCAGGGCCCACCTGATTCTGGAAGGTTTGTCTTATGTGGACAGGGACGGGAGTTGAGGGGGAGGACAGCAGAGGCTGAGGGGATGAGTGGATAGAGACCTAGACGGCTGGGGTGGGTATGGCTGAGAGCTGCAGGGAGGAAGTACAGGGCCCCTGGGGATGCCTGCTGGTCCCACCCCTGAGGGCCAGCTGCTCACCATCTCAGTGATGGCTGCGTTGGAGTGCTGAGCGGCCAAGAAGATCATGTCCAGTGCTTCTGAAGGAGGGCACAGAGCCAGAATTATCTCCTGAAAATGTGGGGCTGGGGGCTGAGGCAGAAAGTCCTTAAGTCTTAACAAAGAGGCCCGAGAGTCTGCTATGAGTATGTAGGAGAAGCCTGGCCAGCACACGGGATGACTGTGTGATGGGGGCCATTTCTCACCCAGAGTGGAGAGACTGGAAGCCACTGAAAGATAGGGCTTAGGCACTGGGCTTCTGTGACCAACTCATTCCTCCCCAAACCAAGCCAGACCCAGAGGGTGCTGTGGAAAGAGCACGGGGTTTGATAATATAGGCATAGCTTCAAATCCCAACTCTGCTCCTTTCTGGCTGTGTGACCTTGGGCAAGTTGCTTGATCTCTCTGGGCCTTAGTGGCTATAAAAAATGGCTAATGGTATAGATAATGTCTAGGAAGTACCAACAATCAATGTTGATAGCTGATGGGGTGCTCAGTCAATAAAGGGGAGTGGCTCAGGCCTCCCTAGCCCCATGGATTCCAGGGGGTGGTGTCCTCACTCTGAGCATCGGCCCGGTCTGGAGCCTGGGCTGGCAGCTTCTGGACGTACTCCTTGAGCAGCAGCTCATAGCGTGGGATTCTCTGCACAGGTTCTAGCATGTGGTGCTGCAGAGTCAGGCTGCCGGAGGCCTCGCTGCTCTTGGGGAGGGATGGGAGGAGGAACAGTGTGGGTTGAGAGTGGGGAACGGCAGAGCGGGCTGCTGAGATGGTCGGGGGCGGGGGGGAAGTTGGTGGGGCAGACTGGCGTGGGAAGCCGGTGGTGCAAGCAGCTGAGCGGGAGGTGCTCCAGATCCCTTGGGGAATCTGAGCCAGTACCCACCAGGGTGGTGGTGCAGTCTTGGCCCCAGCCCTTGCCCAGCCTCACCTGAATGCGGGTGATCACCTCCTGGAAGGGGGCAGACTTGTCAGTCCAGCTGGCCAGCAGCTCAGCCGCTCGCTCAAAGTTTTTGACATACTCACTGTACATCTTCAGGAATGGGGCCAGTTTCTGGATGACGTCACCGATGCGGGGGGTAGCTGTCCTGGAAGAGGGCCACCCATACTGCCTTCAGCCCGAGGACCTCCTCTCTCGACTTCAGGCAGGGTCAGGTTAGGCCAGGCTCTCTGAAGCACATAACTCCCAAAAACAGTCCTTCCACTGCACTTCTGGGTACAGGCATGGGAGCTCATCACCCTCACCCACATGTGTGGGATCCAGCCCTCAGACTCTGAGCCCTGAGGGCAGATGCTGTTCTCTTCCACCCGCAGGCCCAGCATAGCATCGGGCCCCCACCGCACATCCCGAAACCACTTGAGGCAGCCGACGTAATGGCAGCAAGGGCCAGAAGCCAAGCACCATCCAAGACACGCCATGGGTCTCACCCCATTTAATTCTCACACCTCTGTGGGGAGTGGTCATTGGCCCATCTTAGAGATGACGGAACAGCCCCAGAGGGGTAAGAACGTATCCAGGGTCATATCGTGGTAGGGCCTGAAGGTCAGCCCAGGGGCTGTGACAGCAGAGCGACGAAGTGCCTG
Organism: Lontra canadensis; assembly: GCF_010015895.1. Classification (NCBI taxonomy): domain Eukaryota; kingdom Metazoa; phylum Chordata; class Mammalia; order Carnivora; family Mustelidae; genus Lontra; species Lontra canadensis. Next base: position 11,369,828 of record NW_022631017.1, read on the forward strand.
ACGGTCCCTAAAGCTGGCCTTCCTGAGTTTGATTCCCAACTGTTCCACTTACTCTAGCTGTGTATTTTTGGACAAGTCACCTAACCTCTCTGTATCTCCATTCTCCCATTGGAAAAAAACAGGAATGGTGGTAGGCATAGGGTCATCTTTAAAACAATAACAACAACAAAACACCCAGGGGTGTCTAGGTGGTGAATTTGGTCAAGTGTCTGACTCCTGGTTTCAGCTCAGGTCATGATCTCAGGGTCATGGGATCGAGCCCTTTGTCTGGCTCTGAGCTCAGAGTGGAGTCTGCTTCAGATTCTCCCTCCCTCTCCCTCCTACTCACTCTCTCTGTCTCTCAAATAAATAAAATCTTTTTTAAAAATCTTCAAAATTAAATAAAAATAACAAAAACCAACCCACATTTTATTGCAAAAAACTTTAAGCCATCATGAAGGAAAAAGAATATAATAATGAGACCCTATATATCTGACCCTGAATTTAACAACTATGGACATTTCTCTTTGCTGAAGAATTTTAAAGGACACCCCAGTCCTCATGGCATTTCTTTAGCAAAATATATAAAGCAAGTAATTCCCCCACCAAATGCTTCAGTGGTCGTCTCTGAAAATGAAGACAGTTCCTTGTATCACCACACAGGAGATGGGTTTGAAGAATCAGTGAGTTCATAAGTGTGAAACCCAAGGCAGAGCATGCCAGAAGCCCTCAGTTAGCACTGCCTCTTTCCACTGGCTCTGAAGTCCCTCAGCCTGCTGGGGACCGACACACCTCCTTCCCCAGGACAGACACACACACACACACACACACACACACACACACACACACAGCCCCTTAGCACCCACGTGTCCAAGCCCCTTACTGTGAGCACAGACTGAGCCCAGGGGAGGAGACCATCATGGACACACAGCAGGGGTCCGAAGAGGCCAAAGCCAGTGCCGCAGGGGTCTGCACCCTGTCCCGGCCTTGGCTGTGGCCATGGGGGCTCGGGTGTTCACAGAGGACCTCTCACCAGTCATCCAGCCGCCGCTGCAGCTCCGGGAGGAAGAACTGTGCATGGAACTGGTAGATGGAGGAGATGTTGGAGAAGATGAGCCTGACCACGTCCTCGGGGAAGGCCTTGCTGGCACGGGCCTCCCTCAGCAGCTCCTGGAAGAACACCTGCAGCCGCGCCTGCCGGTCACTCGGTCCATGGCCGAGAAGAGCCCCCCGCACACCAGCCCAGGCAGAGACAGGCACAGCCTGGGGGCTTTCCGGGCCCTTCTGTGGTCTGGGGGATGCTTTCACCTCTTCAGCCTCCCATCATCCTCGAAACAGCCTCAGGAAGAGACAGGCAAACGAAGGCCTAGAGGCTCAGGGACTTAGTCGGGGGCTGACAGCTGATGAATGTCAGAAATGGGCCCACCTCGTGTCGGTCAAGGTCTTGGACTTCACCAAGCTAAGGATCATGCTCCAAATGCACAAATATTTAACCCTCAGGCTTGGGGCTTCTTAAGAATGTGTGAAGTCTAGGAACAGTGAGGATGTTGGGTGTGGGGGTGATAGATGAGGACTCTCTGCATGGCGGGGAAGGCCACGTGCACTCTGCTATATGCGAGGTGCCGGCCTGGGCACCAGGGCTGGAACGGCAGGTGGCATCAGTTCCCTAAATCCTCATTTCTGCCCCAACTCCAGCCAGTGGGGGTGAAAGACTGAGACTTCCTCGAATCACATGCCAGGTCCTAACAGCGCCAGTGAGGTACACATAAGGGAGAGTGAAGGTGGGGAGAGGAGAACTGGGTGCTGGGGCTCAGAGCAGGACAGGGCGGTATTCTGGCCCCTGACCTGGTCTAGCAGATGGAGGCGGGCCACGTAGGCCTTCTCTGTCTCCAGGAGCTCCTGGACGATCCTCTTTTCCTCCGGCTCCTGCAGGCGGGTCAAGGGGGAGAAGGAGAAGGAGAGAGACAGCTTTGGTCTCCTCTGATGGGGACCCTGGGTGTAGTCTCCAAAGACGTCCCAGTGAACGCCTACTTCCCAGCACTCATGCCCTCCCACAGTGCATCTAGGCTGGCGCTGGGATCGCTTTAACAAAGAGTAGGGTAGGAAGTGGGGCTGTGCCAGAACTGGTCCAAAGGCCTAAAAGGTCTGGAAGCTTGTTGGAAGCTTATGCTCTCTTGGGAGCCAGGAACCACCGCATCTGGAAATTTGGCTGCCCTGATGGAGAGGCCATGTCAGAAGGAGAGGTCCAAAGACCTCATTCAGAGAGAGAGAGCCAAGGGCCCAGCTGTGCCGGCACCCCAGCTGAACCCAGCTTCTACTGTCCCTGCCCAGGCACCGGCCTTGAGAACTGAGCTGTCTCGGGCATTCCAGCACTGGTCACCATCTGACTGCAGTCATGGGAGAAACTCTATCATGGGCTGACTTGTGTCCTCCTCCCCAAATCCATACGTTGAAGGTCTAAAGCCCCAATACGACTATATTTGGACATAGGGCCTTGGAGGTGATAATTACGGTTAAATGAAGTCATAAGGGTGAGGTCCTCATCCAACAGGACTGGTGTCCTTAGAAGAGTAGGGACAGACCCCAGGAGAGTATGTGCATGAGGACACAGTGAGACAAAAGCCATTGATAAGCCAGGACAAGAGGCTTCACCAAACACCCACCCTGCCAGCACCTTGATCTTGGACTTCCAGTCTCCAGAATCGTAAGGAAATCTATTTCCAGTAAATCGCCCAGTTTGTAGCATTTTGTCATGGCAGCCCCAAGCTAGCTAACACAAGCCCCAAGTGAGATCAATAGAAGAACCATCAGGGAGCATTCTAGTCAACCCAGAGATTTGTGAGAAATAATAAATTGTACTCAGCCACCACATGATCACCCTCCCCATTTTATAAATGAGGGAATGGCACAAAGAGGCACTTTACAAGTGCTTTGCCCAAGGTCACACAGTTAGAAAGCAGAAGAGCTGGGGCATGACCCCTGGTGGTCTGGCTCCAGGGTGTACAGGGTCATGCACCCTAGCCCTTGAACTCCACAGACAATCAAACCGACACCCAGACTGGGCAGGTGACCCGTCCAGGATCAGTCTAACGGCAGCATTAGCACTAGCCTCTATTTCTAGTTGGAATTATTGCCTTCTTCGGTGGCTAAACTGAGGCCACACCCGGGAAGGGTACCGGTTCACAAAATAGAGACCCTTCTAAGCTGCGTGGCCTCAGACAAGTTCTTTAAGCTGTCTGAGTTTTCATGTCCTTGCCTAAAAGACTCCCTCAGCGAGGGGCACAGGAAATGATGCCAACAGTGGGGTGCGCTGTAGGCATTAACCAAAGGCCATTAAGAGGAGAGAATCTAGCTGTCAGTTGATCTCTGGTGACACAAGACCCCTGCCTAGGGAAGTGCTGGCTTTGGCTGGGAGAGAATTTTCTGGGAGGTCGGTGAAGGGGTCCCCCCAGCTCCCCACTTTTGCTCTAGCCTTCAGGCACCTGTGTCCCTAGCCCAGCGTGGGTCCCAGGCTGGCAAGATTTCCTCCAGGCCCCACTGGACAGCTTGTTCTTCAGGGAGCTCAGGTACCGCCTGCTAACCATCCTGGGCTCGGACCTCTGCAGGGTCTCCCCATGGTTGGGCTCCTTCCATGGCTCTGCAGGTGGGGGAGCCCTGCCCCCAGGGCAGTGATGTTCGATCTCCAGCTTGCACACTCTGGATGCTGCACCTGGAGTCCTGAGGTGAACAAAACAGATTTGAGGGTTTCCTGGCTATAAAATAGGAAGAAGGATAGCACTTCCCTGGTGAGGATTATGGGTGATTAATGCAAATCACAGGTATGAAGTGGCCCCTGCACTAAGAAGGAATTTGCTAAGTAAAACATCCACTTCCTTCCCCAGCATCTTCTTGGAGGGAACTCCAGTCTTCAGAATGAGTCAGCTTAGACTTGTTTTGTTTTCTGGAGAACGACATACTTCCCTCTTTAAAATGCAGTGAGGAACCCCTCATCTGTATGCAGTGCTTTCTAAGTGGCCCCAGATCACCCTCACCTGTACATCTCACCTCTGTTTTTAGTCTCTGTGGCAGGAAAGGCCCTGAAATCTGAGTAACTTATATATGGAGAGAAAGTGGGAGCCATGGAACATTCTACAGGGAGGGCAGAGCTGCTGAAGCTGGGGCTTTTCCACGGGAACCGTGCCCTCTACATCTCCGGTGGCAGGGGAAAGGCAGTCTGGAAGCAGTTTCCTTGTTCCTCCAGGAATGCCCTCTTGAAGGGTAGCTTTGTGTGTGTTTATCCTACTACAAGGTCCAGGGGCTAGTTAAATTCTTTAGATAAAAGAGGCCACCCTCACTGAATATATCCCACGATTTGGGCTATACCCATTCTCTCTGGTATGGAAAGGCTTGCAATGAGACAAACAGGCTGGTAGATGGAGAGACCAGACATGTACAAAGTCTCCAAAACTCTGAGAAAGGTTTTCATGACCCTGGTTTTGCAGTTAAAAAAACTGAGGTACAGAGAGCATTAGTGACAAAGCTAGGGGTGACAAAGATGGGATCCAGATCAGGCATGCTGGCTCCTGAGACCTCACCCTAAACTGCCCCTCCTCATTTGAGTTAAGGAGAAGCAGGTCCAGAGGGTAAACATGTCCGCCCCGAGTCCCTCAGCTGTTGGGTGGTAGAGAGACGATTGGAAACCAGTCCTCACGGCTCCCCATGGGCTCTTCCACCCCTGTCTGGCACCCTGGTGCCTGGTTCCTCAGCCCGTGGAAATAGCTGGGTTTCAGGCTTTCTGTTCTACATTTGGTTTCAGCTTCTGCATTTCCTTCCAAGTGCCCCAGGCCAGCTTCTGTTTCCTTTTCACCCCTCAGTTTCAGATCAGCTAAGGTGCTGGGGAGACCTCACCAGAAAGCCAAAGCCAAGGCTGCTGGCATGGGGCTCCTCACCCGATAATGGGTGGCTCTCACCCTGCAGACAAGGCCTCCTCTGACTCCATTCTGGTCTGCGGGCTGCCTCCTCCTGCCCAGTGTTGCCTGGGCCTGGCACACATGCCAAGGGTCTCCACTGGGCATGCCTGGCCTGTTGAGTTGGGTGGTACTCTCTCCCCACACTCCAAAGGGTGGGTGGTGGGCCAGGAAGGTCGTGCCTAGAGCTGTCCTCGGTGCTGAACTAGAATGTGCTTGGCAAAGAACTCTGGGAGAGGCGGGGTAAGGTCAGGAGCTCAAGAAGATGAACCACCCTTCTAGGCCCACATCTTTGCCACATCCACTGCGAAGCCCACAGAAGTCTTTCTCTGCTCTGAGTGCCCTCAGCACAGAATCTAGGCTCCTCTTGGGAAATCTATTGTCTGTGACCTGGCATCACAGTAATTCCATAAGCTTGATGTCCAAAGACAGAAATCCTCTCAGCAGGGATCATTCTTTTGGCTCCTGTGTCCACTACAGTTCCTGGGTGATGCTTTGTCATCCCAGGTCAAGTCCATATCCAATGACTAGTCCATGTGGGGGTACAAAGACCCCTGGCTTTGCCTCAGTAGAACAACCTGACGGAAATCTCAGCTCCAGAGCTCCTTGGGAGGGCTGAGGCCTCTGTTGCAAGTATACACAGTTCAGCTTCTCCCAGTGCTATACCCTGCCCCAACAAGTGTCATCCCCAAAACTATCCCCAGTAAATCTACTGAAGCAAATTTCTACCTTAGAGTCTATTTCCAGAGAATGCTACCGACAACAGTTCCTAACACAGTGATGGGTTTAAGAAACACCTGCAGAGGGATGCCCAGGGTGGCTCAGTCAGTTAAGCGTCTGCCTCCGGCTCAGGTCATAATCCCGGGGTTCTGGGATCGAGTTCCAGCATCGGGCTCCCTGCTCAGTGGGGAGCCTGCTTCTCCCTCTGACTACAGCAACCCCTGCTTGTGCTCTCCCTTTCTCCCTCTCTCTGACAAGTAATCAAATCTTCAAAAAAGTAAAAAATAAAAAAGAAGAAGAAAAGAAAAGCCTGCAGAGTAGATTAATGTCACACAGACACAGACACACACACACAGACACACACACACACACACCCCGCCCCTGCCAGGGCCACCAGTAACCTCCACACATGAGGCTCAGTTTTTTTCCCTTCAGATGGGAGCCCCTATCCATGAACCTGAAGCATTTTGAACCTCCCTGCCTCTCTGTACACCCACAGTCTCATCAGAAGGTAGGACTACAAATAGACCTACCCTCCGGAGGCTGTTAGATAATTAAATGAAAAAAGTCACACAAGTCACTTAGAACAGTGTCCCAAACGTAGGTTGCTGATCCGTCCAGGTTCTCCCAGTACAGTCTCAGCTTTTTCTTTCGCCCCCTTCCCTCCGCCAAAAAAATTTAATGGCATCCACTTCCAGTTTTAATTGTGCCCTGATCGGAATGATAAATTATATGGTTGTCCTACTTATAAAGAGTGTCTGATAAGCATCACTATCATTTCTGAGGGAGAGGCAATGGGTGGAGTCCTGCAGCCCCAGCACTGTGGGGCCCACCCACACTCACTCAACTACACACCTCTGGACTCTCCCCAACACATCCTTGCACACACCCTCCCCATTGCCCAGCTCCTGGGGCCTAACCACACTCCTCCATGCTACCAGGAATCCAGGCACAGCCCAGACAGGAGGAGGTGTCTAGCATGGGCCCAGAGAGAGAACTGCTCACTGTGGGGGGCCAAGGTGGCCCAAGTACTGATCCTTAACCATGGAGAGAGGGAGGGCCTGTGCTCCAGGCCTGGTGGTGGGTGGGCAGAGGGGGGCCCGGGCTGGACAGTGGAACTACAGGGAGCCCACCGGTTGGCCCTGGCGACCCTTGCCACCCCCACCACCCCATACCTGCTGTTTTCAAACACGGTCACCAGACTGGACACAGATGCCAGCTTCTCCTTACTCTCTCCCTCCATTCTTCAGGCCTCCATGGTGGTACTCAGCTACTCCCTGAAACAGGGCGGGAGGCCTCCAATCAGCACCCTCAGCCACCCTCACCTGGGGTCACAGAGGTGCTAAGGCATCCTGGAATGAGCTCTGGTCTTTCCAGAGGGCTCAGTAGGCCTGCTCCTGGCTTCAGAGTAGGAAGAAGGAAGTGGTCCCAGAGCCACAGCCCCGAAGGGGAAAGGCCCGTGCTTCCTCCAAGAGGGAGGAGCCTTCTCAGGCCCCACCCTCCCTCACAGGGTCTGACCTTATGCTCCCAAGGGGGCAACAGGACCCAGAGGCAGTTTCTGGAGCCCTCCCATGGCTGATCTTGACCAGCCACGATTTCTCATAAGGCCCAGTGGATTTTACTTGAAATTTTCTCAGCAACTTCTTTTCTGCATCTGACCAGTGGCTCACTGCTATGAGGAAACCACTTTTTTTAAATTAAAAATAGATCACAAACCTGTTAAGGGCTAGCAGGGAGGAGTACAGAGCTGTTCTCACCTCCCCATCCGGGCCCTCATTTTAATGGCTACTGTCTCCACCTCCTTGCCCCAGGGGAAAGCAGCTTCCTCCCCGAAACTCTGATAATAACAGCTAAGGCACACTCTTTTTAGTGCTTTACAAGCATTTTCTCATTTAATCCCACAATAACCTTATGAGGCAGCCCCATTACTACCTCCATTTCACAGAAGAAAAAACTGAGGATCAGAGAGGTCAAGTAACCTGACCAAAGTCACCCAGTAAGGACACAAAAGAAGTCAGATGTCCAAAGCAAAGGTGAGCTGCCTACAACTCCAGCAGAGATTTGGTTGAGAACCCGGATGACCACATTCTTGTTGCGTCATCCCCAGACTGCCCTGCTCTTAGCGTGCTGGGTTGTCTCTGCTGGAAGCTTCCCCTACCACCTGGTCTCCCAGCCCTTCCACAACAAATGCCCATCTCCTAATCCCCCTTACAGCTTTACTGGCCCTTCAGGGCTCTCCCACTGGGTTCCAGTCTCACTGGTCCTGAAGCAGGGCGCTCCACTGAGACTCATCTTTGTCCTCAAAGCCTAGGGACGGGGCCTTAGTCATCTGGATCCCCGATGTGCGTGGCACAGCTTCATGCCCCAGCACCTGTAAACCCCCGGGGGCTCACACACCCACCTGCCCCACCAGCTCAGAGCTTCGCCTGAACAATTTCTTCTAGCAGATGCCTGACTCCTTCCCCCAACCCTAAACTTCACCAATCCTCTCCACTTCTTTTCTTTTTTAAGATTGTATTTATTTATTCATTTTTCTAAAGATTTATTGATTTGAGAGAGAGAAAGGGAGAGAGAGCATGTGAGGGCAGGGGCAGAGGGAGAGAATCTTCACGAAGACTTCCTGCTGAGCACAGAACCCAAGGGCGGGGGTGGGAGGTGGGGAGAATGGGACTGGACTCAATCCCACCGCCTATGAGATCATGACCTGAGCCAAAATCAGGTCGCAGATGCTCAAGAAGGACAGAGCCACCCAGGTGCCCCAGTCCTCTTCACTTTCTGTTTTCACATTTTATTATGGAGAAGTTAGAACACATGCAAAAGTAGACAGCATAACATAATGCGCTCACATGAACCCATAACCCAGACCCAACAACCATCAACTCATGGCCAGTCCTGCCTCATTTGCAGCCACATTCATTCCCCCTTATCTGGAAGCAAATACTCAATGTCAGATGATCGCTCCTATAATGTTTTGGTGTGTATCTAAAAGATAAGGAAACATATATATATATATATATATATACTACACGCACACATCCATATATGGTAATATTATTCCCTATATGCATACACACATATGCTACATACATGTATATGCCTATACATAAGACAGTACTACCATTTCCATACCCCAAGAGGTATTTACCAGTAATTCCTTGATGTAATCGAAAACTGAGTCAGCAAAGATCCAGTTGCCTCCTAAATGTCATCTCCAGTGGACTGAGTCCTCCCCAAAAATTCATCTGGTAACCCTAGCCTCCATCGTGTCTATATTGGGAAATAGGGTGTTTAGGAAGTAATTAAGCTTAAATGAGGTCATATGAAGAAGGTCCTTTTAAGGATTGGTGGCCTTCTAAGAAAAACAAGAGCAATCTCTTCACGCCCACCTCTCCCCACAGCCTGCACACCCTCTGAGGGGAGGCCATGGGAGGCTAACCAGGAAGAGAGACCTCACTGGAAACAGAACACCGCGAGTGAACGTCAAGCCTCCAGATCGTGAGAAATAAATTCATGCTCTTTTTCAGCCTCTCAGGCTGTGGTATTTTGTTATGACAGCCTGAGCAGACTCATCCATCATCATTTTTCTTTTCCTTTTTTTTTTTTTTTTTAATTTGGAGCTATGGGCCCCTGGCTGATTCAGTCGGTGGAACGTGTGACTCTTGATCTCGGGGGTCGTGAGTTCGAGACCCATGTTGGGGGTAGAGATAACTTAATAAAAAAAAAATCAGGATTCAAATAAAGTCTAGACAAATAAAGTCTACAGTCAAATAAAGTCTACAATGTCCTACCTATGAACTCCCTTCCCACTCACAGTTTTACTTTATTCTTTTTGTTTTCCCACACAATACAGCTCAGAGGACACTGGGTTACTAGCCCTACAGGTCCCATGGCCAGGACTTTGCTGATTGTAGGGCAGACCCCTGGATTTCCTGTCCATGGTGGTTTAATCTAGGGGCTTTGCTCAGAACCATCTTTAACTGCCGCTTTTCCTGGACGTTTCCAGGTCTGGGGAGGACTCTCCTTGGTGCTCCTCTTCCCTAGACTGCAGGACCCAGTTGCTTCCTCGGCCTCCCACCGGACTGTACACGGGCTCCCTGTGGGCAGGGCAGGTCCTCAGGCCTGGATCCCCAGCCCAGCCCAGGCTCTGGAACATAGTAGGGCCTTAGGAGGCCTGTGGAATGGACAGATACAACACAATGCACACAGAGGCTTGTCTCAGCCCTCAGCTGCCAGTACCTTGGGCTTCTAGAGTGGAATCTAGGCTCAAACAGCATGACCTGCACCTCCCGTGGGGCGGGGAGAGGGCACAGGGACATCTGACAGCCCAACTCCGAACGTGACACTGGAGACGTCAGAGTTGCATCGGCCCAGGAAGGAGAGCCATGGTGCCCACACCCAGAACAATCCTCCAGGGCTCTGTGTCCCTGGTTCCCCCACTTCCTCAGCTCCTCGCTGTTCCTCCTCCCTGACTTGTTCCTCACCTGCCAGTACCTCCCGAGGCTCCGTGCAGGCCCTGTGGCCTCAGCGACACACAGCCCGCACTACCCATTCAGAACCTGCCCCTGGGCTCCACAGGCACGTCTTCCTGCCCTTCCCCCTCAGCCTCAGGATGCCCAGCACCTTCAGGACACCACCAGAGGCACGGCCCACCTTCACTGCCAACTCCAAGCCAGGAAAATTCCCAAATTCCTTGGTATGCCTTCCAGACCCTCCCAGTCTGGCTCTGATTAACCTTCCCGGCCATTTCATCCAGGTCTGGGATGGGACCTTGAGTGGTGGCTCTGTGCCATGTCACCCAAACTGAGCCAAACCACAGTTCTAGAATGCTGACCATGGATCCAGGAGGGGCTGCGGCCACTGTGCTCGCTCCCGAGGCCATGCCAGTGTAGCTCACACTTGTCGAAGGGGGTCTGGGTTCTCCACCCAGGTCCCTCAGCCTGTCCAGCTCCCGGGACAGCTGGCTGGTTAGCTCCAGGACCAATGGTGCTGGCTGCTCCTGCAGGTCACCTGGGTCGTCGAGGTTGGTGGCTTGGAGGTGGCAGCCTGCCCTTCCTGCAGATCCCCAGCGCTTTTTCACTGGTTCAGTTCATTATTGCTCCCCCCATTTCACACCCACCCCCCGCCCCCAGTGCCTGCCTGAGGAGCTTAGACTCACTCAGAGGCATGGATTCTTTAAGGAGCTGCCCTGGGGTGCCTGGGTGGCTCAGTTGGTTAAGTGTCCAACTCCTGATTTCGGCTCAGGTCCTGATCTCAGGGTCATGGGATCGAGCCCCAGGTTGGGCTCCCGCTGGGCATGGAGCCCACCTGGGATTTTCTTTCTCCCTCTGCCCTTCTCCCACTCCACCCTCTCTGTCAAAAAATAAAAAGAAAGGCTTAAAGAGCTTAAAAAGCTCTTTAAGTAGCTTCCCTGTCGTAGAAGGTCAAATCCCACACTCTCTATCACTCCTCGTTGCTCTGCTTCTTTTGTCATATCTGACCTATTTGCTTTGCAAAGGCCAGTAACTGAGCTCCACTTTTCCTCATGCGTGGAATGGAGATCATGACAGAGTCACCCTCCCATGGTGGGTGTGCACATTAAACGGGAGAGTAACGTGTAAGGGCTACAAACATTCTTGCTCTTTTTTTTTTTCTAACAGATTTTATTTATTTATTGGACAGGGAGAGATACAGCGAGAAAGGAAACACAAGCAGGGGGGTTGGTGAGGGAGAGGCAGGCTTCCTGCTGAGCAGGGAGCCCAATACAGGGCTCGATCCCAGGACCGTGGGATCATGAACTGAGCCAAAGGCAGCTGCTTGATGACTGAGCCACCCAGGTGCCCCAACATTCTTGCTCTTGACCGAAGACCTTTGCTATGGTTACTTGCTGCCTTGACCAATCAGTTCCTTTTCCCTGGAAACAGCCTGTTCACTTCATCCAGGAAGCCTTCCTTGCTACCTACCATTCGCATTCCTTTTCCTCCTGAGAGACCTGGTATGCCTCTCTGTTTACTTTGATGTCTTCTTCCCCACGTCATTAAGGCACCCACGCAGTTACCAGGTATTTCTTGAGCACCTATTGTGTGTCAGCATTAGGCTTGAAGTTATAGATGAAACTCAGTCCCTTGCCCCTTAGCTCATAGTTTAATTAGGAAGATGGGCCTGTTAACCACTAAAATATGATGTGGGAAATGCTCTGAACGAGGGTCCCAAAGAAGGGGCATCAAAGTCTGTAGAGAATAGTGGGTACTATGAAGGAAGTCTTCCTGGCAGAGGCAAACTGAAGGGTGAAGGATGAATTAATTCTCCAGGTGGACAAGGTAGGAAAAGGCATTCAAAACAAAGAATAGAAGCACCCGGGGGCTCAGTGGGTTAAGCCTCTGCCTTCGGCTCAGGTCATGATCTCAGGGTCCTGGGATGGAGCCCCTGTCAGGCTCTCCATTCAGTGGGGAGTCTGCTTGTCCCTCTCCCTCTTCCCCTCCCCGCTGCTCATGCTCTCTCTCTCTCTTTCTCTCTCTCTCAAATAAATAAATAAAATATTAAAAAGAAACAGAAGGCACAGCATGTGCAAAGGAAAGGGGTGCGGACTTGAGAGACCAAGGCTAGACAGGGAAGAAGAGCAAACAGTCCAGCACATCTGAGAGTCCAGGAGCCGGGGAATGGAGGGACACAGGCTGAGGCGAGCCTGGGGGTCTGGCCCTGGCAGGCTTTTTCTGCTGAGCTGAGATGCTTGTGAACCAAGGAGAGTGGGTACAGAGTTTTAAGCAGGGGAGTCCCTGAGCCTCTGGGCATGAACATGTCTCCCTCTGAGTGGGGCGACCTCTCCGCTTCGGGGCTCTTGTGGTCCTTGGCATGAGTAAGTCTCATGCTTTCTCTCCTCTGCTTTCAAGCCCTAAGGAGGCTGGATGAGCTCATTCCCCTGCAGCCCAAATAGGGGGAAAGTTGGAGGGACACAGGCAGGGAGGGATACCCAAGCGGGAACTGCTGGGCTGGGCAGTCACGTGGCTGACTGTCTCAACAGCTCTGCCCCGGGCTGCAAAAAGGGTTTTGTGTGCAGTCTGGAGGCATCCAAGGGGGCTCTCACTAGCAGCCCTGGAGCAGCAGGGGGCATTCAGGGAGTGGGGGCTGCTGGGACAGAAGTGTCAGAATTTAGGACCTGGATGCTATGTGTGCGTGTGTGTGCACACAGCCCCGCATGTATGTGGCATGTGTGTGATGTGTGTGTGTGTGCATGATATGTTTGTGCATGTGGTGTGTGGTGTGGGGGGGGTATGTATGTATGTATGTATGCGGTATTTGTGTATATGTATGTACATACACAGGAAATCTCCAGGGGTGCATGAGGGCATAGCTTTTTCAACGGGGAAATGAAGATGCCAGGGGGAAGCATTTATCTTTAGCAAGCCAAGGCCCAGGAGGGGACAGAGCAGTGTGTTCCCAAGCCTCCCCCTTGCCCCCACCCCTGCCTGCACCCAGCCTCAGTCAAGCACAGCACCTACCGAGAGCTTAATGGCCTGTGACAGGCTGTGGGGATGACAGGGCTCCAGGGAAGACGCAGGCAGCCAGCTGAAACCCGTTCCTGAGGCTGGTGCGGCCTTGCCACCCCAACCCGTGCACGCTACCTCCCAGCCCCCTTTCCCCCCACCGATTTGTCTTCTACCACACTACTGGTCTTTGGGAGGTCCTGTGCAGGGTGGGGGGGCTGTCCAAGTCGGGGGCATGGAAGGGCAGAGGCCACACCAGCTGTGTCAGTGCCCTTCGTTGCCAGTCCTTGATTTAGGGGGAGAAAGCTGCAAAAGTCCCTCGTAGGAAGACTCGGCTCCCCTGTCCTCTCCCAAACAGCCAGAATTTTCCCACTTGTCCCTCAGCTGGAAATCCCACAAAAGCCCTCTTGTAGGAGGACTCGGTGCTGCCGCCTGCCCCCTTCAGCGGTTGTGGGGGCCAGCCCTCAGGTGGCTGTCTGCCTTCCTGCCCGTCACCTTTCCCAGAAAGCCTCCCCTATTTGCCTGCTGTATACCCCTGTCCCCTACAGTCTGGTCCGGGAGTCCTGCATCTTTTCGGGCCTCACAGTGTCATTACGCAGAGGTAGATCACTCCGAGGGGAACACAGGGAGACCAAAGCAAACACGTCCATCAGTGTGTGCTAAGCAGAGCGGCTGCCCTAGGGCCGCCAAGGCGGCTGGAGGACAAGACAGCAAATTTGTGTCAGCCTTGTCGTGGGTGGCCGGCGAGGACGTCAGCATACAGCATAAACAACTCTTTCTTCTTCAGCATGCGAACGATCAGGTTTCAAAGTTGGCATTCTCAGGGATTGGGCAACGTTTGTGCCAGGCACTGGCACGCACCCCACTATTCAGGAAGGACTCAAGGTCACCAGAGGCAGGCATCAGGTGGGGCGGGGAGGGAAGCAGCCTGGTAAACTGGGAACGAAGAGGGAGAGGTGGGGCTGGGCTAACCCGATGGTACAGGAGGCAGGAGGGAGGCCCCTGGGAGGCTGGGAGGGAGCAGAGGGAGGGATTATGTTTCTGGGGGAGGAGGGGGTCCCCTCCACAGAGCCAAGGCCCAGGTCTGGTCAGGAGGCACTAGAAGGGAGCCAGCCGGGCACAGCCAGAGCCCAGGAACCGTGCCAGGCCGCGCCTGAGGACACGCCCAGAGTGTGAGCACACGGCCAGCATGTGGGGCCTCACAGCTCAGATCACTCCTTTCATCTCCACACAGCTGTGGGCCTTTCTTGAGGACCACTGGGGACTCTGCCGCAGCGCCCAGAGAAACTCAAACAGTCTGGAGAGGACTGACAGGTTTCTGGGTGGGAATAAAGAGAACAAATTGTTCCTGCATAGCTAGCGGCCCTGCCCACGGCGATGTTTCTTCCGCAACCTGCTTCCGGACGTGAGCTACCTCTTCGGGTCTTCCCACACAACAGCGGGACTTCTTCTCTGCCTGTGAGAGCCCCCCACTACTGCATTTGCTCTGTTACTAAGCTCCCTTTTTCACATTACCGGGAGTATTTCGTAACCCACCACGCAGGAGCCCACTCCGATCCAGTTCTCCCATCAAATGGCAGCACAATCCCCTCCTTTCTTCCCACCAGCTTTCTCCCTTCCTCCTTTCAGCGGAGAGCCCCCATCCTAGGAACCTGGGAAAAGAAGACAAAGGATAGGCCCAAAGCTTGCCTGAGGCCTTAGTCCTTACAAAAGCCTGAGAGGGAAGGACATTGGCTTGTTTGTCTCTGTGCCCCAGAAATGAGCACGGGGCCTGCTGCATGGTCAGCCCTCCCCAGATCTCTCCTGGGTTGGCCACAGAACACTCTGAGGATGTGGGAAGGGGTCGTGTGAGAGTACAGGGTTCTCTTTCCTCACTCTTCTGCCTTCTCTGGGTTTGGCTTTCTGTCTCCTCACCCTGTGCTCTTCTGAGTGCTCCAACAGGAGTGAACCACCACCGTCCCCAGGCCCTCACAGGGCAAATCTGAAAGAGAGCTGGCTGAACGTCCACTACTCTCGTCTTAGTTTCCCCACTATCTTCGAAGGCTCCCTTCCACAGGTCTACATTAGTGATATATTTAGTTTATGTCTCACTGGGAGTCATAGCCAAGTCCACAGCCAACGATCTATAAGGCCCAACTCCCTGACTTCATTTCCACCACTCTTAGCTTTCTTACTCTGCTTAAGCACTTGGCCTCCTCTCTGCCTTTCAAATTGCCAAATGCTCACCTCAGGGCCTTTGCACTTGTCATTCTTCCTTCCTAGACCTCTCTTCTGCCAAATAGATACCTGCATGGCTCACCCTCTCACCTCCTTCAACTCTCAGCTTTAACGTCACCTTCTCACCAAGGCCTTTCCTCTTTCCCACACCCTCCCCAAATTGCAACCCCATCACACATTCCCAGTCCCCCTTCCCTGCTTTATTTTCCTCACTTCTCACTTTCTCATATACTGATTTTTTGGTTATGTGTAGTTTCTGTCTCCCTCAGTAGAATGTCAGGGTAGAAAGGCAGGCATTTCTGTCTCTTTTGCTTACTGCTATATCCCCAGCATCTACAACAATGCCTAGCCACATAGTATGTGCTCAATAAATATTGGTTGAAAGAATCAAGGGGAATTTTTACTTTCTGTCCCTCTTGATTTCTCATAGGGCAGAAGCTCTAGGGTGCTCAGCTGCCTGCACTGTGAACCAAAGCTCATTCTGCCTCTGGCCTCTGCTGGAACCCCAACCCCAGTCTTCTGGACCAGATACATCTTCCCCTCCATCCAGCAGGAGGCGTGGGGTTAGCCACGCCTCCTTTGCTGTCCCACCCCTTTACTGCAGGCAGGTAT
This sequence comes from Lontra canadensis, assembly GCF_010015895.1. Lineage (NCBI taxonomy): Eukaryota > Metazoa > Chordata > Mammalia > Carnivora > Mustelidae > Lontra > Lontra canadensis. Next base: position 11,385,762 of record NW_022631017.1, read on the forward strand.
GGGAGTTACAACTGGAGGAGGGAACGCTGGTCACTGCACATGACTTTTCCTTTAGTCCAAGAAAAAGTCACCCTAAATAGTGCTTCTTGAAGAAAAGAAAAGGTGCACACTGGAATCACCAGTACGGCTTTCTCAAAGCATTTTATTTTATTTTTTATTTATTTGTTATTTTAAGAGAGTGCACGCACATGCCAGTGAACACGGGAGGGGCAGGGGCCGAGGGAAAGGAAGAGCATTTCAAGCAGGCTGCATGCTTATAGCACAGGGCCCCTCGCTTGATCCCACGCTCCCGAGATCATGACCTGAGTTGAAATCAAGAGTCAGATGCTTAACTGACTGAACTACCCAGGCACCCCAAAACATTTTAATTTCCAGACTGCATCCCCAGAGATTCTTAGTCAACTGTCTGGGCTGAGGACTATGTACCTTTTTTTTTTTTTTTGGTGAAACTCCTTTAGTTATTCTAATGTTCAACCAGGCATTAATTACCAGGGGTCCAGGTAATGCCCTGCCTGTGTTCTGGTATCCCTTAGAGGTGCCAAGTCTTGCTGAGCACCCAGAGGGAGCACAGGTACTCCAAGATGCCAAATGGCATCTGCTTCCTCCAACTGGGGCAACCGTGATCATGCATGGATATCCGTCAGCCCCACGCACACAGACACACACACACTGTGCTACCAAAGAGCAAACCAGAGGACGCATGGTCTCAACTCGGATTTACAAACTCAAGTAACCTTGGGCTTGTCCTGAGGACAGCTTTTCCTCTGTTACAAGAGGCACTCTCGTCTCTCGTCAGGATAGAATGCAGGCCTCCTGGTGCCCCATTTTGTTCAGGTTCTTCCCCTAAGAGAATTTAAATTTGGGAAATGTATTCATTTATTTTATTTTTTTCTTTTTTAACGATTTTATTTATTTATTTGACAGAGAGAGACACAGCGAGAGAAGGAACACAAGCAGTGGGTTAGAGAGGGAGAAGCAGGCTTCCGGCGGAGCAGGGAGCCTGATGCGGGGCTCCATCCCAGGACCCTGGGATCATGACCGGAGCCGAAGGCAGAGGCTTCACAACTGAACCACCAGGCGCCCCAAATTCGGGAATTTTAAATGAAATAACCCATCTTTTCACTTAGAAAAAAATCCTGATGCTGCCAACACGTTGCTAACCCCGGTGATAAAGTCGTTGACCTGCCAAATCTTCCAAAACTGACCCCCGTTACAGTGGGCTCAGGATTTCACATGATCGCTTTGGGGCAGAGTCTATCATCCTTCACATTCAGGGTAGGAGGAAATTGCTGGTTCCCGAACCACACAGTGCTGAACAGCTGCTCGCTCAGGTCTGTTGGGGCTCCCCAGAAGCTTCATGAGAGAGGCTTGTTGCTGCCCTGTGCTGAAGTCCTTTCCCGCTGGCTTGCACCAGTCAATCGTACCTATCTCTTCCCAACTCCACGCCCAGCGACATGTCACATTAACAGCCTGAAATCAGTCACAGTGAGAGTATTTCCACCTCATGAATTGGCAGGTGCTATAACTTGGAATTTTTTTTTTCTTCCTAGAGGACCAGTTCTCGAACTGACCAGCACGCTACTACATATAAGAATTTAGACTCTGCCAGGGGCTGGTAGGGAAGCAGTAGAGAAGGGAGTCAGTCGTGTTGTCTTTCTAGTTACACAAGGATTCACACGAATGTCTGCAGTTGACATTCAGACAGTGTCGTCCCCAAGATACCTACTAAGAGGAAACTAGAATCTTAGTCCTGAAATAGCTTTTCCTCAATTAAGGAATAATGGTCATACAATAAAATGCCCAAGTTTTAAGAGTACAGCCTGGTGAGATTTTCCAAGTGCACCCATGTGTGTAATCACCACCCCAACGGACACGAATGTGTTTCTACCCCCCAGAAAGTTCCTCATGCCTCTTTACAGCCATTCCTTCCCCATAGGTAACCACTGTTCTGATTTTTATCGCCGCAGATTAATTTTGCCTGGTTAAGAATGTTACGTAAATGGAACCACACAGCAGGCGCTCTTTCATTTCTGGATTATTTCACTCAGATTAATGTTTTTGAGGCTCATCTGTGCCTTTGCCCGGTATCAACAGCTCTTTCCTTGGCAGGCCTGGATAGTCTCCCATTGAATGATATCACCTCTCTCTCTCTGTGTCTTTTTTAAAGATTTTATTTATTTGAGAGAGACAGAGCATGAGCAGGAGGAGGGACAGAGGGAAAGGGACAAGCAGACTCCCTGCTAAGCAGGGAGCCAACAGGACCTGGGGCTCGATCCTAGGATCCTGGGATCATGACCTGAGCTGAAGGCAGCCACTTAACTGACTGAGCCACCCAGGCGCCCCTGGATGATATCATCTTAATCCCCAGATTCACCCAAAACTCTGGACAAGGGTCTAATCATGTTTGATTTTTATGGACTACAGCAGAAGAAACCTCTCCCCACCTCTTAGGATTAAATAGACGTTTTTACGTTGGCTGTGAGATTCAGATAGATGCACCTTTCTCCCCTAGGCAGAGCACAAAGGGCAGAGCACAAAGCAAGAAGGCATTTGATCCTCTGACAACAGTGTGAGCACGAGTTCAATGAGATGCTCTATCTCCCCACAGTGCAGAGGCCCTAATTCCCCTCTTTGCTCTTGCGCATTTCATCCCAAGGCCTTGGGACCTGTTAGTCCCAAAGTTGTCTCCCCCGTTTCCTTCAGAAGGCTTGTGATTCCTCACGCCCATACATTCCTGGTGACCTGCACAATATGCTGGAACTCCTGAGACGGTCAGTTATAATGGAACTTCTTTTGGCATACTTAGAATAAGAGGTGTTTCCTGAATTGGGTGGCTCTCTCTTAGCATGCTTCTCTGCTCCCCTAATTCAGAGAGTCCTCTTTGACAGGAACTGCTGGGCGGTTACTAGCTAATTAGAAGCCCCTAACTCCTTGGGTGGAAGCAGCCCTACACCAACAAGGTAACCAACCTGCTTTGCACAGAACCCCAGGGCTCCATGACAGAGGGAAGGCCCGTGCTCCCCACCCATCCACACCCAGAGTGAACAGAGACAGCAGCCAGAATGTTCTCACCCAGAACTAGTAAACAGGGAGCCTACATCTAGAACAACCCCATTTTCTTTAAAGCAGGGTAAATTCTCCAGTATCCGGTGTCCCTTGCCCGTCGCCAGGTGAGGCCTGACCTTAGCATCATGTCAAATTCACTCCTAACCAGGTTAGCGTGATGTCAACCTAGCTGCAATAATGGGTACTTAGTATTTCGTATTCTCTTTTCATTGTAACAATAGTTCCCCACAGGACTCCAGGGATTGGTGGTTTATATACTTGGCAATTCTCAAGGTCTACAGCAGATTTATTTCTTGTTAATTTTCTGCTGTTTGATCCTACTTTGGGGCATATGGGTCTTCCTAAAATTTTCATTCTGTAAGTGGTGCTACCATAATAACTTTGTACAATTATTTATTTATTTACCTTAAAGTATTTATTTATTTATTTATTTGACAGAGAGAGACAGCGAGAGAGGGAACATAAGCAGGGGGAGTGGGAGAGGGAAAGGCAGGATTCCACTCCCCCCCCCCCCCCCCCCCCCGCCCCAGCAGGGGCTCCATCCCAGGACCCTGGGGTCATGACCCGAGCCAAAGGCAGACGCTTAACAACTGAGCCACCCAGATGCCCCTGTACAATTTTTTAAAGTATTTTTGCTTATTGATTCATTTTCTAGAAAACATTTGATAGGTTTCTACCATATGCTGGGATCTGTGCCAGCATGAATAGGCCAGTCCTGCTCTCAAGGAATTTACAGTCTAACAAGGGAGACAGACAGGAAAGCAGGCAGCCACAATGCTGCCTGGTAAGTAATTGCAGATGGTCACGGGACCGGTCACGGGACCACAGGGGGCCACTAATCCACCCAGAGCTCACTGCTTTATAGTTCTAAGTACTATTAAATATAAGTACTTAAGTATAGCTCTAAGTAAGAGTTCTAGGTTGCTTAGTAGAGGGAACCCTGAGCAAGATTTTCTTTCAATCATTTCAATAAGTATACTTCTCATTTCTAAATCATCTGTTTGATTTCTTTTCAAATATCCCTGTTCTTTTTTCACAGTCCTTTCCCCCAGTACTTCTAGTCTTTATTTTTGCCTTCATTTGAAAATACATCCACCCCCCCATAGTCTCTTCCAGATTGCCTTATTATGTCTAGTTCCTGGGAGTACTAATCCTCCTTTTGCCCATTCACTTTCATTATGGAATGTGTTTTGGAATGGTTTGTAATTTTTTTTTTTTTTTTTTTTTTTTACTGTGAGGACTTTTTTTTTTCCTTCCTCTTGGTGTCCCTGTGAGCCCTGGGTTGTAGAAACAGAGTTGTGGCGCAGTTTGCATTTGCTTCTGCTCAGATCCCTAGAGATATAATTGCTTTGGCTGATCTATTTTTTAATGTCTTTGCTTAAGGAAATTGTTCAAACACTTAAAACCAACTTACTGAACATTTACTGTATGTATGTCCCCATATTCCCGTATTTGGTGGGGAGGAAGATATAAAACAATGCAAGGCAGCTACATTGTAGACAATGCAACACAATATAGCTGCCTTTTACCCAGGCACAGACTCTAAGGACCAAATACACACAGAAAGTTGGGTGACCATGTAAGTGAGACAGAGTAAAAGGCCTAGCAGTGAACACCAGTCAAGTTCAGAAGGAAAAACAGGTGGAGAAAGATGGTGAGGAAAAGCCCAGAAAAGGAGGTTTGTGACAGAGTTTCAGAAGTAAGGTGAGAGGAGATCCCCTCCCCGCCCCTCCCCCACTTCTTCCCATCCAGAGCCTGACTTCCAGGTGGAGAGTTAGTGTGCCACTGTGATGTTACCGGAAGCTGTGAATGAACCTGATTTTAAGGTTTCTGTTAAGAAAGTGAAATTCGAATCCAGGCAAAGGGAAGTCATTTAGAGTGCTCCTGAGAGCTAAAGGTAGGTTTGATGAAGGTTGTGTTTGAAGAGGAAAACGTGTAACTTGAAAGGGCTACAAAGCTTTGTAGTGATTGAGACCAGAAAGACCCTGGGTAAGAGAGCCCAAGGAGGGGAGAGAAGAAGGGAGGGACGTAGATGGGCAGGATTTGGATGTGGGCAATGTAGAGTAATTATTGTCAGGAGTGGCAAGGGGGGAGATGGCTTTTTAGGGGGAAAAGAGAGTCAGAGCAGCCTGCAGGAAGCCTGGACCAAGGGGTCAGAAGGCATACCTCTATTCTAAAGAACCTTCCCACAAAGAACACAGAGTAAGTACCAGATTCCCCACTGCTGTGTCCTTGCGGACTCTGGGATACTCAATTTTTTCCATATAAACATTTACTGAGAACCTCCTCTACCAGCAGGGTTGTTGGGGCTGAGAGTGGGCATGATTACAAACAGGGACAGGGTACTTGCTGTAATAAATACCTTCCTCGCAGGGCTATTACGAGGGTTGTTTTGTTTTGTTTTGTTTTGTTTTTTAAAGTAGTCTCTACACCCAGCATGAACGAATCGGGGCTGGAACTCACGACCCTGAGATCCAAACCTCAGCGGAGATCAAGAGTCAAGAGCTGGAGGCCTAATCGACTGAGGCACCCAAGGGCCCCCTCCACGATCGTTCTTGAGTTAACGTGTTGTAAAGCACTTTAACATGCCGGGCATATATAGCGAGTGTGAGTTGAAGGCCAGTTATCATTACCCATTTAAATATTAGACTTTCGTTGCCTAGCTCAGTGCCTGTGTATCCTCCCATTTAAAGATGGATTAAAACCCTCACCCCGTAGTGAGGGAGATACTCAAATACTTTAGGGCAAAATACTTTCCTAACCGTGGGCTCTAAGGAACGTTCGGCTACAAAAGAGGGAGACCACAGTAGCTAAAGGGCTCCTAAATTTGGCACAGTGGGGAGGATAAAGCGGTACGACAAGACTGGAGAGCGCGGAGGAGCTCAGACTGGAGGAGGAGGCCTCGCAAGCATCAGTGCCCCGGGTCCAGCCCGCAAAGGGGCGGGCCTAGAACTGCGGAGAAAACTCACCAAGCCGGGGAGGGGGCTTGGAAGCGCCGCAGACCGTACTGGGGCCGTCCGGCTGTCACAGCCGTCGAGCCCCGCCCCCGCCGCCTTCGGGGGGGTCCCCGGGGGAGCGCCTCGGCAGGCGGCAGGCTTCACACTTCCGGAACCCCCGGCCCGGGCCGCCCGCGACCACTTGAGCCCCGGCTTGCAGCCCAGCGTGGGGTCAGTCCCCAATCGCGCCCAAAGGCCACATCTGGCGCGTACCACTCGCCGCGCCACACACCCGCGCTCCCCCGCAATCGCGAGTGGTGCGGCCCCGCTCCGCCCCCTGACGCCTGCTAGGGGCGGGGCGCCCTTCCGTCACGTGACGGGGAGTGACCTCGCAGCCCCGCGCCATGGGGGCTTCGGACCCGGAAGTGGCGCCCTGGGCTCGCGGCGGTGCCGCGGGGATGGCGGGAGCCGGAGCAGGAGCTGGAGCTCGCGGTGGAGCGGCGGCGGGGGTCGAGGCTCGGGCTCGTGATCCGCCGCCTGCACACCGTGCACACCCCCGCCACCCTCGGCCTGCGGCACAGCCCTCCGCCCGCAGGATGGACGGCGCGTCCGGGGGCCTGGGCTCCGGGGACAACGCCCCGACCACCGAGGCTCTTTTCGTGGCGCTGGGAGCGGGCGTGACGGCGCTCAGCCACCCGCTGCTCTACGTGAAGCTGCTTATCCAGGTGCGCGGCCAGGGCGCCGCAGGGAGGTGGGGGCTGATGTGAAGGTGACAGGCCGGGATCTGGAAGAGGTTGGGGGTGGGGAATCTGTGGCGACGGATTTGGGGATGGGGCGAGGTCGGCAGGTTTAGTGGGCTGAAGGAGTGAGGGAGAAAGGAAGCGTTGAGGGACTTGGGGGTGCAGGAAAGGGGGCGAAGGGGTAGAAGCGACAGATTTGGGAGAGGATGGAAGGAACAAGGACTTTGGTGGGTGAAGGGGAGGGATCGAAGGAACGGGGAGAGGGATTTGGAGGATGAAGGAACGGAGGCCATGAACTTAGAATAGGAGGGAAGGGGCAGCATTTTAGGGCAAGTAAAGAAGCAACAGAAATGGGGGGAGGGGCGGGAAGTTTTGGCGAGTGGGCGGGGAGGAGGATTGGGGGCCAAGAGAGAATATTTAGATGAAGAGCACATACTTAAGGGGGAGGGTAGCAGGAGCTTGGGATTTGATAGAGAAGGATTTAAAGCTGTTTGAGGGGACAAAGGACTGGAGGCCAGGGCCAAAAATTTAGGAGAAAAGAAAGGGCATCAGACTCGGGGAAGTGGGGGCGCTGGGGAGGAGACAGTGGATTTAATGGTAAGGGGATTTAGTGGGAAAGGGCGAAGGCAAAAGATTTAGCAGGGGAGAGCTATGCGTTTGCAGAAGGGGGCTCTGGATTTGATGGCGACGACAGATTTGATGGGAGGGAGCAGGGTGACGCGTTTTGAGGGAGGGGAACAGATAGGGCGACGCAATGGGGGAGGGGTGTGATAGCGATTTGTCTGGAGAGGAGACCGAGGAGGAGGAGGCTTTTAGGGGGAAAGAGATGACGCATTTGGAAGAGAAAATGAAAGTCACAGCTGGGGTAGAGAGATGGGACTTACAGTCCTTGTATGGGGTGGGAATGGGTTATGGAGTTTTGGAATTGGGCAGAAGGGGCTGCTGGGACATACTGTGGCAGGATAGGTAGAGACTGGCAGAAACTGAGGCCAAGGTAGGGATGACTCTGTAGGGGCCCTTGGTGTATGGTGGTGGCCGGCAAGGCCTTGCAGATGAAGTGGGCTGCTTGAGAAAGGGAGAGATTGAGCTGGAAGGAAGCCGGGTGGAAGGAGTGCATTTGGCAGAGTTAGGTGGACAAGACTGAGATGGGCACTGTTTAGATAGGGGTGGTTCCAGCCGGGACTGATAACTGAAGATTTTGCCTAGAATTTTCTAGTGAGGAAGAGAAGGAATAGAGGGGGTAAAAATTGACATGGAGGCCAACCAAGATTTGAGGTTGGAGTTGAAGCGAATGGGCACCAGATTTACTGTCTTTGTAACAGGACCGAGAGAGTGGGAGATACAGTTGGCATGGGAGCAGTTGAAATCTGTGGTCCGAGGAATGGAACAGTAGATTTTTAGGTGTGACTGGGAATATGACAAGCAATGAGGAGATTGAGTCAGGGACACGAAGATGCCTCACTGGCATCTCATGGTAACTGAGATTTGGAAATAGCTGGTGGGGGAAGATTGAGACTGGTATTTGGTTATGATCTGGGAGCTGATTTCTTAAGGAATTAGGGCTGCATTTTCAGCTGTAGAGATTACAGGCTTGGGAGAGAAAGTGGGGGCTTTGGAACTGATGTTACCTGAGAAGCAAGGGTACCAGGGCTGAGTTTTTCATCTGACAGAGCAAGATTGGGTGAGGGCTGGGTTTTTAGGGTGGCAGCTAGGAGGGTCTCTGGGATAGAGGATGCTGGAGTACATCAGGAATTGGTGGGAGCGGGGAGGGGGTTTCACAGGAATGAAATGAGGAGCGGCTTCATGGTGGATTTGGTGTACGGTGAGAAGAGCATTGAAATACGAGTTATTTGAAGAGGGAATTGGGCCGGAGGGAGATTAGAGGGTGAAAAGAACTGGATGGGTAAGGATGGTGTCCCCAGTTGGGGTGACAGAGGTCGTCTTTGTGATCTGAACCCAGCTGGTGCTGAGTGTAACATGTTTCAGGGTGAAATCTTAATACATATACCTTGGGAATCAGCCATAGTTTGTAAAATGGCAGCTCCCAGTCTGGGGGAGGGCAAGTGGCAGGATTGGAGTGGCAGATTCGGGGGTTGGCTAGATCAAGTGGACAAGAACATGGAGTCTCGGATCGGGGTTTGTCCAAGTCAAGTTTCAGGAGTTGGAAGTTTGAGGGTGAGGAACTGGCTCTGCCAGTGTCAGGTGCAGAGCCGCAGCTCTGGCGGGGGGAGGACTGGCTTAAAAGATCTGGGGATGAACTAGGCTGCATGTGACTTGGGCACAAAGAAGGGAAACTTGAGGATGAGGGAATGGGGCTGAGATGTGTGCCTTTGGTAACTCCAGGTGGAAGTTAAATAGACTTTTGGGGGCTCTGGGGTGAAGGAACACAGCAGATTTAAAGGTGTGGGTGGAATTGCTAGGACCCCCAGATGGTGACTTGACTGAGTGAGACAGCAACAGAACAGTAGTAGCTCAGGCTTGGAGTTGAGGGTGTAAAGAGAATAGCACCTATGGAAGGGAACAAAATCAAAACTAAAGGTTTTCCAGTGAGGAGGGGAGGGAATAGGGGTTCTGACACCTTCGAGCATTTGTCCGAGAAGGGGAAAGGTCTACAGGGGGAGGGCTAACAGCTTGGGTCAGCTGGCTCATCCCTTTCCTTCAACTCCCCTGGGCTACAATTTCGTTTTTTCCAAAAGAAGGTGGCCATCATGGAGGGGTTTCTTCATGTACAGTCAGTGATGTGTCATGTAGCTCAGAATGACGTCCCCAAGTGACAGCCAGAACTTTCAAAAACACTTGACTAAGGTGAAGAAGAGAGGAAATTGGACCAGGAAAACACTAGAAGCATACCTAGTCCAGTTTTTAAGGCAGAGCTCCCCAACCTTGCCATTTCTGCTCCCTGCTACATCCAAAAGAAGCTGCTCTGGTCCAGGTGCTTGACTGCCTTCCTGTGAGGGACAGGGCTTGTGTCCTGGCCCCCTGCCCAGGAAGGGGACTTCTCGCACCCCACTTAGGTGCTAGTCTAAATACCTTGCCTCCTGCCTGGCCATAGAGTCTCTCTCCTCAACAGTTGGCAGCATCATAAATGGCCTCACCCCTCAGGAGAGACACCCCCGCCCCCAAGGGGTGTGGGTGGCTGTGTCCTCTCCTCTCCCCCATGAGTTTAACGGGTACTATAATTACAACCAGCGTCTATACAGCAAGAATTACGATAGCCCTACAGAAATGAAGGGGTCATTGTGTCACAGGGATATGAAGTAATCAAGATTAGAACACAGATGAAGAATTGTTTGAGGAGCATCCGGGACTGGAGGTAACAGTTTGCTCTGCCTGGGAGCCAGAGGGACAGACTTGTCCGCCTCTCCAGTGGGGGGCAGTCAGGAACTTGAGTGTGGGGTGCACCCTGAGGTGGCTTACTCGGAGGTGGGCCGTCTGAAGTTCGGGACTGAGATGGGGGTTTAATGTGTTTGGGTGTTGGTGCCTTTGGGATTGAGATCGGACTGAAATGTTAGCCCAGAGATGGGAATTACCTGAGATTTATTCTGAGATGAGCGCAGGGTTCAAAGTACATAAAAGGGGCTGGGGGCTTTCTGCCCTGGAAATGTCTGGAATCTGAAGGTGAGAATGTTGGGGGACAGGGTGACTTGGATTATGGGGGGGTGGGGTCCGGGACTAGACATTTCCATTGGTTGGGAGCCTGTGTGATGCTGATGGTTCTAGACTGCTGATGACATTTTTGGTACGTTTTGCCATGGAGAACGTCCAACAGGAGCGCCGTTGGAATGTGTGGGCAAAGAGGCAAAGGCCTGGGGGCATGAGCCATGAGCCGGATCAACAGTGGAATCTGACCTTGCTTTTTGTGTTTGTTGATTCTGAAGGTGGGTCATGAGCCAATGCCCCCCACCATTGGGACCAATGTGCTGGGGAGGAAGGTCCTCTATCTGCCGAGCTTCTTCACCTATGGTGAGTCTGCTTCCCAGGCTGGAAAGCCCACACAGACAAAACATCAGCCGGGAGCAGGCCCAGCTGGCCCCAGGGCACACGCAGGGGAACGTGACCCCGTGTCCGACGGGTGAGGGGGGCGGAAGGGATTGAAGTGTGCCTGGCGACAGCGGGTCGCTAGGGTGGGAGCAGGTAAACAAGACAGCTTTGGTCCAGCTCCACAGCCTGTAGCTCCTGGACACTGGACCCGTCATCCCTGCCACCCCAAGTTGTGCCTGAAAATGGGGGTCCAGGGAGGTTTCCCTCTGCCTTCCTAGCATTCTGGCCCTGTTACCAGTGTTTCTGCTTTGCTGCTACGCCAGCAGGAGGCCTTTTCCAGCAGCTTCCTGTGTTCTTTCCCTTCCTCCTCTTTCCCCTGCATTCCCCAGGCGGTGGGGCCCCCTCGAGCATCTTCCCACACTAGGCACGGAGCAGCCAGTGCCCAGGGCGTCGCGGTTCACCTCCCGCCTGCCCTGAGCGGCCGCTGGAGCTCGGCAGACTGCTTTGCTGGCCCCCGCGCTCCTGGTACGCAAAGCCGTGGCAGCTTCTTTATCCAGGCCCTTCGTGCAAGCACCCCACAGCTCCTGCTGTGGCTCTGCTGGCTAAGAGGTCTCTCCCCAGAGGCCCACCCCGGGGGAGCTCAGCCCAGGCTGCTGAGCCCACCTGGCTGCCTCTTACTGTTCATGCCCAGGCCTCTAGGCGCCGGCTGGCTCAGGCCGTCCCAGCACACCATCAGTGTCTCCCAGTGCCCACCCTCACTGGACTTCTCTAAATGTGCCCTCGTTCTCCATGTTCACAGTCGGGCTGATGCCCCCCCGCCCCCAGACTTCCTCCACTTCTGCTCTTCATACCTGTTTGGTCAGTCCAGAATGATGTCTGAACATCTCTCTGCCGAATAACCTGGGGCTTTGCCTCCTGTCACCTTTCTTTCTTTTTTTTAAGATTTTTTTTTTTTTTTTTTTACTTTGTATTTTTTACTTATTTGAAGGAGAATGAGAGCTGGAGAGAGAGTGTGAGCACACACACAGGACAAAGGAGAAGCAGGCTCCCTGCTGACTAGAAAACCGTACGAGGGACCCTGGGAGCATGACCTGAGCCGAAGGCAGACGTTTAACTGACTGAGCCATCCAGGCGCCCCCTCCCTGCCCCCTGCCTTTTTCTTTTTAATTCCACACTGTTGGCAGAATCTGATGTCATGGCTCTTCCATTTTTGCCACCATGGTGTTGAGGAGCCCATGGCCAGGCCAGACATGTCATTTTGTGGGAAAGTGTGTTCACGTTTGGTTTTATTTAGAAACAGTCCAGGAAGGGGAGGGGGAGGTCACAGAAGTGGGCGGGTGTGCTGACCGTCGCATGGAGAAGCTTTAGGGTACAGAGTGACCACGGGTTTTGTGGGAAGCTGGGGCAGCGAGCTGCCAACCCCTCCTGGTGGCTTCTGTGCGTGCTCTGGACATACGAGGGACCAAGGGTCAGAACCCAGACTGCCTCTTCTCGTGTCACACAGTGCTTCCCGAAAGCACTCAGGGTGAAGGGATCTTGACCCACATCTTGCATCTTACAGAGATGAGCAGAGTTCTGTGCCCCCACTCACCGTGAGTAGAGAAATGTTGTTTCCAGCCAGATGTTGTAAACAGACAGCCGTTGGGCAGTTGAAGATAACCGTGCCTGCTCTCATGTGAGCAAGGGGGCTCAGCTGTCTCCTATCTAGACAACATCTACTCCTCTCCAGGTTGCGATGGAAAGTGCCACATGATGTTCTTTGGTGTAACAGCCTGGAGAGTTTTTTCCAGGGACTGCAGAGAGACCGTGGAATGACTGAGCCTTGGCTGGGCCATAGGGATATTTTATACCTTTCTCTGCTCTTACTTATTCCTAAATCACCTCTGAGATGAGGGGGAAAGGGATCCTTACTCCTTTTTTTCTTTTTAAGATTTTATTAATTTATTTGACAGCGAGAGACAGAGCCAGAGAGCACAAGATGGGGGAACAGCAGAAGGAGCAGGAGAAGCAGACTTCCGGCTGAGCAGGGAGCCCAATGCGGGGCTTGATCGCAGGACCCGAAGGCAGATGCTTAACTGATTCAGTTAACTAAACTGATTCAGTCACCCAGGCACCCCATCCTTTCTCCCTTTTTACTGATGGGCAAATCCGATAGAAAGAGGCTAAGTGACTCACTCTTGATCACACTGAGGCTTTATCCTGCCTGCCTCTCTCGCTGCCTGGAGCTCCCCTCCCCCAAAACAAACCTTCCTCCTGCCTGTTCACTCTGCGAAGCAGGGCACCCTGCCATGTCACCCAGTGTCCGGTCCCCTCCTATTCCTCTATTTCCAGCCCTACCCTTATCTCAGAAAGCCACATATGCAGGGAACAGGTGCTCTCCGGCCCCACTGAAAGCCTCTTCTAGCAGTGACATTGAATTTGTTGGGTTGGCGGACATGTTGCCGTGGAGAGAAAGGCGCTTTTGCTGGTTTCTGCCACTGCGTGGTGCTAAGGAGCTGAAGTTGGGTCTGGGAGGGGAGCACAGTATTTGGGAGAAAGTTCTGCTAGCTTCTATTCTAGGTATGCAGGTTTATAAGAATACATCACTTTGGGGCGCCTGGGTGGCTCAGTGGGTTAAAGCCTCTGCCTTCGGCTCAGGTCATGATCCCAGGGTCCTGGGATTGAGCCCGGCATCTGGCTCTCTGCTCCGCAGGGAGCCTGCTTCCCTTCCTCTCTGCCTGCCTCTCAGTCTACTTGTGATCTCTGTCTGTCAAATAAATAAATAAAATCTTAAAAAAAAAAAAAAAAGAATACATCACCTTTTTGAACATAGTTTAAAAGTTTATATTAAAATAATGGAACTTTGGATCGAGCATGTGATTGGCTCAGTTGGTAAAGCACGTGACTCGATCTTGGGGTGCAGAGGTTACTTAAAAAAAAAATAAAATCTTTAGAGACACCTGGGTGGGTCAGTTGGTTAAGTTTGGTTTTGGCTCAGGTCATGGTCTTGGTTTTGGCTCAAGTCATGATCTCCGGTTCTGGAATCAACCTGACATCGGGCTCCACGCTCAGTGCAGAGTCTACTTGTCCTTCCTCTGCTTGTTGCCACCATCTGTTCCCCACCACCCCTCACATGCTCTCACTTTCTCAAATAAATAAATCTTAAAAAGAAAGAAAAAAGTACTGACTCATTCAGGTAGGGTCCAACTTCCCTGACTGCTTATGTTTTTTTCTATAGAACAGTTCACTGGTGCCTGTTTTGGTTACTTCTCCACTAGCTGTGTCCCATCCCCCCACCCCCACCTACTCTCCCCACGCCCTGCTGTGATTCATAAATGCTACTATGTACCAGGTGGGAGCCTGGGTGCAGCACAGTGACAGTGACAGGATGAGGACGGCCTTCTCCATGGTGTGCTCAGGGAATGCTCTTTCTTCCTTTTTCCCTTTCTTCTCCCTTAGGTTGCAAACTTCATCATTGCCTGTGGGCACTCTCTGCCTTTTTGCTTTTTTTCTTGCCCCCAAGGAAAACATTTTTTAAAAAATTAATTTATTTTTCCAGTGTGGGGCTTGAACACATGATGCCGAGATCAAGCGCTGAATGCTCCCCTGACCGAGCCAGCCAGGCGCCCCAAGAGAAACTTTTTATGAGCAACAGAAGTGGTTTCTGGGTTGTAGCACTGAAGTTGCTGAGTTAAAATACCATATCCCAGCTTGCCAAATATTTCTTCAAAGTTAAAATATGTGACTTTGTTGGTTGAAAATACATTCTGAAGGTTTTACCCAGAGAAATGGGCTAGAGAAGACTTTGGAGTTGGGGCCCAATTGCATCTGGAGTTTTGGATAGAAAGCTGCTCCTTCTGTGACCGAGGGACAGGACACGTTTGGTCTGGGAGTGAGTGTGATGTGGAGTGAGTTCGTCTGGCCCCAGACGTGATGCGGCCATCTCTGCTTTCTTATAGCCAAGTACATCGTGCAGGTGGATGGGAAGATAGGGCTTTTCCGAGGCCTGAGCCCCCGACTGATGTCCAACGCCCTCTCCACGGTGACCCGGGGCAGTATGAAGAAGGTGAGCCTGGGGCAAAGCCAGGAGCAGTTACCTGAGGTTCCCCCAAGTTCCCTGCCAGCCCCAGTGGTGGCTGTGTGCACCGTAGCGAGGGCTGTACACCCTGGCGGCCCAGGACTGTGTTTCCTTGATTGGGAAGTGTCCTGCCCTGTAGTCCTCCTGCTTGCCCACAACTGTGACACCATGCCGGCAGGGGCTCCCTCCCAACCCCTGGAGCTCCAGCCCTGGAGTAACTGGAGGTGGACCCAGCTGCAGGGAAAATTGCAGGAGCTGGTTCCTGCTATCCCTGTCTCTTAAGTATGATATTTAAAAGATATAGCTGTACTTTGCTTTTGGCCCTCCTTTGTTTTATTCTGTTTTGTTTTTAATTAAGTAAGCATGACGCCCATGTGGGGCTTGAGCTCGAACTCACAACCCTGAGATTGAGAGTTGCATGCTGTCCGACGGAGCCAGCCACGTGCCCCACTTCTTTGTTTTTTGTATCTCAGGTTTTTCCTCCAGATGAGATCGAGCAGGTTTCCAACAAGGATGACATGAAGACTTCTCTGAAGAAAGTAGTGAAAGAGGTGGGTATCTAGAGCTGGGAGAGGGAGGGGCCCTGGGAGGGCAGTCTGATTATTTCTCACCGCAGAGTGGACCGGGTCATTGAAGAGACACAGATTTGGCTCCTCGTGTGTGTGTGTGTGTGTGTGTGTGTGTGTGTGCGCGCGCGCGCGCTCTCACTCACACACATGTGGCTAGGGTAGGACATGGAAGGAACCCTGTCCGCATACCCTAAAGAATACCAGAAAGCCTCTTGACTATCATGGGGTCTAGTGCAAGACTTAGTAGCACTCCTCAGTAAGGGAAGTGGGGGTTGGCTGATAAGTGGGGTGATCCCAGGTTGGCTGACCCCACCGGGAGCTGTGGGATCCCAGTTTTTCCCTTGTAAGAGCTTATGGTTCCCCGGGAGTGCCAGGTCCCAAGAGAGGGCAAACTGAGTCCCCACCCTCTGCTTTCTTCCAGACCTCCTACGAGATGATGATGCAGTGTGTGTCCCGCATGCTGGCCCACCCCCTGCATGGTGAGCCACCCCAGGGGAGACGGCTTCTCCACTGTGGGGTAACCCCTCATGGGCCATAGCCAGGCAGGCGGTGGTGGATCACTGGGAAGTACAGTCGTGTGGGGGTCCTTTCCTGGAACCGCACTGAGGAGAGATTGGCAGGGAGTCCTGTCCAGAGGGAGCCAGGGCCCTTCCTGGGCAGAAGAAACAGGATGCCGTGGTCATGGGGTATGATGGGAATCCCTGAGGCCCTCCTGCCCTCCTGCGCTGACACAGGCCATGCATGGTGGCCACGGCAGCAGGCAACCCCCCCACCCCACCACACACACACACTGGGTTGCCCTGGGCTTTGGCCACCATGTCACCCTTGTGTGTTTCTTTTTCCTCAGTCATCTCAATGCGCTGCATGGTCCAATTTGTGGGACGGGAGGCCAAGTACAGGTGGGTGATTCTTCAGAACTGGCAGGAGCGGCCACTCAGAGTCTGCTGGGACAGGCCGCGCTGGGGTCAGGTGCTGTCCTTCTTCTGCCCTCAGTCTCATGCTAGCTTCAGGGGAACATGGCAGGGGGTGCCATGGTCGATGTCCCGAGCCTTTGCTCATCTCCATCGTGTGTCCAGGGCTGCCCTGGCTGATTCTGGCAGCCCTGCAGAGGGGGTGAGTGGGAGCAGAGTTGGCTCAGATTGTGCCCCTCAGGACTGAGCTAGGGTTCCCTCCTGGACCCTCAGTTATGCCCTGAACCATTTAGCTCATTTTGTTTTCTGCTAAGAGGCTTTCCCCCTGTGGGCGTGGCCCCGTCCCCTCAGTGGTTCACCAGTACTCACCCAGCATCTGTTGTGCCCACCCCTGAGCTGGGAGCTGTGGGGACGTAGCTGTGGGGCCACAGCCCTCACCCGTGGCAGTTCTGCCCTCCCTGGCCCCCTAAAGCTCAGTGCAGGACAGTGGGAGGAGGCTAGAGGCACATGGCAGGAGGACAGTCTCTGGGACCTTTCCTAAGACTCTCAGTTCCTGGCTTCTGTTGTTTCTACAGCCGTCCTGTGGTTCCACTGCCATGGCCCCATTTTGGGTTCACTAGTGGGAAATTGGCCTATTGTCCCAAACTGAAATGTAATGGTGGTTGACAGGAGCTGGAGGGGAGGATGCGGCTAAGAGCCCGGGTGGGCCAAGCTGCATTCAGGAAGAAGGGCTGTGGGGCCTGGCAGGGCAGGGGCCTGGGAGCAGCCTAGCACTAGGGCCTTGGCTCCCACCATTTGCAGCTTTCTTTTAGGTTTCCCCTGCTGCCTAGGCTTTGGAGGAGGTCCACGTAGGACAGGCTGCTCGGCATCACTAGCCCCAGGTCCCAGAGATGGCTCTTGAACCTCCTTTGCATTTCATACCGAAAGCAGCAGCCTGTCCTTGGATCTCTGAGCTTCTGCCGGGGTTGGGGGGTGGGGGGGGTGCCTTTTTCCAGGCTGCATCTGGGCTATCTGGTTCCAGGGTCTCCTGCAGGGCCCCCTGCTCGTTCTCTGCCCCATGGGCAGGTGGGTCCCCACTTGCTACCCCTCCTGCTGTCCCGCTGTCGGGCATGCAGACCTTCTCTGCCCGAAGGCTGCTTCAGGGCTGTTGTCTTTGCAGTAGCCCAGACTGGAAACCTAATGGCCAAATTCCACCAGATCCCCAGAAAGCAGCAGCAGGGAACCGCTAGGCTTCTCCTGGGGTGAGGGCTTTCCCGTCTCCGTGAACTGTAAATACCCTTCACCCCCAGACAAGCGCCCTCTCGTCTTCGCTGCTTGGGTTCTGCCTGGTAACAGAGCCTTCCCCCAACCCACCTGCCTCCCTATCCAGGCCAAGACTAGCCGGCTCAGTTCTAAGCAGGATGGTGGGCTCCCCACTTCACCAGGGGCTGAGCTCCAAGGTGACCGGGGGACCTCATATCCCTGTCTTCCCTTCTTCACAGTGGTGTGCTGAGCTCCATCGGGAAGATTTTCAAAGAGGAGGGTCTGCTGGGATTCTTTGTGTACGTGAGTTTCTGTACCCCATAGCTGGCCTCGTGGCATGGCTCTACTAACAGATACCTTCTTGACCTCTCAGGCCATAGCCGCCAGGCTCAGACTAACCATGGGGCTCTGCCCCTCCCGCGCAGCTGCATTCCGGCTCCGTAGAGCTCCGTGGCATGTGTGAGCCACGGATTACCGGGACCAAAGCTGCTCGGCCCTTTGCAGATCACGGCTCGCACAGACATGGTACTGTTTGTCCAGCACACGGGGTTGGGATGGGCGGGGGGCGGGGAGACAGACTGACTGGCCCTCCGCCAGACCTTGTCCCTTGGCACTGGGGATGGGAGCGGGCTGATCTTGCTGAGCCGGGCTACCGTGTTTAACATGGCGGGTATTGCACGAAACAATCTGATCTCCGGCTTCTGGAAGGTCAGGACACGTGACTCTGCTGGGCCTGTCTTTGTGCCAAGCAGCCAGCAGCAGGGGCCCTTCGCCTCCCGAGGCCCACAGACCCCCGCCCTCCTGGGTGTCTCACGCCCACCTCAGGTCACCTGTAAAACAGAAAGCTTATACTGAAAAGACCGTGTCCAGATGGAACAAACCACAAGCAGATCCCAGAGCCACGCCGGACAGCTGTCTTGTATTTGCCTTGTTAAGGTCTGGGCTGGGACCGACACGCTGTTATGTACATAACATACTGGATAATGGGGTTCCCTGTTCATTCACTGTGGTTTGTAGTTTGTAGTTGGTCAGGTTTCTATGTAGGGTCTCACTTAACCAAGAAATGACCATGTAGGTGCACACATGTGTATATGGTTCTCACCAAGAGGGGGTTTTGCCCCCAGGAGATGCTTGAAATGTCTGGAGACGATTTTTGGTTGTCACAATTGGCAGCTGGTGGGTAGAGGCCCCAGATGCTCTTAGCCGTCCTGCAGTGCAGAGGTCAGCCCCCCCACAGCGAGGCACGATCTGGTCCTCCATGTCAGGAGTGCTGGGACCGCCAGGCCTTGATAAATACACACAAACACACACACTCAGTTTTTTAGGATTTGATTTATTTATTTGACAGAGATCACAAGTAGGCAGAGAGGCAGGCGGAGAAAGAGAGGGGGAAGCAGGCTCCCTGCTGAGCAGAGAGCTCGATGTGGGGCTCAATCCCAGGACCCTGGGGTCATGACCTGAACCGAAGGCAGAGGCTTTAACCCACTGCGCCACCCAGGAGCCCCTACACTCACACTCTTATATTCATACACATATATGTACACATACGTATGCATACGTATAAGCCTATGTGAATAAGTATATGTGTGCATAAAGGGTACATCAGAACATAAAACAACATGTCACCACCTCTGGTCGTTTTCACACTCACTGTATAGAGCTCTCTTTCCTGGTATGAAGGGATTCTGACTCGACACGTACCTGTGCATCAGGTTCTGTTGTGCTTCACGTGTGTGCGGTCCAGGTGACACCTGTACATGTTCCCACACCGAGAAGGCCCCAGAACGCATGTGAGTGGTTAGTCTGAGCACAGGTGGAGGCATCAAGATTGGCGATTGCATTCGAGAAGTTTCAGTTTCTTCATATCCCTTATCACCTTGATGTGTGGCACATATTCTTTTTTTTATTAATTATCTTTATTACATAAACTGTATTATTTGCCCCAGGGGTACAGGTGTGTGAATCACCAGGTTTACACACTTTACAGCACTCACCGTAGCATATACCTTTCCCAATGTCCATAACCCAACCACCCTCTCCCTACCCCCCACCCCCGGCCACCCTCAGTTTGTTTCCTGAGATTAAGAGTCTCTTACGGTTTGTCTCCCTGCCTGGTCCCATCTTGTTTCATTTTTTCCTTCCCTACCCCCCAAATCCCCCACCCTGCCTCTCAAATTCCTCATATCAGAGAGATCATGTCAGAGATGATGATTGTCTTTCTCTGACTGACATATTTCGCTCAGCATAATACCCTTTAGTTCCATCATGGCACATATCCTTTTGAACTCTTCAAATATTTTGAAATAAGAGTTGCGCTTATTCAGAACTCTCTGCCACACCTCCCAAGAGATAGCCCTTCTTCTCCAGGAGAGTTTTCCAGGTCACTCTGTATCTAAACAAGCAGATAAACACATTGAAAGAAACAGCAGCAGCACGCAGGACTCGTTGATCTCTGGCCTTTTGCCTGTATTTTTGGGGTCTTTTGTAGCAATTTGGAGGGCTGTTTCTTCTGAAGGCCATCTCTTTTAACAGTCAGCCCTCCTTGCAGAAGCTTGTATGGAATGTCTTCAGTGGAACATTCTAGGGGTGAAGACAATAGATGCATCAAGCCAAGTGCTTTGTGGGAGTGGATTAGATAAAGAGTCCAGGAGAAAATATAAATGTGTAGACCCTGTTTCCTAATCTGCATTTGAAAATCCCAGATTTAGCAACATTCATATCTCTGTGGTTGGAAAACCACTTGTGAGACTTTAACCCACTGAGCCACCCAGGCGCCCTTTTTTTTTTTTTTTTTTAAAGATTTTATTTATTTGACAGACAGAGATCACAAGTAGACAGAGAGGCAGGCAGAGAGAGAGAGAGGGAAGCAGGCTCCCTGCTGAGCAGAGAGCGCAATGCGGGACTCGATCCCAGGACCCTGAGATCATGACCTGAGCCGAAGGCAGCGGCTTAACACTTGTGAGACTTTAAACTAATTTGTGGCCTCAGATGTGGCCTGTGACAACACCCCACCCCCCATGGAGAAAAGAACCCCTCCCTCCTGGTGTGGCTAGCTGCCAGCCCACATGGCCCCTGGAGGCTGTTTTCCTGAGGCTGTACTTTGGATATGCTGACGTTTTGAGCTTGGAACATCCTTGTCTCCTTCCTGGGCATGGAGCCCCCAAGAAATGGTCCCCTCCCTCCCCCTGCTTATCTTTGCTCACCTTGTTTTTTAGCGGCTTAATCCCTCACCTCCTGGGAGATGTGGTATTCTTGTGGGGCTGTAACCTGCTGGCCCACTTCATCAATGCCTACCTGGTGGATGACAGCGTGAGTGACACCCCAGGGGGGCTGGGAAACGACCAGAATCCAGGTTCCCAGGTTGGTTGGAACAAGGACTTGTCAATTTTCCGTGTACTGCTGATACCAGGGTCTGGGGCAGATTCAGGACCCTGCGATCCTTAGCACCAGGCCCTCAGGGCTAGAGAGGGTCTCTGGGGAGTGGTCCAAAAGGACCCCCTTTATTTTTTTTTTAAAGACTTATTTATTTGAGAGAGAGCGAGAGCGAGCACGCGTGCACGTACAACTTGGGGGAGGGGCAGAGGGAGAAGGAGTCCCAAGCAGATTCCCCACTGAGCTCAGAGCCCGACATGGGGCTCGATTCCCAGGACACTTGAGATCATGGCCTGAGCTGAAATAAGAATTGGGCACTTAACCGACTGAGCCACCCAGGTGCCCCCTAAAAGGACCTCTTGTGCTGGGGTCAGCTTTGCCTCTGAGGAGAGTGGGCTCAAGAGAGAGGAGATTCAAGATCTGTAACCAGACGTGGAGGAGTTCATGGAGTGCCCCTCCTTAGGCAGCTTTAGAAATAAAACAGACCCCAGCTTTTCCAAGGCGATGACCCAGCAGTGAATCCGGAAATCAGGATACAGACTAGCTCATAACCCTTTAACTTTTGCTTGATGTTTTATGTTTATGTGAACATTATGACATTTGGTTCCCAACAGCACCCCAGTTGTGAAGGGAACAGTGCAGGTGTAATGTCCCATTTTACTGGTAAAAAGTTGAGACCCAGAGATTGAAAGGCTCTCCTGAAGCACTTGGCTAGGAATCAACAGGGTTGGGACTAGGTCTTTCCCTGTCCTGGGCTGGGGGCTCTTGCCCAGCCCTGAGGCTTTCTAGGTCGCCTGGGAAGTGTCCCTGCAGATGTACCCTACGATTTCCGTAGCAGTGGTCTATCTATACAGCCTGGTCTACACAGTCCTTAGCAGGCTGGGTCAGGCATAGGGAAGCGTTAGTTTTGAGATGCTAAAAGGTGCTTGGTTAAGAAAGGTATCTAGAGACCTGATGGATTGAGTAGCTCGGCCTGAACCAGGATGAGTTGGGAGCAGTGATGGGCGGGAGATTCCCGGGAGCCAGACATTCTAACAGCGCGATTGCAAGCCCCAGGAGGATAAGCGAGCTGGGGACCTGTCTGTAAGAGTCACCTCGGGTGGGGTGGGGGCTCATGGTCTGCGTGTGTCTGTGTCTGGGCATGTGTCTGTGTGGTGAGGAATGTCCCCACCCTAGCTGAAAGCCCTCTGCTCAGCGGGAAGTTGGGTCTGGTCATTTGACTTGGGTAGGTGAGTCCTGTTGGCCTTTCAGTGTCGGCAAATTCAGCTGGTTCCTTGGAGACCAGCTCCCACATACCCAGGGTCTGCCCCTTTCTCAGGGCCTTGTGGATGGGGGAGCTGCTGCCATCACATACACAGCAAGGCTGGGGCCCTGGGGGGTGTGGTGTCCCACAGCTGATTGGCTTTCTCCAGCTTTATGGAAAGGGGTTTTCAGGTGCTCTTCTGTGTGTGGCTTAAAGGCTCAGATGAGGCTGCCGTTCCCACAGAGGGCTGGGCAAGGCCACGTCCGAGGTTGCAGGGTATCCGTCTGCTGGGATGGCCATGCGGCACGAGGCTGAGGCACAGGGAGGTCCCCCTTCCTAGAGAGGGGCTGTTTTCTAGGCAAAGTAGGATTCAGATGTTTGGGGTCCGAAGGGGGTGAGAGCTTGGTAAGGTGGGGCCATATGGCCATAAGTTGAGAGTTTCCCCTCCCCTTTTGCTGTAGGACCAGGATTTTGCGTCTGGGGAGTTGGGTGGGTGTCTGTTTTCTCACTCAGTAAGCACTTAACTGAGCACCAAGTGTGTGCTGAGCCCTGGACACTGATCAAGGCAGACACAGGCCAGACCCTTGCAACTCACAGCTTAGTGGGGTGCACAGGCCAACAGCTGGTATGATCCTCCTTAACAGGGTCTGCACCTCTGCTCCTCACCATCCCAGGCTGGGTCTCGGGAGTCCTATTATTCTGCTCCCCCTGCTTCTGCCTTTCAGGCCTTCTCTTGGCTCTGGCTCCGGCTCTAAGGCCACCAAAGCCACTGGCAGGCCCTAGAAGGGAACACCGTATCTGCTGTGGTGTGAGGAGACCCGAGCCCAGACGGGGTGTGAGGCCAGTGTATGGGGTCAGGTTGGGGGGCCCCAGACCAGGCAGCATGGGGTCAGAGTGCTTCTCTGAAGGGCCGCCCACAGTGCCTGTAACAAACTGGTTTTCCTTTCTGTCTCTAGTTCAGCCAGGCCCTGGCCATCCGGAGCTATACCAAATTTGTGATGGGGGTAAGTCAAGCCAGCGGCTCAGCCAGCTGCCCTTTCTCCTTCCCTGCGGGCCCGAGTGGGGCTTGGGAGGCTGGCTCTGGTGATAGCTAGAGGCAGGCCCGGGTGTAGGGTATTGGCACAGTATGCCCTTGCTCCCTGAGTCGGGAACTGTGGCCGTGGGGTCACTGCCACTCTGGTCTCCCTGGGTTTCAGATTGCAGTGAGCATGCTGACCTACCCCTTCCTGCTGGTCGGTGACCTCATGGCTGTGAACAACTGCGGGTAGGTGTGCGCCCCTCCTCCAGGCAGCCTGCCGGGGCTGTGGGGGACAGGGCGTCCAGTTCAGCCTGTCCCCGGCGCTCTGCTTTCTCCTGCCTGGTCTGTGCGTAGGCTGGCCACCCCCACCACCCGCCAGGTACCCCAGCATCCTCTGGGATTCACTGCGCCCCCGCCCCAGTCTGCATCCGTGATTCGGGGATGTGGGTGGTGGCAGCTCCAAGACGTTCCTTGAGCTCTCCTTCTCCTTGGCTGAGCCATCTCCCCCCGGTCAGTGGGTCTGATGCGCTCTCCTTCCTGGGTAGGCTACAGGCCGGGCTTCCCCCGTACTCCCCCGTGTTCAAGTCTTGGATCCACTGCTGGAAATACCTGAGCGTGCAGGTAAGCAAGCTCCCAACAGAGGCGTGTCTTCCCCCACCCCACCCGCCATTCTTTCCCCACACCAATCAGGTCAGATGGTTTTGAGGGCTTTGCATTGTGTGGAAAGATGAGAGATTGTCTTGGGGCCTGATGTTGTCACAGGGTGCATTAAGAATACAGACTCCTGGTTTAAGGCATTTTCGTTAAATTTTCACTTTATTTTAGAAAGGATGGGAGGGTGCTAGATCTGAATTTCCTTATAGATTTTGCGAAAGACAGTCTCCCTTTCTTCAACTCTTAAAGATTCTGAGAAGAGAACTCTGAGGGAGCCCACGGAGTAGGTGGTGAAGCCCAATATCTTAGCCCTTGAGTAATATGGCTGCCGTGTCTGAGGCCAACCCTTCACTTCCGCAAGACATCCCCACTGCCCGGGAGAACCTGAGGCTTGAGCTGGGCCATGTGGCGTGGGTGCCAATCTTGGGATTTTGTGTTCTCTGCCCAAGCACCCTCCTGCCGGCCTGGAGCCCTTGGTCCCAGAGGTAACGGATGCAGGCGTCTGGCGCAGGGCAGACCCTTGCCTTGGTCTAGCCTTGGTTTGCCTTGAAGTCAAACCAGCACCCCGATAGCCCTCAGGGCTGAGAAGTGGATGGATGGGAGGGAAGCAGTCGGGGCAAGAGGCAGACCCCATTCTTCACAGCAGCTTGAGTCAGGCCTCCTTCCTTCATGTCCTATGGGCATTAGGGAGTCCCAGAAGTCTCTGAATCCAGAAGGGCAACAAGTCTCCTCTTAGCCCTAGCGACACTGGACACACTTCAAAGGGAACTGAACTGCCCCCTTGTGCTTCAGTACAGGGCATATTCTGACCTTGCCCTCTAGGACTGCCAGCCTACGCCCACAGCCCCGATCCTGGGGTCTTTGAGCCGCTGGTCCCCTCCTTTGGCTCCTGCTGGCCTTGCCCTGGGGCGGGACGAGAAGTGTGACCTCCCTGGTCACTGACCCACCCGTTCCTTCCAATCCAGGGCCAGCTTTTCCGCGGCTCCAGCTTGCTTTTCCGCCGGGTGTCCTCAGGATCATGCTTTGCCCTGGAGTAACCTGAATCCCCTGAAAAAAACACAGTGTCTCAGCCTGGCCACCGCAGGTGGGGTGTGGTCATCTCGGGCACCTGTCAGATGAGTCCGACCCAGCAATACCTCGTTGTGCTCCGGCTAGCGGGGCTTTGGTTTCCACATTTGCCGTGTGTCTGTCCAGAAGGGGAGGTTGGGGAGAGGCTGCCCCCAGGGGATGGGTTACCCGTTAGACCTGGGAAGGTGCGGGTGAGGCTGGAGAATTGAGGCAGAACCCCCTTCCTTCACAGATTTGCCGAGTCTGCCCTGTGCAAGGGGCCAGAGACTGGCTAACGGAGGTCCAGCTAGGATGGGAAAAGGCTCACTGGGTCAGATCCCACCCCCCACCCCACCCATACCCACCACAGCCCCAGCCATCATCCTGCAGCTCAGCTGCGAGCACTGCTCTTCTGCTTTGTAAATAGGGCCTGGGCCCCTTGCACGAGGCCATCATCATGTCCAGGCCTGTGCTTGGAAGCTCGCGCTAGGTACTGCCTTCATGTTTCTCAACACTACTCCTCTGACACGAAGGTGGCACCTTCCGAAAGGAAATCATGTGACTTCTCTGAATGTGTCTCCCTCCTCAAACGCTCCTCTGGTCAGTTCCATGGTGAGGACTTAGGTGTGGGATCTGCTTCCCTGCGCGCTTGTCAATGCCCGGAAGTTAGGCAGGCCGCTGTCTCTCATACTATTCGGTTTAAAAGTTCCCGATAAGATTTGACCTTGTCTCCCTCTCTCAAATAAAATGTATTGGTGGTGATTTGGAGTTTGGTGGGGAGCGTGTTATTTTTATGACCATAGCAGCTGTCCGCGGGGTCCTCCTCGGCCCCTGTGCTTGTGTGAGAAGGGGTCACAGGTGGCTTAGCCTGGGGATGAGAAGTGCTGGGCCTTGGCATAGATCAGCCATGGGGGAGGCCATTGGAGGATCCCGTGAATCAGACAAGGTCAAGGTGCCAGGTTACAGAGCAACAGCGAGAGCATAGGCCTACGAGCAGGAAGGCAGTGCCTGTGATGCCCTCCCATGCATCAGAAACTTCCACCCACACCCCTCCTGGTGTCAGAAAGTTCTCCCCGCACCCCTCTTGGCTCAGCCCCGCTTGCCCATGACTGTCTCAGGTTGTGCCGAGAGTTGTTTGGCATAGTGGTCGTGGGGTTACAGCAGAAGGGGGAGAGTGGGCCCACCAAAGACTGAGCTCTGCCTTCTCTGGAAAAGGCACAGCTCCCTTAATTTGCTTCTGCCCAACACCCAGGTTTGTAAAACCAGCAGAACTTACAGATGGAACTCCTCTGGGGACCTCTGGTTTTCCATCTGATGGGGTCTGAGTACCAGTTGGGGTCCAGCTGGGTTCCCCGAGTGTTTCTCTGCCCTTGCTCTAGGGGAGTGGTTTCGGAGAGCTGGGGGTCTGGTGACTTTGGGCTGGGTCACCCCCAGGGAGGCCCCCCCGAGGTGCTTTGGCTGAACCAGTTTTCCCCTGGGGCCCTAGTAGCCATTGACTTGAGGGCAGTTTCCTTTGTGTATCCTTGTTCCCCGGGGGTGCAGGAGCCTACCTGTGTGGGCGTCCTGTGAGGGCCACTGGTTGAGGCCTCTGAGGCCCCACTCTCACTCCAGATGGCTGAATCGCCAAGGGAAGGCGGGAGCATAGGTGAGAGGGCCAGGCCTGGCTGGCGCCATTTCTTTAGAGAAGGAAGGCCTTTCAGAGGCATGTCTGTCTCCCAGCATGTGACCTTTCTCCAGCCCACTGTGGTTTTACCCCAGCACTGACCACTGGTGGGGGGTGGGGCAACTTTTCTTCCTGTCGCTCTGCCCTCGAATCCTATTTTTTCCATTGATTCCTTCCTGTGGTCCCCCCAGATGTAGGGCACTCTGGAACGTGAGCTGGGCTGGCGCTGAAGAGCCCCTCTGACGGCCACCCCCTCAGACATTTGGAGAGGCCACCTCTGGCCAAGAGTGGGCCATGGGTGGGCGTGGCAGGTCACCCTGAGGAGAGCCAGCGCTGCTGCCAAGTCGTCCCTGGGGACTTGCGAATCAGAACGGCGAGAACCAGAACCAGAAATGGCGAGAAAATCCCTTTGATGCTTTGTCTCAGTTTTTAGTTGAGCAAAGTACAGGTTTTACCCCTAATGTTTTTCAGGTCAATATATAGATGTGGTTATTGTGCGTGTTAAATGCCCCCTTTGCCAGACCCTTCTGTGTTTGAGGGCTGAGGTCTCACCTACCGTTGGAGCACCTAGTATTTCACTGTCAAGTCCTGGAAGCTAGAGTGGCAGGGTTTTTAGCTGAGAAAGGAGATGGAGTTGGACTGGGGTAGGAAGGGAGCTGAGCCGTCAGCAAAAGGAGGGGTGACAGGAGTGGGAATGTCCTCGTGGGCAATTAGTCTCCATCCACTCCTCCTGGAAAAAGCAATTCTGATGGACAAAGCTGGGGAGTCCTCTGGTAGGCCTTTTGGGGCCCCTTGTGGTGAAGCCTGCGTTGGTAATGGTGGCCTTTGCTGGGTCCTAGTGTAGCCCTTGTTGCTTTGCCAGCCCCAGATGCCTGAGAGCTCTGTGGCAGAGTGCTGGAGCAGAGTGCTCCCCACTGTGGTCCTTGAAGCCTCAAAGTGCCAGCCACCCTCCCCTCTGAACGTGCCTTCCTAATTACCATGGGCTTGTGCTGACACATCCCCTCTCTGCCCATTTGTCACAGCCTTGCCTGACAACAAGACATGGGACACCATGTCTTGTTTCCCCAAAAATGAACTTCCAAAGAGGTCCCTGCTTCTGGTCTTAGGTGGGTTCTCTTCATGTGACGGTGTCCTGAGGATTGGCCACAGATGCTCTTGCTTTTCAGGAGGCAAGCAGAGCTCACCCCAAAACCAGAAAAGATGGGTTTGGCTTTACACAGGCCTGCTCCGCTCAGAGGCAGCCTCACCTGACTCCCTCACATGACCTAGGGCTAGCTTGAGAATACAGGCCCAGGAAGGGAGGGACCCCGGTGCTCAGGATCGTAAGTTGGGTCATCCTCTGAAAAACATCATACTCTCTATACTTAGGAGAAGAAGAAGCAAAAGCATATGACCATCTCAATAGACACAGAAAAAGTATTCAACAAAATTCAATACCCCTTCATGACAACAACATTCAAAAACCCAAGAATATAACTTCCTCACCCAGATAAATGGCATCTCCAAAAGACCCATAATTAACATTAGACTGAATGATGAACATCCTGATTTTTTCCCTCTAAGATCAAGAGCAAGACAAGGATGTCTGCTCTTGCCATTGCTCAGCATTGTCCTGGAGGGTCCAGCCAGGGCAGTCAGGCAAGAAAATGAAATAAAAGTTATCAGGGTTAGAAAGGAAGAAGTAAAACTATTTCTGCAGATGACATGATCTTGTAGATAGAAAATTCTGGGGCACCTGGGTAGCTCAGTTAAGCTTCTGCCTTTGGCTCAGGTAATGCTCTCAGGGTCCTGGGATCGAACCCCATATGGGTCTCCCTGCTCACCGGGGAGCCTGCTTCTCTCTCCCTCTGCCCCTCCTCCCTGCTCATTCTCTCTCTCAAATAAATAATGTTTTTTAAAAAATCCTAAAGAATCCACTAAAAATACTGTTGTAACTAATAAATGAACTCAGGGCATAGAATATAAAATTGATACACAAAAATCAATCATACTTTACATTCACAGATGAACAAAGAATAAAATTAATAAAACAATTTCATTTATAATAGCATCAAAAATAAAATATGAACAAATATAACAAAAAGCCCACACAGTTTATACCTTGAAAACTACAGAATATTGTTAAACAAAAGTAAGGACCTAAATAAATGGTAAGATAACCCTTGTTCATGGACTGGAAGACCTAGGTGGCAGAATACATAGTTTTCTGTCAAAATCTCAGCTGACTTCTTTGCAGAAATTTGACAAGCTGGCACTAAAATTCAAATGGAAATTCAAGGGATCCAAAATAACCTGAACAATTGAAAAAGAAGAACAAAATTGGAGGACACACACTTCACAATTTGAAAATGTCCTACAAAGTTAACGATAATCAAGATGGTGTGATCCTGGCATAAGATAGACATAGAGATCAATGGGACAGGATTGAGAGTCCAGAAATAAACTTTCACATTTAAGGTCAATTGATTGTGGACAAAGGCAACAAGACAAGTGAATGGAGGAAGAATCACCTTCAACAAAAAGTTCTTGGACAACTGGATATTCACATGCATTAAGAATGAACTTGGGGGGTGCCTGAATGGTTCAGTGGGTTAAAGCCTCTGCCTTCGGCTCAGTTCATGGTCTCAGGGCCCTGGGATCGAGCCCCGCATCGGGCTCTGCTCAGCGGGTAGCCTCCTTCCTCCTCTCTCTCTGCCTGCCTCTCTGCCTACTTGTGATCTCTGTCTGTCAAATAAATAAATAAAATCTTAAAAAAAAAAAAAAAGAATGAACTTGGGCAACCACCTAACACCGCATATGAAAATCAACTAAGAGTGGATCAAAGGCATAAAGACAAGAAATGAAACTATTATAAAACTCTTAGAAAAAGCATAGGCTCAAATCTCTGTGACCTCAGATCGGGCAATGGTTTCTTAGATGTAACCCCAAAAAGTACAGTAACAAAAGAACAAATGAATTGGATATCATCAAAATTGAAGACTACGTTCTGAGGACATCCTAAAGAAAAATTGAGAAGACAACTCACAGAATGAGAAAATGTTTTAAAATTACATATCTGATAAGGGACTTGTATTTAGATTATAAAGAATTCCAGCAACTCATAATAATAAGACAAGTATCCCAGTTAAAAGATGGGCAAAAAGGGGCACCTGGGTGGCTCAGTGGGTTAAAGCCTCTGCCTCCGGCTCAGGTCATGATCTCAGGGTCGTGGCATTGAGCCTGCTTCCTCCTCTCTCTCTCTGCCTTCCTCTCTGCCTACTTGTGATCTCTGTCAAATAAAGAAATAAAATCTTTTAAAAAATAAATAAAATTAAATAAATAAAATCTTTAAAACAATGGGCAAAAGACTTGAATAGACCCCTCTCCATAGACAGAAGGCCAGTAAAAAAGCACGTGGAAAGATGCGCTTGGCATCATTAGCCATCAGGGAAATGAAAATCAAAAAGCATAATGAGCTACTACTTCACACTCAACTAGGATGGCTATAATTTTAAGAAGACAAATAATGAGTGTTGGTGAAGATGTGGAGAAATGGAAACCTTCGTGTGTTGCTGGTGCACATGTGCAATGGTGCAGCCACTTTGGAAAGAAGTGTGGCAGTTTTAAAAAAATGTTCACCACAGAGTGACCGTTACCCTATGATACTGACAAATGGATAAATAAAATGTATTCTATACAAGGGAATAAGGAATAAAGTACTGTCATGTGCTACCTAATGGATAAATCTAGAAAAGATTATGCTAAGTGAAAGAAGCCAGACAGAAAAGGCTGTCTACTGTATGATCCCATTTATACAACGTGTCAGAACAGACAACTCCGTAGAGACACTAGATTAGTGGTTGTTTCGGGCTTGGGGTGGAGGGGGAACAGAGAGGGGCTGCTAATGGGGATGGGGTTTCTTTTCGGGCTGTTGGAATGTTCTAAAACTGACTACTGGTGCTTGCACCATCCTAAAAACCATTGAATGGTACACTTTAAATGGGTGAATTTTACATGAGTTATATCCTAATTTATATCATTAGGTTCTCTCTTATTACATTATGTCACACACACACACACACACACACCCTGACTTGCAAGCTTCCTGTTTGCTCCCATTCCAGCTTTGACCTGGAGACTGTCACTCTGCCAAGCCCCACCAGCCCCACCATTGGTTGCAAGCTGCCCACCCTCAGTCACCTACTGTTGCTAACCCTACACGCATGTACACACACACACACACACACACACACACACACACTGGTGCTTTCCCACCCTGCAGCACCCTGCACAGTCCTGTGCTCCCCTAGGGGAGTGTGTCTGGGACTCCAGAACCCTTCCTCGGGACACCTCCAAGCGCCCAGGGCTGGTAAAGTCTCTGGCTGGACCTGGGCAGCAGCACCCTGTAAAAAGGCTCTGTGCCTCTCCTTGATTTGGGGTCTAAAACCCAACGAAACCTCCACCGGTGACCCCTGGAGATGGGGGAGTCAGCCCTTGGCCCTCACTCTTTCCTGCTGGCTGCCTAAAGATTTGAGTCGGGGAGGGGGGCAGTTTAAAGGAAGGAAAAGAAAGTTGCCCCAAAGGACTAGGTGGAGGGTGTAGGGAGAGGAGGTGGGTAGAAGACGGAGCAGGTGCTGGGGGCTGGAAGGGAACCTCTTCAGGGCCTCCCCAAGAGCCCCCCCCTTCACCCACCAGTCTTCATAAGCACAGACACTCGGTACACTTCCAGAGGCTTTATTCGGGAGTCAGGGACTGCTTCCCTTCCCTGGTCCTTGCCTGCCCCCCCACCCCGCTGCCTCCATGTAGAACCCCATTCAGTTGGGGCTTGTCCTTCTGCCCCTCATAACCCCCCTCCCCAGCTACACCAGCAAGTAGGGGGAGGGGGCACTCAGGGAGAACCAGCTACCTGCAGAGGCAGAGTCCCAAGCCTGGTAGGCAGGGATCTCCCCTGAATCCCCACCCACCCGGGGAATGAGATGGGAGGGGCAGGAGGGGTCTGGGCCAGGTGGCCTGCCTCGTGCCCCCTCCGTGTGTCTGCAGACGAGGCACGGGCCCTGCAGCCTTGCCCATCCAGAGGGCCTTCAGCCAAGAAGCATCTTCGGTGGAGAGGCAGGGTGGTGGGGAGACGACGGGGAGGACAGCTGACCTCTTCAGCCTGGGAAGGCAGGAGGTACTCCTGGGAACAGCCCCAGACTCCGATGGCTTAAGGAAGAAGCCAGGGGACGAGGAGGGATCAAGGGGTTTCAGGGAAGCACTGAGATCTTCTGTTCCTGGAAGAGCAGAACCACGGCCACAGGACTACTGGAGATTGAGCACAAGTGGCTGCAGGAACACTGCCCAGAACAATCTGCAGCTAGCTGAGGCCTGGACCTCCACAGAGGCAGAGGCACTCCTGGGGTAGTGCCAAGAGTGGGCATTACAGAGGCCTCCTGAGGGGACAAGGTCACTGGCCTGGAGTCTGGCCAGAAGCTGGGGTCAAGGGGGGGCTCCTGGGCCACAGAGCAGGACCTGCCCAGGAAACTGTGGCCTCTTACTTGGAGAAGAGATGATCCAGAATGGGCATGAGGCCAGGATCTCCCCACCAGCCCTTGCCTTTGAGTGGTGACTTCTTCAGAAGATTCCAGCCAACACCAAGGAAGGCAGCAGCAGCAGTCCCAGAAGGGGGCCCCCGATGTGACCAGGGCCCGAGTTCAGCCCTGAATTGACACTAGGCTCTGCACCTGTAGGGAGGGAGAAGCTTTGTCTCAGCATGGACACAGTTCTGCCTGACCTCCCGCCTTCCCTGCCAGGCATGCAAGTGGGGGCCCAGCAGCCAGGGAGGAAGCTCTTATTCAGTGGGTACAGCCCACAACACTGATGCTGGGGGCAGGATGATGACCTTCTGGCAACAAGGAGGGAAGGTGGGACGACACTACATGCCTTACCAGGCAAAGATGACTGCAGAGCCAGGGTGCGCCCACCCACAGCCTTAGCACTGGCAGAGGCATTGGGGGATTTGAAGGAAGTGTGTCCCATGTGGTCCAGTGTGGCTGGCAGCTCTCTTGTCTTGTCCTGGCCTGGAAAAACTGAGGCCAAGACCTCACTGGAAGGAGGCAACTCGGCCTCAGCCTTGCCCACTTTCTGGGAGTGGAGCAGTGGCGCCCGTGTCCCTGTCAAGAACATCTTGGGGTGCAGAGAACTGTCTGGGCTCTTGGAGGGCATTATTGTCCTGCTGGCCTCTTTGTCTGTCAATTTGAAGATGGGATCATGGGTGGATTTGGGGAAGGTAGCTGGCCCCGCATCCAGGGAGAACAGGCTGTGAGTTGCCAAGGAGGAAGGGACCTCAGTTGTTAAGGAAGATGAGGCCTCTGTTGCCATGGAGAGGGAATCTTCCGTTGCTAAGGAAGATGGGGCCTCGGTTCCTGCAGCAGGTAGAGCCTTGGTTGCCAGGGGGCCTGAGACCTCTGTTACCAAGGAGGATGGAGTTTCCGTTGCCAGGAAAGAAGGGACACTGCTTTTCCTAGAGCCTGAAGCTTGGGTTGCCTGGGAAGCTGGGGCCTCGGTTACCGGGTGAGGCAAATCCTGAGCCTCTTCTGGGTCTGTGATGGGTTCTGACAAGAAACAAGGCCCTGCCTTAGTGCTAAAGCGGAACTCCACCTCCCTCACCCCACCACAGTCAAGGCGAGGCGACCAAATGTCCTGCGATGACAAGCAAACACACATCCCCTCCAGCGACTATATCCTTCATTGGTAATATTATTTTATTATAACGTTGTTATTTTATTGTAGCATTAAAACAATGTCTTCTCTATCCACCTCCTTGTCCAAATCTTCCTCTCGGCACTCACACAACCACTTTTTCAGGGGACTCTCCAGCTAGATGCCTGTGCCTATCAAGTCCACCGCTTCCCTTGCTTGTCCCCTTCAAGGACAATTGGCCACGCCCACCACTAGCCCCTCCCACCACCCCGGGGGGAGCCCCATCCTCTGGCCACGCCCACCTCGCCCGCAGCTTGAGGGCCTCTGTCCTCTACCCTCCGCTCCGAGGATTGAAATCCGGTCACTTTAAATGACTGTGCGCCAAAGTGACCGCGCAAGGAAGGCGAAGTGGGCTTGGGAACTCGGAGAGAGTGGGCCCGCAAAGGGTCCCCGAGGGACAAGTCTCGCCAGCCCTTCCCTTCCCCCGCTTCTCCCTTCCTCTCCCCAGCCGGTGCACCGGCTCCGAGAGTCCTTGGAGGCTCTAAGTCCCTTGCAGCCCCTTCCTACTCCTCCCCACCCCACCCCCAACTCACCACAGAGGGAGTTCTCGCAGCGGTAGCCGGAGGGACATAGAGAGCACGGAGTCCCTTCCTGGTAGGGTCTCTTTCCCTTCACGTTCCCCCTGCGGGAGGCGAGGACGATGCTGAGGGCGGGGCAGTTCCTACACACCCCTGTCCCGATCCCTCCTACACCTACCTATGTCGGAAGTACCCCTGGGTCTTGCTCCCAACTAGCTTGCCGGGCGGATGAGAGCAGATTCCCATCGATTCCCTCACAAGAGTATGGGGTTCAGGCCCCAGATTAGCCCCCTCCCACATTCTTAGAATGCCCAGCTCAACCCTCCACTTGGCTGTGCCCATCCTCTACCCGCAGGGCTCCCCGGGCACTCACGGGGGCTCATAGTTGCAAACCAGCAACTGGATATTGATCTCCTCAACACCCTGGAGCTTCTCACAGAAGTGGGAGCCACAGCCAATCCTCTCCGTCTTGGCCCAGACCACCTGAAGAAGGGCAAACCCGACAGTTTAGCCTGGGTGGGACACCAGTCTTGTATGGGTGGGGAGGGGAGGATCCCTACAACCTGTCAGATCCGAGTCTCTGAGGACACAGAGCTTCAGGCACAACTGTGAACAGGCGGTTTGGGAAGAATTTGTCCTGAACCACACACACTATTTCACCAGGCTTTTCTCTGAAAAAAATTCCCTTTGTATATACCCTCATGAATTCCTCCTGCGAATTTTTTTTTTTTACAACTTCCTGTGCATTTTAAACAAGGGGTATATCCAAAGGAATGAATCTCAAACGCGAGAATCTTAGATATCAGCAACAAACAAAATCCAAGGAAGAGAACAGAAGGAACCATTTTGAACATAGAACTTCCTCCCGCTTCACAAGTGAGCAGGGGTCTGCTCTGCTGTTTCTAAGTCTGGGTCTCCTACCTGCTAGAACGAATTCTGTCTTAAGTATAAAATTTAAAAATCAAAACAGCCTTTGTGCACCGCCATGGATTGATACCAGCAGACTCTCCTTGCTATTTCTAGCCGGGTCTGCTCAGGAGTCACTCAAACGGAGGCAAGTTTTTGTTGTGAGATCTGGCTCCAGCAACTAATTCTGCACACATCCCCCAGACTGTTTTTTTCCCCCTGCTTAAGTTAGCTGAGGATACACCACGGTTGAGCATGCCAGGCTCTGACAGCAATCTTTGCAGGAGGACGTGTGTGTGTGTTTGTGTGTGTGTGTGTTGGGGGTGGCAGGGGGTGTGAGAGGTGGGAGGGTATGGAGGGGACGGGAAAGGGAAGGACTGCTGGGCCCTCATAACTTCTTCATCTGGATGGATGATGTCAAGATTTCCTTCCCCAAAGATTAGCACTAAAAATAACACTCAAAAGAAGCACTGGAAAGTGGAATTGGTGGATATGGGTGGGAAGAAGGTTGATCTTCCTTTTTCTTTTTTTAAAAAATTGTTCTGTTATTGTTTGAACAATAAGCATTGGGTGGAGAAGAACAAGAATTCAATAACACTACTGTTAATTCCCCTACACGTATACACACCCCTACAGCACCCGCACCCAGCATCTCTTATCTGGAAACTCCAACTTTCAAAGTGCAGTGAGAACCCTGACATAAGCAAGAAGTGACTTCGAAGGGCAGAGAATGATCTCGAAGGCTCCCTGAAACCTTCACTGGGTGACTATTTGCTCTTATTTTACACATGGCTTTTAAAAGCAGAAGAAAATTTAAACACACATAATTGTCTATTTGTTATATCGGTCCCTGGCAGGTTAGAAGCAGACACCATGAGAAATGACGGAAGAGGGACAGTGAGAAGCCAGAAGTCTGGGACAGTTACCGCGGGGCACAGTCCTGCTTGAGGCCGGAGGACAGGACCGCTTAGAGGTCGGTCAGTATTGCCTAGCACAATAATCATCCACGACACTGGCTCTGCGACACCTAACTCAGGTCCCTTCAGTAGGAGGAGGCCGAGAGGGGCCATCTAGATTTTCAAACGATTGTGTTTCTTCCAGAGTCACCTGAAAACCGTTTAGGCAGTTTGAGAAGCAGCCTTCGTCGGAGGCCTGGACTACACAGGAGCTCCTGTCAAAACTTCGAAGGGTCTCGGGGGGCTTAGAGCGGGGGCTGCCTGATCTTGGAGCCGGGAAAGGGAGAGGCAGCCCCTGCCCCACCCCGCCCACCCCGCCCACGGCTCGTGCGGCCCCACCCACTCGTTGTGTAGCCCCGCCCACCCGGCGGGCACACACCTGCGTGTAGTGGCCGCA
Source organism: Lontra canadensis (assembly GCF_010015895.1). Classification (NCBI taxonomy): domain Eukaryota; kingdom Metazoa; phylum Chordata; class Mammalia; order Carnivora; family Mustelidae; genus Lontra; species Lontra canadensis. The sequence continues at coordinate 11,421,755 of NW_022631017.1, forward strand.
CATCTGGCCCTGGTCGCAGGTGGCCGCGCTGAGGTTGTAGTGCTCGCGCTCGTGGTGCCACTCCTCCATGGCCAGCGGCACGTCCATACCTTCTTCCGTGATGGCGAACAGGTTCTCGCCGCGCCGCCCGCGCTCCTTGTTGTGGCCCCACACGCACTGCTGCGCGTAGGACTTGGCGAAGGCAGCCAGCTCCTCGTCCCACCTCTGCGGGACAGGTCGGAGAGGTGAGCAACGCCTGGCCTCGGGCTCAGTGGAGACAGTGGGGGTGGGTGGGAGAGGGAGGTGGGGATGCCCCCAACTCTGGGGTTTAAAGAAGAAGCTTGAAGGTGTCCTGGAGGCCTTTGGAGGCCGGAGACCTTCCCTTCCTGCTGGGTAACTCTTGGCCATGATCAGGAACAGGCCTATGCTCCTGGTGGGCTTCTGCGGGGGAACTGGGAGGGTTCCACCCCAGGCCATGGAGTTGGCTAAACTTGGGACCATTTACCGGCTGTGTGATTTTAGACAGATTGCCTAACCTTTCTGAACTCTCATGGGGCTTCGTGAAGAATAAATTAGATGATTTTTGTGACAGTGTTATCATTAATTAATATTAATATCCCCCTATATGAAAGGAGGGCAGCTGTGCCCTGCCTACCCTCCCAGGGCCACCTGACTGCTCTAAAGACCACAGAATTTCCAATGAGATGTTCAAGGGCTGCATTATTTATCCTGCTTTCCTCCACCCCCTTACCCACACACACCATAAATATGACTTGAGGGGGCCAGCATTCCCCTCTCAGGTCCCACTCTCCCTTTGGGGTCACCCAGCCTCCACGGCTTTACCATTTCCAGGCTTCCCTCCCAGGTGCTCTCAACTCTTGTCAGCTGAAAAACCCTTTCCCCAAAAAGATTGTGTCTCCGCGTGACCCTCACCGAGAGGCCTATTTTCAGAGCCGTGGTGTCTCAAGGAGCTGTCAGTTCCCAAAGGCAGTGTTCTCCAGGGGGGACCTCAGGTGAGGCAGCAGGAAGGAGCATGTTAGGTTAAGGGACCTCTGAGGTTCTGTGTGTCCCTGGCTGGGAGGACAGGCCCAGTGTGGGTGGGAAGAAGGATTAACAAAGGATTGACGAGAAAGGCCTGGATCCCATTAAGCTCTGTCCTTGGCCTCTCCTAGAGAAATGGATGGCCTGGCAACAACTCTTGCTCCACCCTCTGGCGGCCCAGCCAGCTGTGGGAGCCAGACAGCCTCCAGAGCGCCAGGAGCTTGGGTGACCGTGAGAGGAAGGGATAGTGTGGCTCCTCACCCACACACGGTTCTCAGGAACAGCTGCCTGGGAGTGCGGATGGGAACATAGGGCTGGGACCGCCCCACTTTGTGACAGTGGTGAATCTCTTTCCCTCCCTGGGTGTTTTGTCGCTGTTCCCTGAAGTTTGCTTAGACTCTGGTAGTAAGCGGGTTTGGGGAGTGGGAATGCAGCAGGCTGTTGGGGACTAGGACTGGGGGGTCCGGGATGACCTGCAGGGCTCCAGACTGAACCATGAGCTCCTTTGGGGTAAGACAGTGATGTGGTCCCAGTGTCTGGCACAGTGCTGGCGCATAGCAGGTGCTCAGTAGACATTTGTCTGCTCTTGATGACTGAGACAGACTCTGCTTTAAGCGGTCTCCCTACAGAGCCTGGCTGGGATTCCTATTCCGATTGGATTCATGGAGTCCCACCAGTAGAGTAATTTCTGTGGGTCTCAAGGCTTCTCAGTCTTCCAGAAACCACAGGGATTTTTGAGAGTCACGGCACCCACCCACACTGGCCACATGGTCACTATCTGAAAACAAGTTCATTCATTCACTCACTCGTTCAGCAGTCCGGGGCAATGTGCTAGCCTGGAGCTAAGAGAAAGGACAGAGAAGCCCAAGTTCACATTGCCATAAACTGCTGATTGGGTCACGATGTGGTCAATGACAGATTTGCAATGGGTGGTGTAGAGGCACTGATGAGGGCCATTTAGCCCAACCTGAGGGCAGAGAAGGAGGCACTAAGCTAATGTAATGGCAGCATTAGTCAAGTGGAGGGAACAGAAGGCACAGCATGAGCAAAGGTACAGAAGTGAGAGACAGTGTTTTGGCTGGGGAAGGACAAGCTGTTGAGGTTATGGAGGGAGAAACTGAGCAGGAGAGGAGGCTAGAGGTGTCAGCAGGGGCCAGACACATAGAGAGAGCCTTCTCAGAAGCTGGAGCTTTATCCTGAGGCTGTCAGGAGGCAGTGGGAGCCATTGAAGAGTGTTGAGCAAGGTCAAGCCTGTGTATTGGATTGTTCATTTTGGGCAGTGGAGGCCAGAGGCTGAGGAAGCAGGTAGAGGCTCTTCTAGGAGGCCTTGGGAGAAATAATGAAAGTTGTATCTAGGGACAAGGATGGGGGAGTAGGATTCAAGGAAAATGGAACCTTCTGGAAGGTAAAGATGATGACGATTAGATGTGATAGCTAAGGGAGAGAAAAGAGTTCATGATAACTGCCACCGGCCTTACCCTGGATCCATTCCCTCTTTTGTTAATCAAATACTGTGTAATACTTACTGTATGCCACACACTGTTCTAAATGCTTTCTACATATTCACTCATTTAACCCTCACAACCATCCTACAAGGGACTTACTATGTTGTCATCATCTTCAATTTACAGATGAGGAAGCTGAGGCACAGAGAGGTTAAGTAACATAGCAAAGGACATGCAGCTAATAAATGGTAGAATCAAGATTTGAACGAAGCCACCTGGCCCCACAGTTTCTGTATTTACCACTCCTGAGGTTGAGGCTGAGGCTTGTTCCATATTTGTCCCAGTGTCCCAGTCTGTCCCCTCCTCCCATCACTTCCCACCGGCCCGCAGCATAACCCCTGAGTATCCAAACTGCTTCCCAGAATGTCACCTCACCACCAGGGTCCACCTCTGTCCCCAAAGCAGCTCCTGGGTGGGTAACCCCCAGCTTCAGCCAACAAGACTGAAGGGCATCAGGGACCTACAAATGGGGAAACTGAGGCTCAGCACTGTGTTCCAGGCCTCAGTCAGGGAGCTATTGGCAGAGCTGGTACCAGCATCCAGTGCTCCGGGTCTGTTGTCCACAGTTCCTGGTTGCCAGGCAACAGGGCTTGAATGGTGGTGCTGAGTGCATTTCTAGAGGCGTTCCTTGATCTTTCTGTCTGACCCTCAGTGCAGGGATTGCCAGTCGCAAGTGCTAGATCAGGAAATGGAAGCCTTCGAAGGTAAAAGGAGCCACCCGGAGTCACTTGGCCAGATTGAGCAGAACTGCTGGAACTCCAATCCTGGACCCTCAGGTGCGCTGCTGTATTCCCCCAGGTGTGACCTTGCTCTGGGGCACTAGCTATGGGGTCCCTGGACCTTGTTTCTGAGCCTCCCAGGGCACCCGAGGGTCACCGGAGAGGATGGGCTGGCTCAGCCCTCTGGGAGAGCAGGAAGGAGGTGAATTTCTGATTCTCTCTCTCTCTCTTTTTTTCAAAGATTCTATTTTTTTAAAAAGGATTTTATTTCTTTATTTGACAGAGAGAGATCACAAGTAGACAGAGAGGCAGGCAGAGGGAGAGGGAGAAGCAGGCTTCCCACTGAGCAGAGAGCTCGACGCGGGACTCGATCCCAGGACTCTAAGATCATGACCTGAGCTGAAGGCAGACGCTCAACGCCTGAGCCACCCAGGTACCCCTCAAAGATTCTATTTATTTGAGAGAGCAAGAGAGACTGGGAGAGAGAGAGAGAAAAGGAGCGAGAGTGTATGAGCGGCGTGAGGGGGAGAGGGAGAAGCAGGCTCTCCGCTGAGCAGGGAGCCTGATGTGGGGCTGGATCCCAGGACCCTGGAATCATGACCTGAGCCAAAGGCAGTCACTTAACCAACTGAGCCACCCAGGCGCCCTTTCTCTCTTTTCATCTTGAGCCTAAACATCCCATCCTAACCCTACTGTCAAATAATTCTCCCTCTCGACAGAGGTAACCACCACCCCAAATCTGGCTTCCATCACTTGTAAGCATGGCCCTGTATCTTTACTACATTTGCATGTGTCCCCACAAGTATGCAGTAGTAGTTTTTACCTGTTTTTAAACCTTATATAAATGTGCCCTCCTATACATATATTTCTTGAGATTTCATCCCCGGACCCCATCAGTGTTCTATCTGGGAGATTCAGTCCTTGTTGCCATATAGTCCATGTAGCTCTAATGGTGACCCATTTTACAGATGCAGAACTGACAGTCCTTACTAGGTTAAGGGACCCACCCCAAATCGCAGGTCTTGTTGTATGACCGAGACAGAATGGCAGCTGTGTAATGCTGAGCCTTCTCTGCTTCTGATTCCTGTTCTCTCCCACCTCCTTATACATCCCTCCTACCCTCATGCCAGGACCTCCTACTCCCCTTGTTTCCTCTCCTCATTGCCTTGGAAGGCATCTGAAAGACCATCTTCACCAAGGTGTTAGGAATTTCCTATGTCCCCACTATGAGGTGCATCAGCATTTTAGGAAGTGCTGGGGAAGGGGCCATTGAGTGGGAAGCTGGGGACTCCCAGGCCTGGCTCTACCAGCTGTGTGACTTGGAGGGAGCAGTAAGTCCCTCTGAGCCTCAGTTTCCTGATCTGTAGAATGGGGCTGCTTCTGGGAACCTGTGAATTACATAATTTCTCTGTCACTGATCAGAGAGGTGAGTCTTGGAGATAGCTTCAGCTTGGGGGTGGGAGGAATTGGGGGACCCAGCCCAGCACCCCGTCAGTCCCGGCAGGTGAGTGGCCCCTGGCCACCACACTCACCATATGCAGCATGTCCGCAGCAGGTGGGGACACCTGGGCCCGGTAGAGGTTGTGCAGCTCCACCAATGCGCGCTTCTCATCATCACTGAGGGTGCTGGTGGGACTCACGGTGGCGGCCAGCAGCAGCAGCAGCAGCAGTGGACTGCAGGAGCCGTGCATAGTGGCCAGTCCTCCCAGCCTCTCCCGGCCAGGGGTCTGGCAGCTGGATTTAAAGTCCTTCCCACACAAGCACCACCCTGGCTGGAGACGGCGGGGAGGGGCTGTCTGCAGGCCTGGCCCCGCTGACACAGCATCTCCAGGAGGGCTGGGTGCTTGGGTCCTGACCAGAGCTGAGTCCACTCCCAGCATTTATCTCCCCTCAGAGTCTTTGGCAAAAGCCTCCTTTCTCTTGGTAACAGGGGCTCAGGCCCAGTGCTGTGTGTGTTCCCCAGTCCCTCCTGAGTTGTGGACAGGTCCTCAGGGGCAAAATAGAGTAACCCAGGTCGCACCCACTAGATGCTGTGGACAAGTACGAGGACAGAAACCATGTGGACCCTACTCCTGAGGATTGAGCAGGTTGAAGGAGCTGGAGTTGGCTTATGGAAGGATGGGGGAAGACGGGATGTATTTGCTAAAAAAGACAGGCCAACCAAAACCTGAATCCTGGTTCTGCTCCTTTGCTGACTGGGTTTTTGCCAGTTTTCTTAATCAGATCAGTGGAGTAATAGTACCTACCTCACAGCGGTGGAAGGAGGATTAAGTGAGGTCAAATGCATGTAAGGTGCCCAGGACGGTACTTGCCACTCAGAAACAGTAGACAACAACTACCCACAGGGCATGGCCTTGGCCAGCTCCCAGTCCCAGGGGATGAAGGACTCCTGCCCACAGGAGAAGAGACCACAGTGTTTCCCACTCTAGTTGTATCCTGGAATAGGGCTTTTCACTATGGATAAAATGTTAGCTTCTGCATACCCTTTGTGAATGCATTGGCTTGAGGTGCTCTTTTGGAAGTGGGACGCTGGGATCTTTCCTGCTCTGAATATCTAGGAAATAGAATGTATCTGTTTTAGAAATCAAGAGAGAACAGAAAAGCAGAGGAATGACTGAGCTGATGTGGCAGGAGTTCTGAGGGGAGTGTATTAGAAGGGAAGTAGGCCCAGGGGCAAGCACTTCCTCTGTAATGATCATGAAGGGAAGGAACCAAGTTCCTGGCCTTCATGAGGCAGGAAATTGAAACCAGTACTCTTGGGGCACCTGGGTGGCTCAGTCAGTTAAGCATCCGCCTTCGGCTTGGGTCATAATCCCAGGGTCCTGGATCCAGCCCCAGTCGGTCTCCCTGCTTGGTGGGGAGTCTGTTTCTCCCTCTACCTCCCCCTCTCCACTTGCCCTGCTTGTGCTCTCACTCTGTTTTAAATGCTTGCTTTCTCTCTCTCAAATAAAGAAATAAAATCTTAAAAAGGGAAGGGAAGGGAAGGAAAGGGGCGAAGCCAGTACTCTTGGGTTGAGCTGGGATCCTTAGAGCCTGAGCTCTCAGTGAACAGGGACCTAGAAAAAGCCTACTCACTGGCTTTGAAAGTGGCAGGAAAACTTGTTTCTGCTCAGATCTCTGGGTAAAAACAAAAGCAAAAACAAAAACAACTTGGATCATACACAACACACACACACACACACCTGTTAGAACTAACAATGAATAGCTCAAAAAGGAAATTAAGGGAACAACCCCATTTACAATAGCAATAAAAAGAATAAAATACTTAGCAGTAAACTTAACCAAGGAGGCAACAGACTTGCACATTTAAAACTATAAAACATTGGCGAAAGAAATTAAAGAAGATACAAATAAATGAAAAGACATCCCATGTTAATGGATTAGAAGTCTTAATACTACTGAAAGCAATCTACAGGGTCAGTGCAATCCTTATCAAAATCCCAATGATGTATTTGCAGAAATAGAAAAATCCATCCCAAAAAATCATATGGAATCTTGAAGGACTCCAAACAATCTTGAGAAAGAGAAACAAAGTTGGAGGTCTCACATTTCCTGATTTTAAAACTTACTTCAAAGCTACAGTAATCAAAATAGTGTGGTATTGACATAAAAACAGTCATAGCCCAATGGAATACACTAGAGATCCCAGTAATAAACTCTTGATATATGATCAAATGATTTTTGACAAGGGTGTCAAGACCATTTAAAGGGGAAAGGGCAGTCTTTTCAACAAACTGTGTTGGGGAAACTGGATAGCCACATGCAAAAGAAAGAAATTGGACCTTTACTTTGCACTTTATACAAAAATCAACACGAAATGAATCAGAGACCTATGTATAAGAGCTAAAACTACAAAACAAGAGAAGAAAACATAAGGGAAAAACTTCATGATACTGGATTTGGAAAGGATTTTTTTAGGTGTGACACTAAAATAAAGGCAACAACAGAAAATATAGACAGATTTCATCTCAAAGGATGAAATCAATGGAGTGAAAAGGGAACCCATGGAATAGGAGAAAATATTATCAGATTATATATCTGATAAGGGATTAATGTATACAAAGGACTCCTACAATTCAAGAATAAAACAACCTAAACAATCTTATTTAAAAATGGACAAAGGACAAAGGACATTTCTCCAAAGAAGATATACAAGTGAGCAAAAAGCATGTGAAAAGTCACCAGTCATTAGGGAAATGCAAATCAAAACCACAATAAGATATCACTTCATACCCATTAGGATGGCTATTATAACAACAACGCTCCCCCCAAAATAGCAAGTGTTGGCAAATATACAGTGAAATTGACACACTTGTGCATTGCTGCTGAAAATGTAAAATGGTGCAACCACTCTGGAAGATAGTATGGTGGTTACTGAGAAAAACTAAACAGAGTGATATTACGATCCAACAAGTCCACTTCTGGATATATATCCAAAAGAAGTTAAAGCAGAGATTTGAACAGAGAGTGACACACCAATGTTTGTAGCAGCACTATTTGCAATAGCTAAAAGGTGGAAAGGACCCAAATTGCCATCAATGAACACTGGATAAACAAAATGTGATCCTTGTATACAATGAAATATTATTCAGCCTTAAAAAAGGAAGGGAATCCTGTCACAGGCTACAACATGGATGAACTCTGAAGACATTCTGGGACGCCTGGGTGGCTCAGTTGGTTGAACTCTGAAGACATTCTGCTAAGTGAAATAAGCCAGACACAAAAAATACAAATATTGTATTATTCCACTTATATGAGGGACACAGAGGAGTCAGATTCATAGAGACAGAAAGTAGAATGGTAGTTTCCAGGGGCTGGAGGAGAGGGAGATGAAGAGTCATTTTTTAATGGGTACAGTTTCAGTTTGGGAAGATGAAAAAGTTCTGGAAACAGATGTGGTGATGCTTCACAACAATGTGAAGGTAGTTAATGTCAATGAAATCTATGCATAAAAATGGGTAAGATAGTAAATTTTATGGTGTGCATTTTTTACCACAGACAAACCTTGGGAATTCTTTTTTTTTTTTTAAGATTTTATTTATTTGAGAGAGAATGCTCATAGGCAGGGGAGGGGCAGAGGTAGCCTGATGCAGGTAGCCTGATGCAGGGCTCGATCCCAGGACCCCAGGATCATGACCTGAGCCAAAGGCAGATGCTTAACCGACTGAGCCATCTAGGCTCCCCAAAACTTGGGAATTCTTAAATTGGTCTGGAGTGGGATGGATATTGAGTAGTGGTGGTGGTGATGGTGGGAGTAGTCTCAGGAGAAATAAGGTAAAATCATGTCTGGAGGGAACTTTCATGACCCAGGCCACTTGGGCCATCCACGAGGGAAACAGCCCCCAGCTTAAGCGCACAATCAGAAATTATAAAACACGTGAGGAGCTGAGTTCCTGTGAGCAGGAGCTTACAACACAAGTGGGAGGATTTGTGTCTCCCAGCTTTGAGAAAATAGAACAATCTGGAAGACTTTCAAATAATTATATTAATGATAATGAAGGAAATAAATAGGTAGCTTGAAAAGGAAGCAGGGAGATTTAGGAGGTAGAGTGGAGCTTGGTAGGGAGAGAATTTGAAGAGTTCAGGAAAATGGGTTAGTCTGCGGCAAAGAGGAGACCCTTCGGGGTAAAGTCCGAGCAGAGGAGAGAAGGTTAGGAACGACCAGATCCCAGCACGGCCCAGCGTGATTAGCTGATGAGCTGCGAGGTAGATATATTTATCTAGGGACAGGAGAAGGTGGCAAGTGCCTGACAGCAGCTTGGGCTTGAGAGAGAAAGAAGGAAACTTAGAAGCAAATTTCCTAGGGAGTGAAGTGCTGAGACCCAGCCTGGAAGGGGCAGGACAGAGGTGGGAAGGACAAGGTTCTCACTTGCCTCCTGGGCAGCAGCAGGCAGGGTGCTCAGGCTGCCCTGTGTGGCCACCCCCGAGACCTCTGCCTGGCCCCTCGATGGCAGGGAAGAACAGCTTTGTAGGCTCATGACACTGGGCCGCCTTTACTTGCTCCTCATTCATTCGATCAGCAAAGATTCCCAGAGCTGCTGGGCTGTGCCAGGCACTGAGCTGGGTAAGGTAGAGCAGGAGGAGGAGACCTGCCAGGAAACATGGGTAGCGTTGTGGAGAACAGGGTGGGGCTCTCTAGCTAGTTGGCCTTGGGCAAACTATTTCCCTGCTTGCTGGCCTCAGTTTCTTAATCTGTAAATTGGGCTTAGAACAGAACCCACCCCATAGGATGGTTGGGAGCATTAAATGAATTAATACACAGGTAGGTCTTGGAATAGTGTCTGGCACCTTCTAAGTGCTCACTGAGTTTGCCAGTATGAATGTATTCATTACTACTACTACTACTACTACTACTACTATTACTACAAGTGGGAGAATTAACAGGGCCTCAAGTTGTAGCAGAGTTAAAAAAAAACCAACAACTACAGCAGCTTTGCTCACCTCTTCCCCTGGGCAGCTGGAAGAGCAGGACACACGTAACTCTGAGGGGCTGGGTGAAGTGGGGGTGGGGGTGGGGGGTGGAGAAGGAGGGGCCCGGTTTCCCTGAGAGGGAAGGGTGAGTTGGGAACAAAGACTTGGGAGATTGACCACAGCTAGTGGTTGACCACGGAGGTGCCTGGGGGGACAACGGCGTGCTGCCAGAAAGGCCCACTCTGCACGTGCACATTCCCGAGAGGTTTTCAGAGCCCTTGCCACGTGGGTGATCTCATTGACTCCTCATGTGACAGCTCTGAGGTGGGTCTCATCACCACCACACACTAGGGAACGTGCTCAGAGAGGTTCTGTCCCTGGTGTTGGGGGCAGGTGGGGCAAGAGCCCAGGACCTGCCACTAGGGGGAGCAGGGGAGCGGGAAAGTGGGAGGTGGTGGGCCTACAGCCCAGGGAGAGAGAAGGGGTTGGGGGTGGGGTGGGAGGTAAAGTTAGGGGAAGGGGAGAGGGAAGGAGTGGGAGGGAGAGGTGACAGAACCAGGCACACTGAGGGCTGGCTGTGGTTTACATCAACTGTGTTTTTAATCTATAAACCAGCATTGGGAAAAAAATAAACGAGCATTGGGAGGAAATAAATATTTTATTTTTTAAAATTTAATAATATAAAGTTATAATTTCGAAACAGAAATTTATATAAATATATATTTATTGTTATTATTGTTATTATTATTATGGAGTTATTATCAATACATATTTTAAATCAAGTTTCATTTCAAACAGCAGTATATCTCCACCACAAAATAATTAAGCCAAAGAAGGGAAAACATTCCACCTCTAGTATTTTCTTATCTCTGAGCAGGTGCTCCTCCAAGTGTGATCTGTGGCCTGGTGCCATTGTGCCAGATGTTCATTACTGCCAGATGTTTGTTACTGCCCCTCGGCACAGCAGGTGCAGAAAACTTTGAGAAACTCCTGCCGGAACCCCGCATAGTTGTTCTGCATCTGTGGAATCTGTGATTTACAAATCGGTGCTTGTCTTTTGCAAATCAGCTTTTCATTTCATTTTCCTAATACTTAACTTTTTAACTTTTTATTTTGAAATAATCATAGACTCCCAGAAAGCTACAAAAATAACACAGCATTCCACGACTCTTTTGCCGAGTTTCCCCTTACGGTGACATCTTCTGTAACAGTGGCCTGATATCAAAATCCGGAAACTGATGTTGGTTCCGTACTCGTACTGTTAACTGGATGACGGACTAGCCATGTATGTGTGTGTGTGTGCGTGCAGGTGTCCATGTGTGTCCTTCTGTGCAATTTGCTCTCAGATCCTGTAGGCCTCACAATAACCAAGACATAGAACTTAAAACAGTTCTCTGCTGCTACCCCTAAAAGTCTTGTACGCCACCCCTAACACTGTCCCTGGCAACTAGGACTTTGTTCTCCATAGCTAAAGTTTTATCATTTTAAGAAGTCACATAAATGGGGGCATCTGGGGGCCTCAGTTTGTTAAGCATCTGCCCTCACCTCAGGTCATGGTCCCAGAGTCCCCAGATTGAGCCCTGCGTTGGGCTCCCTGCTTGGTGGGAAGCCTGCTTCTCCCTCTTCATCCCTCCCCCTGCTCATGCTCTCTTCTCTCACTCTCAAATGAATAAAAGAAAAATCTTTAAAAGGGGGAGGGAATTCATGTCAATGGAATCACATAGCATGTAGTCTTTTGAGACTGGCTTTTTCACTGAGCCTAAGTGTCCTGGAGATCCAGCCACGTTGTGACAGGTGTCAGCATCTCCCTCCTTCCTGTGGCCAAGCACTAGTCCATGGTAGAGATGCACCCCGTTTGTTTAACCCTTTCACTGGCCGAGAGACCTTCGAGTGGCTTCCGTGTCTCGTTTACTAGGAATGAAGCTGCTACGAGCATCTCGTGCAGATTTTTGTGTGCATCTGAATTTCCGTTTCTCTGAGAGAAACACCCAAGACCGTGATCGCTGAGATGTATGGTATGTATTTAGTTTTATAAGAACCTTCAGACTCTTCTCCAACTAGTTCTAGTTCTTCACGTCCTAGTTAGCATTTGTGGTTGACTCTATTTTGTATTCCAGCCACTGTTGTGGGTTGAATTGTGCGTGGCCCCCTCAAAGGTATGTTCAACTCCTAACCTCCAGTACCTGTGAGTGTGAGCTTGGGTGGGAATAAGGTCTTCGAGGATGCAGTCAAATTAAGGAGAAGTCATCTGGGATTAGGGTGTGCCCAAAATCTAGTGACTGGTGTGCTTCCAAGAAGGCCGTGGGAAGGCACAGACACACAGGGAAGGAGGCCATGTGACAAAGGGCAGGGAGACACAGCCTCAAGCCAAGGAAGGGGAGGATTGCTAGCAGCCACAGGAGGCTGGAAAAGCCAGGAAGAATTCCCTCGCCTTCACAGGGAGCTGGGCCCTGCCAGCACTTTGATCTCAGTCCTCTAGCTTCCAAAACTGTGAGAGAATACATTTCTGTTGTTTGAAGCCACCCAGTTTGTGGTAATTTGCTATGCAGCCCCAGGAACCTGCTGCAGCACCCCCCCCTTTCTTAAAAGATGTTATTTATTTATTTGAGCCAGAGAGAGAAAGAAAGCACAAGCAGGGGGAGAGGCGGGGGAGAGGGAGAAGCGGGATCCCTGCTGAGCAGGGACCCCGATGCAGGGCTCGAACTCAGGGGACCCCAATGCAGGGCTCGAACTCAGGGTCCTGGGATCGTGACCTGAGCCAAAGGCAGATGCCTAACTGACTGAACCACCCAGTGCCCCTTGCTGCAGCCCTTCTGATAGGTGCATAGTGAGGCCTCATGAGGTTTTCATTTGCATTTCCCAGTAGAGAAGGGGAGTGAACACGATTTTATGTGCTTACATGCCATCCTCTTTGGTGAAGGGTCTGTGAGTGTCTAATGCCCATTTCTTGTTGGATTGTTTTGGTGTTTTTCCACTGTTGAATTTTGAGTTTTTATTAGTTTATCTTTCAAGGTTAATTTATTTATTTGAGAGAGAGATCAAGAGACAGTCCTAAGCAGACTCTGCACTGACAAGGAGCTCAATCCCATGATCCTGAAATCACCACCGGAGCTGAAACCAAGAGTCGGACACTCAACCCATTGTGCCACCCACACTCCCCTTGAGAGTTTTTATTTTATTTTTATTTATTTTTAAAAAGATTTTATTTATTTAAGAGGGAGAGAATAAGAGAGAGAGAGAGAGAGAGAGCATGAGGGGGAAGGAGAGAGGGAGAAGCAGACTTCCCGCCTAGCAGGGAACCTGAATCGGAACTCGATCCTGGGACTCCAGGATCATGACCTGAGCCAAAGGCAGTTGCCCAGCTGACTGAGCCACTCAGGCATCACCTCCCCCCACCCGCCTTGAGAGTTTTTAAAAAGACCAGTCCTTTGATTGATGTATGTTTGTCACTTATTTTTACCGTATTTTACCAAACTGTTGGTTTGTGATGGATGGAAATGTTATAAAAACAAACCAGTCCTTTGCCTCTGATAGTTTCAGAAGTACAGTCCTAGTATGTTTCTCTCCTTTCCTTTTTTTTTTTTTTTTTTAAGATTTTACTTATTTATTTGAGAGCGAGCACAAGGCGGGTTTGGTGAGAGGGAGAAGCAGACTTCGTGCTGAGTGGACATGATCCTGGGACTCAATGCTGGGACCCTGGGATCATGACCTGAGCTGAAGGCAGTCACTTAACCAACTGAGCCACCCAGGCGCCTCTCCCTCTTCTTTCCTTAATGCAACAGTAGCGCCCGTTCCTTGTTGGCTCTTGACATTTGTCCCCCAGATAGTTTGTTGTAAATAATTTCTCCAACTTGCTTCATATCTTTCTAACCACCACTCATACTGTTTGCCCCATATGCCAGAGAAGGGCTGTGTATAGCTTCCTCGGCCAGTCCCCAAGGTCAGACATCAGCCTATTAACCCCTGGGAGACGTAGGGACAAGGGTGACTCACTGGCCTTTGGGCACAAGGCCTTTAGGCCTTTTCTTGTATTTTGAATGTTATCTTTTAGTTCCCATTCTCACCATTGTAACTCAGCTCGCTCTTTTATTAGGGTTCCGGTGTCAGAGGCTAGCCTGGCATGTTTTTGGGTAGATTTTATTTATTTATTTGACACAGAGAGAGAGGGAGCACAAGCAGGGGGGAGCAGCAGGCAGAGGGAGAAGCAGACTCCTCTCTGAGCAGGGAGCCTCATGTGGGACTCGATTCCAGGACCCTGAGATCATGACCTGAGCTGAAGGCAGGCCCTTAACTGATTAAGCCACCCAGGCGCCCAGGTTGGCACATTTGTTCTTTGCATAGAAACAAAAGGCCACTGGTGCTGAATGACGACACCCCTCCCCACCCCATCCCAGCCACTCGATGGTACAGTGACAGTGAAACTTTACTTTCATTCCATCACAGTGAATCCAAAGTAGGAGGAGCAGATGGTGAGAAAAACAGAGATCCTTTTAAAAGACAGGCAAGGGTCTCAGAGAGCATCAGAGAACGATATCCAAGGGTGGGAGCCAGTCTGCTCAAAATATTTGAAGGCGGCAGTCCTGAATTAGGGGGTCACAGAGAAGAAAATGCCAGGCCTCCTTCCATCATACCCATTCAATTTGTGCTTCTTCCCCTGTCCCCCAGGCCACCAGCTCACGTGGAAAGTGGAGTCCTGGTTTTTCAGACCCATGGGTTGGGCAGCTGCGAACACGCTTACCCCTCAACTCTCACTTTGTTCTGAATCAAAGTATTGCCTCTCTTCCGGTTTCCCTCATCTCTTGTTTCTTACTCTCTTCAGCCCAGAGTAAGGCATGCGAGATCTGCAGCTTGTCATGGACCACTTGGGCAGTCCACCCGAATCCCTCCACACCCCCTGCCCAGCGTTGTTGGGGAGTGAACGGGTGGGGATGGGCTCCCCCAGGGCTTGTCACTACTCTCCTTATGGGGCTTCTGTGGTGGTGGGGGGGGTTGCTCAGGAGACTGGAAGCCTCTCTTATTCCCCTGCCCCTACAGTACCTGGCACTTTCCCAATTTGTGGAGTAGCTCCCTGCCTTTACCTCCCCTTACCCCCAAATCCTGGGCCCCAACACCTCCTTCCTGTCACTCCTGCCTCAAACTAAGTGATACTTGTTTTTGGGAACCTTGCCAGCCCCTTAGAGTTCTTCCTTTCTGAAGGAGTTTCAAGACCCCTCTCTTCAGTCTTTTCAAGATGGTGGGGTGTGTGTGGGATGTCCCCAGGGAAGGGAGCCACCATGGAAGGGTCACCTGGCTCCTGGGAGCTGGCAGGCCTGAGTTCCTGAGGGCACGTCCCTCACTCACCGGGAAACCACCATACATGCACCTCCAGGCCACTCTGGGAAGCCCACCTTCTCTGGGAGGTGAGTTACCTCTGTGCTTCATGGTCCCCTTTTCAAGACAGGGCCCAGGTCTTTGTCCTTGGGGGAATTCTTCAAGTCCAGCCAAGACAGGGCAGAATGTAAACTGGGGTTGGGCAGATTTTTTCTAATAGTAAGCAGGAGCTATTTAATTTGGTTTAGGTGTTTTTCAGTTAAAAAAGAAAAAGACATTTGAATGATTGAACTCAGTTAAAAATAAGCATAGTGGGCTCAAAACTTGCCTCTGTAGATAGGACCAATATATTAAAGATAATACGCGCCCACCTCTGGTGATCAGGAAGGAGAAAGGGGAGGAGGGAGTCACACAGAGGGAGACGCAGGGAGAGTCCAGGGAGGCAGACAGAGCACCAGAGGAAGACAGAAAGAGCAGGTCAAGGGGGTTCAGAAGCAGAAGCAGTTGGACCCATCCAGGTGCTAAACCTGTCATTCACCAGGTGTGGCAGAGTCATTGACCCCCAGACTTCACATGTGTAAAATGAGATCCTAACACCTGACTCTAGCATTGCTGGGGTGATTCAATAAAAACAAAGACCAAACACTTAGCGCTTGTCAAATGGTAACTGTTTTAACAGATGGAAAGAGGCAAGAAGTTCCAGGTGCCTCAGCCGGGGCTGAATGGGATCTACTAATCTGGTCAGGGGTCTCATGGCTCTAGGATGTATTATCCCAAAGAGGAGGGTCTGGCTGCCTAGCTGACACCAAATATTAACCAGGTCCCAGCTCTTCAAAGCCACACAGAGGCTCCCTCTCCCCCGACAGACCAAACTCAGCCAATGACCAAAGCGTGCGGGCCGGAGCCCGTGGCCTCCCGGGACTGGGCGCCTGGCCCAGACCTCCCCTGGGCTGCTGGCTTCCCTGCGCACACAAATTCCTGACAGGGCACAGCTGTCCCAGGCCTCACTGGGACTCTAATGGTACATTAGTGGCCCTTTTTGATGAGGCTGACCTTGCTGTCCCTGCGTCTTCAATCACCTAGGACCTGTCAATTCAGGATGACTCCGTCCCAGTTCTCTGCTGAAATTTCACAAGCCCCTTCACGACTACGCATGCATGTTTGGCTTCAAACTTCCCCGGTTCTGGAGAGACACAGCTTTGGGAAACATTCCCCGTGTTCTAAGGAAAACTCCCTTTTTCCACTCTTTGGCTTGGTTGTATCTCTGAGCTTCACACCCACCAAGAAGGGAACCCATTTTGGGGTAACAAATTTTGATGACCCACATAGGTCCTAACCCTTTGGGGGTCCTCTAGCTCTCAACAGCTGACAGGGTGGGCAGCTCACCCAGGTAATGCCGTCTCTGTTGCTGGGGAAGCTGCGGGAAAGGGCACAGAAGGATCCCTCTCAGCCCCTGATTGGTTGGGTCCTTGTACCTCGACACAATGAACGGACTCAGCGGCGGCTCTGACCATCTTAATCAAAGAGTCCCTTCGGAGAGGTGAATGGCAGTTACCCCACAAACCAGCTCGAGGGCTCTGCTCCCATCTCAAGGGGGGCGAAGGAAGGACTCAGAGTCTGCGCAGTTCATCTGCTCTGGTGAGACTGGCTCAGAGAGTCTGAAGGATTTGTCAGGAGCAGGAATTCCTGTCCCCTATCCAGGGGCCTTGTAGGTGGATGAAGAATCAAGTTGACAGGAGACAGAATGACAGGGGACTGAATTTAATAGGGTACATACGGGGAATCCACACAGACACAGAAATTTCCAAGACAGCAAAGCAAAATAAGGTCAATATGTCATCCTGAACTAAGGAGAAAGGGGTAGGGGTCTGGGACTTCAAAGGAAAGGGATGTCATTCACGGCAACAAGAAGAGATGTTTGGTAAATTAGATGTTTGCCCTGGGATGCAGATGGGTCACTCAGAGAAAATTTATCTCTGGTAATAACCCTTATTCTGGGAAAGACCCCCAATACAGATTCTTCTATGTAATTAAAGGAGGGGCAAAGGTTTCTTTTGAGCCCGTAGAATCTCAGTTGCCTTCAGCTCAAAATAATCTTCATGCCAGAATGGCCCATCTTGGGGCAGCCTGCCCTTAACCCCCAGATTGTAAACTTTCCTGTCTTCCTGTGTCCTGGAGGCTGATTAAAGAGGCCTGATCATCGAAGGCTTCAGTGAGATAGATCACAGGTTCTGGGAAGTGTTTGTAGAGAGGCACCAGTGTGGTAAACCTGAACAACCTGAGAATACACTTTTACACGATCTATCGGAGGGATGCCTGGGTCGCTCAGTTGGTTAAGTATCTCCCTTCAGCTCAGGTCCTGATCTCAGGGTCCTGGGATTGAGCCCTGCTTCAGGCTCCTTGCTCAGCAGGGAGCCTGATTCTCCCTCTGCCTGCCACTCCCCCTGCTTGTGCTCTCTTTCTCTCTTCTGACAAATAAATAAAAACTTAAAAAAAAAAGGGGGGAGGGGGGTTGGGGTATTTTTTTGGGGTTTTGTTTTGTTTTGTTTTTTAATTATCCACTGGAGGTTCAATCAATTGAGCGTCTGCCTTCGGCTCAGGTCATGATCCCAGCATCCTGGGATCAAGCCCCGTGTCGTGCTCCCTGCTCAGAGGGGAGCCAGCCGTCTTCTCCCTCTCCCTCTACCCATCCCTGGCTTGTGCTCACTCTCATTCACTATCTCTCTCAAATAAGTAAATAAAATGTTAAAAAATAAATTATCAGTTGGAAGAGCTTACTTACCAGCTTTCTGGAGAAGGAAATTTTTAGTGGGCTCAGAGCAGCCGAATCTGTGTCTCCACTAACCCTTATTATAGACCTCTTGGCAGTTGGAGACAAATCCTTTACAGAGATCCAAGGATAAGGGGACCCAAACATCGATCCAGCCAGACAGCCTGTTAGAGGGCCTCCTGAGTCATTGCAAGCTTTTTGGGTATATCCCAATGACAAAGAAAACTTGTTTTCTTTTGTAATCCAGCCTGGCCTCTGTAGGAGGCCAGGAGAAGTGGCCAGAAAACAGCTTGTTAAATTATAATAGCATATTTCAATTAGACCAATTTTGTAAGAAGGAAGAAAAGTGGGATGAGATCCCTCGTGAACAATGCTTTATGGCCTTCCACCAGAATAAGTCATTGCAGAAGATGTGGATTTAAGTCTATCCAACTATCTAACTCAAAGGTAAGACCATGCTCTTTTGGAGGGACCCCTGAAGACCTCTTAGACTTCCCTTTGCCCTAAAGATCCCAAATAGCTCCCCAGCCCTCAGCCCCATCTGCAACTCTGTTCCCTCCAGATCCTGAGTCTTTGCCTGATCTGCTCTATTTCTTCTCCTACCCCATCTAAACTGCCTCCACCTTACTCAAACCAGGGAGAGTAATGGCAGACCGTCTGAGCTCAGCCCTGCCACCACCAGGAGTGGTGGCTCTTATCAGAAAGAGAACTCTTGCCCTCTGACACAGGTCCCAGATGGGGAAGGCAGTTTGAGCACTGTGCAAGTCCTTCTCCCTCTCAGACCTGTATAGCCGGAGACCGGATACTCAAGGACTCAGGGCAGGCCCAGAGGGGTCTGTGTATCTGATGAGTGCTGTTTTTATGAACCATAACCCTGCCTGGGGAGACATTCAAAGCATCTAACCGCCTTGCTTTCAAGGGGGAGAGAAGGGAGCTGTCTTGCTCAGAGCTAGGGAGGAAGCGGACAAGCAGCAGGCTACCCAGCCAGACAGTGTGATTTGGAGCCCCGCTGAGGAGTCTAGGCCAGCCGCAGACCCTCACTGGGACCCAAATGCCTGAGGGGACAGGGAAAGCCCGGAACATGATAGGAACCTACCCTTGAAAGGTATGAGGGCTGCTGGCTCAGCCAGTGAACTGGGGCAAGGTAGGCGACATACAACAAAGAAAGGATGAAAATCCCTCTGCCTTTTTGGAGAGGATTGCAGACTGTCTTAGGTAACACACCCTCCTGGACCCTGAGGATCCAGGAAGGACAGTGGTAATAAACATCTATTTCACATTTCAGAGCACTCAGGATACGCACCGCAGACTTCAAAAGACTGCCGTAGGACTCAACCCCACCACCTCCCAAGGGGTTGCGGTGGCCTGTAGGGTCTTCAAAAACCGGGATGTGACAGAAGAAGAAAAGGAAGCAAGGAGAAACAGGCTGCCCTGTGGGCAGCAGCATGGCGGGTCACTCCGGGTGATCCAGGAGAAGAAAATGGGAAAGACTCTGCAGAAGACACCGAGGGTGAGTGTCCCCTGCCCCCAGCACAGACTGCAGGGCACCAGCAAAGCTGGAACTAACCAGTGTGCTTGTTGCAGAAAGGTGGGACCTCAGAAGAGGAGCTACTCTGACCCTTCCCAGAGGGAGGGCCCGAGCTAAAGTCTCCTCCTTCCAGCTCCCCGGAACTGAGGACTAAGATTGACAGGTCCGGGGGCTCCCCACCTGGCTCCCCAAAGCACCACCCCAATCTCCCCCATGGAGCCCTGGGTTCCCTTAGACATAGAGGGAGAGGCAACTGAATCTTTGCTGGCTACAAGAGCCACATTTTTAGTGTCGAGGGCCTGAAAGGGTCCCCTCTCCAAGAGAGAATGTAACATCAAAATGGTTTCAGGAAAGGGAAATATAAGAAAAGTTTTGGAGCCCCTGACCTGTGAAGTAGGTTTAAAACCTTTAAAGCATTCCTTTTTGTGTGTTCCAGAAGGCCCCATCCCTCTGGCAGGGAGAGATCTGGGGGTCAAATTGGGAGCCACTGTACATTTAAACAAAGATCAAGTTGGGATCAATGGCTCAGAGCACAGGGGGACTACACTTCTGGGGCTCCTCAGTGAAGAGCCCCCTGTGCCAGCACCTGTTCCCACCCGCATCCTTGATCAGGGGAGGCCAGAGGTTTGGGCAGGAGAGAAAGTGGGCTGAGCTGTGAAAGCCCAGCCTGTGAAGGTTTTCTGGAACTCACTGGATCGCTGGCTGAGAGTCAAGCAATGCTCCCTCCGATCAGAGGCAGAGAAAAAGTTAGACTCAGTAATAAATAAATTGCTAGACCAAGGCTTAGTAAGACCCTGTCAATCTCTCTGCAACTCCCCGATTTCACCTTTAAAGAAGCCAGGATCTAAGGGCAGTAAATGAGGCTACATGGGATAGGCACCCTGTGGTCCCAACCTTGTGCTCACCTCCCAAGCGATAGGTTTTAAACCATCTTGAACCATGAGACGCTTTTTTCCGTACAATACATCCCTAATGGAGGCTCACAAGAGCTGTTTGCTTTTGAGTGGGAAGATCTCCACTTGAAAAAAAAAAAAAAAGGCAGTAGTATTGCCTGTTAAATACCTCCTGTAATTTTTGAGGTCTTTTTTTAAATTTTTAAATTTTTTCTTTCAAAGATTTTATCTATTTATTTGAGAAAGAAAGAGTGAGAGACAGTGTGCAGAAGCAGGGGAGAGGAGTAGAGGGAGAGGGAGAAACAGACTCCCCACTGAGCAGGAAGTCCAGGACCCTGGGGCTGTGATCTGGGCTGAAGGCAGACACTTAACCAACTGAGTCACCCAGGTGCCCCCTTTTTTTCTTTCAAAGAGTTTCTTTAAAGTAATCTTCACACCCAGTGTGGGGCTCGAACCTACAACCTCAAGATCAAGAGTTGCATGCTCCACCAACCGAGCCAACCAGGCACTCCTCTGGGGAGATCCTGGGTCAGCATGTGAGAGGACTGCACCTAGAAAAGGGGACGGTCTTCCAATCTGTTAATGACAGTCTTATAGCCAGCCCATCAAAGGAGAACTTAGATCAAAATATGATAAAGGTTCTGAATTGTCTAGGAGAGAGGGAGTATAAAGTGTCAAAGACAAAGACCCAGATATCTAAGACAGAGGTCAGGTTTTTTTTTTTTTTAAGACGGAATATAAGCCCGTATGGAATGGGTCTAATCTGGCTCCGCTGGCCACTCACTCTTCCCTTCAGTTGCATCTACCATCCCAGAATCAAAAGAGCAGCTGAGTCTCCATGAGGCAGCAGAGAAGGGGACCAGGCGAGCTACAGCTGTGAACCAGTACTGGTTCTCAAACCCCTCTTCAGAAAAATCTCAAGCCCCTCTTCAAAGGGATTTCAGTTCCTGAGAGAAAACTATAGGTATGTTTATAGCCCAAGTCTTCATGGGAAATGGCTCCTTTCCTCCTATTTTGTTAATGGGACAACATCTTGGAACCTACAGAGGCCCTCTCTCGCCAGTCATAGAAAGCCTAGCAAAGAAAGTTAACCTTTCCTCTTGTTGGTTGCGTGCTCAACAGAATCACACTGGGGATGAGCCAAATATAGAAATATCCCTCCTACTAGAGATCTTTGTTAAGTGTTCAGGTTAAGCCAATAGATATAACTATATAACTTCCTCAGTAAAGGGGAGGCCGCCTCTGGGATCCCCTCCCTAGACAGGAGAATCAGATGCAACTTAGCATGAAGCAGTGGGAATGGTACACACCTTGCCTTTCGGTGCTGCCATATGCATGTGCAGTCTATGTAGATGGGAACCATCACTTGGACCTTGCCAGCTTCCCTTTGCAGTTATGTGGTACAATCCCACTGACCACTCTCTAGTTCCAGTAAATATAAACACTGAGTATAAGGCTACTGCAAGCCTTGCTTCGGGTAATAAAAAATACAATTCTTCTGGAAAATGGGAAGCAGAGTTCATCAGAACTAATCCAAATGGGAGTGAATCTAGAGTCTGGTAACCCTTGGAAGCTTGTAAATGGTTCCCTGAATATGACCTGACCAATTCCACCCATTCGTGTCCAATCCCTTAGCTCATGTTCTACCCTAATCTGCCGCTGAGCCCATACTTGTTTTCCCGGTCCTTTGTGCAGATGACTCTATGCCTGGAACAAAAACAGAGGGTATAGATCTCTGGAAGACCAGGGACCCTGCTGTAAACACTGATACTTGATCTTCAGAAAATAATCATACTTGGATCTGGGCCCAAGGGGACCCCATAGCAATCATCCTAAAGGGTACTGGTTACTTCTTCCTCTGTGGAAGAAATCTCTTGCTTACCTTCCCATGAAAATAGAGAGGGTCCTGTATGGTGGTCTTTATTCTGCTGGAGGTTTATAACATGACTTCCCTAGGATCAACAGCCCCTATCCCTAACTTGGGATCATGCCTAGACCCCGCCCTAAATGCATCAGGAGTCTGGTGGGGGGCGGGGTCTGGGCTAAAAGGGACTTGGATGGTATCTTAAGCACAAACAACCCCATAATAGACCAGAACGGTCTTGGTCATACTATCTGTAGGGCCCTTTCTTGGTTCATTGAGACCCCAGAATTAGAAAAGTCCATCAGAGGGGCACCTGGGTGGCTCAGTGGTTGGGCCTCTGCCTTCAGCTCAGGTCATGATCTCAGGGTCCGGGATCGAGTCCCGTATCGGGCTCTCTGCTCTGCAGGGAGCCTGCTTCCTCCTCTCTCTCTCTCTCTGCTTGCCTCTCTGCCCACTTGTGATCTCTCTCTGTCAAATGAATAAAATCTTAAAAAAAAAAAAAAAGAGAAAGTTTAAAAAAAAAAAAAGTCCATCAGAAATATATATCCATTCTTATTCAACAATCTTGGAAAGTAGTGACAACAGAACCCCAGAAAACTGCCCTCGGTTCTCTGGCTTAGGTAGTATCCCAAAATAGAAGGGCCCTCAATGTCATCCCAGCCCAGGCAGGAGGTCCCTGTGCTCTCCAGGGAGAAGAAGGTTATTTCCACATCAATACCTCTCACCAAGTTGAAGAAAGCCTAGAGGGCATAAAAGGAAATACAGAAATAGGGGCGCCTGGGTGGCTCCTTCTGTTGCTCATCTGCCTCTTGGTTTCAGCTCAGGTCGTGATCCTATGGGTTGCGGGATTGAGCCCTGCATCAGGCTCCTCACTCAGTGGGGAGTCTGCTTGAAAATTCTCTCCCTCTGCCCCTCCTCCACCCGTTCTCTCTTTCTCTCTCTCAGAAATAAATACATTTTAAAAAAAGAAAGGAAATACAGAAATATTAGGAAAAAACTGAGCCACGGCCCTGGGACTCAATCTTTGTCTATTTGGGGGATGGTTTTCATGGTTATGACCTTTGATGGACCCCTGTTAACACTTAACACTACTGTCCTACTTCTGTTGTTTGGCCCATGCATCTTCAGACTCCCAGGAGACCTTGTCACAAATGGCAACTTCAGCTTGTTCTGCTGAAAACTTGTCCAGCTTTAGTGAGAGTCTCACTCTTCCAGCTGGGGAGACCACACAACCATTCTCAGCAGTAAGCAGCTACAGAAAAATGATCTTCGGCCCGATGCCCCTCAAAAAGGAAGAGTGATATACCTCAAGGAGGTACTTCATAGACAGATAGGGCTAGGGGTCCCCGGAAGACGAGACACGGCGGGAGAAGTCATTTTAGGCCCACAGCCATTTTGTGATCTAAGCCCTACCAGCACTACTGGCCTAAGCACGTTTCTTGCAGAACTTCCTGGGATATGTAGAAATTGCAGAAGAACAGACCTCAGTAGTTAAGGCTTTTAAGGGAATAAAGGAACATAAGAACAAATAGCCCCTACCAGGCTAGGAGATAGCCTAACCATAGTAGAGACAAGAAATCAGGGGTAAAACTCTCAGCGCTGTTTTTTGTTTGTTTGTTTGTTTGTTTTTTAAGATTTTTATTTATTTATTTGACACAGAGAGATCACAAGTAGGCAGAGAGGCAGGCAGAGAGAGAGCCGGGGAAGCAAGCTCCCTGCTGAGCAGAGAGCCCAATGCAGGGCTTGATCCCAGGACCCTGGGATCGTGACCTGAGCCGAAGGCAGAGGCTTTAACCCACTGAGCCACCCAGGCGCCCCTCAGCACTGTTTCGGACGAGAAGATGGACCTGCTGCAATCCTTCAGAAAGGATCTGAACCCCTCTGAGCACTCAGAAACCAGTGCTGCCCCTTGTTGATCCTCATGACTTTAATCAACTGAAACCTGTTGACTTAGGATGACTTTTACCCCAGTTCTATGCTGAATTCCCCTTTGTGCAAGCCCCTTCATGAATATGGATGCACCCTTAGCTTAACACTTCCCCAGTGTTGTGTTCTGTGCAATGGAATTAATCACTAAATTCTACCTCTGAAACTAGTAATACACTATATGTTCATTCATTGAATTTAAATGAAAAAAAATTAAATGAAAAAAAAAATGTCCCCCAGTGTTGTTGTTTGCAGAGATACTGCTTTGGAAAGATCCCCAGTGTCCTCCTGACTTGTTGGAAATAAAACCCTTCCTTTTCCCACTCTTCGGTGTTGTTGTGTCTTTGGGCTCAACACCCACCTAGAGGTGAACCTAGGGTTGGGTAACATCCTTAGGAGTATGGGTCCTGGTTTGGTTTTGGAGCTGGGGTTGGGGAGCCTGTGGGAAGGGGTATGTGGTCAGAGTGGTGGGGGTTGTGGCTGGGCAAGTGGGAGGGACACCCAATACGTGTCTGTGACCAGGGGGAGGCCAGCCTGTGCAGGCGTTTGTGCCTGACCCCATCATAGCTGGCAGGATGCTAGGTAACCGCAGCCAAGAGCACCTGAGCAGAGTGTCCATGAGGCCAGGACCCCGGTGATGACAAGGGAACAGCCGAATGGCCCACATGGGATGGCATGGATACAGGATGAGGAAGGTCAGATGTCTCCACAGCCAGCCCCTTCGCCCAGTCTCCCGGGCAAGAAATCCCAGCCATTTCGGTCTCCTCTCTGTTCTACGCTCAGTCTCTATCTCAGTGTGCCAATGTCCAGCCCAGCTCCTTTAGAAATGTTTTACTATGGGGTGCCTGGGTGGCTCAGTCGGTTGAGCATCGACTGGTTTTGGCTCAGGTCATGATGTCAGGGTGGTGAAATCGAGCCCTGTGATGGGCTCCGTGCTCAGCAGGGAGTCTGCTTGACATTCTTTCCCTCTGCCCCGCCCTGCTGCTCTCTCTCTCTAAAATAAATACATAAATAAATCTTAAAAAAATTTTTACTATGACGTGGTCATAGAAAAGTATAGATAATAAAGCATAGATAAAAGTATAGATATAAAAATAAAAGTATAGATAATAAAAAAAAATAATAAAGGTAAAAGGAAGAAAGGAAAAGAGGGAGGAAGGGAGGAGGGAAGGAAGGAAGGAAGGAAGGAAGGAAGGAAGGAAAAGGAAAGGGAAAGGGAAGAAGGGAGGGAAGGGAATGAAGGAAGGAAAGGAAGAGAAAGGAAGGAAGGAAGGAAAGGAGGGAGGAAAGAAAGAGAAAGAGAAGGAAAGAAAAAAGAAGGGTAGAAGGAAGAAAGAGAAAAACAAATTTTAGCAGGATCTGACCCAGGCTATCCAACACAACAGCCACTACCCACATCTGGGTAATAGAAAAGATAAGAAAATAAAGTACAGATAATAATATCTGGCTCCAGAGATAAAACATGGAAGCCCCCAGCGTCCCTTTTCTGGACGCAAACACTCTCACCCTACTAGACATAACCTTGGTCTGAATGTGTTGTTTGCTATTTGCATGATTTACACTGTACTTTTGCTAAACACTCCATATCTACACACATGAATACAGTTTGTATGTTTTAACACTAGCACTGTCCGAAGGACTCTGTGGATGTGTTCTTCATCCGCGCTGTTCAAAACAGTGGCCACTAACAGCATGTGGTTATCAAGCACTTGAAATGGGCCTGGTGTGATTAAAGAACTGCATGTTTTATATTAATTAATTGAAGTTTAAATAGCCAAATGTAAATCAAAGTAAAAATCAAATCCAAAAGTAAATCAAAGGCTGATGATTCTCAAACACCACTTTCCCTTCTCTCTTTCCTTCTCAGGAACCCAGTGGCTCCTACCACCTGTCCCATCAGAGCTCAACTCCTCTGCTTGGACCTAGGCCCCCATGACCCGGCCTACCCCATGACACTCTGTGTTTGCCAACCTCCTTCTGATCCTCTGCACACATCCTGCTGTTTCCACCTCTGTGCCTTCATTTTCCATGTCAGGCTCCCATCTCATGCTGGAATGTCTATCTTCCTGCCCCTCCTTCACATACAGAAGTCTATTCATACCTGTGAGAGACTTGCTTGGGGCCTCACCTTCTCCAGGAGAATTTTTCACTCTGCAACATCCATCAGGAAATGCTCATGAAGAGCCTGCCCTCAGGGAGCTCACAGCCTGGTTTTTGCCGGCAACTGCAGTCCACTCAGTTCCCAGCTGTCCGCACTCCCCTTGCAGCTTAGTGTGGACGTAGCTGTGGAATGGAGACGTGTGTGGGTAAGGCCGGCGTTCACCAGGAGTGAGGGGCAGGACTGGCTGGCTTCCTGGAGGCCTGAAAAGGAAACTGGAGGTGAGAGGACCAACCACCACAGCGCTGGCCTAGCCCTCAGCTCCTAGCGTCACTGCCGTGGAAGCTTCCCCAGGCTCTGCCAAAAGACCAACGCCTATAACCAGGAATGCCTGTTTATAGGCTCACACTTCTCTTCTGGAGACACATCATGTGGGAACCCAAGTATGCTTGCTGTATTTTTTTATATTTACTAGATTTTTGTTAGCATCGTTTTTCAATACTTTCTCTTGGGGAGTGGGTGGAAAATAAGATTCTTATTAAAAAAATTTTGTTTATTTATTTGAGACAGAGAGAGTGAGCATCCATGGTAGAGAGGTGTGGGGGTGGGAGAGCAGACCCCCTGCTGAGCAGGGAGCCCAATTGAGGGCTCCATCCCAGGACTCTGGGATCATGACCTGAGCCGAAGGCAGACACTTAATGAACTAAGCCACTCAGGCGCCCCAAGATTCTTTTTTTTTTCCTCTTTAAACAAGAGAAAATGGAATATGGTAGGTAGTTAAGAAAATATGAGTTCTGATTAGGACAGAGTAAAGAAAACTTGAGGTCAGGAAGGGAAGGAGAGAGAGTCTCAGCTCTAGCTGGTGAGAAGAGTCCTCAGTGATGAAAGAGTAAAAATGGGGCTTTTGTAGCAAGTACTAAATGGTTGTGTAGATCACTACTTGGTTAATATATGATAAGATTTTTTTTTAAGATTTTATTTATTTATTTGACAGAGAGGGATCACAAGTAGGCAGAGAGGCAGGCAGAGAGAGATAGAGGGGGAAGCAGGCTCCCCGCTGAGTAGAGAGCCCGACGCAGGGCTAGATCCCAGGACCCTGAGATCATGACCTGAAGGCAGAGGCTTGAACCACTGAGCCACCCAGGTGCTCCAATATATGGTAAAATGTTAACATTTGTTAATTTTAGCAGTGGGTACAGATGCTGTTGGAATTGAGAATATACCCAGAGTACAAAGAAAAGATTTCCTGGCCAGGGCAGCTACTTTAAGCACAAGACATTGAAAAAAAAAAAATGGTATGGTAGCTACACAAATACATGGGGAAGAAAATGAAAGAGAGGAACATGCATATATGACTGATGAAAACCAAGTCTAGAAGAAAATGTCATCTAAAGAACAGAAAAAAGGGGGCGCCTGGGTGGCTCAGGGGGTTAAAGTCTCTGTCTTCAGCTCAGGTCATGATCCCAGGGTCCTGGGATCGAGCCCCGCATCGGGTTCTCTGCTCAGCAGGGAGCCTGCTTCCTCCTCTCTCTCTTCCTCCTCTCTGCCTACTTGTGATCTGTCAAATAAATAAATAAAATCTTTAAAAAAAAAAAGAACAGAAAAAGTCCCTAGAGCATGCTGAGCTATAGAAAAATTAAATAACAACATGATTTCAAGAAAGTAAGCAAAGAGGAAATGACAGAATGAGATAAGAGAACAAACTGAGTGCACTTTCATAAAACTAATGCATCAGAAATAACAAGAAAGTGGATATGGCTGAAAAAAATTGATCTAGAGGGAAGGCTTGAGAGAATTAATGGGAAATGAAAAAAAAAGTATTAAACAGAGAGAACACCATAGTTGTAAAAGATCAAGACCGTGAAACAAAGGAATAAACACAGTTTGAAACAGAAAACCCCACAAATGGAAAAGAAAAAGTATTCATAAAGAACACAGACAAGTTGTGAAGAGACTAGACGTGAAGAGTTCTCATCACAAGAATTTTTTTTTCTTCTTGTATCTACATGAGATAGACAGATGTGAACTAAACTTACTGTAGTAATCATTTCACAATATCTGTAAATCAAACTGTCATGCTGGACACCTTAAATGTATACGTGATGCAGTTCGATTATTTCTCAATAAAACTGGAAGAAAAAAAAATACAAGGCATCTTCCCCCAAAAGAATGGAAATGAAACTCAAAAGAGCACACTATTTCAGGAAAAACTGACAAAGAACCAGAAAGCTAGACTTCTTCAGGCAGACAAATTATAAAGGAGGAAGAACATCACCTTCATTATCAGGGGGACTCTGACACTGGCCCGTCTTGTCCCTACCAACAGTCAATGCTGCTACATGCCCGTGGCGAGATGTCCCCAAAGTTCCAAGCAAAATAAAGTGTGATGCAAGAATGTTTTACTCAGCCAAGTTGCATTCAAGTATAAAAACCACAGAAACATTCTCACAGAAAATACAGCCTTCATGAGCCATCCTTGAGGAACTTTATGATGAAATGTAGCCAATTAAGAGTTTGAAAACAATTCAAGGATGAAAAAATGACAGTGAACGTACTACTAGTGAGTCACAAATCAGCTTCAGTATAAGATGAGTGCTACATAACTGTGAATTCGTTTCAGAGCAGAGGGCAATGTGTAGACTTTGAGAATATCAATATATACACAGATTAATACAAATTAGGAGAAGCAGAGGAAGGGAGAAGGTGAGAAAAGGCAAGTGTGAGGCAAGCGATTTGCTCATCTTCAGAGCCTTGAGCCAGGCCATTGAAAAAAGAAAACCTTTAAAAAAAAAAAGATTTTATTTATCTTTAGAGAGAGAGAGAGATGTGAGCAGGGGGACGGTCAGAGGGGGAGAGAGAATCCTCAGACTCCCTACTGAGCATGGAGCCCAATTAGAAAATCTTACTAAAAATCATTCCAGTTTCTTGGGATGCCTGGGTGGCTCAGTTGGTTGGGCATCTGCCTTCAGCTTGTGTTGTGGTCCCAGGGTCCTGGGATTGAGTCCTACATGAGGATCCCTGCTCAGTGGGGAGCCTGCTTCTCCCTCTGCCTGATGCTCCCTCAGCTTGTGCTCTCTCTCTCCATCTCTGAGAAATAAATAAAAAAATCTTTTAAAAAATCATTATAGTTTTTTTTTTAAGATTCAAACTTTTTTTTTTCTAAAGATTTTATTTATTTGACAGAGATAGAGAGCACAAGTAGGCAGAATGGCAGGCAGAAGGAGAGGGAGAAGCAGGCTCTCCGTGGAGCAGGAAGCCCAATGCAGGACTCGATCCCAGGACCCTGGGGTCATGACTGGAGCTGAGGGCAGCTGCTTAACCAACTAGCCACCCAGGCACCCAACACATCATTATGGTTTCTTGATGTTTCTCATAATCTTAACTTCAGAGAGACCTTTTAGAAACTAACATTTTTTTGTGGAGAAGAAATGCCTACTTCAGTTTCTTTTTCTTCTGTTAGATTCACATAAAATTGTTTTTATTCTTTAAATAGCATGGCTAGTTCCATTTTAATAAAAGCATTTCTATCTCACCTAGCTAGAAGCATCCTAGGGATGCCTTGAATACTGTTCATCTAATGTTATTAATTATCTCTGGGTGGATATTTGCATATGATCATGTGAATTATCTTCAATTCTGTGTAAGAAGAATGTATCACTTTGACAAAAATAATAAAGTCATTATTCTGGAAAAAATGAGTGATGAAATATGTCTTCAACATGGTGTCTGGAGGCTTGTCAGTTGGTGTTATTAAGAAAGCCTAAAGGAGGGGTGCCTGGGTGGCTCAGTGGGTTAAAGCCTCTGCCTTCAGCTCAGGTCATGATCCCAGGGTCCTGGGATCGAGCCCCGCATCGGGCTCTCTGCTCGGCGGGGAGCCTGCTTCCTCCTCTCTCTCTGCTTGCCTCTCTGCCTACTTGTGATCTGTCTGTCAAATAAATAAAATAAAATCTTAAAAAAAAAAAAAGAAAGAAAGAAAGCCTAAAGGACATGTGTCATGTTGGAGAAATGTGCACTACTAAGCTGGAATTCAAACTGAGCAATAGAAAGGACATACCGAAGTTCACAAATATTATCATGGGATAGGAATTATAACTTCAAACTAACAGCAACCCAGATGCAACTTGATCTACAGGGTCCACATAACCCCAACCAAAATGTCAGCAAGTTATTTTGTGGACACTGGCAAACTGATTCCAAAGTTTTGTTAAGATTTTTTTTTTAAAGTAACCTCTGCATCCAATGTGGGGCTCGAACCTGCCACTCCAAAACCAAGAGTCATAGGCTTTACTGACTGAGCCAGCCAGGTATCCCTGATTCGAAAATTTATATGGAGAGGCAAAGGGTCCAGACGCGCCAACACGGTATTGAAGCGCAAAGTCAGAAAACTGACACCACCTGACTTCAAGACGCAGTAGAAAGCTGCAGTGATCAAAACAGTGTGGTATTGGCAAAAGAATAAGAGAAACGACCAACAGAATCAACAGAGAGGCCAGAAATAGACCCATATGAATATAGGCAGCTGGTCTCCGACACAGGGTCAAAGACAATACAATAAAGTGAGAATTTTCTCAAAGAAAATGGTGTTGAAATAACCAGACATCCACATGCAAAAAAAGGAATCTAAACACAGACCTTACACCCTTCAGAAAAATCAGATCCTACACCTAAATGTATAACACACAATTATACAACTCCTAGAAGATAACATATGAGAGTATTTAGATGACCTGGGGTACAGTGAGGACTCTGTGTACATCAGAGGCATGATCTATGAGAGACACAACTGAGAAGCTAGACTTTATTAAAGTGTAAAATTTCTGTAGTACAGAAAGCAAGGTCAAGAGAATGCAGAAAAACCACTGAGTGGGAGAAAATGTTTCTAAAAGATACATCTGGGGGTGCCTGGGTTGCTTGGTCAGTTAAACATCTGACTCTTGGTATCAGCTTGGGTCTTGATCTCAGGGTCATGAGTTCAAGCCCTGCATTGGACTCTACTCTGTGTAGAGCATATATGAATGAATGAATGAATCAATCAATCAATGGACTGTTATCCAAAATATACAAAGAATTCTTAATAACCAACAGTAAGAAAACGAACAACCTGATTACAAAGTGGGCCAAAGACCTGAATGGGCACCTCAGAGAAGAAGCTACAGAGATGGGAAGCAAGCATATGAAACGATGTTCAACATCATCTGTCACAGGGAATTGTAAATTAAGACAACAAGGAGATTTCACTACATAACTCTTAGAATGGCCCAGATCTGGAACACTGACACCACCAAAGGCTGGTGAGGGTGTGGTATAACAGGAACACTCATTCATTACTGGTGGGAATGCAAAATGCTACAGCCATTTTGGGAAAGTTTGGCAGTTTCCTATAAAACTAAACATTTCTCTTACCATATGATCCATTCTTCATGCTTCTTTGGGTATTTATCCGACAGAATTGAAAACTATGTCCATGAGAAGAGATGCACACAGATGTTTACAGCAGCTTTATTTACAATTGCCAAATCTTCAAAGCAACTAAGATGTCCTTCAGTAGGTGAATGGATAAATGAACCCTGGTACATCCAGACAATGGATAATCATTCAGCACTAAAAAAAGTGATCTACTGAGCCATGAAGACATGGAGGAAACTTAAATGCATTTTACTAAGTAAAAGGAACCAATTTGGAAAGGCTACATACCGTGTAAATCCAACTATCTGACATCCTGGAAAAGGCAAAACTATGGAGACAGCAAAAAGATCAGTGGTTGCCAGGGGTTAGCAGGGAAGGAGGGATGAATAGGAAGAGCCTAGAGGATTTTGAAATCCTCCGACAATGAAACTATTCTGTTTGATTCTATAGTGGTGAATACATGTAATTATACATTTGTCCAAACCCATAGAATGTATAACACCAAGAGAACCCTAGTGTAAACTGTGGACTTTGGGTGATAAAGATGTGTCAACATAGGTTCATCAATTCTAACAAATGTACCACTCTCACCAGCAGTGAGGGAGGCTGTGTTGGCGGGGTTGGGGTGGGGAGGAGCAGACAGAAGGTTTATAGGAACTCTTTCTGCTCAAATTTGCTGTGAACCTAAAAGTGCTCTAAAAAATAAAGTTTTGTGAGTAAAAAAAAAAAAAAGAAAAACCAGCCTAGATGTTTCTAGGAATCAGAGATGGTTCAGTAGAGGTGAGGCACAGTGAAGGAGCAGTGGAATGAGACTGGAGGGGATGGCCGGGACGGATCATGTGGGTAATGGAGTCATGGAGGAAAGCTGAGTGAGGAAGGGGGCACGTGCTTTAGCAGGGGCACTGTGGCAGCTCTGTGGATGGTGAATGGAGAGGGTGGGATGTGCATGGGAAACAAGCAACTACCGGCAGAGTCTAGGTAGGAGTGGAATAGCAAGGCTCTAAACCGAGACCGTGGCAGTGCGGCTGGATAGGCAACAAGGAGGCAGAACTCTCCAGACCTTGGTCCTGATCAGAAGCAGAGGCGGAGAGAAAACACAGGAGCCCTCTGAGGCTGCTACAGTCGTTCTGGACACAGGGAAGTAGAGGCGCTTCAGGAATGGAATGAGCTTGTGACACTCAGGTGACACTCAGGTGTACAAATTAGGACTCAGGCAGGAAGTGTGGGCTGCACACGTAGGTTGGAGAGGACTTGACCCTGGGTGGAGAGGACAACACGGAGTCGAGATCTTGCAGGGAGAGTATCTCTCCCAGGGAGAGTGAAGAGAGGAGAGTCCAAGGCAGGACCAGTAAGGGAGCCCAGCATTTTGGAGACTGGCAGAAGAAAAGGCTACAAAGGAGACAGAAGTGGAAAAGAGAAGGTTCAGGAAGGGAGTCTCAAAGAAGCCAAGGGAAGGAGATGTTTTCTCTGAGTCAGTGTCAAGTGCTAAAGAGAGAGAAGGGGACTGAAAACTAGTGACTTGGTCACCTTTCCACATGCAATTAAGCCGTCCCCACTTTTTTCTTGAAGTCGAGCTTTCAAGTAGGTAAATGAATAGCACTGTGGAATGTGACGATTTTTGAAACAATTTTAAAAGATTTGTCAGAGAGAGTGAACAAGAGAGAGCACAAGCAGGGAGAGCCACGTGCAGAGGGAGAAGCAGGTTCCTCACTGAGTAAGGAGCCTAATGTGGGACTCAATCCCTGGACCTTGGGATCATGACCTGAGTTGAAGGCAGATGCTTAACTGCCTGAGCCACTCAGCCACCCCGGAGTTTTGAATTTTTGAAGAACATATATTAGCTGCAGCAAAAAAGGATGAATATACATTTTGTAAAAGAACAAGTTTTTTTCTTTTTTAAAAGATTTTATTTGACAGAGAGAGACACAGCGAGAGAGGGAACACAAGCAGGGGGAGTG
This sequence comes from Lontra canadensis, assembly GCF_010015895.1. Lineage (NCBI taxonomy): Eukaryota > Metazoa > Chordata > Mammalia > Carnivora > Mustelidae > Lontra > Lontra canadensis. The sequence goes on from NW_022631017.1 coordinate 11,455,163, forward strand.
GGAGAGGGAGAAGCAGGCTTCCCGCTGAGCAGGGAGCCCCGATGTAGGACTAGACCCCAGGACTCTGGGATCATGACCCGAGCTGAAGGCAGACGCTTAAAGACTGAGCCACCCAGGTGCCCCCTAAAAACAAGTGTTTTTAAAACTAACTCCAAACTTCTTGACTTATAATCCAAATAATCATTGAGCAGGATGTGACTTAGCCTCAATAAGAGAACTGTGGAATAAATGATGGCATATCCACACCATTAAAAAGAAAGGATTAGAGCTATGCCAGCTGACTAAAGAGAACTCTGGGAGGTACTGAGGAAGGAAAGCAAGAAATAAAGTGTCTGTAATATGATTGGATTTTTGATAAAGCAATGACAAAAATCTTGATTTTAATGATGATTAGAGAGCATGGAGGAAACTGTGAAAAGACACACACGAAGGGGGCGAGCAATGTGGGGGAGAGGGAGAATGCTGCAACAAGCAATGCAGGAAAGTAAGGACATTAAGCAGCATGTAATGTAAGAAATTTTTTTTTAAGATTTATTTTAGAGAGGAAGAGAGAGAGAGCATGAGTGGGAGGGGCAGAGGGCGAGGGACAGAGGATGTCAAGCAGACTCTGCACTGAGCATGGAGCCTGACGTGGGGCTTGATCCCACAACCCAGGGGTCAGACCTGAGCCGAAGCCAAAAGTTGGACACTCAACTGACTGCGTCACCCAGGAGCCCCAAGAAATAGTCCTAGTCATGCATTTATATAAAGCTTGTATGTAGATAAAAAAGAAATCACACAAAAAATGTGAACACAACAAAATGACTTAACTCAAACCTGCACTGTAAGGTTAACTGAGTGCCAAGAGTGGCCCTAATCAGTGGCAGCTGGCTCCCTTGGGCCAGCAGGGGCCTGGCTGACCTCCCTCAAGAACCAAGGACATCCAGAGGGGAGGTGACACTGTGATGGCATCTGGATCATGTGCAGCTGGCTGGGGAGACAGAAAACGGCACCCAGGGTCTCATTTGATTTCTGGGCAAAGTTCAGGGATAGGAAGAAAAGAGAAATCTGGGAAAGTTGGAAGAGAATGTTAGAGAGGACCGGGGCCATCAGGGACAGGTGACCGGGAGGCCCCCGAAGACACCTTGGGGCTGCCTAATGAGTACGATGTGGCTAGATGTCTCCTGAGTTATGGGGAAAGAGAAACCTGGAAATTTAAGAATGACACCAAGTACAGGAAAGTTCTTATCAACCAACATACACACTTTTAATTGCAAAAGTAAGAGCTTTCATTACATAAAACTTTAATTTACATACATTCTTTACATGGCAGAAGTCTTTACAAGTTTGCAGTACATTAAGTTACTGTCAACATTCTGCACCAAACACATATTAGAACAGCACACATGCGCGGTTGGAACAGGTATCCATCTCCCTCTGCCTATCGGGACCTTCCCTGGTTCCCTGAAGATGCACAGCAGCTATCCCAAGACCTGTCCCTGGGCAGGGAAGAGGCTGAGCAGGAGTTTCTGGCTTAGCTCTGCCCTCCAGTCTGCTCCCCCAGCCTAGACACCTGTTATTGACCCTTCTGCAGGAGAGAGGAGATCACAGCTGGCACGTTTCTGAGGGGGGACACTATGACAAGAAGTTTGGGGGCAAAGTTGCTGGTCATGATCAGACTAGGGGTTCTTGGGAATGCCTTGTGTCTGTCTGAACCTGTCGTGAATTCTTGTGGGCAAGAGCTTGTTCCTGAAAGGGCCAAAAGTGTCCCGAGGGGCTAGAGTTTGGAGGCTGGGACACAGCTGATCTTTGAGTAAAGGTGGCTTCACAGGGTGACCTCCCCTACCCCACAAAGCTGTTGTGAGGAAATGTAAATAAAGTTTGGCACACCCTGATGGCCTGACTCCCCAGTTTCTGTCTGACTCTAGTCTGGCTTCCCTTCTCTGCTCAGGTATCTGCAGCTGGGGCTCACGCTTGGATCCACGCCGACTAAAAGACACACAAAATGGAGGGGGAATGGTTTCCAGCTCAGCCCGTCCCACCATGTCTGGACGGTTCCAGGCCTACACTAGGAGTTACATAACATTTCTTCTCTCCACTTTTCTGAAAAGCTCTGGACATTTCCCAGTCTCTGGAGAAAGGAAAATGACAGATGTACTTAGCTCTAATGCTTAAATTATGCAGGGCAGGGAAACCAGACACTAAGGGACTTGGATGAGAGACAAGCTGGCTGGATGGTTTCTCACCAAGGCCAGCACATAAAACCGTACTGTGTCCAAGGGTGGGCCAACTTGGGTGTGGTGCACAACAGGGAAGCACCTGTCCATCTTCTTGGAGACGCTTTTGTGGAAGAAGCTGCTTCTTCAGGAAGATATCGGGAGACTGGGGGTGGGGAGGCCGGGGAGACGCATGCTGATGGCGACACAGCGTTATTTCCAGAGCCTCCCATTTTTCATTCGCTACAGTGTTATCCCCATAAGCACTGGCCCCTTCCTAGCCTCCTGGTCCCAACACCTGTCAGCGCTGTGCACAACATGCGTAGCTCCAAACACAGAATCCCAATCTAAAATGCCACTTAAACCAATACTGCACTGTATGTTAACCGAAATTTAAAATTTAAAAAAGGGGGGAAATGCCATCTAAAGCACATTCTGCATTGCTTTCCTTTGACCAGTTTTAGTTAGGTATGGGTCACCACTTAAAGCTATTGAGTGTGAACTCGTGAACTTAGGAGAGTTTCTCCTCCATCACTAGGAGAGCTCAAAAGCCTAAAAGACCCTTCTGATCAAGAACTGATTCTCAAAAAGTCATGATCACTTGTCTCCATGCAACCAGAGAGCTCTGGCTCTCTCCCCTACAACTTGGCCGCCTCCTGCGGGCAAGGATTAGGTGAAAAATGAACATTTGCTTTGGGCTTTTGAATGTTCACTATGGAAGCCACTGGTTAAGGAACAAACTCTCATCCCAGACTATATTAAAATGAGTGAGGCCATCACCAGCAGCGAAGGAGACACAGTTTTTTAAAAAACGAACTGCTCCTACACAGAGGCCTATGCTGAGTTTGGGAAGAAGGGATGAGAAAACGGAGAGCTGAAAAACAAGTGAGGTAAACTCTAAAGGGAGCCACAACTGGAACTGGGCAAAGTCCCTCTTCTGGTCACACATCTGGAAACATGTGTGATGGGGAAAATGGCTGGACACAGTTGTGTTCCAGCCACGCTCACTCTAAAGAGTTTTCAAATGGGGAGGGAGAAAGTGAAAGGATTTTTATAAAAGTCATCTGGTTAGATCCTCTTCTGTTCCCTTTCTGTCTAAAACAATCTTGAAAACAAATCCTGAAGAGTTCCTGACTTGCTGACCCTACCCCGAGGTTCTCTTGACCCAGTGGGGACATGCCCCAGGTGACTAAACCCACAGCTAGGTTCTTGGGCACCAGGCTGTGCTGAGGCAGCGAAACTGAGCTGCAAAACCAACAACCTACTGACCAGCAGGTAACTGTTCTAAGCCCAGGTTTTCCAAAAAATGAGGCTTTAACACCTACTCGACAGGACTGAGTAACTAATCTTAAAGAAGACCACGGAGACTGAGGCCCTCTTAGAATGGGCTGGACAAACATTACCATTCTTATTCTTAGAAAACGAGCCTAAACCTGCCCATTTCTTTTTTTTTTTTTTAAGATTTTATTTATTTATTTGTATTTATTTGATATATATAGAGAGAGATCACAAGTAGCAGAGAGGGAGGGGGAAGCAGGCTCCCTGCTGAACAGAAAGTTCAATGTGGGGATCGATCCCAGGACCCCGAGACCATGACCTGAGCAGAAGGCAGAGGCTCAACCCACTAAGCCACCCAAGCGCCCCATAACCTACCCATTTATTAAAACTGTTTTGTTTCTCACCAAATACGTAGATTCTGTTTGTTAATTTTTAGGATTTTATTGTTAAGTAATCTCTTCACCCAACATGGGTCTCGAACTTATAACCCCTGAGATCAAGAGTGGCATGCTTCCCCGACTGAGCTAGCCAGGTGCCCCTAAATTCTATGCTCAAAACCATATTATTTTACTTCCTCCCTTCTCTAAAAAAATTGAGAGTCGGGAGAGGGTAAGTTCTGCCTCTTTTTATAAGCCTGAACAGGTATAATGTGTTACCAATATCGGACAAGTATACTTGGCCCCCACCCTTCCACCTCATCTTGATGACTCTCTTCTGCACACGGGGTCATGTGGAGGGACTTCTGCCACTTCCCCAAAAAGCCGAGAGCTAGGTGAGCAGCACCCTCACACAAGGCCTCGGGCTGCCAATTAGGCCATTCCTGAGGGAAGCCATTCCTATATTCTGCTTGTCAGAACTGCCTTGAGAAGAAGGCAAATTACTTCTACGTATCCAGTAATTAAGAGGGGAAAACTCTCTTCGGAAAATTCCTCCCTTAACAAAAATTGACCTTCAACTCTGAACAGGATAGATTTTAAGTTTAGAGTAAGAAATGCACAAAAATCTCTGCTTCTTTGTTGCCACACCATTTTTTTGGTTGAACTGTAGACAGCTCAGGGGCTTAGGGGACTTTCCAGGAGAGACCTCAGAACAGCAACACATACAAGGGTTTCTCAGTTTTCAAAGTTTTGAGCTGAAGCGGATATTTTATGAACATTGAAGGTATGAAGGGCAGGAGTGAAATGCAGAAGGAACACAGGGTAATTCATAAAGACAAAACAGAAATCTCAGTCACCAAAAGTTTCTTTTTCTTCTAGGAAACCCTCTCTTTTGTTAACCCAAAGGGCCCAAATGAAGAAAACTCTGAAGAACTTGTTTACATATAATTCTCCATGCGCAGCAGGGTAAGGACACTGCAAAGGCCGTAAAAGCTTGCGCAAAGCTGGCCTCAAGATGATCCCTCTGAAATAAAACCTCTTAAATCATAACTGCTTAGCAGCATGACTTTTATATCTACAAAAAATTTTGTTTTGCCTGTATTAACCCACACAAGGCACAGACTTGTTTAAGGAAAAATTCCCTCAGGTACCATTTATCCTAATTTCACTCAAGTCCATAGAGGCCAATTAGTTCCGCCCTGAGCTCTTGTGAACCATTCTTGTCCTTTACAGACCCACAAACAAGCCTTTCAGTGCCTTGCTGATCCCCAACGCTGCTCAGGAGATGTGCTAAGAGAGAGCCCAGGAATAAGGTCCAAGGCCACCTCCAAGGATGCAGAGGAAGGACCCTGCAAGGAGTCACACCCCCTTCTCTCGCCACTGTCTGCCTCTGGTCCACTCTGCCATGGACCCTGTACTCATCTGATTCCTGCAATTCAGAACCAAGGGCCACAGTCAGGCTTTTTTCTTCAGCTTGGCGACAGCGTGACTAGAGGCCAGGTATCAAAATAGCAGCATCAATAACGGAATAAAGAGGGGAAAAAAGAGGAAGAAAAGTATGCCCTTATTTACATCATTTGACTAATACATATTAAAAGCACTTGGAGAAAACAATGAGCATAGGGAATCACCCAACTGAAAGAACATAGCTTTATATTTTTACAAACGATAAAAATACCTCACCTTGTTTCCCAGGAGAAAGAAATCATTTCAAGACAGAGGATCCCAGAGTTGCACACCCAGCTGGCAAACACGTTGGGTCTGGAGTTCCTTCCCCAACCATATTACAACATCAGCTTGACACATCTGTAAAACATCTTCCCTGCAGAAAGCTGGACCCTAAAGATCAAACCCGGGGAGGCACCCTCTCCCCAGGCCAGGACTCTAACTCATCCCCTCTGAAGACACTTGGTAAACCAACCCAGCTGACAGAAGCTGTGCCGCCTCAGCAGTCTAGGGCTCTGGACCTGCCAGCGAGGGAGGACGGGGAGTCCAGCTTCTGCAAGCCAAGCGAGAAGGGGTGGGGGTGGGGGTAGGCCTAAGAACTTGATCAAATGGAGGCAAGTATTACCTTAGGAATTACCATTTCAATTATAATCACATTCCAACTTGGCATCACTGAGACTCCAAGAGTCATGGACACTGGGAAAGCGGTGCTTTTCTTGAGTGCAATGAGATTACTTAATCCTGTTTCACGGGTTCTAGATTCTGTGCTGCTGGGGAAACTGCAATGACTTCTTTAATCAGCCATGGCTTTCAACAGAAGTACAGGGTGGTGTGGCCAGGAAGACAGGACAAGCAGGACCACCTGGTGAGGGACGGCTCTGAAGTATGGACCTGCTGGCTGCCCTCTCTGTGGCCAGGGAGCCAGCAGAAGGGATCATGCCATGCGAGTAAGGGAAGGCACCAATCCTGTTTCCTGCTTGAGGGGCAGCCTCGAGGCTGTGGTTCCAAAAGGTGTGGAAAATGGAAGAGCCCAATCCCTCACAGGTAGGTACTGGCAAAGTCCTGGCCAAGCAACTAGGCTGGAAGAGTCCAGCATATGGCTGGCTCATACACGCATGCACAGGGCAGGTAACTAAGTGACCTTGGAAAATGGTTTCATCGTTTTTATTTCTCCCCTTTCAATCTGATCTTCAGTTCTTGAAGTTGTTCCTCTGTACAGCTCTTGTTTCCTACAGTTCTGAGAGGGTGGTTCCATCACAGATGACCAAAGGCTGGACCCCTCTGGCTATCACGTAGACCTTCCAGTGGGTGGCACCGGCATAGCCTTATAGAGAAAGAGCAACAGGACAGCAGGTAAATGTCAGGGACCAGGCACACCTGTGGGCAGGAGCAAGGCAGGTCTGCCTCGAGTAACACCCCCAGTGCTCGGGCCTCTGTGCAAACTGACATCTGGCAGGAGTCACTATGAACCAAAGTGCCTCCTCGCCAACACTTGCTGGGGGAACGAGGACTCAATTCAACAAGTTTAAAAGGGCAGGATGTTCCAGATGAGGTTGGAGCTGGGCATCAATTCTAAGGCCCATGTCATCTTTATCAGCAAGAAGACAGGATGAATTCCGAGGGGGAGCAAGACCCCCCAGTCCAATTCTCCTCCTGTGATCTCTAACACTGTCTCATGATAGAACATCCAGATTAGCTCAAACCAGCATGTCCTAAATCATGTTCTGCAAACAGCATCAGCCTGAAAGATAGTCCAAGGGAAATGGTTCCATAGTCAAGTCAGTCTGAGAAACACTAGGTTCCACCAAGGCTTCTGGAGCCTTTGGCACACTAACGTGTACTATGTAATGATAAGACAGGCGGTTCCCAAAATTAAAGGACCCAAGAGCCCTATTTGCCAAGAGCCTTTCTAAAGGGATCGTGCTCCCACCCCCAGGTCATGAGTGATCTGAAGAACTCTTCAGGAAACAATGACGTGAGCTGTAAACTTAAAAGCTTTAAAAACTTGAACACTTCAATAATCTCCTGAAGGAAAAGTCTCTAGAGTATGATGTACCTTACCTATCTTTAAACTGAGAGCACTGAACAGAATTTAACTTCTACTTGGTGACTCAAGAAAGGTCACCATGGGCAGTGACTCCTCTATCACAGCACATGTGTGGGCTCACCAGTGTCAGCCTCTGAGGCCTGACCCCTACCATCGTTCTTGAAAATGCTTCTCAGCACAGGTTTTCTGGTGACATGTATCCCTGTCCCCTTCCCCTCAGCCTTCAGAGGACAATGCTTATTTTGTCGAAAACAGAAAACCAGTGCGATTCTTAAGGGTCCCAAAGGTGCTGGAGATGCCCCCATCCTACAAGCAGCACTGAATTATTCCCCTTTGCTGTCAGGTTCTGCTTTCCTGTCCTTGTCTTTATTTATGTATTTTTATAAAGACTTTACTTATTGAGAGAGAGAGACCGCACACAAGCAGGGGGAGGGGCAGAGGGAGAGGGAGAAGCAGACTCTCTGCTGAGCAGGGAGCCTGATGTAGGACTCAACCCAGGACCCTGGGATCATGACCTGAGCCAAAGGCAGAAGCTTAACCGACTGAGCCACCCAGGAGGCCCTCTTGTCCTCGTCTTTAACTGTGGCAGCTGCAGCCATGGCTTCTGTTTCTGCCACCACTCCAGAAGCCCGCTGTCTTCCCCAACCCCCACCACCCTGTTCTTCTCCCAGACCTGCCCTCTTCCTTTGGTTCTAGTCAAGCCCCCGTCCCTTCCCCACGTTGCTGTCCTGTGGCTGGCCTTTCATGGACACTGCTACCCATAGGCCTCCTTTCCTTCCGGTCAGCAAACCGGCCAGTCAGAGCATGGCAGGTGATGACGCTCTGGGTCTGAGGCTTTTCTGCACTACTCCCACCAGCCTTTGACGCTCACAGCTTCTTTGGTCACTGCCTGTCCCCCATTTACTCCCCTTAATTCTGTAATTGGCATTCTAGATGTCTGTGGGCTCCAGCAACCTAAACTTTGGATAACTGAGGTATTTCTGTAGTTGTCTGGACTGTCAGACTTCTGTAGAACAGAAGACAGAAGCTTTTTCAAACATCACTACACACTCAACCCCAAATGCCATACAGACTTGTGCAATAGTCCTGCCTCACGGAAGGGTCACCTCCACTACAGGAAAATAGCTTCAGAACAATTTCTACACAAAAATCCTCTTTTTTGCAGTAATTCCCAAAGGCCAGGCCAGCTGTGCTCCATTATCAGTTAATGCTTAATTTGCGCATTATTTTCATTTCTAAACTAAAACAAGTTATGTAACGTGGATTAAAGCTTGTCATAGTTTGCAGTCTAAACCCTACTTCCAAATGAGGGGAAGTAGGGACCGGGGTCTTCTGTGGAGGTAAAATGAAAAGGAATCATTTGGGAAAACCAGCCTGGGCTCTGTCATGGGTGCTAAGCTTCCCCTAGGCTTCATGAGGTAGGAGGAACAGAGAGGGCAATTGTGACACTTGGTATTTGCTTCTGCCAAGAAAACTCTACCGTCAAACTGATTGCTATGGACAGCAATTGATTCAGACCTGTTTTCTTGGAATAGATTTTTAGAAAATAATGCACAGAACAGGCCACAGTTGGGAAATCATGGAGCCAAGGGTGAGTCATGACTGTGAAGGGGGGGCCTGGCTGTGGGAGCCACAGGGAAGGTAATACTCCCCTATGAGGCTGTTGCCCTTGCACACTGCTTGTGTTGTTTTATGAGCAAAACAGGCACAGAAAGGGTTTCCTCGAATTTAGAATTGTATCTCCCCCTGGCCTGACTCTGTTGCAGAAGACACGTTAAGCTCAATGCTTTGCTTAGCTGATGGGAACCTGGGATGGTAACCTCTCCTTTCTGGGTCTCAAGCTCCTCATCTGAAAAATAAAGGATTGTTCTCAGTATTTTCTATAATGCCTTCTAACTGGAAACTTCTAAGATCGACAGACACATCATGCATTCTATATGTATATACAAGGAGGCATTTCTCTGTGCTACCTTTCTTCCTTAGCCTAGTGTTCTACCTAAAGCATAAATATTGACTCTGCCCATAAAAGAAGGCTATTTTTGACTCTAGCTAATTGAAACTTTGTGTCAATTCTCAAAATAGTTCTTGAGTTAAGAACTACAAAGATCCTGTGACTGACCTTGCCCCACCCGGGGCGGGGGCACCTACCAATATCCCCCGGCTCTAGGGGCATCGCTACCGACTGGCAGTGTCTTCGGCACTGGGCGGGAGGAATGAACTGCAACATGGCCTCACCACTGCCAACGATGAACAGGTCATGCATTCTATACATCTGGAGGGAAGAAAAAAAAAAACACGGGAGAAGGAAAAGGAAACAAAATAAAAACCAGTGACATGGGAGATTAACATACAAATATATATACATATATATATATATATATATATATATATATATATGGCTCTGACTTTTCTAGCAGCCTGAGCAAAAAGCAAAAGAGAACCAATGACACAATTCACAATTATGTCCAAAGGATTAAAACAAAGTAATTTCTCCTAAACCTGGCGTCTCCTGGTATTGAGACCAGGGACTCAGCGTCCCTATCTCCAGATACTGAGATCTCTTCTGCGGGTTCTGCTAAAGAGACATCCTTAGCACCAGCCGCAATGCAGATCTAGCATGAGCTTCATAATTCACGGCTATTTCTAGCCACAGCTCCAAAGCAGGTAGATGGCAAATCATCTACATATGATTTAATAAGTCTAGGAGAGGCCAACACATACTGGTCAAAGTACACAACCTTCTGAGGGTCTGGCTGGATCCAGACTTTTCAGAGAAAGAGATGGCCTGCCTTTCCTTTGTGCAATGTTCCATGGAATAGTACTTCTTACTGCCAGGGTCTGGAAGAGAACTGAGCAGCAAGAAGTTCAAGTTTACACTCTTGGGCAAGATCTGGGTGAGCAGATAGATCACACTACTGATGAAAAACTAATGGCAGTAAGAATGGCCTTAGATTTCAGACCCTCAGAAGGCAGCCAGGCTCCGCGCCCCCACAGGAACAATTCACTTGGGAGGGCAGACTACTGCCACCAACAGGCTGTGGGCCAGGTCTGGCTGTGAACCCTGGTGTTGATGTGGGCAAGGAGTAGAGACAAAGGGAGAAGTCAGGCTGGTCTTGCTCAGGCTTTTCTTCCTACCTAGATGGTGAGAGAAAACCCCTAGGGCCTCCTTTCCCTATCCCCTCCAGGAAAAGGCTTTCTGTGCCCACAGAAAACAAGGATCTGAAGTCCGACTCTCCAGGCCACATCCCTGTTTTCTCTTCAGCACTGGGCCCCTCCAGAGGTCTGGTTTGGGCCCTATCTTCTCCTGTCCCCAGCCCTGGTCTCTCTGTTGTGCCCACAGGCCCTGGCCAGAATGCTGTTTCCATGGCAACACCAGAGCCATTCAATTGCCAGTGTCGTGACAGGAGGAGGACTAAGGAGGATGAGTGGCTTACGACTCACTGGCAGAGGCCCAGACACCTGCAGTCTTGAAGAAATCCCAGGACACCAAAACCCAGTGGATGTAGCTCTTTTTCATATAGGCCTGAGAGGGGGCAGGACCATGTGCCTCTACCCTCAGGATGGGAAGAAACAGACAACGGGATGGAGCGGGCCAGGCCCCAGGTGACACTGTGGACTGGGTGAAGTGGGCCTGGAAGCCAGGCTCTCACCTCTTTCCTCCAGTACCTCTTCCAATCGGATCTCCACTGCCCAATTTCTATTCCAAGACTGCCTCCACAGACATATGACTTTACCGGGCTCCAGGGCCCAGGGATGTGGACAACAGGGTGGAGTAATGAGGCTGTAGAGAAAGGAAAGCCTGGGCCAGGGCGGGGAGCAGATGCTCTAAGAAACCAGACTCTCAGGATTTCTGCCTCTTTGGACCACTCCCCTTCCCAAAACATGCTTGTGAACCACACGATGACTCTGATAGGCATCTGAGTAACTTAGTATTTACCTTTTGGCTGGGATCCTCTGTGTTCTTGTTAAGCAGACTGGTGAAATTAACTTCAGATTCAAGTGGGAAAACCAAGATAAAGATAAAAGCTCTCGCCCAGAATTATATCATAACTATGAAGATGAAATCACACCAGGGCCCTGAGTTCTAGCCGGGGACAGCAGAATAATCTTCTTTAAAATCCGAGGCAAGAGCCCGGCACCTCCACCCTAATGCTGGCAGACAGAAGTTCTTACTTCTAGACAAAATGATTGTTTTTATAGGCTTTGAAATTCCTTTACCACGATTCAGCAAATTTGGAGCCAAACAATAGTACTGGGAGGTTGAAAACATAACCCAGAGTTGATAGGGGTCACAGCTTGGGAAATTTCATCCTATTAATTCTTCCAAACCAATCTAAACTCAAAAACCTTCCTCAGGAATGAGATTCAACAAAAGAGCAATTCAGAGAAAAGTAAACAGACACAACACAAAACAGCTGGCCCCAGAGAGGTAATGTGGGCTCTGGGTACTTGGCCATGGACTGAGTAATAAGTGTTGCTACCCAAACTGGTCTGCCTGCCTTGGGCACATCTGGCAACCCTTTCATCCCTAAACTTCTCAAGCTTTTTGCTTTTCGGGTTCTCCACCTGAAGATTCTCATTTGTTTATTTCTGGGGAAAGCTAACCTGGGAATGGGGGGTGGGTGGGTAGAGCCTTCCCATTAACTTGCTGTGTCCTTGGGCAAATCACTCACTGTCTCTGGGGCTCAGTGGCCCCATCCACAAAATGAGTAAGTTGAGCTGCTTACAGCTTTGCTGCTGTCTACTTTGAGGTAGGGAAGTCAAACTAACTGCATGCTTGGGTCCCTTTAAATTTCAGGATTTTATTTCCTAATGTAGAAAAGTAGATTGACCTCAGGTGTCAAGGGCAGGAAACAGATTTGTGAGGTAAGGAGACTTTCTGTAAGCATGTCTTTGTGGAAGGGTGGGCCACTGCAGGTCTCCTTGGTAGCAACAGACGGAGAGAACTTTAGATTATGTGGGTGTCCCTTCAATTCACCCTCTGAGTTGACATGCAGGGAAGCAAGGAATTATGACATCAGCCCACGTGCCAAAAGAGGAAAACTCTAGACCCAAGTCCTCTCAAAGTGTCCTACCTTACTACCCATGATAGGTTCTGGTTGAAGAAGGAAGCACTTTTTTAAGGAGGCATCTTTTGGAAATGGCAGGTAGGTGAAAACAGGAAAAAGCTCACGTAAAATGCGTGCTCTGTTTAGAGGTCTTCTCCTGTAAAAGTTTGAAAGAGACAAAAGTAATTCAGCTGGGCAAGCCAGCCTCTATCTCCATGACTAACAGAGAGCTAAGCAAGGGTGGGAAAACTGTGGGCGGTAGGTAAACAGGGAAAAGTATCAGGACAATATCTTAAGTATTAGGTTCATGAAGAAGAGTCATGCCAAATCAATTAATTGTGACATGCACTCGTACACACGTAACTCCACAGCCGCAATTTGTACACGTGGGTGGGGTGTTTATGAAGTCCAGCTAAAACAACATATAGAGGAAGAAAAGAAACAGTCCATTCATTCTATCTTGGAAAAGAGACTGAAGTAACTAACAGCAGGCCAGGCGGGAGAACAGAAGGGAGGAGGAGGAGGCAAAAATCACGAACTTTCTTCTAAGGTGGTATGGCATGCAGTGGGAAGCTGACTAGTTAAACCAGAGTATTCAATCAGGCAAATAAATGGCAAATTTTTAAAAAGACCAAAGCACTGAGAAATTATCTAACAAAAAGACCAAAAAAAAAAAAAAAGCAATTTTAATTCTCTTCTGGAATGGTTCTAGATGGAAACTGGCTTTCCTTCTTTTTTACTAGAGAGCAACCCTCACCCCAAGAAATGGACCATGTTTTCTTTTTTTAGATTTTACTTTTTTTTTTTTTTTTAGGAAGCATGAGTGTGAGCAGGGGGAGGGGCAGAGGGAGAGAAGACGACTCCCTGATGAGCACGGAGCCTGATGGGAGGCTCAGTCTCAAGACCCAGAAATCATGACCTGAGCTGGTATCAAGAGTTGGACGCTTAACTGACATACCAAGTGCCCTGACCATGTCTTCTACAGGACAAAGGAAGGAAGAGGGAGACAGATCTGGGTTTCGAGCCTGGCTGGGTGACCTTAAGCAAGGTTCTTAACCTCTCTGATTCCCACGTTTCTGATCTGAAAAATGACCACGATAGTGCCTACTTCCAGAGCTATTATGAGCATCACCAGTGAGCACGAGACGCTAAGCACTAAGGCACACAGCGTGGCACAAACAAGTGCCAGGAAATGAAGTCGGCCTTCTGTTCTTCATGCTTTCTCTCTAGCCCTCACACTCAGGAAGCAGTCTACATAAACACAAACACTAAACATGTCTTCAGAAATAAATCCGGATGCTTTCATCTGACTTGAAGAGTGCTTGCCCAGTGCGAGGCTAGGGAGGGTCTGGGTAGCCAGTACTGCTTGGACATCTGCTCTGCCCCCTTCCTACCGCATGCAGGCCAAGTGCCCTTTCCCACACTCACCATGGATAAGGAAATGGGAACCATCGGTCGGGAAAGCAGCGCCACCACTTGGTGAAAAACCCTTCGCTGAAGCCTTCAGTGACCTCAGGGTACTGGCACAGAAAATGCTGAAGCTCCTTGGACAACAAGAGCTGTCCGGTCTGGGCAAGGCAGAAAACAAAAGCGTGACAAAAAAAACCAAAACAAAACATGGGATTCCTTCTCAGGTATGTCACAGAGCTTGATGCTTGCTAGCCATTAAATAAATAGCCTAGCAGTGGGAGAATCAGACTTCTTGCTCACCTTGATCACCAGAGGATGGAGTCTCTCAAATTTCTTCGGGGTATCTTCCAGGAGCATTACCTTGAGGGGTAATTTCTGGGCACAGCCAGTGCAGTTGGCAGGGATGGGGTCCGACTCATTCTGCTCACAGCTGTTTGTCCACCAAGGGTCTAAGTCTGTGCGAGGAAGGGATACGGAGAAGGCAGATACAGAAAGAACACAGCAGGTAAATCCTCAGCCTCAGCAACAAAAGGAAAAAGCAAAGATGTAATGATTTTTAAAAGCTAAGAATGACCTCTGAGAAGGTACATATGGAATAAGTAGCCTCTGGGGAGGGAATAGAGGGCACAGAGGATAGGGGTGGGCAGGAGAGGAATGTTCCTCTCTATATTCTTCTACACTTCATGGAAAATATTTTTTAATATGTACATGTATCTCCTAAGTCAAATCAACAACATCAACCATTTGGAGAAGATATTCAGTGATGTGGGGCTAGAGATAGAGCTCTCCCATTTTCTAACCAGTGACCCAAACGTCTGAAAGTCTATAGCACTTGGGAAGGCAGGAAGGGTGGTCCCACCATCAGTGATGAGCCCCACTGCATGTCTTCTCCAAGTGGAGGTCAGGATGACCCTGGGAAAGAAGAGTGAGAAAAGAAGGCAGAGAGAAGCGATGGAGAGGAAATAGGACTTCTCATGGGCCCATCTCTGGTACAACGTAAATTGTATGTGCCCATTAAAACAGTTCTCTGTGGGGCACCTGGATGCACAGCTGGTTAAGTGTGGGACTCTTGGTTTCAGCTCAGATCATGATCTGGGCGTTGTGGGATCAGGCCGAGACAGGCTCTGTGCTCAGCGGGGAGTCTGTCTCTCTCACTCTGCTCCTGCTCCCAGCACCCCTCCACAGGTTCTTTCTCAAATAAATCTTAAAAAAAAAAAAAAAAAAGACAGTACTCTGTCCCAGCTCAGACCCCTTTCTCTGGCTGGTCCTCTGCTGAAAGGTTGGCTCCCTCTTTCTATGCAGCTCTTCTCAGTTTCCTTCTGTTCCTTCCCTCTGGCACTATTCTGCTTCTAATGTTATTGCATTATTTCTTGTTTGCTTTCTGTTCCACTCTGGGTTTCATCTGTTTCTCTGAGATATGTGCTTATGATAAACTCTAATTTGGATCCAAAATTTTCACCGATGGTTTCGGATTCAAACCCAATGGAAACCAAATCAGGAGAAAGTCCAGAACAAAAGACAAACAGACAGCCAAATGTGGCTGAAATGAAGTCAATTCTCTGAACCAATGAACACACTTGGAAAGTGACTCCTAATCACAAATCATTTGCTGCAGTCGACAGCAAGTGCTTTTTCCCTGTTTTCTGAAGGCAACAGTAGTGGGGTGGAGGAAATCCCCACCAGGGAAGGACTACGTTTGTTCTCAGCTTGTTTCCCGAGTGCCCTCCAAACCCCCTCCATCTCTTGCAGAGAGAATCTGTGTTTCCTTGAGGCGGCTGGCACCTCCCCTCCTCATGTGCCTCAGTCGTGGACAGACTAGACTGCCAGCTAGGGGATCCTCTGCTGCATCCTTATCCTGCCAGGAGCCTCCAGGCACAGCCAGGAACCTTCCTATGGCACCTGTTTCAGGGGGCACACTGAGGCTACAAAGTTAGACTTTTTTTTTTAAGATTTTATTTATTTATTTGACAGACAGAGATCACAGGTAGGCAGAGAGGCAGGCAGAGAGAGAGGAAGGGAAGCAGGTTCCCTGCTGAGCAGAGAGCCCGATGCGGGCCTTGATCCCAGTACCCCGAGATCATGACCTGAGCAGAAGGCAGAAGCTTTAACCCACTGAGCCACCCAGGTGCCCCTAGATTTTTTTTCTTCTGGGATATTTTCTTTCTTTTTTTATTTTGAGAGAGAGAGGAGGAGAGAGAGAGAGAGATCATGAGTGGGGGACACAGGCAGAGGGAGAGGGAGAAGGCTCCATGCCCCAGCACAGATTCCAATGTGGGGCTTGATCTCATGACCCTGAGACCATGGCCTGAGCCAAAATTGAGAGTCGGACACCTAGCCAACTGAGCCACCCAGGTGCCCCTCTTCTGGAATATTTTCAAATGTTCCTAATTATAGGTCAAATACGATGAATTCTTACCCAAATACAAGCACTTTGGGTAACAGACATACAATGAGCCATAAGTAATCATAATATGTTACATAGCATTTCAGTTTCCAAAGTCCTTGTGAGGGAGTTCTAAGGAAGGAAGAGAAAGGACATCGACGTGTTAAATGCTAGGCCCCATGCTGGTCATGTTCGCATGCTCTATCTTTCCTTTTTACCATAAAATTATTGAGGAAGTGCTGCTCTTCTCCCTTTACAGATGAGCAAGCAGAGAGTGAAGGGTGACAGCAGTGACCAAGGCACCAGAGTGTGGTGGGAAGACCACAGACCGTGTGGTGGCAGAAAGGAAAAGTAGCATGGCTATGATGAGGGCCTCCAGGGAGTGAAGTACTTCTGACTCTGACCAAAACAAGGAACCAGCAAAGGCCTTTGGGTAGGGGTTTCCAATGCTTTAGGAAGGTTATTCTGGGTTGTGACTAGAGGGTCTGAAGAGAGGCTGGGAAGAGGAACATTGGATTGTACTTTGTTTTTGTCCTTTTTTTGGGGGGGGGGGCGGAGGTTGTACTGTGACGAGAGGTGACATATAATAAGAGGTAAACTGAGGCAGTGACAGCACAATCTACAGACCTAAAGAATGCTGTGCATTGAGATTGCGCGAGCACGCCTTGCCTAAGGGGCCTGGGTGCGGGAGACACTGGGGACCTGCAGATTCACCATGACATGTTCTTACAGGCATGAATCCTATTCCAACTGAATCAGTTAATTATGGCAATTTCTCCAGGAGATAAGAGTCAAGTACCCAGAGAAAGGGGCATCTTCTCTTCACGCACACAAACGTGCTTTAAGGCTAGGGGCTAGCAGTGAGCAGTTCTGAACCTAAGGGCACAGAGAGATCATTTTAACTGTGATTTACTGAATTTCAGTTTTATTTGGAGCTTTAGACACTCCTGGGATTTCCAGGTAGAGGTGCCCTGAAAAAGAGGCAGAGGAAGAAAACCCCGGGAAGGAAAAATTGGGAAAGAAAAAGAGAGACTAGAGTACTACGAAGAGGACTGAATAAAGTGGCAGGATGTAAGGTAAACACACCTAGACACATGAACATCAATTACCTCTTCCTCTCACTGCAAAACTGAAATGGAAGAAGGCCTCATTCATAACTAGCAGTAAGTTTCACAAAAAAGGTAAACTGTAGTATTTGACTGGAGGACATAAAATAAGACCTGAATAAATAAACATATCATACCGTGATCCAGGATGGCAGACTAAATATTAAAAAGAGGCGAAGTCTACCCAAAGATCAGAACTTGGATAGTCTCCCATCAGAGTTCTTACTGGTGAAGGTGAGGTGGGGTGGGGTGGGGTGAGGCTGTGACAATCCCATTCTGAAGTTCATCTAGAAGAGTAAATGTGTGAGAACAGCAACAGGCAGTAATCCATCCCCTCCCCAGATTAACTCTGGAAAGAATTTCAGGGCCAGAGGCGTCCTTGGTAATACAAATGACCTACAAAGTTTGGTCGCTGCTTCAGATCTACGGAGGATGGCCCCCAAGGCCCAGATACCATTAGAGAGTACAGTAAGAGCCTATGTGACGGACCCTGGGCAGATGGTGGACCTGAGGATCCTCACCCCTGACCGCTCATGGGTCACCAGACAGCTCAAGCCTCTCTCCACATGGGGCATGAAGAGGGGCAGGACTGGAGGGAAGTGGCATTATTTTGCTTTCTCTTTGTAGATAAAACATTAACAAAAAACCAGCTTTACTGAGATATAATTACTAGACCATAAAATTCATTCATTTAAAGTGTACAATTCAGGGACGCCTGGGTGGTTCAGTCAAGGTTAAGCAGTCGACTCTTGATTTCGGCTCAGGTAATGATCTCAGGGTCCTGGGACTGAGTCTGGAGGTGGGCTCCATGCTCAGCGGGGAATGTGCTTGAGATTCTCCCTCTCCCTCTGCCCCTCCCTCACGCTCCCACTCTCTCAAATCAATAGATCTTTTTAAAAAAAACTTTATAATTCAGTAGCTTTTGTATATTCAGAGTTGTAATAACTATCGCCATTATCTAATTTTAAAACATTTTCATCACCCTAACAAGAAACCCTATACCTATTAGCAGACACTTTTCCCATTCTAACCCCTCTCCTGCCAGCCCTAAGCAACCACTATTCTTTCAGTCTCCCTGGATTTCCTATTCTAGTATTTCAAATAAATGGAATTGTGCAATATACGGTCATTTGTGTCTGGCTTCTTTAATTTAGCCTAGTGTTTTCAAGGTTTATTCATGCTACAGTCTGTGTCAGTTGCCCTTTCCCTTCTATTGCCAAGTAATATTCTGTTACATGGATATACTACATTTTGTTTATTCTTTCATATGTTGCTGGACAGTTCTACTTTGGGGCTGTTACGGACAATGCTCCTATGAATACTTGCGTACAAGTTTTTGTGTGGACATGTGTTTTCAATTCTTTTGTGTACATACCTAAGAGCAGAATGACTAGGTCATTTGGTAACTCTGTGTTTCATTTTCTGAGGAACAGCTAAACTGTTTTCCAAAGCAGCTGCACTACTTTATGTTCCTGTCATCTGCATATCTTTCTTAGAGAAATGTCTATTCAGATCTTTTGCCCATTTTTTTAAAGACTATTTATTTGAGCGAGAGAGAGAGAGTGTGTGTGTGGCGGGGAGCAGGGGAGCCGGGTTGGGCAGAGGGAGGGAGAAACAGACTCCCTGATGAGCAGGGAGACTAAAACAGGGCTCGACCCCCCCCAGGACCCTGAGATCATGACCTGAGCTGAAGGCAGATGCTCAACCAACTGAGCCCCCCAGGTGCCCCTCTTTTGTCTTTCTATTATTGAACTTAAAGAACATGATTTTTTTTTAACATAAATTCTTGAAAAAATAATAACAAGGATCTTGCTCTTGTAGATATAAGAACATAGTAGCATTCTATAAAGTGACTGTAATTAAAAGAGTACAATCAATCCTTGCTATTTACAGATTCTGATCTGTGAATCTGCCTACTCCCTGAAATTTATTTGTAACCCCAATCAATTCTTGTGGTGCTTTCGCAGTCATCCCCAGCCATGCAGAGTGGCAAATCCTAGCTGAGGTGCAAGAAGGTGACACTTGGCCGTTTTGTTTCACCTCTCACACTGTAAATGAGTGTCCTTTTTGCTATTTGGTGCTACATTTTTTTACACTTTTATTGATGATTTTGCTGTTTAGAATGGCTCCCAAGGAGGTTATGCACTGTGGGGACAGTGGTATATGGGAACTCTCTGTACTTTCTGCTTAATTTTGCTGTGAACACAAACCCAAAACTGCTCAAGTAGTTAATTTTAAAAAAAGGTTCCAAGCGTTAGTGCTAAAGTTCTAGCATTCTTAAGTGCAAGCAGGCTGTGATGTGCCTTACAGAGAAAATATACGTGTTAGATAAGCTTTGTTTAGGCATGAGTTATAGCGTTATTGAATGTGAATTCAATGTTAATGAATCAACAATATATGTATTAAATGAGGTATCTTTAAACAAAAACATACATAAAACAAAGCCAAGTATTCATCAATTGATGAAAATGTGGCCAGAGACTCTCAGGAGTACAACTCTGATTTCCCTTAAGGACAATGGATCAATATTCACTAATTCACTATTTGTAGGGACTTTATAGAACATAACCATAGCAAATAATGAGAACTGTGTTCTTATAAACAGACAAAAAATGTAATGAAACCAAGTAAGAATGTAGCAACAAATCCAGTATACACACCCACATACACACAATGAGAATATTTAATTTATGATAAAGGTCAGTTTTAATTCAGTGAAGAAAGGATGGATATACAATAAATGATGTTGGGACAAGTAGCCACCTATTTGGAAGAAAATAAAGTTTGATCTCTACCTTTCACTATACACTGAAATAAATTCTAGATAAGGACTTAAATGGATAAAACAAAACTTTAAAAATAATTAGAGGAAAATATGATTTTTATAATTTTGGGAGAAAATAAAGGCTTCCTAAGCAAGACACAGACCAAGATGCCATGAAGAAAACATGGACAGATTCAACCAATACTTGCATATTAGCAATGAACATCTCTAATGTATAATGAACTTCTATTTATTAGAAAATGTTAAACAGGCAAAGACTAAAAACAAGTAATTCACAGAAAAAATAAATAAAACGGCCTATAAAGCATATGAAAAGGTATCCAATTCTAGTAATAATCAAAGAAATGTAACTTAAAATAAGACATCATTCTTTGGTTTTTCTAACTGGCAAAACAATGACAATATCACTGTACATATGCAGCTCATAAAAGTATACACTGATACAAGTTTATGAAGAAAATCTGGGTAGTATTTATTAAAATTCAAAATGTGCATGCCCTTTTGACCCAGCTGTTTGAAGTCTAAGAATCTCTTACAGAAATAATAGTACATGTATACAAAGATATGTATATATGGAAGTCCCCAGTGCATTTTTTTAATAATAGTAAAAAAAAAAAAAAAGATAAAAAAAACTCTGTAGAAACTTAAATAATGGAATATTCACAGAATGGAGTAATATAAAATCTGGGAAAGTATATATACTCAGTTGAATAGGAAGGCCCCCTGGCCCCAATTTAAGTCCTTCTGGAAAGTCAGAATGTGACCACAATTGGAAATAGGGTCTTTGCAGATGTAACTAATTAAGATGAAGTCATACTGTAGTAAGGCGGGCCTTAAATCTACTCCAACTGTTATCCCTAATAAGATGAGAGGACCACACAAAGACACACAGAGGAAAAATGGCCAAGTAAAGGTGGGTGTAGAGACGGGGGAAATGTTACCACAGCTAGAGAGCACTACGGATCGTTGGCAACCATCAAAAGCTGGAAGAGGCAAACAAGAACCTTCCCTGGAGGGAGGAGAGCCTTACGAACATCTTGATTTTGTACTTCAAGCGTACAGAACTGGAAGAGGATGAATTTCTATTGTATTAAGGCACCCAACTTATGGTACTAGTCAGTCTCCTGGGTGTGTACCAAAATATACTTATATATGTTAAGTGTACCTATCTGTATAGCCACAGAAAAATTCACAAGTATGTATATCAAATAATTACCAGTGGTTGGGTGGGAGGAGGAGTTAGAAGGATTGAGAGAAGTTTCTTTATTAAAACTGTATTTTTTAAAATAAAGATTTTTATTTATTTATTTGACAGAGATCACAAGTAGGCAGAGAGGCAGGCAGAGAAAGAGAGGAAGCAGGCTCCCCGCTGAGCAGAGAGCCTGACGAGGGGCTCAATCCCAGGACCGTGGGATCATGACCTGAGCTGAAGGCAGAGGCTTTAACCCACTGAGCCACCCAGGCGCCCCTAAAACTGCATTTCTAAAAATAAAAATCTTATACCCCTTTATTGTCTTTGTATGTGTCTTATATATTTTCCAAATAAATAAAAATAAATAAAAATGCTGCTGGAGACCATGAAAACTTAAGCTGAGAGTATCAACTACGAAATGTAGAGTTCGGTCCTCTTAGAAGGCAGGCCTCTGGAGTGGTACCTGACAGGAGCAGAGACACTGGCCAGGCTGGTGGCCAGCAAAGAAAGAAGGGAAACGATGAGGAAAAATGGATCATTGGAATGGGGTAGCTTATGCCATCCATCTGGATTAGGGGAGCCAAACTTCAAGAGGGAGAGCTACTTTTGATATCTCTACAGCCTTGAGATCACCAAAGGTGGATAAAGAATGTGCTTATATTTTGGTGGGAAGGGACTAATGAATGGCCAGGTAGTAAATTGTCTGGGTGTATGTGGGGGTGCACGGCTGGGGCTCCTTCCTCCCCTTCCTATAAAATCCCCAACTACAAAAGGAGAAGTACCTAGACTCCCCACTTGGCCTCCATCTACCTGAAAAGGCTTCATCTGATGTGTTCTCTATACAACTGGCTGGAACCATCATACCACAAAGTAAGCAAAATCGTACCCTGGAAAATAGCCAACAGCACAGAGCAGACCACCCTATGCCATTCCAGTACACAGCTCTTCTTCAGTCCCCTTACATGCTGCATCTCACCTCTCTCCAGTCCTCTCTTCTATCCCCTCCCTGCAGCACCAGATAAACCACTGTGGAATTTGGATAGTCACTTCCTAACTTTTTTAATGTCTAAGGTTTCCTTACTCCAAATAACCTCCCTATCCTAGCTAATTGTTTAAAGATTTTATTTTTTATTTGAGAGACAGAGAATGTGAGAGAGATATCGCAAACAGGGGGTGTGGTAGAGGGAGAAGGTGACTCCCTGCTCAGCAGGACTCAATCCCGGGACCGTGGGATCATGACTTCAGCCGAAGGCAGACTCTTAACTGAGCCACCCAGGTGCTGTATACTAGCTATTTTATATTTTAAAAAGGTATGACAGAAGTACTACACACACACAAATACGCACACAGAGGAATATCACTCAGTCATAAAAAAAGATCGAGATCTTGCCATTTGTAACAACACAGATAGAGGGTACATTATGCCAGGTGAAGTAAGTCAGGCAAAGATGAATACTATAAGATTTCACTTACATGTGGAATTGAAAAAATAAAAAGGCAGCAACAGACCCATAAATGCAAACAAACTGATGGTTGCCGCGAGAAAAGAGGGTGAGGGAGGATAGGCAAAATGGGTGAAGGGGACTGGGAGACACAGGCTTCCAGTTATGGAATGAATGAGTCACTGGGGGGAAAGGCACAGCTTAGGGAATGTAGTCAATGGTACTTTAACAGTGCTGTATGGTGCGAGATGGTAGCTACCCTTGTGGTGAGTACAGCATGACATAGGGACTTGTCTCCTTGTTGTGCTGTACACCTGAAACTAATGTAATATTGTGTGTCAACTAGACTTCAGTTTAAAAACATGGTCTCTAACTGTGAGACTTTTAGAACAGTCAATCCCTGGGCGCAACATCTCCTCATCTTTGAAATGGACATAAAGGGGCGCCTGGGTGGCTCAGTAGGTTAAGCCTCTGCCTTTGGCTCAGGTCATGATCTTAGGGTCCTGGGCGAGCCCCGCATCAGGCTCTCTGCTCAGCAGGGAGCCTGCTCCACCCCACCACCTGCTGCTCTGTCTACTTGTGATCTCTGTGTCAAATAAATAAATAAAATCTTAAAAAGAAATGGACATAGAAACGGTAACCACTCTGTGATTGCTGTGATGACTGAGAAAATACACGGCCCAGAGCTTGATACAGAAAGTGCTTCACACAGTTGCTATTATCACCTCAAATTTATTTGCAAATAAGAGGATGGGACATTCCCTGAGGTCTGAGAATTTCATCTTTGGACACTGGTTTAGACTCTGATTAGGTCCTTAGTTCTAAGTCCATGAATGATCTACTATTCTCAAAACTCCTTGATGTTACTGGATCTACTTCAACTTCCCTTGGAAGTTCATGAAGACATGAAGTTCCAATTATGCAGTACAGATCCAGAGAGACACTTTCTCATTGTATATGGGAACTATCCCAGGCCTCCTCAGTAAAAATGGGTGTCATAATTAAAAATTATAGATGCCTAGGGGCACCTGGCTGGCTCAACTCAGGAAAGCGTGCGACTCTTGATTTCAGGGTTGCAGGTCTGAACCCCATGTTGGATGTAGAGATTACTTAAAAATAAAATCTTTAAAAAAATTACAGATGTCCCAAGTAAACAAAGTAATTGGACCTAACATGCAGGAGGCCTGGCTTGGCTGAGGGCAGAGACAGCGGGCACTAAGTGTGGTGTGATGGAAAGAATGCTACACTAGAGTTAAGAAACAAAGGTTCAAGTGCCAGTTTGGTATTTTTAGCTGGGTAAGCAAGTTACTTCACCTCTCTTGTCCTTCATTTCCTCTTTATAAAATGGGGCTATGCACTAGATCAACGCTAAAGTTCTGTTTTAGCTCTAAGACTCCGTGATTCCATGGAAGGGTGAAAGCCAAGAGGATGGCTGGTAAGATCATCCCATAAATGCAAACAAACTGATGGTTGCCACGAGAATATAAAGATATGAGGCTGGAGAGGAAATAAGAACTAAGACTGAGATTGTGAAAGAAAACTATGGGTTAGTAAAATAAAGGATTCAAACAGTAAGTGAAATATTACCCATAAGGGTGCAGACCAGGAAGATGAGCGGGGCTGAATACCTAGGAAAAGACTAGATTAGGAAAATTCTAAAGCACCAAGAGCTTGGCTTATCTTTGGATCTGCAGTACCAGATGCAAAACCTTGTTCCGGGCACTAGGGAGCTGAGAGGAAGCATCTGGTGAACTAAGAGAGAGTACAGAACTCCAAAATCAAACTTTTCTTTTTCCCCCCAAATCAAACTTAAAGCTAGATTCTTCAGGTACACTGTATAGCTACACACAACTCCCAGCACAAGGTAAGAGCTTAGACTCTGAGAATAGGATTGCCTGGGTTCGAATCATGGTTCAGTGACTTACTGGTCGTGGGACCTTGAGCAAGTGACCTAATGTCACTGTACCTCAGTGTCTCCATCTTTAAAATGTGCATAAAACCAGAACTTCCCTCACAAGAAAATTATAAAGATTAAATGAGGCAATATATGGAAAACCCTTGAACAGGGCCTGGCATCCGTTAAGTACTAAGGAAGTGTCAGCTTATTTATTTTCTGCTGCAGAGTGGGAGGTTGATGTGAGTCACTGGAGAGTCACCTCGCTCCTTCCCATCAAGAGGATTCAGGAGCAGGGTTTTTGATCCAAGGCTGGAACCTAGAAAAAGAATTCCACTTCGTTGCCTTTTGTTTCCTGGGTGGAGTCAAGAGGAAAATGTACCAGAGGTCAGGAGGAAACCTAGCACCATTGGTAGTGCTGCCTGGGGCATATCAGCACTGCTCCCACCATTGCCCTCAGTCATTCCCAAGGTGCCACTGCAAGGAGTGTCAGGGGACTGGGGGGTGGGGGAGACAGATGACAAGTTAGGCAGACAGGGGATCCCCAATATGCCAGCAGGCTTTCCTTCAGGGAGCCGAATCTGCCCTGCCAGTCTCTCATTTACTTCAAAGGTATCACTAAGTAATCCTGAATAAAAGGCAGTTGTTTTTTGGTACCATGACATTAGGAATGATACCTTGTATTCCTTTTCTAGCCCTCTTAGAGGCCCAGCAGTTCCTATTTCTTGTGCCTAATTCTCCCCAATATGTTTCTATTTACCTCTTACAATATTATGCATTCTTAAGTTTCCTTCCAAATGCTATGCAAAATGCTGTTCATTCTACATGGCCACCGCTTCCCAGAATGATCACACACAGGAAAATATGGTGCATCAATGTCCACATTTACAAGTAAAAGGAGCACTTTAATAGAATCAACAACATTAGAGAGCTAAAACCCCACCCTGCCAATGCTCTCTCTTTACAACTGAGCTCCAAGGACTCATTTTATTTCCATCTGCAAGGCAAATATTCATTTGGAGTGGACCCAATAGTTAGGCTTGTGGATGAGACACTAAGGTTTCTTGAATTACTAGACTCTGACTTAGAGAATAAGCAATCGTGGTCCAACGACTCTCACTTCTTAATTCAATAGCCTATGGAAATTTCTCTTACAGGAAAGGGAGAAAGAAAGAAACTGCCATCAATTTGGGGCTAAACACTGGTGACTTCATCTCTGTGTGCCAAACAGCAGAAGATGCCTTGAGGGAGGCAGTGAGAGGAAGACTGGAAAGGAGGCTGATGCATGTGAGGATGCAGCACAGGCTGGCCTGATTAACAAGTTTCTCTGGATCTTTCCCCCATGTGCTCTGGACCTTCCGTGATATGGTATTGGAAACGTCGCTTTTTTTTTTTTTTTTAAGCTTTGATGATGACATTTCAAAAACAACCCTTCCAATAAATACAAGGAAGTTATATCTGGAATTAAAAACTTTCTATACATGAGCTAACGAAAAAAAAAAAACCTCACGAGGCTTTTTGTTTTGTAATGTTCCCTTCCTCTGATTTTAGTATAATTTTGGAAATCTTTCCATAATTTCCTCCCTCAAGTGTACAAAAATAGCTTTCAAAGGAGACTCAATCCAAGTGATTTTTTTATGACTGATTAGGTCTTGGCTTAAATAGGGGCATTATAAAGTGTAGTTTCCACTAGGAAATTTTTGCTGAAAGCAAAATGAAGAGAGAACATACCTCCTAAACAGTTATGCTGGAACCTAAAGGTTTCAGAACACGGTTAAACAAAAAGTTCTGAAATCCATCTGTGAAATTAATTTACATATTCCTTCATACAGGCAAATAAGATTAACACTGCCAAAGTAACAAAATCCCTTTTGTTGTTTCTCAAAGAGTAAATTTCAAGTCTTGTCATGTTATGTTGTTCTCAGAAGGAAAGTGCTCAAATGGTGCGTCAGACCAGAAATTCCTGTGGCATCAATGATGCACCGTTACTAAGTTAAGTGCTTTTTAAATTCAACTTATTGGCAGAACTCACTTAGGAGCATGAAATAAGCATAATGTGAGACAGAAAAGACTAAACTAAAAGACTATGACAAACTGGAACAAAAACCTAGTCCAACAGGCAAGGACTATTAGAGGATAAGGCTAAAAGCAAGCTTGACTCACATGCTTTCAGTAAATCAAGAGCTATTTATTAAAATGCCTATTATGAACAGGGAGCACAGGAGAGACGAGGGTAGAATACGACATTCAGATCCTTTCTATAAACAGAAACACTCATCTCCACTTGTGTGCTTTGGTATTGGAGGGGGTTGAAATTTGGCTCCCCCAGAAGTTTTTTTCTGTTCAGTTTCTTAATCTCTCTGAGCCTCAGTTTCTCAATCTGAAAAACAGGGACAATAAAACCCATCAGTCCCCACTGAATTAAATGAGACAAAATAGGGAAAGTGTCTCTCATTAGATGTCAATACACATTATTTCCTTTCCCATCGTATACTGTCAATAAAGCTGTCTCTCAGAAGTAGTAAAATGCAGCATTCTACCTGGAAAGGGTCTGTCTTCATCACCCCCATGCAGAGGAATTCCCTTGTTTTCTGGCATATACTTTCTGGTAATGGGCAAGGACATCAGCCGGATATGATGGATGAGTGAGCGCCAGGTGTGAGCTCCAGAAAGCACTGGTTCAGGTGGTAATGGGCTGAAAGGTTGAATCACAAAGTAGGCAGTGAGCAAGATTAATCCCAGGGTTACAAGGACCTACAAGGAAAGACAGGGAAAGGATTAATAATTGTCCCAGCAAAAAAATATTTTAATGCCAAGAAAAAACCCTGCCTCTTCTATTATTTCCAATTTGCCTTAGAACTAATCCATTTTCATAAACAAGTCATTTACATCCACTTCTGAAAGCATTTAAAGTTTGATTTTGAGGGGTGCCTGGATGGCTCAGTGGATTAAAGCCTCTGCCTTCGGCTCAGGTCATGATCCCAGGGTCCTGGGATCGAGCCCCGCATTGGGCTCTCTGCTCAGCAGGAAGCCTGCTTCCCCCCCGCCCCCCGCCTGCCTCTGCCTACTTGTGATCTCTGTCTGTCAAATAAACAAACAAAATCTTAAAAAAAAAAAAAAAAAAAAAAAAAAGTTTGAGTTTGAGAACTATGAGGACTGCAATGCTCATCAAGCTTCTATCATTTGAAAAATTATACAAAAAAAAGTTTAAAATATACACAAATACAGTTTAACTATAAACATATAGCTTCCATCTAGGATATTTAACAAAATAGTCAAATTTCCTAGTAACACATGGTAATGAGAGCAAAGGCCAAATTATTCACAGAAAAACTAAGGTTCAGTGGTGGAATCAGAGGAGAGTAGTTTTTGGAGAGAAAGTTGAAGAATTTGTGTTCTATAAGGTATCTCCACATCAGAACACATTTTTACCTTATACATAGCTATCAGGAGAGGATACTGGGGTGGCCCTCTCTGAGGTTCATTCTTTTCCAGGAGCTGTCGGATAAATTTTTCAATTGCCTTCTCTGACATGCCACACTGATGGCCTGTTTGTCTCACCAAATCAACAGTCTCTGAAAGTTTGTCATAAATGCTGAGCTCACTGGCGGCGAGATCCATGTCTTCCAATACAAAATCCCTGGGAGAAAGAAAATAAATGTAAAAACAAAGATGGTTTCTTTCAAGTACTTCCTCCTCAAAGCTCCTTCCTTTAGAACAGCGCTTCCTGACCATCTGTGGGGACAGAACCAGCTTTGTGTTTTTCCTAATCCACTGCAGGCCAATGTTTTTGTAAAACAAAATCGATGTCTAGACAATGTCAAGTTAGTGGCATACAGCTTTTAGGTGTTTCTTAATTGTGGGGTAGTAACAAATGGTTTACAGACCAGTATTGGGTTCCCAAACACTTTGAGGAATGCTAGTCTAAGAGCACAATAAATAAATGAAATGGGACCCTGAAACACTAGTACCAAAATGCTTTCTGAAACCAATCACAAGAGGTCTGTTACCAGTAATTTATGTAAATAAAAAGAAACACAACATGGAGTCTTGTTGATCTTATTGCTTTGCATTTACATCAGATACGCCTTTTAGCAACACAGGAGGAGGAACTAATCACTGAAAGCAAGATTTACTGTGCGTAACAAGCTGATACTCTTTGTTACTGTTAGAGCAAGAATTTCAGGCAACACGGAAACCATGGCACTGGGTCTTCAGACCTGGTACGTTGCAGTCCTCATGCTTTTCCACAAACACAACTTTAGAAAATAAAGAGCCTTTTATTCGTGTTTTATATACTTAAAAGACCTGAGATCTTTAATTTCAAAATTCAATTTGTTCTCATAGTTACTTCAAAGCCACTGTTTCACAGTAGCCATAGAATAAAAGGTAAAAACTAAAGTGGCGAAGTATAATACTCTCTTGTAACATTTGTAAAATGCAGTCAAATAGTTCTTTTAAAGACTGCTTGTGTTTAAAAAAAGAAAAAAAAAAAAGTATTTCCTTCATTTATAGAAGGAAAAACAGAGGGGCGCCTGGATGGCTCAGTCGTTAAGCATCTGCCTTAGGCTCAGGTCATGATCCCAGAGTCCTGGGACAGAGCCCAGCGTTGGGCTCCCTGCTCAGCAGGAAACTTGCTTCTTTCTCTCCCACTCCCCCTGCTTGTGTTCCCTCTCTTGCTGTGTCTCTCTCTGTCAAATAAATGAATAAATAAATAAAATCTTAAAAAAAAAAAAAGGAAGGAAAAATAGGGCTTGGGATTTATGTTCTCTTCTATTGGTCTTTTTCCACCTTAAATGTAGAGGTCCTCTTATCTCACATACCTCATCCCCAAAGTGCTTCTAACCCCAAAAAGCACTGACAGGATACAATTCAATTTTTTTTAGTAAGGAGATGCTGCCACCTGTAGAGCAGAGGACAGCAGTCCTGGAGGTCAGCAGAGAAAAGCAGGCCCACAGTGCCACCAGCCAGCGAGCACCTCAGCCTATCTCCCCTTCGAGCAGAGCCTCTGGGGGACTGACTGATTGACTGGTGCTCTTCATGACTCTTAGCCCTTTAGTTCACTAGTTATGAAGTGGGCCTACACATTAGAATCACCTGGACAGTTCCCCCCACCAAGATTTTATTTATTTATTTGACAGACAGAAATTACAAGTAGATAGAGATGCAGGCAGAGAAAGGAAGGGAAGCAGACTCCCTGCTGAGCAGAGAGCCCGATGTGGGGCTTGATCCCAGGACCTGGGGATCATGACCTGAGCCAAAGGCAGAGGCTTTAACCCACTGAGCCACCCAGGCGCCCCACTCCCCCGGACAGTTTTTAATGAACGCTCATACCAGGACATCAACCAATTAAATCAGAAACAGACTTCTAATGGTGAATTAACAGGCAGGGAATCTAGACTTTGAGGAACTGGCTGGGGGAGGGGAGAAACCCCCCACACCTAATGAGGCTAAATCCCTTCCCCAAAGTCTTTGCTCTTGCTCAGTGTTTTTAATACGCCATACAGGCTTTCATTTCAAGGTTCAGATAAAAGGATGGGTAAACTCTATTTAGAAATGTGTATTTTCGGGGTGCCTGGGTGGCTCAGTGGGTTAAGCCTCTGCCTTTGGCTCAGGTCATGATCTCAGGGTCCTGGGATCAAGCCCCGCATCGGGCTCTCTGCTCAGCAAGGAGCCTGCTTCCCCCTCTCTTTGCCTGCCTCTCTGCCTACTTGTGATCTATCTCTCTCTAATAAATGAATAAAATCTTTAAAAAAAATATGTATTTTCAACCAGTGGTTCTGGGACAACGAGATATCCACATGCAAAAGAATGAAATGGGACCCTTCCTTCCACCATACACAAAAATGAACTCAAAATGGATCAAAGACATAAACTTAAGAACTAAAATTATAAACCCTTAGAAGAAAACGTGGGGGAAAATCTTCACGACACTGGATTAGGCAATCGTTTCTTAGATATGGCAAGAAAAGCATAAGCAGCAAAAGAAAAACTAAATTGGACTACATTAAAATAAAACATTTTTGTACTGCCAATGATACCTTTTAGGAAAGTGAAATGACAACCCACAGAATGGCAGAATGCATATGCAAACCATATTATCTGATAAGAGATTGCTATTCAGAGTAAAGAATTAGTACAATTCAATAATAAAACGACCCAATTTTAAAATGGACAAAGAACGTGAATAGACATTTCTCCGAAGAAGATACACAAATGGCCAATAAATTCATGAAAAGATGTTCAACGTCATTAGCCATCAGGGAAATACAAATCAAAACCACAATGAGACACTACTTCACAACCACGGGGATGGCTATAATGAAAATATCATATAAGCTGGCAAGATGTTCAGCACCTGGAACCCTTGTACACTGCTAGTGGGAATATGGTACAGCTGCTTTGGAAAAGTTTGAGTTTCTCAAAAATTTAAACAGAGTTGTTATATGATCCAGTAATTCCACTTATAAGTATGAACCTAAGAGAATTAAAAACATATTTCCACACGCAAACTTGCATACAAATATCCAAGCAGCATTATTCAGAATAGCTCAAAAATAGAAGCAATCCAAATGTCCATGAACTACTGAATGGATGAATAAAATATGGTATACCCACACAATGAAATATTGGACAATAAAAAGGAATAAAGTATTGATACATGCTACAACACAGGTGAGACTTGAAAATATTATGCTAAATGGAAGAAGACAGTCACAAAAGATAACATAAGACTTCATTAATAAAATGCAAACAGTCAAGAATAGAGGCAATCTATAGAGACAGAAAGTAGATTCATTAGTAGTTATCCAAGGGAGGGAAGGGAGAATGGGGCGTGACTGTTAGTAGATACAGTGTTTCTTTCTAGAGTGACAAAAACGTTCTAAACTTAATTTGTGGTGATAGTTGCACAACTCTGTGAATATACTAAAAATGTACACTAAATCGTACATTTCAAATGGGTGAATTTCATGGCATATAAATTAAAGCTCCAAAAAGACATTTTTAAAATCTGTATTTATAGAATTTCAACATATGCCTGTTGTGGCATTTATTACACTACACTGCTATGATCTGGCTATGTCACTTGGTCTACTCATCCAAAAAATAAAAGGACTGTGAAGTAGGAGGTTTTCAAAGTCCCCTCTAGCTCTAAAATTTTAAGAGTAGATGAAGACTTCAGGAACTAGAAAAAATTCAGTTCATTAGAAATTAAGGACTTATGCCGAATTGCATTGCTATCCCACTTCCTGTTATGCCATCCTATATGCTAGGCATCATGCTAAGCACTCTAGAAACATTATCTTTGTAAATCATCATAGCAATCCCAGAAGGTAGGTGTGACTTCTTTTTATTAAGTTTTTAATTTTAATTCCAATATAGTTAACATACAGTTCTATCAGTTTCAGGTGTACAATATAAGGATTCAACAATTGTATATGTGACTCAGTGCTCATCACAGGTAAGTGTACTCTTAATCTCCTTCACCTATTTCACCCATTCCCTCACCAACCTCCCCTCTGGCAACCGTTAGTTTGTTCTCTACAGTTAAGAGTCTGTTCCTTGGTTTGTCTCTCTTTGCTTTCAGTTTTGCCAAAAGGTAAGTGTGATTAATCCTATTTCTCAAATATCGAAACTAAGCTCAGAAAGGTTCCATAACTTGCTGGGATGTGAAGTCAAGTGTGCCTGACATCAGGGTTGATGCTTTTAACCTTTATGCATGCTGCCTCCCTTACCAAGTATTTTCCTACTCTGAGCTGGCAGTACAGAAACCGCAATACCGTGTCCCTCAGTTATCACAACCGAGTGGTTGAGAACTGGAAAAGTGAGCAACTACAATGATTCCTGGAAAAATAAAGCAGTAACTTATAACAGTATTTTTTACATTGTGATTTTGTGACTAGTGATTCCAGAGACAGAATTTTTCTGTTGAAATTAACAGACATTCTAAGCAAGCAAGGATAATGTTCAAACAAACCATAATTAATTACCCAACAATATCCAGTCAAAATCCATTAAAATTTAGTAAAGGGCCAGAAAAGAGAGCAGTGAGAATACGAGAAAAAAATCCCAATAAAAAATCTCAAAGTGTTGGAAGGTGGAGCACATGTAGGTAGCCCTCAGGCAACAGAGAACATCACATTATTGTGCCTTCAGGAGAACTCTGAAAGGAACAAAAGCACAAGTGAGGAGAACTAACAACCATCATTTCTGATGACAATTTCACAACCTTCCGTAAACCTCTGCTTACTTTTAATACACATAAACATTTCACCAAACCCAGAGTTTGTATTGTAAAAACAGGGTTTTCTTTGTAATTCAAGTATACAATGATATTACAATACTGAATATATTTTTGCTAACTGTACATCCTTCTTCCTTGAGATTCTGACACACTTCCCAAGTTATGGGATGGATTATTACTAATAATTTCATAAAGTTTCTAAGAGCATATGGGGATCTTCATCATAAGTCCTCCTTTTGGCTTTGGTTAGACCAGTCATCCTCACCTGGGGGCGATTCAGGACAGGGGACATTTGGAAAGTCTGGAGACATTTTTTATGGTCATACTGGAGGGGTACTGGCATCTAGCAAATATGTTAATTAAACATACACAAAAAATGTCCCTTTGGGTTGGGATTTCATACTAGCAAAGCAGCTCCTTGTTGTGATCTGGAAGTCAGTCCTCCACACAAGGATTTGTATTAAAAAATAATAATAATAAATCTTGTTCTTTAAAAAAAAAAAGTCAAACACATAGTCATGGCTAAGTATCAAGCATGAGGGGACTGACTGAAATCAGCTGAGCCTTGATGGCAATTCCTTTACCTCCAGAAAGAAAGAGAGATCCAACTCTGGCAGGAATGAGCTTTGCCACAGAGGGAAGTTCCAAGTGCGCTTGACTCCTAACAGTGGCTTAGACCTGCAAGGGCACAGGCAGGGTCACCAGCAAAATTATGAAAATCAAGGTATCATGCACCCCCCTGGACAGAAGGAACTGCTAGAACATCTGGGAGTGGGATCCAGGTGCAGAAGTATTCAAACTCTTCCCTGTTGACTAAAGGCACACCCCCAATTATGAGACACTGCTTTAGCTAGCAGTTCTCCACTGGGGAAGAGTTTGTTCCCCAGGGGACATGTGGCAATGTCTGGAGACATTTTAGATTGTCAAAACTGGAAAGGCACCATTAGCATCTAGTGGGGAAAGACTAAACATCCTACAAGGACAGCCCCCTATAACAAAGAACTGTCCCACTTAAACTATTAAGAGTGCTGAGGTTAAGAAATTCTCCTTTCAAGGGAGGCCGGGGTGGAGGTGAGGGGAGAGGTAAGCCAGGAGGCTGTTTGCTTCTGAAGGAGCATCTCAGGAAGAGAAGGAAGCCACTGACAGCTCTGATGAGATGTTCTCCACAATTCCTTCTGGGTCTCAGTCTAGGAAGAAAACAGGACAGAGGCATAGCTGACAGAATGACCCTGACAGAACTTATCAACAAAAATATTTAAAGCAGAAAACAGGTTAAGAGGTCAGAGTAAGGGGCGCCTGGGTGGCTCAGTCAGTTAAGCATCTGCCTTTGGCTCAGGTCATGATCCCAGGGTCCTGGGATCAAGCCCCACACAGGGGTCCCAGCAGGAAGACTGCTTCTTCCTCTCCCTCTGCCTCTCCTCCCCGCCACCCCCCCCCCAACTTGTGCTCTCTCTCACATAAAATCTTTTAAAAAAAGAAAAAAAAAAAAAGAGGTCAGACCTAATGTCAACTTCTGCTTTGTCCTAATACAAAATTAGAGTTATAAATATGTACCAAGCACTGATTTGACATCACCCTGGAGGGTCTCGGTTTACCAAACTAAACAGCTGTGCCAGTTAGGCAACTCTGAGATGCCATACTGATGCATCTAGCTAAAACATGAAAGGGAAAATGCTGTATTTCAAAAAGAAAGTTTCAAAAACCCATCTAAATATGTCCCAGGGGCGCCTGGTGGCTCAGTCGTTAAGCATCTGCCTTCAGCTCAGATCATGATCCCAGGATCCCGGGATTGAGCCCTGCATCGGGCTCCCTGCTCAGCGGAAAGCCTGCTTCTCCCTCTCCCACTCACACCCCTTGCTGTGCTCCCTCTCTCACTGTATCTCTCTCTGTCAAATAAACAAACAAGTAAATAAATAAATATGTCATAATCTTCAATAGTGGGA
The DNA here is from genome assembly GCF_010015895.1 of Lontra canadensis. NCBI lineage: Eukaryota > Metazoa > Chordata > Mammalia > Carnivora > Mustelidae > Lontra > Lontra canadensis. The sequence goes on from NW_022631017.1 coordinate 11,489,954, forward strand.
ACAATATCTCGAGTAATACTAAATTTTCTTTTTTCAGTACCAGGTTCTTTAGTGCTAGCTATGCAGTATGATAAAACCATTCCTTAGTGTTACGAACAAATTCCATTCTATTTTATCCAGTGATTCCCATTAACTGAAGAAGTTCTACTAAAATGAAAAAAATGCAGCCTTTGGTATAATAAAAACCACTAAAAAAACCCCATCATATTTATTTATTTTTTTAATGTATTTTTTTAAAAGAGTTTATTTATTTATTTGACAGAGATCACAAGTAGGCAGAGAAGCAGGCAGAGAGTGAGAGGGAAGCAGGCTCCCCGCTAAGCAGAGAGCCCCTTGCGGGGCTCGATCCCAGGACTCTGAGATCATGACCTGAGCCGAAGGCAGAGGCTTAACCACTGAGCCACCCAGGCACCCCACAAATACAATATTTAAAGAAAAAATAGTTGATGAATATTAAAACAAGAGGATTTAAAAGAGCAGGAATTAAAAATGCAAAAAGTGCTCAAAATGTACAACTGACGGAATAGATTTTTGCAGGTTTTTTTTTTTAAGATTTTAATTATTTAAGAGAGAGAGAGACACAGCGAGAGAGGAAACACAAGCAGTGGGAGAGGGAGAAGCAGGCTTCCCGCTGAGTAGGAAGCCCAATGCCAGGCTCTATACGGGATTCCTTCCCAGGACCCTGGGATCGTGACCTGAGCTGAAGGCAGCTGCTAAACAACTGAGCCACACAGGCACACCTACTTTTTTGCAGTTTTATCATCATTTGACTAAGTCCTCTTTCTGGACATCTCTGTCCAGTGAAACCTGGTGAGTCTGATACTTTCTTTGCTCACTGAAAATACGTCTCTTCCACTTTTTCCAGTTGCCTATTTTTGAAAAATTGTAAGCCTCCAGAAAAAAGAAAATACTACAATAAACACTTGTATATTCTTCCCTTAGACCAACTGTTAACATTTGGCCAAATCTGCTTTATCTGTCTCCTCTCTGCTTTTGCCAGAATCATTTAAAAGTTAGTTGCAACACATCATGAAATCACTTCTAAATATTTCAGCATGCATCTCCTCAGAATGAGGACACTGCTCTACTTAATCATAAGCAAAATTATCATACCTACAAAATAACTCTCTAAGATTAATATCCACGCCATAGTCAAATTTCTGTTAAAGAAAGGCTATATAGTTTTTTAGAAACCCAAGATCCAATCAACAGTCACACATCACAACTAGCTGTCATGTCTCTTTGGTTTATTTAAATCTAGAACAGATCTTGGCCTTTTTTTTTTTTTTTGTCCTTTATGATAGGAATATATTTGAAGCAGTAACCCCCATCCCATTTTAAAACTTATTTTTACCTGGTCCTATCCTCACCTTCTCTAGTTTCTATCATTAAAACAACAAACTCTTCCTCTCTAGAATTCCAGTGCTCATGTTCTCCCTCCCTTCTGAGCCAAGTTCCTTTAAAAAAAAAAAAAAAAAAAAAAGGCATCACTTCACCTTTTTTCTCAGATCTCCATTTGTTTACTAACCTCTTGAAATTATATTTCTGCCCTGCTCACACCGATAATACTCTCACTCAGGCCACCAATGGCTCTCTACATGCCAAGTCCAAAGATTTTGGATGTTTTCTCAACTATCACCTTATCTGACCTCTCTGCAGAACCTGCTGTTGCTATCTATTTTCTCTCTCAAGTGCTCTCAAACCTTGGCATAATTCTCTTTTCTCAGAGACTATACCCCTGAATGTGGTATTTATCATAGTTGTCCTCAATCTTCTCATACCCCTCTATGGCTTTAACTGCCATCTATTAGTGATTCCAAATCTCTTCTCCGGTCTACAACTCCAGAACTCCAGACCCATCCATCTACCTACCTACCAGACACCATGGCCGAAATTTCCTACTATCTCTTATATGTAATGTGTCCATAACTGACTATTTTCCTCCCTGCAACCCATTTCTCCTACTATATTGCTTTGTAATTAACAGAAACACCAGTTCTCCAGATTTAAAACCTCTCTTCCACCTTCCTCATCACCACCAATGAACCAATTGCTAAATCCACAATTCCACCCCCTGTATAGTTCCCACCTTCATCATCTTCCCTTTAGCTCTACATTAATGGCAGTTAAGGCCCTCAAAATCTCTCCCTGGACCATCACAAAGATATACTTTATCTCTACACTTCCAGTCCTCCTTCTCCTCTCCAATCCGTCTTCTACTCTCTCCACAAATTATTTTTCTGAAACACAAATTAGTTCATGTTACTCATCTATTTAAAGCAATTTCCTTGGGGCACCTAGGTGGCTCAGTGGGTTAAAGCCTCTGCCTTCTGCTCAGGTCATGATCCCAGGGTCCTGGGATCGAGCCCCACACCAGGCTCTCTGCTGGGCAGGGAGCCTGTTTCCCTCTCTCTCTCTGCCTGCCTCTCTGCCTACTTGTGATCTCTGTCTGCCAAATAAACAAGTAAAATCTTTAATATAAATAAATAAAGCAACTTCTTTGAGGGGGTTCCTGGGTGGCACAGTTGGTTAAGTGTCCGACTGTTGATTTTGGCTTAGGTCATTTCCTCAGGGTTGCGAGATCAAGACCTGAGGCCTAGCGTGGAGCCTGCTTAAGATTCTCTCTACCCCTCTCAAATAAACAAACAAATAAATAAAATAAAGCAACTTCCTTGAATCCCCATGACCTGCTATGCAACAGTGTAGACAGTGGGTAAGAAGGCAAATGGAGTTGGAAAAAGATGGATAATTACTTGATCTTCCATCTACTGTGTAGCCATAGCAATACCACTTAATCTAAGCCTCAGAGTTTTCATTATTTTATAAAATGTTGTTTAGGGATCATAAGATGATGAATGTAAAACATGTGTCCCAATACCCAAATTTAATACTTAGTAAATGTCATAAGATGAAGCCCAAATTACTTAGCATTGGCCCTTTATGACCTGGTCAACTGCTTACCTGTTCAGTCTCATTTCCCATTCCTTCTTCACATGCTTCACTGCCATACCATTTCACATCTTTTTGCTTTTGCACAAGTAATTTCCTCTGCTATAAAGTCTAACTCCCATAGATTCCCAATGAGTGAACTCCCTATTCCAGCCTTGATGTTTGTCCTTTGAACCTTAAACACAACTCAATCACTCTATATTATACCTATTTCCATGTCTCCTCACACTACATTGTTTTCCTTGAAAAGAAAATCACAGGGGCACCTGGGTAGCTCAGTTGGTTAAGTGTCTGCCTTCAGCTCAGGTCAAGAACTCAGGATCCCAGGATCAAGTCCCACATTGCGGGGGGGGGGGTGTCCCTGCTCAGCAGTGTGTCTGCTTCTCCCTCCCCTTCTGCTCCTCCCCTTGCTCATGCTCTTTCTTTCCCAAATAAATAAAATCTTCAAAAAAAAAAAAAAAAAAAGGGGTGGGGGTGAAAATCACAGGCCCATAATGGTGTCCTTAGGTAAAGTCAGTAAACCAAGACTTAACACCTAACCTAACTGCAGTTTCAAACCCCCTAGAACTTAACCAGCCAACACGGAATTTCTGGTCAGTGCTAGAAAATTTACTGATAAAACTTTTCCCATTTCCCTTAGGTGAATGACCTTGCCAAAAAAAAAAAAAAAAAAAAAAGCCTTTATTTTTTAAAGATTTTTTATATTTCAGATTTTATTTTTTAAATTTTTATTTATTTTTAAAGATTTTATTTATTTGACACACAAAGATCACAAGAAGGCAGAGAGGCAGACAGAGAGAGAGGAGGAAGCAGGTTTCCCACTGAGCAGAGAGCCTGATGTGGGGCTCGATCCCAGGACCCTGGGATCATGACCCGAACTGAAGGCAGAGGCTTTAAGCCACTGAGCCAACCAGGTGCCCCTAGATTTTATTTTTTATTTAACAGAGCACGAACACAAGCACGGGGAGTCTGGAGAGGGAGAAGCAGGCTCCCCAATAAGCAGGAAGCCCGATTTCGGGGCTTGATCCCAGGACCCTAGGATCATGACCTAAGCAGAAGGTAGACACTTAACTGACTGAGCCATTCAGGCGCCCCTATTTATTTTGAGAGAGAGGGAGGGAAGGAGGGAGAGAGCTAGCGTGCATGCGTGTATGCGTTGGCGGAGGAGGGGGAGGAGTGGGAGAATCTCAAGCAGACTCCCTGCTGAGTGTGGAACCCACACAGGGATAGATCTCACAACCCTGAGATCATGACCTGAACCAAAATCAAGAGCTGAACGCTTAACCAGCTGAGACACCCAGGTGCTCCCTCTATGTTTGAAAACCTTTCCTAGGGGCGCCTAGGTGGCTCAGTGGGTTAAAACCTCTGCCTTCGGGGGCACCTGGGTGGCTCAGTGGGTTAAGCCACTGCCTTCGGCTCAGGTCATGATCTCAGGGTCCTGGGATAGAGTCCCGCATCGGGCTCTCTGCTCAGCGGGGATCCTGCTTCTCTCTCTCTCTCTGCCTGCCTCTCCATCTGCTTGTGATCTCTCCCTGTCAAATAAATAAATAAAATCTTTAAAAAAAAAAACAAAAAAAAACAAACCTCTGCCTTCGGCTCGGGTCATGATCCCAGGGTCCTGGGATCGAGCCCCACATTGTGCTCTCTGCTTGGCGGGAGCCTGCTTCCCCCCCTTCTCTCTGCCTGCTTCTCTGCCTACTTGTGATCTCTGTCAAATAAATAAATAAATAATCTTAAAAAAAAAAAAACCCAAAACTTTCCTTTTCTGTACCCCTTAGGAGCTCCCCTCTACTTGCTAGATGGGATGCTGCCTGATTAATGAATTAATAAAGCCAATTACACCTTTAAAATTTGCTCATTTGAATTTTTGTTATTTAACACTTGAAAGCAAAGATAAATGGAGAAACAGAAGAAACTAAAAACACATGAAATTCACCTCAGGGACATGAACACTGATCAATGTCTACTAAGCAAATTTATAGAAACGACCTAAAATGATCATTCTTTTCCCAAACTGATCTAATACTTGATTCCTTTTACCTTTTATTCTTCTTATTCTTAAAAATACATCAACCTAAGGAGGATTTAGATGAGATTAGGAACCTCCCATTTAGATAATCTGTGGTGTTGTGGGGCAGCTGTAGAGAACTAGGGATTCAAAGTGGGTCTTGAAAGTTGTTTTGGTCCAAAGCAGAAAGACCTAAGAGGGCAAACAGGGTTACTCTTTGGTATGCAAGTTGGACTATGTGAACTTCAGTCAAAACTTCAATGTAGCAAAAGTTGCATTTCTGTTGTTCTTTAGAAAAAAACTGTGATAAACTCAAATACACACTTTTATTAAGGGAGAAGATTCCACCATGGGAACAACCAAATGAGCACCCTGAAGAAGTCAGAATAGTTAAGTATCCGGGAGTAGTTTCTATTATAAAGTGATGACTGTACACTTTAAATGTACTTGCGAATACCAAGGCTATGCAGGCTCTTAAACATGAAAAGGTGTGCCAACACGGTTAACGCTCTTAAGACACTACGGAACACCATTTTTGTACTAAAAGGTGATTACAAACAGCTCATCGGGTCAATAAACCAAATCATACAACTTTCTGAAACCCTAGATGCTACTGTTATCACATACCAAGTCCACACTTAAAAGAAAATTCCTTAACAACTATTAGAAATAGATGTTCGGGGGGGGGGGCTACGCCCAATATACACACAAAAAATCAGAAGTCCGTCAAAAGGGCAGTGAAATCTAGACTTCGAGGCGCCAATGTTTTGGACACCAACGTGACGCCTGCGAAACGGGTTCAAGCAGGGTCGACCTCATTTTGTTCGGCCTCTCGGAGCTAAAGAAAGAAAAGGTCTTAAGGGAGTCAACCTCGGCTTGCGGGGTGGGGCGGTGGTATGAGGGGAAAGTTGCCGGGGGTGCAGGCAGTCTGCGAAACACCTGAGGCTCAAGAAATGGGCTTGCGCAGGGGCAAGGGGCTGCGCGAGGATGTCACAGACGGGCCCGGCAGTGAGGCTGTCACAGCGCGGCCTCCCCCCCGCCCCCGGCCTCGGGCCCCAGTCACTCACATGCGGGGCCCGCGCCCTCTCGGGCTCCTCCCGCCTCGGGGACAGCACCCTCCGGGCGAGGAGGGTAAGCCAACAATTTCCTGCTTCCGGGCACGCAACCCGGAAGCAACTCCCGCGCCACCGGCGAGGCCGCGCGGCCTAAGGCAGCTCCTTCTTCACGCCCCGCGCTTCCGTCAGAAACAGAACCAGTGACGTTGCCGCGCGCGCGAACTCCCGCGATATCTGGAGAGCACTGGTCCCTGCTCCCCCTGGCGTCAGGTTCTTGCCGTGCGGGTCTTTTCATTGCATGCCAGGGTCTGTCCTGTGAGTGCGCTCAACTGGGGCTTCGCAGCTGCGCTGATCCCGTTCAACAAGCTTTTATTGAGGCCCCTACTAAGTGCCGAGCAGCGTGTTAGGCATTAAGGGGCGGGAATGGGAGGGTTAGGTAATGGGGGGCAAGTCCTTAAAGCCTCCGGGAGCTCTTCGTCTAAAACAAAGACAAACACTGTGGCTTCCAACTTTACCGGGCTAACCGAACAAACGTCATTGAGATGCGTTTGCGTTGCTGTTTCACCCGCTGCCTAACTCCCGGGGGCGGGGCAGGCGGCCTTGACAGTTCCGGTAGAAAACTTTTAGAGGCAAAATTTCTCCCTCCGCACGGGTAGGAGGAGTCTCTAAAGAGTCGGACGCAACCTCCATTACAGACGACCTCCTCCACAGCTTTACGCCACAGGAAGGAAAAAACTCCCTACAGTCTTGCGGTAATCGTCAATTTCCCCTCTCCTCCATCTTGATAGTGTACTGTTCTTAAATAAAATGCTTTGTGCTTAGTACATTCCTAGTGTCCTTATTCGAGAGCGGATCCTCATACAAATCTTTTGAGGGGAATCCAAGAACTGAGACTTCCATTGACACAATACCAGCTTCCACCGGTAACTCCAGCACAAGGTAAGATAGTCCTCACCTCGCTGGGGCTAGAGGACCCATGTCTGATTTGCTTTCTCGGATGTCAGTTCTCACTCACTTTGCAATTTGGCTACTACTGTCTGCATTTCTTCCCCTCCTGCACCTCTTCTGCCATCACTCACTGTGTGACCCTCAAAACCCGAGGACATGCTGTCCCACCTGCTAGTTCCGTCCATCCTCATACTCATTCAACCTCCTGGATGGTCCATCTAACCAGGAGTTCTACTTTTTCTGTTGCCTCCTATCAGACCTCCTCACGTGCCCCCCACTCCCTTTCTGGAAAGATGGTCTCAATCAGCCTCTAAAACTTAAATCCCAGGTGGGTGCATGATTATCACGGTATCGTATGGGAATTTATTTCCAATAAGGCAAGGGCAAAACTTTGTACCTCCTCAAACGTAAGTTAATACTTCTGAGAGGGGGAGAGGCTGTTCACAGAGCAAGTGAAGATGAATGCCAGAGGACTTGGATCTCAGTTAAAGGACAGTATTGCGGTTACTGAACTTTCAGCAAGTGGACCTTTTGAAAGTCATGATCTTCTTCGAAAAGGCCTACCTTGTGTGAAAAATGAACTTTTGCCCAGTCATCCTCTTGAATTATCAGAAAAAAGTTTTCAGCTCAACCAAGATAAAATGAATTTTTCTACACTAAGCAACATCCAGGGTCTGTTTGCTCCACTAAAATTGCAAATGGAAGTCAAGGCAGTGCAGCAGGTTCAGCGTCTTCCATTTCTTCCAAGCTCAAACCTTTTGCTGGATATTTTGAGGGGTAATGATGAGACTATTGAAGATATTCTTAATGACCTGTCACAAAGTGAACTAATGGGAGAACCACACTTGATGGTGGAATATAAACTCGGTTTATTGTAATTTGTTGTGCTGTTCATGAAAATAGAGGGGCTGCATGTTGTTTATAGTCATCTTTTTACTATAACTTGATGTACACAACATTAAAAATACTGACACATGAGAAAAAAAAAAAACTTCTGAGAGCGGCCTGGGATGAAATCTGTAAATGGAACTACATAGATGTTGAGGACCAGGGCATATATCCTGGCACTCAGGGACTCATTATGGACCATAAAATATACCAATGCCCTCCCTCATGGGCACATCAATTGCGAGGAGGCAGGTAAAGAAACGAGAGGCTGTAGTAATATTAATTAAGGCAGTGGGCCTCTCCTAGGGGGACACCCTCAGGGTTGCTCTTCAAAGCAGTGAGGAAGGGGGCACCTGGGTGGCTCAGTGGGTTAAAGCCTCTGCCTTCGGCTCAGGTCATGATCTCAGGGTCCTGGGATGGAGACCCGCATCAGGCTCTCTGCTTGGTGGGGAGCCTGCTTCCCCCCTCCCCGCTGCCTGCCTCTCTGCCTACTTGTGATCTCTCTCTCCGTCAAATAAATAAATAAAATCTTAAAAAAAAAAAAAAAAAAGGCAGGGAGGAAGGCCATCTCCCTTCCGGATACACAACACTCCAATGGGGACATTCTTGGAATATTGTGTCTACTTCTCCTTCTTTGCTATCCCCTTACAGATGGGAAACTGGTTGTCAGATGTACCCGGAATGCTTCCTTGCTAACTGGAATGTTTGACCCCCAAACTTTAAAGAGGAAACGGTTCATCTTTTCTGCATACAGCATGGCCCCAATATAAACTATGAGATGGGGCAACAAGGCCCCACAATAAGACAATGGATTATAACACCATCTTACTAGGTGGCTCAGTCAGTAAGCATCTGCCTTCGGCTCAGGTCATGATTCCAGGGTCCTGGGCTGGAGCTCCACATCAGGCTCCCTGCTCAGCGGGGTGTCTGCTTCTCCTTCTCCCTCTGGCCTTCTCCCCTGCTGATGCTCTCTCTCTCTTGCTCTCTTAAAAAAAGAAAATCTTTTAACACCATCTTACAGCTAGACCTCTTTTGTAGAGACTAAGGACAGAGGTCTCAGATCCCTTAGATCCAAGACTTCATGTTCCTTAACAAACCCTAGGCTTTTCAAAACCTGCAATATTGAGCTGTCCTCTTTAGTTCTCCTCACAGACCCAAGCCGTAAGCCCCCTCCCCCACCATCAGAGGAGGCTTCCCAAAGCCCCACTGCCCCACCAAACCCTACCATAGCCCCAAAACAATGATCCAGTATCCTCATATCTGGGACCACCAACCCCCTCAGGTCCTAATAAGCCCCTTCCAATTCTGTGTCCCCTCCAGGAGATGGCTGGACCAACAGGAACCACCATGTGGGTGCAAACTCCATTCTCTATGAGTGATCTCCACCAAGTCCAAAAGGACTTGGGAGATTTTTCTGTGGACCCTGACACTTACATATCAGTTTGGCACTAATTTTTGATCTGTCCTGAAGGACACAGTGGTCATTCTCAATCAGACTCTCTCCAAGGCAGACTGAGATGGAACTGGGGAGCCTGCCACCCAATTTGGGGATAAACTTTACAGTTCTGCCAGATTCTATGGCAGTGACAGTCACAGATCCTCATCGGAACTATGAGACTCTACAAGGACAGTGGTCCCGAGACCATCTTACAATCTATCTAACAAATGGAATGAAAAGATGCCAATCAAAGCTAATTAATTATAATAAGCTGGCTCTCATAAACCAGGGAAAGGAAGAAAACCCTGCAGCCTTTATGGAAAGACTAAGAGAGACTAACTAAACATACCAACCTTGATCCCAGTTCTTATAGTTCTTAATGGCCGACTCATCATTCAGACCACCCCCGATGTAAGGAGGAAACTCCAAAAGTTATCCCTAAGGCGAGACACCCCAAGCTCTGAACTCCTTAAGGTGATCAATTTGGTGTTCTATAGCCAGGACCAGGAGGGAAAAAAAGGGAAAAGAAAAACATAAGGATCGGAGACAGGCTCAATTCCTGGTGACCTTGCAACACAAGTCATCACCTTAGGGTCACCCCCTCAAAAGGGAGACACCAAAAGGAGCCTGCTACCATTGCAAAAAGGAGGAACACTGGAGAGATGAATGTCCTTAAGTCCATAACATGGCCTGTTCTCAATGTCCTCAAATGGGACATTGGAGGAGAGACTGCCCCTCTAGTGGGAGAACCAGAGGTTCAGAATCCCTTCTGTCACCACCATCCCCACCAGCTGTCACTCTGAGGAGCCCTAGGGCACCAATAGGCTCCCCCACTCACTGTTTCCATCACTGCAATGGGGCCCAGGTGACCCTTGATGGGGCAAGTAGGACAATTAATTTTCTTTTGGACACGGGAGCCACCTACTCTATCTTAACCTCTTTTATGTATAAACTTTCCTTCAACTCCTGTCTGGTTATGGGAGTGAATGGCCTACTCACCAAGCTAAAATTCATCTGTTCTTGGGACAGGGCTCTATTCAGTTAGTGCCTTCGAGAGGCTCTATGGGAAAAACAGATCCTACCAAAGCCGCACCACTCAAACCCAACCTCCCCACTCCAACCAGAAGATGAGGTCCTAATTAAATCCTGGAGAGATGGATCTCCTGGATCCCAACTAACTCCTTTATGGAAGGGACCCTCTACTGTTCTTTTATTCAGCCCTACCCTATAGTCAGTCATCAAGGTCCCAGAAACTGCCAGTTGGATCCATCTCTCCTGAGCCAAGCCTGCTTTGACCTCTAACAAAGAGGATGACCCCGATGCCTCTGAACATACTCTTCAAAAAGGGGGCATCTCAGATAAGTCCTAAAATTCTCTATTCTGTTATATCCAATACCTTAGTGTGGTCAAAGTTCCTCCAGGAGACTTCTAAGACTACACCCTTAAAGAAATTCACGGGTACCTCTTTGACCACACTCACTTCTTCTGCCTGATAATTCTCACACTGCCCTGGACCACACAAGAATACAACTTTCTGACCCCTTAGCCCCATCACTTACACTGCTCAGTGCTATCTCAACACCACCAATTCCTCTTGCTGGATATGTGTGGGACCCCACTTAGCCACTGTAACTCCTGTACCTGCTTCATTGTGGGCCACCAACAAGAGCCCCACTACTTTCACCTATACCTGTCTTTGGACACAAACATGGACCTTGCAGCCCCCTGTAAGTGCAAGAAACCTCCAAAGAAAGGTCACAGAACACAGCAGAAAAATCCTAAATACTCAGAGGCCCCTCCCAATACCTGCTATTGTGGGACTGCTGCATACTCAACTCAAACTTTTTAATATGACCTTCCCAATCTATATTAGTGCTAGCTCATCATCTGGGACTCCAGTAGGTTGTATTCCCTTTTCTCAGTGCCTTGCATTTCAACCTAACTTCGGCAGGGAAAGTGGGAAAGTGTTTCTGATCACTACTTTAACGCTGTTAAAATACCCCACTTTTAACCTTCCCCCTAAATTCACCATCAAGCCCCCCATTGGGTCCACCATGTCTCAATAATGTCAGGGCCATCCATCAGCCCAGATAACCTCCTCCTTCTTCAACACAACCTACCAACAGCCCTCCCACTGGAAAAACTCCTAGAACATATTCTGGAATCCTCACTGAAGCCACCTCTTTTCTGAACAGCCCAACACAACTGTATAGTCATGACCCCCTTGCCTGCCTTCATATTGGCTTCGGTCCCCTTTAGGGCCACTGCTGGACCTCGGAGAACTCCCTCCGAGGAAGTCCCTTTATTTTCTTTCTTCCCCCTCCCCTCTGAAAGACTTATTTATTTGAGTTGAGGAGGGGAGGAGGAACAGAGGGAGAGAGAATCCCAAGCAGACTCAGTGGAGCATGGAGCCAGTGCAGGGCTCTATTTCACAATCCTGAGATCACTACCTGAGCCAAAACCAAGAGTATGACGCTCAACCAATTGTACCTCCCAGGCGCCCTATTTCCTATCCTAACCAAGGCTTACCTGCATCCTCAGAAGGGACTCTGTGGAACTCAGGCATACCTAGCCCTTCCAAATGGATGGAAGGGCACTTGTTCTTTCACCTGGTTAGCTCCAGATGTAACCCTCATAGGAAGTACTCAAAGAGTTTCCCACTCTATTGTAACTGAAACATCCATATCCAAAGCAGGCGGTCCTTACACTCCTCTTACTAGGGACCCTCCTGGAAACAGCCTCAGGATCGGCCACAGGGATCACTAGGACTGTCCCTTCTCCCCAATTCTCAAGAATTAGGCAATTCCGGGGCGCCTGGGTGGCTCAGTGGGTTAAAGCCTCTGCCTTCGGCTCAGGTCATGATCCCAGGGTCCTGGGTTCGAGCCCTGCATCAGACTCTCTGCTCAGCAGGGAGCCTGCTTCCCTTTCTCTCTCTCTCCCCACCTCTCTGCCTACTTGTGATCTCTGTCAAATAAATAAATAAAATCTTAAAAAAAAAAAAAAGAATTAGGCAAATCCATTAAAAAAAGTATGCAAGTCTTGGCAACCTTGGAGGACTCAGGGGTAATCCTCCAAAATCAAAGGGCATTAAATATCCTTGCTTCTGCCCAAGGGGGTATATGCGCATTAGCTTAAGAATAACATTTTTATGTCAAACAATCAGGGTTTGTTCAAGAAGTATTAAAAGACTTCACATCTCCTATCAGGTACATCCACCGCCTCCTTTCTTTTGGTCTTAGGTCATGGATATTTCCCTTCTTCCAGGACCTCTCCTTTGCATGATCCTTCTTTTGTTTTTTGGACTGTGTCTTCTTCACCTTTTAACGCAGCTCATCTCCTTTCATGTTAGACAGGTCCAACTTCAGCTCTTACTGCAACAAGGGTATCAGCTGCTATCAAGTGAACATCAAAACTACCATAGCCCCTGGACCAGAGTAGTCAAGCCTTCTAAAACCAGGACACAAGCCCCCACTCCGCCTTAATCTCATACCACTGCCTGATGCCCCAGACAGAGAGCAAAGATTAGGACTCTTAACGAAAACACTGACGTGTTCTGAAGGAAGCAGCTACAGAAGATTGAGTTCGGCCCTCGACTTAAAAGATTTCAGGACCTCCTCTTTGAAGGGGGAATGGCAGAGTATACTGGCTATTACATATGAGCTGGAGGAAAGAGCAGCAATAAATGGGTTACATTTAGAGACCTGAGGGCAAACATCTTGGTTTTGTGGTTTCCAACTTACCAGGACTACAAGACCAAGAGCAGCAGGTGCAGAGCTTGTGTTCTGCTCTTCAACTTCTGCCCCAGGGTAACCCCAGAATTCATATTAGGTTTACATTCAGGATTGCCCCCCACCCCAAGGGAAGACAGCGAAGGCCGGTCCAGCAGGAACCTTGTAGGGCAAAAGTTCTCCCTCCCCACCGGTAGGAGGAGTCTCCATTAAAAACTACCTTATCCACACTCATGATCCCACTTAAAAGGGAAAAAAAAACCTCCGGTAGCCTCGGGGTTGGCAACTGCCAACCCCGGACTTGCCCACTCCATTCTGAGTGTACTGTCCTTTGATAAACCGCTTTGTGCTTGCTACCTTTCTTCTCACTGTCTTTATTCCACTGCGGATCCTCATGTATTAAATCTTTTGTGGGGAATCCAAGAAGAGGGCCTTCCATTGACACAGGGCAAGCTTCCACTGGTAACAATTACAAAAAGATGTTTCGAAGAGGGGCGGGGAATCTACTCCCAATATACAAGAAAAATCAGAAGTCCGTCAAAAGGGCAGTGAAATCTAGACTTCGAGGCGCCAGTCGTGTTTTGGACACCGCTGTGACGCCTGCGAAACAGGTTCAAGCAGGGTCGACCTCACTTTGTTCGGCCTCTCGGAGCTAAAGAAAGAAAAGGTCTTAAGGGAGTCAACTTCAGCTTGGGGAGGGGGGGCGGTGGTATGAGGGGAAAGTTGCCGGGGGTGCAGGCAGTCTGCGAAACACCTGAGGCTCAAGAAATGGGCTTGCGCAGGGGCAAGGGGCTGCGCGAGGATGTCACAGACGGGCCCGGCAGTGAGGCTGTCACAGCGCGGCCTCCCCCCCGCCCCCGGCCTCGGGCCCCAGTCACTCACATGCGGGGCCCGCGCCCTCTCGGGCTCCTCCCGCCTCGGGGACAGCAACGGCCCAGCGAGGAGGGTAAGCCGACAACTTCCCGCTTCCGGGCACGCAACCCGGAAGCAACTCCCGCGCCACCCGCGAGGCCGCGCGGCCTAAGGCAGCTCCTTCTTCACGCCCCGCGCTTCCGTCAGAAACAGAACCAGTGACGTTGCCGCGCGCGCGAACTCCCGCGATATCTGGAGAGCACTGGTCCCTGCTCCCCCTGGCGTCAGGTTCTTGCCGTGCGGGTCTTTTCATTGCATGCCAGGGTCTGTCCTGTGAGTGCGCTCAACTGGGGCTTCGCAGCTGCGCTGATCCCGTTCAACAAGCTTTTATTGAGGCCCCTACTAAGTGCCGAGCAGCGTGTTAGGCATTAAGGGGCGGGAGTGGGAGGGTTAGGTAATGGGGAGCAAGTCCTTAAAGCCTCCGGGAGCTCTTCGTTTAAAATAAAGACAAGCAATCACTCAAATTAACACACATTTAGTCCACTCCTGAATATTTATTGACGCTTACTCTGCCAGACATTACCAAGCCCTTTGTACTCGTGAAACCAATTCAACTACTCTATCATATAAATAGTTTCTGTACGGGCCAAGGTCAGGCCACCACAGGATGGGGGAATTTAGCATTATGATTATTTTGAACCAAAAGCAATTAGAATCCAGCACTTTTAGGAAAAGCTCTCCACTTCCCCCGTCAACTGCCTGCCTGTAGCTAGAAGATAGCTATTAACGCAGATTCCTCTCGATCCCAGAACCCTGGGATCATGACCTGAGCCGAAGGCAGAGGCTTTAACCCACTGAGCCACTCAGGTGCCCCACAACTTTTGTTTTTCAATCATCTCCTCTCCCCTTCCTGCTAATAGAAGGGAGCCTTTCTCTTCTTTGTATCCACAGATCCTTGCCCCTCTCCTTAGCTCAGGTTGTCTCCTATAAGCCTTATGTTGGCTGTCTTTGGAGTGTGTGTGTGTGTGTGTGTGTGTGCGCGCGCGCGCGCGCGCCCTGCATATATGAAACTAAATTTGATTTTCCTCTGTTAATATGTTGCAGGTCAATTTGATTCTTTGTCCAGCTGGAAGAACCTTGAAGTGCAAAGTAAATTCTTCCTTCCTGATGCCCAACAACATTTATCTCATACCAACCAAGGTGAGGTTTATGGAAAGGTTAATTTGCTCAAGATTACACAAAGGGTGGTGTGGTCACAATTTGAACCCAGGTTTCTTATTTTGCCCTGTCTTTAGTGCCAAGATCCTAAATGCTTTCTATTAGAGATCTGCAATCAAAATGCTACTGAGTCCAGACTGTAAGGACCTATTTAACCAGAGACTTCCATTAAGGTTAAACAACCACCTTGTTTATCCCTTAAACTGTCCCTGTTCCCCTTCCCCCAGGGGACTGACTTAAAAACAAGTCCCGGGAACCAGCTCCAGGTAACAAAGCCCAAATACAAGGGTGAGTCAGGCCAGGTGGAGACATCCGATCAGTGGGGAGAGGCATAGTCTCCCTAGTTACCAAGGAATATGGGCCCCGCCCTTTGGGCACCTTTTGGGTGCCAATTCTGACCAAGGTGATAGGCTGATTCAAATGTCTACTAGGGTAAATTGTAATTCAGTTGGTCATCTAGCATCTCTGTGGAGTTTCCTGTGTGTGTTACAATCTCATTGGCCACCTGTGCATGGCCAGGCCCGACCGCATGGCCTTTGCCCTTAAAAGCTAGTCTGTGAAACAGAGAAGGGTTGCTCTTCTCTGTAAGAGGCGCGGCCCTGGCCGGTCAGTATGATTCTTGATGCTTGGCGTGAAATAAAGCTTTGCTTAATCTTCACTTTATATCAGTCTCACTCCTTTAATCATGGACCCATTTTGGGGGGCATAACAAGACTAATAAAGCTAACTATAAAGGCAGTGTGATACTGATGCAGGGATAGGGAAACTAATTAAGCAGAACAGAGAGACCAAAATGAGAACCACGCATCTATAGACACTTGCTTTATGACAGAGAGGTACAACAGAGGAGTGAGGAAAGGATAATGCTTTCAATAAATAGTTCTGATAAATAAATAAATAGCTTTTGGTCAGTTGGATATCCATATAGGAAAAAATGAAACTTGACTCCAATCTCATACCACACACCAACATAAGTTCTATGTGCATTATAGCTCTACATGAGAAAAGCAAAACAAGAAAACTTTAGAGCAGCTCTGTCCAATACCATGGCCATACAAGTGACTACTGAGTACTTAAATGTGGCTAGTCAGAATTGAGATGTTCTGTAAGAGATAAGACACAGTGGACCACATGAAATTTACAGAAACCACCTCTGATCACTGAAAGACACAACTGAGAAAATGAAAAAGATAACCTATAGAATGAAAGAAACCAACAAAGAGCTTGTGTCCAGGATACATAAAGAACTACCAATAAGAAAAAAGACAACTGGACAGCCAAATAGAAGAATGAGCAGAAGATCTGAACACAAAAAGATAATACCACAAAAGAGGACACCTAAATGGCAAATACACATGTAAAAAAAAGTGTTCAACTTCACTAATCATTAGTTGTTACAGAAATGACTATGAGATCTTATACACGTTCCAAAATTGCTTCAACGGAAATGACTAGCAACACTGGGTGTTGATGAGGAAGTGGAGCAAAGCAAGTTACACACTGCTGGTAGGGATGTAAATTGCTATAGCCATTTAGGAAAACAGTCTGGTTAACTGTTAATTACAATATACATATAACTTATGGCCCAGCAATTCTACTACGTATATACTCCAAAAAATTCACGTACAGTGCACCAAGACACATACAAAAATATTTATAGCAGCACCGTTTGTCATAGACACAATCTGGAAATATTCCAAATGCCCATTAAAAATAGAATGTATAGGGGCACCTAAGTAGCTCAGTCAGTTGAGTATACGACTCTTGATCTCAGCTCAGGTCTTGATCTCAGGGTCATGAGTTCAAGCCCTGCACTGGGCTCCATGCCGGACATGGAGCCTACTTAAAAAAAAAAAAAAGGAATGAAATGTGTAAGGCATGTAGTATATTCATGCAACAGAATACTACACAGCCACTGTATACAACATGGTAATATCTTGCAAAAATGATAAGCAAAAGAAGACAGACACACAAAAAATACTTCATGAATTCATTTATGTAAATTTCAAAAACAGAGAAAAATAATCTATGGACTTAGAAAGTGGTTACCTTCGTCGGGGAAGGGGTACTGATTGGTAGGGGGAGCTTCCCTGGAGTTGGAAACATTTCTTGATTTAGTGGTGGGTTTACTTCATAATAATTAATTGAACTGTTACACACAGGATCTGTCCACTTTTCTGAATGTATCCAGAATTTAAATTTTTACTTAAAATACTCTGGGGTGTCTGGGTGGCTCAGGTGCTTAAGCATCTGTCCTCACAGCTCAGGTCATGATCTCAGGATCCTACGATGGAGCCCCACATCAGGCTCCTTGCTCAGCTGGGAGTCTGCTGGCTCCCCCTCCCTCTGCTCCTTCCCACCACTCATGCTCTCTCTTTCTCTCAAATAAATAAAATCTTTCTTTAAAGATTTTATTTATATATTTGACAGAGAGAGACACAACAAGAGAGGGAACACAAGTAGGAGAGTGGGAGAGTGGGAGAGGGAGAAGCAGGCTCCCCGCAGAGCGGGGAGCCCGACGTGGGGCTCAATCCCAGACCCTAGGATCATGACCTGAGCCAAAAGAAGACATTTAATGACTGAGCCACCCAGGCACCCCATCAAATAAATAAAATCTTAAAAATACTCTGGGGAGCCCACTGGCTCAAGAAAGCCCATTTTTTCCTGGCCCCTCCTGCCAGTCTCCATACCACAGCCTGAGTGACAACTTTCAATGTACAAAATCTGATTTTGCCACTTCACATGTCCCTATGGCCTCAGAATCAAGTTCTAAGATCCTCTATGATTCCCTCACACTCAGCTCCAGGATGACCCAAGAAAAACTCTCTGACTTCCCAAGCTCTTTATAAAGTTTCAGATCTGCAAAGAGAACTCTCCTGGCTTCTGGCCAACTCTACCATTTTCCAGATCTCAGCTCAGTTTATCACTCGCAGAAAAATCTCTGACTAGGCAAAGCCAGCTCTGGAACAACCAGAGGTCAGGAAGTACCATGTGCTTCTTTATTATAACTCTCATTCCACTCCCTTGTAGCTGTATTTGTCTCTCGTAGGATGTGAGTTCCTTTGGGGCCGCACAATGTCTGTGACCCACCTTTATTTTCCTCAGTGCCTAGTGGCTGGTAGGTGCTCCAGGAAAAGATTTAGGGAGAAAGTGATCTTGGAAGTGGCTGTAAGGATTCAGACATTGGAGGCTGAGAATGGACATTTCAGGCATTAAGACATGGGAGTAAGAAGATTCAGAGGAGGGAAGACAAGACATCTGGAGAACCTAGAATGTTAATCTGAGTGAGGCCAAGGCTACTTATAGAAGAAGTAGGGTCCTGAGATAGAGCCCCACATCGGGCTCTCTGCTCTGCAGGGAGCCTGCTTCCTCCTCTCTCTCTGCCTGCCTCTCTGCCTACTTGTGATCTCTGTCTGTCAAATAAATAAATAAAATCTTAAAAAAAAAAAAAGAAACAATGTTTAAAGATCAGCTTGGCACAGCCAGGAAGAACTTGATGCTTTGATCTGTGGGTGGTGGGGAACCACTGAAGGTTTTTGAGCAGGGTTGTGACATGATCAGTGTTTTATTATGGCCATATAAATCTGAAAGGTGCACAGGATTAAAAACCAAGATGGGAGAAAGTCTACTTAGAGACAGGAAGGGGAGAGAGGTTTCCTGAAGGACTTGGGACAAAGGCACGGGTGAGGTTTGGGAAGCTTTGCAAGGAAAGGAATGGCCTGAGCAAAGGCTTTGAAGTGGGAATGCCCCTGGCACTTTTAAGACATGGATGAAATAAGGGACGCCTGGGTGGTATAATTGGTTAAGACATGGATGAAATGGCAGGAAATCAGGCTGGGGAAGCCATTGAGGGGCCAGTGACCAAGGGCCTTCAAGCCCAGGCCAAGTGATTTGGGACTTTATTTTAATAGGCATAGGGAAGCCATTTAACATTTTGTGGCAAAGAAGTGACGTACTATAACTTGGGAGGAAAGCTTTGGCTGCTGCTGTGTGTGCTTAGGATGGGTTAGGGGGGAAAAGCCAAAAGGCAGGGAATCCTACAAGGGGGCTTCTAAAATAATCCTGATGTTAAAGGTCTGAAACATCAGTGGGAATAGGAAGGAAGGGATATACTTTGGGTTATCTTGGGAAAAAAGAATTGATAGGTCTTGATGATGTATCCTTTATAGGGAGGAGAAAGAGGATGATCTTCAGTTCTCTAGCCCAAAAAGTAATGTTTCTGTAGAAGTTTATAATTTTGTTTTTAATAAAGCACATTTCTTCAGAAGACACACAAAGCTTAACAGACTAGATGAGGTACATATAAGCTACTCTGAGTAATTTCATGTGGACTACTGGTTATAACTCAGAAAAGAAATCTTTGTCAGTTCTTCCCTATAGTCATCCAATGTTCTCTTGGGGACAAAAAAGCCAACAAATACTGAGTCTCTTGAGGAAGGGGTTTGGAATGAGACAGCGAGACACTGACCTCTTCTTGTGTATAATCCTAGTGCATTCTCACTGTGCCCTAAGCCTTGCAAAATATATAGTAAGGAACTATACAAGGCCCAGAGAAAGGCAACTCAAATAACAGAGGACAGAACAGACGAATGATGATCACTTTTCTGTCCAGCTCAAGAGTCACAAAGAGATCATGAACACAAGACTGCAGAAGGTGTAAAATTTATTACACCATACATTACCCAGCACTCATCAGTTTAAAATGTCACTTTCTGCCCATTATTCATTTGACAAACCTGAACACCCTATTCTTAGTACTCTGCGAGAAGGGGACAGAGATGGAGGGGGCCCGGCTTGCTCACTGTCCAATTTAATCTTTACGACATTGTATATATCCTTATTCCTACCTGACAACGAAGGGAGCTAGGGTTGAACTGTGGTTAAACACAGGGGCTCACAGCTGTAGTACTTTGAGCAAGTTACTTAAGCTTTGTAAGATTCAGTTTCCTTAAAGGAAAAAGAGAATAGTAATATCTACCTCGTAAGATTTTGAAGTGTTGTCAAAAGTTCAGAAATAGCAGAAGGAAAACCACTGCACCACTGAAATAGTAATTAGAAAAGTTCATCATGCACAAAAAGTTTGCAAACTGGAACCACTCAAACTGAACATGGGATGAGAGGTTCAGAGGTATATTATCATGAAGTACTTCATATGGTGAGAGGAGGCAGTGGCTTTTTACTCTTCAGATCGGTTATAATATTAGAGTTTCCCTAGTGATGGGGATGAGTTACAAGAAGTTATTTCACATCCATTTTGAGAACATTTTAAGTTTCCTTTTTGATTTCCAGAGGCTTTAACAAGAAGTGGTCCAAGATAAGTTTTGCTTACTTTACAGAACAAGCTAAATTAAGATTTGCTTATATGACTAAACTAGTTTGCCTGCTCAGGAGATTTTCAAGTCTGGTCGCCATTTGTGTTTTATTTTAACCATGTGAAAGTACACACGAGTGCTTAACTCGATGCCTGACATAAAGTAAGAATTAATTGGCTAACATCATTATTACCCAGTGTGCAAAGCATCTAAAACATATGATTACTTACCCCATTTCCTTCTCGTCCTTCCTCCAAACCTCGCAGGACCTCTACTTTGCCTCTCTTTAGTCCTGAGCAACCCCTCCCAACAACCTTCTACCCCATCTATCCCAGCCAGTCACTCTGAGCCCTGCTTTAGCCCTCATCCTTTTGATCTTCGTTCTCCTGTCTCTTTTTCCTCCTCATTTTTTCCCTGGCGCTTCCCCTTCCACTCTCCCTGACTCTTTGGAAGCTGGAGGCTCGGGTTTGCTGTATGGCTATGGACAAATGAGCAAGTCATCTCACCGCTGGGTCTCAGTTTTCACAACTGAACAATGGGAACAATATTATCTTCTTTACAGGACTGCTTTGTGGAGTAGATAAGAGTAAAGTGTAGTGTTACGCAAATTGTACAGCGCCTTAAAAATGTCAGAGACTAGCAACTCATTCCCATCCCCTTTCAGGACCTTGCCCTTTTGTGGAACTAGGAAATCATTCCAATTGAAAGTTAGGGTATTAACTCTAATCGGAGTGCAGATTTGCTGGTGTTCCCGCCTTCTACGCCTAAACGAACCAATCAGAGCGTCCGGAGAGTGTCGCGGTCTCTTCAACCTAGAGACCACCTCTACGATGGAGCTTGCACTTTTCTCCGTCCTTGCCGTCAGCTTCTTCTCGCCTCGCATCCCAGCTTCCGGCTCTTGGAAGGGGGATCCTTCTTCATCCTTGTCTCAGCCCCCCAAATGTTGGCATCGCAAAGGTTGAACGACGGAGACCGGAAGTGTGCGCAGCAGCGGAGGGTCCCCCGGAACCAACACCGGAAGTAGCTTTGCTGCAAGATTCCGTCGGCTGCGCTATGGCGGCGATCCCCCCAGACTCCTGGCAGCCTCCCAACGTATACTTGGAGACCAGGTGAGAGGGGTCGGACCTCTGGGGCTCGGCTGGCTGAGGCAACGCGGAGCCCGGGCTTTGCCGCGGGGCTGTGTTCCCCGTGCGCTCCCCCGAGAGCACGGCCTCCTGGTGGGGAAGCGTGCAGGGACGGCCGTGGGGGCCGCCTGAGGGCTGAATGGGGACCGCCACCGCCCGCGTCCGAGCTCCGCACCGGCTCGCTCTGAAACCTCAGCGACAGATGCCTGGTTGTCCTCCTTCCACCCCCTGGTTCGTTCATCCCTTCTTTCGACAAGCGTGTGTTGAGTCTACAACGAGGCGACGTCGGGACTGGAATCAGGATATAGCTGCAGGAGACACGCCGCCTTGCATTTAGGACCTTGCAGTGTAGTGAAAGGGGCAGATCTGTAACTACTAACGTAGTAAATAGTTCAGCAGGATAAACAAATTACTAGGAAGGCATAGGAAGAAGCACATTTCCCCACTGTCAAAGAGCGGTATCATTGAGCACCAGCCCTCTAGTCCCCGTCCCCTGACGTACAGCATCTCACTGATTTTAATCCACTTAGCAACTCAAATCATGCAGGTGTTATTCCACCTTCTCTCCCATTTTAGCAGGGGAAACGACAGAATTCACGAGTTAAATGATTTGACCAAACCCGTATATCTAGTAAGTAGGGGAACCTCATTTGGAGCCTGGTCTGTCTGCCTCACTTGCTCCATTCTTTAGCCCCACTGATTCCATTGCCTCTTTGGAGATAGTCCTATGTTTCGGAAGTAGGACAAATAACCTTAAGTAACTTCTTACTGCTACAGCAATATCAGATTAGTCGTAGTCTGACATTCAAGGTGGGTTTTTTTTCTCATCTGGCCTTTGCCTAGCTCTCTAGCTACATCTTCTGCCATCCCCACACCAGTAGCCTAGGTCCAGGCCCTAGTTCTCTGTCTACTTTCTGCTTTTGGCCATGCTGTTTTCCCGCAGAACACGGTTCTCGGGTGCTGCTTTTGCTCTCTGGTCATCTTCCCCACCGTGTATTGCAAAATTCTACTTCTTCAGGCCTCAACTTGTAAGTAATTTCTGAATTCACCTGTTAACATTTTTAAGTTACAAAATAAATTGAAATTTAAATCCAAGCAGTGTAGAAGTGTGTAGAATAAATGAAATCCACCTCTTCCTGTAGAAATAGTTAATAGTTCTTTGGATGACCTACATCTTTCTCTGTGAATGTATAAACATTTTTTTTTATGTTCTGTTTCTTAAAAACTGGATCGTGATCATGCTGTATATATGTTTCCTATAATTTGCTTTCCTTTCACTCGTTAATATGGCTTCCCACATTATTGCTATTTTGTATTTTAGTCATTTCCTCTTTGAGAGGCACTTCAATTGCCTCTTGTTTTTGTTATGATAAATACTGGATAAATAAAGACCCTTGCACATACTGGATCCTTAGGCACATCTGTAGGTTTTGCTATAGAATACTTTGAAGTTGAAATTGCTGCCAACAGGTATGCAGATTTCAAAGTTGTGTAGGTATTTCCTGATTGCCATTCCCAAAAGTTACTCCCTGTATTTAAAAAAATTTGCACCAGAATATAAGCTCTATGAGGGCAAAAGCACCTAGAACTTGTACAGAGTAGGTGTTAATCCCTGTTGAATTTTAGTAGTGTGAAGGATGAATTGCTGGTAGAAAGGGTTTTAGAAAGCTATGTTCTAGCACATTTTATATATGTGTGTGTGTGTGTATACACACAGACACACACACACACACACACATTTACAGAGTGCTTATACTGTGCTTGGCACTGGCTATGCAGGCTATCCAGAGTTCCCTCAATTTTCACATTCTTGGAGCTTAAAATCTAGGTGAATGATGGAGTGGAGGGGAAGGCACCTGTCTAAAGTCTTTTACTTTTTCCTTTTCCCTGGCTGTACTTCATGGGGAAAAGTGCTCATCCCATTTGGTAGGTTAGAGATTTGAAATAATCAGGTTTTTCATTTGTTGCACCCCCTCCTAAGTACACACACAAACTGTACTTTTTTTTTCCGCATTAAAATTTTTACAAATAGGTAATATATTTACATGTTTCAAAAATACAAAAGTTTAAAAGAAGATACTTATTGAAAACCTTCCTGTTTCCCATTACCCAGTTTCTACCTTGACACAGAAACTCATGCATGTATAAATAAGTATAAATTCCTGATATGTTAATGTCCTCCTTAAAAAAAATTACAAATTAAGTGTAATTATTTTCCCCCTAATTTAAGAATTGGTTATATTGGTTTCCCACGATCACAGATTTTTCTAATATATAAAGCTAGTTTGAGTTTTTTTTAGTTGTCCATAATTATTTTGTTTAAAAGAAGTACCAGAACCTCCCGTGTGTTTCACTCAAAGAAGATATCTTTATGTTATTTACATTGTGATTGTGATGTTTTCCTTTGCCCAGCATGAAATCCAATGTGTATTACAATTTCATGACTTAATATAAGCTTGAAAATAGAGAGTCCTGGATCAGTCCCATAACATTACTGTTGCTGTGACCTTGTCCTGACTGGAGCTCTACTTTCCTCTCCCCCTGCAGCATGGGGATCATTGTGCTGGAGTTGTACTGGAAGCATGCTCCAAAGACCTGTAAGAATTTTGCTGAGTTGGCACGTCGAGGTTACTACAATGGCACGAAGTTCCACAGGATCATCAAAGACTTCATGATCCAGGGAGGTGACCCAACAGGAACAGGTATAATTAAGCCAACCTTGGCTGAATTCAGCAAAATAGGGAAGGCTGAGAGAGGAGCACGTGCAGAGGGGAAAAATCAAGAATTTGGTTTTAGTTTTGGATACATTACATTTGAAATACTTGTCAGATCTTCAGGTAGAGATGTTGAATAAGTAAGGGGATACGAGTGTGGAGTTCATGGAAAGGTCTGGGATGGAGGTCCAAATCTGGGAGTTACTGTCACTTAGATGGGATTTATTAGTGAAATCAGTGGATGCTAACGTTAGTTTCAAGGCCCCTTGCTTCTCAGTCTGCATCTTCTCTCCGCTGATGCCTTCTCCTGCTTTTTTGCCTTTAGGTAAATTTGATACTCTCTGTGGCAGTCTTTTTTCTTGTTCTTCTTCTTCTATGTCATTGTCACTTGTTCTCTGTCTATCCTTTATGACCAGAGGCATTCAGTTTCTTTAATGTATATGGACATGTGTAAAAAGTACAGTGTAGGGGCACCTGGGTGGCTCAGTTGGTAGACTTTTTTTTTTTTTAAGATTTTATTTATTTATTTATTTGACAGAGAGAGAGAGATCACAAGTAGGCAAAGAGGCATGCAGAGAGAGGGGGAAGCAGGCTCCCCACTGAGCAGAGTCCAATGCAGGACTGGATCCCATACCCTGAGATCATGACCTGAGCTGAAGGCAGAGGCTTAACCCACTGAGCCACCCAGGCGCCCCTCAGTAGACTCTTGATTTCGGCTCAGGTCATGATCTCTGGGTGGTAAAATTGAGCCCCATGCAAGCTGTGTATTCTGAGTGGAGTCTGCTTGAGATTCTCTGTCCCTCTGCCCCTCTCCCTGGTTGATCACTCTCTCTCAATATAAATAAGTAAAATCTTTTTTGAAAATACATATATATAGGAAACTACAAAAAAGAACACTCATAAATATACTTCCTAAAGATTTCTAACCACTATTAGTGATTGATTATTCCGCAACATTCCCACTTCTTTTTTTTTTCTTTTTTTAAGATTTTATTTATTTATTTGAGAGAGAGCAAGCAAGAGAGAGAGTATGAGCAGGGGGAGGGGCAGAGTAAGAGGGAGAAGCATACATCCCGCTGAGCAGAGAGCCGGATGCAGGACTTCATGTGGGCCTCCATCCCAGGACCCTGGAGTCATGACCTGAGCTGAAGGCAGACACTTAACCAACTGAGACACCCAGGTGCCCTAACATTCCGACTTCTTAGAAACAATTAGTGTTAACTCTTGGTGGCCATTATTCTAGACATTTTTCTTTTCAGATACCTAGTCAAAAGGATGGATGGATAACTAGCTAAACAGAAATAATTTCAAGAGAATAGGCTATGTCATGCATGCTTTTTATGTATATAATCAAAAAGTTGGTTTTCTGCTATGAAGGATGGAGCAATTAGTACTTAAATTTCTACTCATTCTTGTTGTTTAGGAAAAACTCCGTTTTGTCTGCCTTCTGTGTTGGGAGAAACCTAGTTCTTCCCTTTTGTGTTTTTCTCTTACATGTCTCCTTTACTACTCACACAGATCACTTCACTTCTGACACTTCTGGTCACCAGATGCATGGAGGTTTGCCCTCCAACAAGCAGTTCTGTGACACCAAGTGAGTCTTACTATTTAGCTCAGTTCCAACACCATCTAACCGGAGATAGCATCAGATCCCACAGGTTAAGGCCCAGTCCCACAAGACTGCCCCCTGCTCCCTACCCCACTTCAGTCTCAAGCCTAGGTTATCAGATGTTCCAATAACCAGCCCCCTCCTTGGGTTCAATTAATTGCCAGAGCAGCTCACAGAACTCGTGGAAACTTGTTTACCAGTTTATTAAAGGATATGGTAAAGGATACAGATGAACAACCAGATGAAGAGATGAATAAGGTGAGATCTGGGAGGGTCCTGTGGGCAGGAGCTTTTGTCCCTATAGAATTTGGGTGTGTCATCTTCCTGGAAGGGCTGTGTTTGCCCACCTGCAAGCTCTCTGAACCTGGTACTCTTGGGATTTTGCGGCGGCAGCTTCTTGTAGCTGTGACCGATCATTACCTCCATTTCCAGCTCCTCTCCCCTCTCTGGAGAAGCAGAGGGTAGTGGGGATTGAAAATTCCAAGCTTCTAATCGTGGCTTGGTCTTTCTGGTGACCAGGCCCCACCCAGGAGCCATTGGTCTTTCTGGTGACCAGTCCTCACCCAGCGGCCATTCAGGAGTCTACCTGCCTCATTGGAACAAAAAATGCGTTTCGTGCCCTTATCCCTCAGGAATTCAAAAGGGTTTTAGAAGCCCTGTTTCAGGGATAGGTCAAAGACTAAATGTGAGAACCACAGATATTCCTAGTGTTCTTATCACTTAGGAAATGACAAGAGTTTTAGGAGCTCCTTGCCGTGAACCAGGGACAGGCATATAGATCCATATAGATATATCCATATATCTTGTATTACCTCACACTCTCCCTTGCTCTCGGTTTTTGTCATTACTATTTTTCCTTGTCAGAGTACATTTTCCACCCTGTGCTTGATTCCCTCAGCTGCAGTACGGGTCCTGCATTTCTGAGGTTTCGGTGCCCAACATTAGGCTTTTCCGTTCCCAGGTGCTGGAGGGTAGAATTTCCTGATGAGTGGTTTGTATTGCAAGGGCTGCGGGATGTTACATTTGGTAACTCAGTCTGGTTTGACAATTTGAAAAAGACCATGACTGGGTCTGCCGTTCTTGGGCCACACTCATCCCCTCAGATTGTTTTCAGCAGTTCTGCTCCGTTGCCTTCTGGTTCTAAGCGTGGCTTTGGAGAATACTGAGGCCAGAGTAACTCCTTCCTTCAGCTCAGGGAAAATGTTTTGATTTGTGTTTTTGAGTATTTTTTCTGTTACTTGCTCTGATGTTGTATTTCAGGAAACCAATTATTCTCTGTTTCATGACCTCTGCCTTCCCTGACTATTACATTTCTTCTGAGGGTGTGAGATGATGCTTTTTTATTTTTTCCCCCCGCATCCACTGAATTAGTGTCAGACCTTTACTCTGTGCCTTATTCAACTTTTAGTCACGTCTGTTCTGTTCTTTACTGCTCTGTGGGATTGATTAGCTCCTGTTGCTGTCGTTGGGCTCTCACTGTTTCCGTAGCTCTGCAGTCTTTTCACCTTGATCTGTTGATTTATTATCTTGTCTTTGAGCTCTTGTTTTATTGGATTCTTCTTTCGTTTGATAAGATTTTACTTATTTGAGAGAGAGAGACAGAGCACAAGAAAGAAGAGTGGGGTGGGGGTGGGCAGAGCGAGTAGGGCAGAAGCAGAGGGAGAAGCAGGCTCCCCACTGAGCAGTGAGCCCAATGCAGGGCTCGATCTCAGGACCCTGAGATCAGGACCTGAGCCGAAGGCAGACATTTAATCCACAGAGCCACTCAGGCACCGCTGGATTCTTATTTCTGTTGAAGCATCTCTAGTTTTGAGACAACTGCAGAGAAGCCCTTTGTGGACTCTCTTTTCTCCCAGACTGAGTTCCTGAGGTGTGTGTTTTGTTTTGTTTTGTTTTTTACTTACACGTTTTCTTTTTCTCCTTCCATTTGTTGTAATATGTTTGCATAGTTTCTGTGCCATCTCTTTTCATCTTATCTGTGCTTAATGTCGGCACTGATGCTGTCTGTACTTTTTATCTGCTCAGATACAGTATAAGTGGATTCTCTCTGTCCTTGTCCCCAGCTTTGTTGGGGCGGGGTGGGGAAGACAGTTATCTTCCGCGTTCCAGATGCTAGGTTGCTTTCTTTCCATTTTATTCCAGCCTGATGAGGTGGGGAGGAGAGCTAAGGCCGAACGCACCTTGTGGGAGGGCTAGCTTCTGG
Source organism: Lontra canadensis (assembly GCF_010015895.1). NCBI lineage: Eukaryota > Metazoa > Chordata > Mammalia > Carnivora > Mustelidae > Lontra > Lontra canadensis. The sequence goes on from NW_022631017.1 coordinate 11,518,000, forward strand.
TTTTCCCAGCCTCCATTAAAGTCCTGTCCCTGGGTCTCCTCCACCAACCAGTGGTATCCCTCTCCCCAAACCTGGGACTCTGGGTGGTCCCTTGAGAATAGCTGTGGTGGAGGAGAAAGATCCTACTACCCTTTTTCATTCATAGCTGGGTCTCTGTAACCAGACAGATTAATGAGAGAAAAGCATACAAATCTGTTTGCTGTTAAGTTTTTTTTTCTTTTTAAAGATTTTGTTTATTTGCAAGAGAGAGCCAGAGGGAGAGAGCACGCGGGTGTGCACAGGCATTTGCACACAAGCAGCAGGGAGGGGCAGAAGGGGAGGGAGAAGCAGACTCCCCGCTGAGCAAGGAGCCTGAGGCTGGGCTCCATCCCAGGACATTAGGACCTGAGCCAAAGACAGACGCTGAACCAACTGAGCCACCCAGGTGCCCCTGTTTGCTGTAAGTTTTGATGACACTGTGGCCTTGATAAAAGAAATGAAGACCCAAAGAAGTAGCTGTACCTGAGTGTTTTTGTGCTAGGTTTGACGAAGAGTAGAAATTTGTGGGAAAATGTGATAGGATGAAGGGAGTCTAAAAAAATAAACTGAGGGAAGCAGCAAGGCCTGTTCTTTCAGATTCCTCCAGGGGTCCTTCTGTCTTAGAGATGAGATATTCTCTTCCCCCAGGTATAGGGACAGCCCCTCTCACATGAGGGTCTTAGGACCTACTTCCGGGGAAGGTCGGAATGTCCTTCTTGTACCTGATGTTTCTCAGATTCCTTCAACTTGACAGTCAGTATGCCAAAGCACTATATCTGGGGGTAGTTTGACCTGAACCCCATCATGGCCCAGGGCTCCCCCATGCCCCACAAGTTGCCTGGTGCTGGTAGCCTGCCATGTTGCTCCTGAGCCCTGGTAGTATGCACAGGCTTCTGCCCTCAGGGACTGCTCTAATTTTTCCAGCCTCGCCAGCCCATCCACCCTCCTGCTGGCTTCTCAGCATCGGAGGGTGTTTGTAAGAATCCTCTGGGTTACTCTCCTTCTTTCCTGATTGCCACTTTTAGGGAGTGCGGGCAGAAGAAACTCTCATTTCTTTCCTTGGTGGCTCTTTTCAGGATGTTTGTAATAAGTTTGTTTCCTTTTTATTTGGTTGATGCTGGTGAATTTGGGGCTTGGAAACAAATGGAATTTTGTGTGTTTGTGTCATCAGGTATTGGGGAGGCAGGGGCTAAGCCTACCTCATTTCACCTTTTTTTTTTTTTTAAAGATTTCTTTACTTATTTTAGAGAGGGAGAGAGAGCGCACAGGGGATGGGAGGGAGAGGGGCAGAGAGAGAGAGGGAGGGTAGCAGACCCCACACTGAGCACAGAGCCCAGGGGGCTGGATCCCAGGACCCTGAGATCATGATTGGAGCAGACGCTTAACCAACTGAGCCTCCTAGGTGGCCCTTCACTCCACTTCTTTATCTGAAAGTGTCCTGTAAACACTTTGATGTATTTCTTTCCTGTCTTCTTTCTCTCCCTTGTCATGAGATAAAATTTTAATTCATAACACCGGTAAGCTGAGAGAGTCCATGATGAGGGTACAAGAATTGGAAGTGACTTCCAATGTGAGTTGCTCATGGCAGAGCTCCCCTATATTTCTATAATCGGTTTGTAATCCTTCATAATGTCACATTTCCATGAGGCAATTTTTTTTTTAAGATTTTGTTTATTCATTTGACAGAGACACAGCGAGAGGGAACACGAGCAGGGGGAGTAGCAGAGGGAGAGGGAGAAGTAGGCTCCCCACGGAGTAGGGAGTCTGATTCAGGGCTCAATCCCAGGACCCTGGGATCACGACCCAAGCCGAAGGCAGACGCTTCACGACTGAGTCACCCAGGCGCCCCACCATGATGCAGATTTAATGAGATTGAATCAGTCAAAAGATTTCCAAGTAATTGCATCCAGCCTCAAGTATAATGAATGATGGAGCTAGCGGGTCTGCTGTAGAAGGCAAACAAGAGTTAGGCCCTCCTGGGTCACTGATGTGAACCACTCACTGATTAGGTGACACGTTTTTTGCTAAACATCTCAGATGAGCAGCATGAGGCATCCTGGGCTCATCAGCAAGCCAGTGTACTATTTCTGTCCCCACCTGTCCCTCTGTCTGGCTACTCTGCAGCCGTTCTTTCCACAGTTTTTTCATTTATGCGTTTGCCAGGGGTTTTCTCAATTCGAATACCTTTGACTGCCTGCTGGATTTTATTTATTTATTTATTTTAAATATTTTATTTATTTATTTGACAGACAGATCACAAGTAGGCAGAGAGGCAGGCAAAGAGAGAGAGAGGAAACAGGCTCCCTGCTGAGCTGAGAGCCTGATGCGGGGCTCAATCCCAGGACCCTGAGACCATGACCTGAGCCAAAGGCAGAGGCTTAACCCACTGAGCCACCCAGGTGCCCCTGCTTGCTGGATTTTAAACCATTTTCCCACTTTTAAATTTCTCTACTTATAAGAATTGTACGCCGGCTTTTTCCTTAGCTGTCCGAATATCTTTTTATGTGCTTCTACTGACTTCTTCGCTTTCTCTCCCTGTATGATGTGGCAGCCTGTCAAGCCCTTCCTTTGGCTTTTCGTGTTCTGTGCTTTGGCTCTCAATGCTCCCCCGCTGGTGTGGTTGTGGTGATTAATCACGTGCTGATTATGTCGTGCATTGCCCTCCCTCTGATTTCACGTTTCCTCTTGGTAGCCCTGGGAACACCTGAGATTGAACGAGGTGAAAAGCAAGCTCATTGTTAATTTTATTCATTTGATGACTATTTGCTAAGAGTCCGCTGGGTATCCTATGCTATTCTAAGTCCCATGAAGAAACTTAAGCGTTAGAAGCCAAGGCATTCTCTTTTCCTTGTAGTGTTCCCTTCTCTGCCAGGAAGACAAGATAGTTCTTACAAGAAACAACTTGAAAGTAATAATATGCTATGCAAATTTATGGCGGCACGCTCTGGGTCATGCATATAACAGAGATTGGACTAATTCATCAAAAGAGAAAAAGTACAGTAGAGTGGGATTGGCATGGAATGGAGGCATAGTGTGAGGTGAGCCTTGAAGGAAATGTGGAATTTTTCTTTTTCAAAAAATTTTTAATAGATTTTATTTATTTCAGAGAGAAAGAGAGTGAGTGAGAGAGCTTGAGAGGGGAGAGGGTCAGAGGGAGAAGCAGACTCCCCACTGAGCAGAGGGAGCCTGATGTGGGACTCGATCCCAGGACTCCAGGATCATGACCTGAGCCGAAGGCAGTTGTCCAACCAACTGAGGCACCCAGGAAATGTAGAACTTTAACTCTTGGGGGACAGGGAAAGGGCATTTTAGATTTAGGAAGAAAGAATACAGAGCAGAGGCACAAGTGATGGGGAGGCCTGTTGAGGGTGAAGGAGAGCCCAGTACTCCACATGTTGTGTCTCACGTGCTAGACTGGCTCTGTGACATCATCTAGCCACCTCTTCATGTCCAGGACAAATGTGTATGATGCAATTTCTAAGGTTCCTGAACTGCATTAAGAAACAGTTAAGGTGCAACTGGGGACAAAGTGCAGAGAGTAATTAGCATGGTGCCTAAGCTCAGACCAGTTCATGGAGACACCCAGACAAGAGTTCAGATTTGATCTAACATCATTCTGGAACTGCTTTGGGTTCCAGAGTTTCTTGAGTCTGGCATAAGAAAAATATGTGGGGAAATGTAACTCAGCAGTGGTGTATGGCAAGGTCCCATAGCATGGGGTGAACAGCCTGGGTTGCAGAGCCCGGTGGGCTCGGGCTTGACTCCGAACTTCACAGGAACACTTATTAAATGTAGACATAACGTAAATCACTGAGCCTTCTGAGCTATAAATGCAGAGTGCGGTTTAGTTGTATGCACCTCATGAAGATGTTGTGAGCCGTGAATGTAAAATGGCCGCTACAGGCTCGACACAAAATAGGAGCTTAAAAAGATGCCCTTTATTATTTATTTTCGTTGTTAACTTATTTCATAAATGTCTTTTGGACTCCTGCCATATTCCAGGCATTGTTCTAAGAGCTGGGGAGAGAAAACAGTAAATAAGACAGCCCCTGTGAAGCTCACGTTCTGGCGGGAGAGACAATGAACGACTAAGTACATGATATCACTATCAGGTCATGACACGTGATATGGAAGAAATACTGTGTAAGCAGGGATTCTCAGCCTTGGCACTATTGATGTTTTGGGCTGGATAATTCTTAGCTGTAGAGGGCTGTCTGTGCATTGTAGGATGTATAGCTGTATCCCTGACCTTACCATGCTGGATGCCAGTAGAGCCCCTCTGTGTGACAACTAAAAATGTCTCCGCACATGTTCGTAAGGGACAAAGTCACCCTGAGTTGAGAATCCCTGGGATAGAGAGTGAGAGAGGTGCTATTTTGGATAGTGCGATTAGGGAAGACCTCTCTGATAAGATGGCATTTGAGCAGAGCTCTGAATAAAGTGAAGTAGTGATCCTGAGAGTGTCAGGGGCAAGGACACTCCAGGGGGAACAGCAGTTAGAGGCCTTAGAGCAGAGTGTGCTTGGCAAGAAGCAGCAACAGACCAGGGGTGCCTGGGTGGCTCCGTTGTTAAGTGTCAGCCTTCAGCTCGGGTCATGATCCCAGAGTCCTGGAATCGAGACCCACATTGGGCTCTCTGCTCAGCGAGAGGCCTCCTTCTCTCTCTCCACTGCCCACTGCTTGTGTTCCCTCTCTCACTGTCTCTCTCTGTCAAGTAAATAAATAAAATCTTTTAAAAAAGAAAGAAAGAGCATAGACCAGTGTGGCTAGAGCAGGTGAATGAGGGGAAGAGTGGTAAGAGATGCCTTTGGAGGGTAGCAGAGCACCAGGTCTTGGAGTCTCATACATTGTCATGAAGACTTTGGATATTGTACTAATTGTGATGAAATGTCACTGGAGGATTTTGAGCAGAGGATTGCTCTGATGAGGCTTGTTCTAAAAGAATCCTCCTGGCTTCCACGTGGAGAATCAACTGGCGTGGAAAGGAGGAGACAAGCCTGGAAGCAAGGAGATCAATTGAGAGATTTCATTGTTGTCAAAGCCACAGCTTTTTGTATTTGGACTAGGGTGATAGTGTTTTCTGTTGGTTTTGGTCCTCTGGGAAGCAGAATGCGAAGACAGAGCTAGACATTCAGGACATTGGTTGGGGTAACACTGTGAAAGTTAAAGGGGCAAGGGAGCAGGTTTAGAAGGGGAGGTCTTCAGACATCAATGCAGGTCTAATTTATGCAAGAAAGGGGGCAGAAGAGAAGGAGCCGGTAGAGAATAGGGAGAGCCACCAGTAAGGCGGGATCTCAAGAGGGGTGACATCAGCTGTCAGATGCTGCTCGTGGAGCAGGCAAGGTGGGGCCCGAGGATTGACCATTGAATTTAATGACATGGCAGTCACTGATGGCTTTGACAAGAGCCAGGTCATGGGGCGCTGAGGGCAAAAGTCTGAACGGAGAGCGAACGTTGAGAGGCAGGAGAGGAAGCCAAGACACTAAGTGCTGGCAGCTTTTTTTGAGTTTTTCTGTGAAGGGATGCAGAGACATAGGGGGATGGATATTTGGAGATGGAGCTTTATGTTTATTTTTTAAGACAGGAAATATTAATACCACTTTTTTTTTTTTAATGCTGATAGGAATGATCCACTAGAAAGAAAACTTGATACAGGACTGGGAGGAATTACAGTTGCAGAGTTCCTTAAAGGTGAATGGGATTGGTGTGAGACATGGTGATGGGTTGGCTGGATGAACAGCAAATTCATACAATGTATCAATAAGGGAGGAAGGATGGTAAATGGGTGGACGGGTAGGAAGGGAAGTGGATTTGGTGGTGAGAGGCCTCTGCCTTTGCGTCAGTAAGATAAGAAGCAGAGTTACACTCAAAGAGCCGGGAGAGCGAGGGAGTGGTGGAAGTTTGCCGACGGAGGAACTGCAGCAAACCCAGGCAGGCCAGCCCCCAGGGTGAACTGTTCCTCTCTATCTGCAGTTCCCTCTCCCAGAAGATGCCTAGGTTATCTGAGTGCACAGAAGTCCCCATAGTGTAAAACATGAAGCAAACGCAGTATTATCAGTGATGATGAGCTCCGTTTAACTGTCTCCTAACAAGCCTGTGAGACAGAGGCACTACCGCTATTCCCATTTTTCAGATAAGGAAACTGAGGCTTGGAGAGGGTCGGAATCTTGCTTAAGGTTACACAGCCAGTAAATAATGGAGTTGGAAGAGAAATCTGGATCTCTTTGGCCCCACGGGCAAGTGAGGAAGAGAGTACTCTTAAGAACTACAAAGCCTCTTGGTAGCATCATTTTCTGTGGTAGATCTGGTATCTGGCATTTGCCCTGGTAAACCCAACAGCAGCTCCACCAATTAGTTTCCCCCTCTGAAGACTCTGTACTAATAGATTCTATCAGTTTGAGATGCTTTTGGCTACAAGTAACACAACTGCACAGCAAGGGCTTAAAGGAAGAGAGCTTTTGTTTTTTCCTCACATAACAAATGTCTGAAGGTAAGTAGTTTCAGGCATTGGTTCAGCTGCCCAGCAGAGTTGTCAGGGACCCAGGTTTGCTCTGTCTTTCCATTCCACCATTGTGAATGTGTTGCCTTTGATCTCAAACTTGTCTTATGGTTGCAAGATGGCTGCTGCTGCTCCTGACATCACCTCTGCTTTCAAAGAAGCAAGATGGGGAAAGAGCTACAGGTGAAAGACAACAGGAGTGTGTTTGTCCCTTTTTATCAGGAAAGCTGTAGCTTTCCCAGAAACTACTGAGCAGGCTTCTCTTTGTTTCCGTAGGTTGGAGCTGGGTCATCTGACCACTCTTAGGTGCAAAAGGAACTGGTTAGTACCTGCCTCCCTTGTCTGTGAAGTTGAGGCAGGCCATGGAGAAGGTGTTAGAAATCCTCAGAGGACAGCTCATCTGCTGTTAGATGCTCTCTTGCCAGAAGAGAGATTTTTGATTGGTTTGATTAATGGCCTTCTGGTGTTGGGTGCCTCAGGCAGAGCTTTCACCTAGGCCTCCTAGTGGGTCATTGGCCCACCCGTGACCACTTTGGGGCTAGATATTAATCCGTGGTCCCATCAGCTGTGGCATGGGACCAGTGGGGATAAGTAGCACCAAGTGTGGTAATCTTTGTGTGAGAGACCACTGTGCATGGCTTAGGGGCCACTCCAGTTCATTGTGAGAGGTTTCCACAGGTAGTGAGCAGGAAGAAGAGACCTCAGAGGAGTCCGGGGGATAAGAGAAATTTTTTTTTAGAGCAGAAGCACTACAGATCATAAAAAGATAAACGAATTTCAAATGCAAAAAATTCTGTGCATCAGAAGACCCTAAAAAGAGTGAAAAAAAATCCACTGGGAAGAAAGTATTTGCAAAAGCATTCACTGACCAAGGATTAGTATCCAGAATACGAATCCTAATAATATACCAATTTTGTATGTGTGAGTGTGTGTGTGTATTTGTACATACATACATATATATGTGTATGTATATGTGTGTGTGTGTGTGTGTGTATATATAAAAATGTCAAACCACTTGGTAGATAAGTGGCTGTTCCCAGAGATTGAAAGGTAAATAGTCAGTAAACATGAAATTCTGCACACTTTCAAGGACGTGCAGGTTAAAACACAAGCATCTGATACCTCTTAGGCTGACGAATATTAGAAAGTGTGGCTGGAGGACCTAGAGCAGTAAGAGTGAACAGTGTGGATAGGCCACTTCTGGTAAGATATTCGAGGACATGTCATAATGGGGAACTGTTCAAGCTGTGACCCCGCCTGTCCACCATGAGGCGTAGCCCCTGAGTGCCTGCATGTGCGTCTGGGAGACAGTACGAGTGTGGTTACTGCAGCATGGTTCATAACAGCAAAAACACCCTGAAAGGATCCTGAATATCCATCGGCGTAGAGAAGACTGGTGTTAACAGTCGTGTAGTGGAATGAATACTAGAGAGAGCTGCTCAGAGCCAAATGCGTAAACATCACTTAGAGCAGTGAACACAGAAAAGCTCATTGCAGAAGAACACATTAAGTCTAATAGCATTTGTATAACCCTAAAACCATGCAGAGCAACAATACATTTGTTTAGGGACACATACATAGGTGGTAGAAGGGAGAATGCATGGAGGTGACAGACTCTTGGTCACCGCAGTGGTTCCCCAAGGCCAAGATGTGATTCTTTGAGGCCGTTGTTAGCTGTGGGGATCGGGGGAGCACAGAGTTCAGGGGCTACGGACATGGGCTCTGGGACTGGATTTGCTACACTGTTCCCTGAGGGGAAGGTGCCGTTGTTCATCATGTTCTTGTCTCCTTCGTAGGTCTGAAACACTAAGTACAGAGACTAAGTGTCAAAAACAAGGGACAGAAGAATAAAAGAACTTCCAGGGCACAGAGTTCAGAAACCCGATCAGTGCCTAGTTCCTGTCATACCCGCACCATACGAGGCACATGGTGAAATTTTGATGGCGTAGCCTCCAGATGGTCGGCTTTGTATGTGTTCGTTGGCATCTGCACAGCCCTCTCCACACAGTCAAACTCTTAGATCGCTGCGGCCCCGCTCCCATCTCTTCCCTATTCCACGCACGCAGAGGAGTGTTTTGATTACAAGTGTTTGTCTTTCTGACATTCTAGTGCAGACCCTACTGACTTGAATTAGGTTATGAAACCATAACATACTATGTAGAAATGGTGCTGTAGAGACCCCTGAACTGGTTGCAGCTGGTCCGACTCTTCCTAGCGAGTACAGAGGGACCTCTGGGCCCTTCTTCCCATCGCCTGTTGACTGCAAACCCCCGGCTTCATCTGCGACTCCTGACTGGCCCATCCCTTAGCCCTCTTGTTCACAGGGCCGTTTATTTGATGGCTTTGAGTACCCAGAGGGCAGGGACCCTGTGCTTTCATCCCGGTGGCCCCCAGCTTACAGGGATCACATTTCCAAGGCTCAGCCCCCAGTGGACAGCCCACTCCTGAACTTCACCCTCCACTTGCTCACTCAAGCCCCAGGCTTAGGGCTTGAACACAGTTGGCCCCCTCAGCTTTCTCTTTCATCTTCAGCCCTGGCACTCTCACTCACCACCCCTTCTGCCCCCAGTCTCCGGCAGGAACTCCATAGTCAGAGAGCATGTGCTGGTCACCTAATTGCTATTTAGAAGTATGCTAGCAGGTTGGAATTTGGGGAATGAATTTTTACAAAGTTCGGTAGTTGGGTACTTTTCCAGAAGCGTAGGTAGCTGGGCTAGGCGGGAGATTTCACCCCTAATTCCTCTTTGCATGAGAAGTGTTTTCTTCCAACTGAGCCATCCAGGCACCTCTTAGAAGTGTTTTCTTCCAGGGGCCCCTGGGTGGCTCAGTCAACCAGTTAAGTCTGTCTTTGTCTCAGGTTGTGATCCCAGGGTCAATCTTTTAAAAAAAAAAAAAAAAAAAGGACAAAGTGTTTTCTTCCAGAATCTGGGGCTATGACAGGCTGTCTTTGGTGGAACATCCTAAAAGGTAATGCAAGGATTTTCACTGGGAGGGCCTGGGAGAGAAGGGGGACGTGGTGCTTTTCACATCCTACTTTCACAGAAGGCTGTAGAAGGAGGAGCTCCCTGTGGCCAGGCTGTTTGCAAGCAGAGAACGCTGATAAACGCAGTGTTCATTTTGTTCCAGGCTGTTTTGTCATCTTGGAGAAACCAAAGTAGTTCAACCAGTCATATTTATTTTACTAAATAATTGACTAAGAGTTGTCTCCTGTTAGGACATTTTTTTCCACTGGGAAAACCGTATTTGTTATATCATTTTGCGCTGAGAACAGAACCTGGGTGCACAGCACCACACTCTTATGGACATAATATAAATAGCATGTGGTGGCGATGTTGCCAGCAAATCATTCCAAATGCCATGTTTCCTCACGGTATCCTTGTGATGTACCACCTCTCCTCTCAATAGACTCCACCTACTGTAATAGGATTCCTCTTTGCCACTTGCCACTGGCCACCGTCTCTCTTCTCCTTAAGCTGGATATCATTGACCAAAATGAATGTTATTTTCCTTCATTGACATCAAGGACAGCAAATAGGTTTTAATTCTTGTGCCATCTCTAATCCATTAAAAATGGCTGCCTGGAGTTCCAAGTTGGTGGGATACAGATGGAAGCTCAGCGGTGAGGAATGCTGATTGATGAACAGTGTCTGTGATGGACACATAGTTAAGTCCTGGGGCAACCCTGTCTAAAATACCCCTAAAAAGGGGGCACCTGGGTGGCTCAGTCGTTAAGCGTCTGCCTTTAGCTCAGGAAGGTCGTGATCCTAGGGTCCTGGGATCGAGCCCCACATTGGGCTCCTTGTTCAGCAGGAAGCCTGCTTCTCCCTCTCCCATTCCCCCTGCTTGTGTTCCCTCTCACTGTGTCTCTCTCTGTCAAATAAATAGAATCTTTTTAAAAAAATTAATTAATTAATTTAATATTCCTTAAAAAGTTAAAAATTCGGAAATCTATCAATACATCCACTTAAAAATGGTAGTTGTCTATAGATGGTTAGATTCTATGGAACTTTAATGTTCTATGCTTTCTGCATGTTTGACAGTGAATACGTATTACTCTAATACCCAGGAGAAGACATTCTTGGTGTTATTTTGAAAGGAAACCTCTTACCCGAACGAAACCAGGAGTTCGAATATGGCGTGCCAGTGCTGGACTCCGCCTCTGGGCTCTGTAGTTGCAGCATATGCTTCGCAGGGGGACTAGGCATGCTCACTGCTTCTTGCTGAGAGGGAGTCCATGGGACTGACGGATGGTCTCTCATCTTCTAATCTGGCAGGTCGAGGTGGTGCATCTATCTATGGCAAGCAGTTTGAGGATGAACTTCACCCAGACTTGAAATTCACGGGTAAGTATGTAATCTGGCTGTGCTGGGTGGGGGGAAGGGGGAGTGGATTTGAAAAGCTCACTCTTGGCTGTGATTCTGGGGTCATGCCTGACACCGTGGCAGGGTGCCACAGAGCTGCCCAGCTGTGGCGCCACAAAGAGCCCTGGTGGGTTCGAGAGAGTGACACCTCTCTCTCCTGCGTAATTCACAGTGCTGGTCCGAATGTTCTAGACTCTGTCGAATGTTGTTGCTCTTACAAACTATAGGATAAGCGAAAGCTTCCTCAAAGAAGCCGGAGACCTTGCTGGGTTTTTGCAGGGCATCGGGGACATGGTCCAGCGGTTAGTGGGGATCATCATGGATAGAGAAGCTGGGGAGTAGGCCAAGACTAGGAAGGTGCAGTTGTTGGGGTAGGGTGGTGACAGGCCGTTGGGTAAAGGCAGGGCCTGCCCTCGGGGGAAGAGTGTTCGGGTCCCGTGGTTAATGGTGGAGGCCAGAATAAAGTCTGGGATGGTGGGACATGCGCCCGGCTAGAGCTCTGAGGGTTATTCTTACTTTCTTTCTTTACCCACCAGGGGCTGGAATTCTCGCCATGGCCAATGCAGGGCCAGACACCAACGGCAGCCAGTTTTTCGTGACGCTTGCCCCTACCCAGTGGCTTGATGGCAAGCACACCATTTTTGGCCGCGTCTGCCAAGGTATAGGAATGGTGAATCGAGTAGGAATGGTGGAAACAAACTCCCAGGACCGCCCTGTGGATGATGTGAAGATTGTTAAGGCATACCCTTCTGGGTAGGCTTGCTGCTCTCGAGGGCACGCCTGGATCTTCCGGGATGGCCCCAGTGAACCAGCTTCTGGATGACCTAGAGTGACATGTACTTAAACTTCATTTTGGCCTTGCGAATCACAGAGCTAAGGAGACCTGGGGTCTTGGGTGAGTTAGAGCTGGAAGTATATTTTAAGAGGATGCTTTTCTCTTTCCCCAGTGCCTGGGTTTGACAGAGGGTTTGCAGAAATGCTCATAAGTGATCACTTACAGTGAACCTCTCATTGCAAATGAGCATATACTGCTCCTCCTCGCGCGTGTCTTTGCTGATGCACTTGGAACAAGAGGAAGCCGACTCTGTCATTCCATAGTGCCGAACCAAACTTCTTCCTGCAGGGATTTCTATTCTGGCCTACACCGCAGGCTTTGGTGGCTGACAGCCACAAAATTCAAAACCAAGTAGTGTCTATCAGCCTTCTTAACTCTGTGCGCACCCTATTTCAGTCTCCTACATTTGTTCTTCCGGGAATGTATGCATCTCTATATATATTTTCCCTCTCAAAACCAGAACGTCAACACTGCTGTTTCTGACACTGAGACATCCCACGCAAAGCCACATTGAATTTTTGCCAAATGAAAAATGCATCCAACAATCAAGTTTCTAAGAAGGTGTCAAGTGGGGAATGATAATGTGTAATAATCAAGAAAGGAATTTATTAAAAGGCAGCAGAAACATTGACCATTTTTTCCCCAGGAAGGAGTAGAAATCTGTAGCGAGCTTAAGGACAGACTATGAATTCTCCTTAAAAAGCAGTATTGTCATAAAGCGGAGGCCCCACTGAAGATTTTTTAACCTAAGACTAGAGAAACTAGATAAGAGATTTTTTTTATGTTAACTTTTTTAAGTCTTTCTGATTTTTTTTTTTTTTTTTTTTTTTTTACGAGTGGGGAGAGTGGTAAGAGAAAGGAAGTGAATGTCTATGGAATACATAGAAACTTCCCAAATAAAATGCCATTGATGGTTGACATTGCTGTTGTGGTCTGATTTTAAATACTGTATGAAGCTTTAACAGTCATCTTAACCTGTAAACCATCTGAAGTAGTGTTGTGGGGCTCAGCTTCAAGACTCCAATTTTGGGCTTGTGCATCTCCAGTGGACTTCTATTCAAGAGTAGGTCTGACTTTAAAAAAACAGTGCTAGGGGCATCTGGGTGGCCCAATCGGTTAGGCTCCTGCCTTCAGCTCAGGTCATGATCTCAGGGTCCTGGGATCAAGCCCCATGTTGGGTTCCTCGTTCAGCAGGGAGCCTGCTTTTCCCTCTGCCCCTCCCCCTGCTCGTGTATGCTCTTGCTCTTCTCTCTCTCTTTCCCTCACAGATACATAATTTTTTTTTAATTTAAAAAATAAAAAATAAAAAGGCAATACCAAAGACAGAATCTAAGTGATAGCGGTTGGCGGTTCTGAGAGAGGGAGAAGCAGCCATACAGGAGCCAGCCGGATATGCTAAGAGACCTAAAGCATCTCTTGAACTTGCAGGAAATCTTACCTTCCTGTGGTTGCAGAACCAGAGGCAGTATGTACTGTGCCTTCCTTAATTGATACCTCCTTGACTGAAGAGAGGATTGTAGCTTTAATGTTCTTATTTATCAGTCCATAAATCTGGGAAATGATGATTGACTGTATGGAATGGCCAAAAAGTTCTATTCTCCAAGCTTTTCCCAGGTTCAGCCTCTCTTTCCATCCTTCTCTTACTTTTCTCTCAACAACAAAAAACAAACCCAACAACAAACTATGTAAATGACTTTTATAACTTTTCAGTGGTGGTGTTGGTCACAGTACTGTTCTAGACTCTGGGGAAATAGAAACTTCTTTTTGCCTGGACTGGGTAGACAAAACTGGATCCACCTCTAGAAAAGAATAAGATACCCATCCACTTATCTCCCAGAGTCATAATCCTAAAAATGCCCATTTTCACCCAGGTCTTGGGGGTGGTGGAAATGTACTGTTATTACTTGGAGAAGGAAAAGAAGGACCTGAGTACATTACTCTTGGTGTACTTGACCTCACGCAGGAATTGCTGGGGGAGCCTGCAAGGAAGCAGATTGGGATTCAGCATCTGGCCAAAGATTCTGAGTTTCTCTCCAGCGCCCAAGAGATGGTGGCTCCTGATCCAGACACCACACTTTGAGTAGTGAGATCCCAGAGGTGATGTTTACCCAACAAGACATTGGGGGTAGGGAAGATTTTCCTAAGAGCATGGAGCTGTCAGCACCATAACCTGACCTTCAGCCTTGTCAACCAGTGGTGGCCTTGGAAGAGTGAAGAAATTCAAAGCACAGGATGAGCTTTAACTGCTTCTGACTTTGGCGGCTGATATTAAGCTTTTAGAAAATGCCCTTCTGCCTTTTAATTTTTTTTTTCTTAAGATCTTATTTATTTATTTTAGAGTGAGAGAGAGACAGAGAGCATGATGACCAGGGGAGGGGCAGAGGGAGAAGGAGCAGCAGACTGCCCACGGATCAGGGAGCCTGACAAGGAAGGGGCTCAATCCCTGGACTCTGGGATCATGACCTGAGCTGAAGCCAGACATTTAACCAACTGAGCCACCCAGGTGCCCCCGCCCTTCTGCCATTTATTCCCACCTTTGTACACGGGACATGAGACCGTGCTGCATGGCACTGAGATCCTGTGTGGACACCAGGGTGGGTACGGTGGTGTAGGTCACAGACATCACAGAAAGTGCAGGGGAGAGGTCATCAGCAATTATGACATTGAAGGATAAGGGCTCTGGAACCAGACTGGGGTTCAGATCCCACTTGACAGCAGTGTGAAGGACAAATTTCCTAAGTTCTCTGTACCTTAGTTTCCTCAACTATAAAATGAGGATTATGGTCTTGACCTCACAGGGTTATTGTAAAGATTTAAATGAGCTAGAACAGGTCTCTAGAACAAGTACCAGCATTTAGAAAACAGCCCGTGGTACTACCGTGGCCCCTGAAGCCACCATACACCTCTCCTGCCTCTTTATCCCAACGTTTTCAGCAAACTGACCTTGTATAGCTTCTCCCTCCCACCAGGCTAGCCTCTGAGAGCAAAGCCCTTGTCTTGTTCCCCACCGGAAGCCCCTTCAGCACCTTATGCAATTCTTTAAGTTATTGCTGAATGAATCATTTAAAACTGTTCTCTATCAGGAAAAGATTAAGATCCATTTGCTGAAATAGCCTTACCCCATCTCTAAAGCCAGGCTTTAGCTGGTATGGCAGCAAAGCCTTTCCACTAAGCCCTCTGGAAGTCCTCAGCTTGATTTATTTTTGGATTTGTGTCTCCAGAATTTGTCAAAATAGCTTTCCCCACATAAGGGAAATGATTCCTACCCCCAGATCCTCGAGCCAATCTGAGCCATCCCTGTGGCCCCTTCTGGCACCACATTCTTGCAACGTGTGGAGGAGGAAACATTGAAAAGCACATCTGTTTGAGTGGCAGAGTCTACTTCTTTGGCTTCGTGGCCTCAGAGCCTCATTTCCTGTAGAGTAGGTTACTACTCTAGGTCAATACCAGAATAGGGATTTTCCAGGCACATTCTTTTACCAATAAGAGAGAAACAAAATGCAGGAGAAGAAAACTTGTTATGGTCTCACTCTAAGGTTGGCTTGGTCTGGTTTTAGAAATTGGATCCTCTCTTGTTCTTCCAAATGGGTAAGATTCATGATCCTGACTACATCCCAAACCACAGATGCACAGTTTGAGGCAAAGTTTGTGGACAGACGCATGTGAGTTTTTGTGTAACCTCTGGTGGAGCACTTTACCTCTGGAACTTGGTTTCCTTATTTGTCAAGTGAAGATTAGAACCAGGCCCCGCTGGCCCTCAATTTCCAAATCTAGGTCATTCTGAGAAGAGTCCTTCAGTTGCCAAATTTCCGCTTATCGTGCTGTTCTTGAAGTCTGCCACTAGGGGCCACTGTGAATACAGTTTAGCCTTGCAGCTGCTTCAGGAGGAGAGGCCTACCATTGGGTCTCAGGACGTTATTAACCGGGGCCTGCCAATCCTGGATGGGGAAAACCAGCAACTAACTATTCAGACTGCAAGGGGCCCGAACTGAGATGTCAGCCTGGCAGTAAGTGTGTCCTTTGGTACATGCCGACCAACCCTCGTTCCTGTCTAGATGGCAGGATAGGCCGAGGCCTTGCGACTGCGGAGCCTGGTTCTGTAGCATGCCTCAGTATAAAGAGGCACTTTCCGTTTAGCTGCTTAATATTCTGCTTTACAACTGTATTCATTCCTTCAGGAATTAATCTTAGAGCCCCGATTTGACACCCAGCAATAGAAAATATTTTTACAGAATCAGAAAGTCAACAGAAGGAAGCTTACCATGAAAAGTTCTTGTTGCCCTTGTTCCGTGCTCCATGGAAGCTTCTTGTTTGTATTTTTCTCTTAATCCCCCACCTCAGTCTCTAAGGTCAGCCTTCGTATGCCCATTTACAGATGAGTAACCCAGAGACCGAAAGTAAGTAGCACAAAGCCTTGTACGGACTGAATGAATGAATACAATATCTGGTCCGGAGTGAATGAATGAATATAATATCTGGTCCGGGGTTGCATGGCTAGTAAAAGGCCAGGGCTAGGACTTGAGCTTGGGAACTCCTGATCCCAAGTGCAGCCCTCTTATTTCCACTTTTAGCATATGGGGGAGGACAATGACATATACAAAAAGAATGATCTGGTAGTGGGGCAGGGCTTAGAACCTCAATCTCTTGCCTTGCAGGTGGCCTGTCCAATCTGACCGTTGCATCCTAGGGTGTCCCCAGGCGGAGGTGGCTGGGGGAAGCTCTAGGCTTAGCATCTCAGAGCTCCCTCCCAGCAGCCTGAACCAGGCTTATGGAGGCACAGCAGGAGGGAAGCAGGGAGAGAATGACCCTAACCAGTGTGTTTATTGGATCATAACTGTATTAGCCTCACAACTCAGCAAATCTCCCAGAAATCACTTTCCTCTCCATGAGGATCCAGCCGCAGCTCCATTAAAAGCTGCTGGCCCACGTGTACCTGTGAGGAAGCTCTTGTAGAGCAGAAGCAGCGGGGGAGGAGGGAGAAGCAATATTTCTACTTCCTCATCACACTGACAGGGAAAATGGCTATTTCACATTCACTGTAGAGGAAAAACCCCCGAAGGAAAGGGAATCTGAGGTTCACGATTGTCTTGTCGGCAACATTCGACTCAGAGAAAATGTTCTCTTTGCGCCTCCCTTTTTGAAAGCACTTGTGATGCTGTTTAAGATAAAACAAGAGTCGGGAAGGAACTTGTGTTTGGGGAACATACCAGGTGCCAGATGCTTTCCACATATTATTCCATTGAAGCTCTCCAAAGGCCTTTGAAAAAGGCATCATAATGCCCCATTCACAGAAGCATCCATTCCATGGGTGAAGGCCTCACTCAGTGGGCTGGGCCTCTGCAGGGCTGAGCTTCAAGCTGGGGGTCTGCTCTCTCCCTCCGCCCTACCCTAACCTCCCGTAGGTTCGGTTTCTACATTTGCTCCCTCCTCCTTCCCCTCAAAAAAACATGGAAACTAGTTTTCAAACCAGGTCACTGCACACCCATGGTAGCTTCCTTCACCCAGCCTCTATCTGTAGACTGAGGACTAGCCCCCTACTCTGGTCTCAAAACTTCAATGATTTGATGATGGTATTTTTCTTCCCTGGTCGCTCTCAGCACATCCTCATCTAATTATTGGAGGGAATGGTAGTATGGGTATTATTTCCGCGCAGAAAAGTAATGGGGGTGGGTCAAGGTCACAGCGTGAATGGAGAAGCGGGCAGTCTGCCTCCAGCCCCTCAGACATGCATGCACGCAGCCTCCGAGGCCGAGGCCATCAGCAGCAGCTCTGGGAGCCTGACACCTGAGCCTCACCCTGGCTCCTGATAGAATTATCAGAGAACTGGGGAACACATACTTCCCGTAATCAGGGCAACTTTTCTTAGCCAGGGCTGGAGGGAAGCAAGATGTGAAGTGTGTCTGATGAGCTCCTCTTCCAGGGCAGGGCCCAGAGTTAATAAAACCCAGGCAAATCACAGCAGACAGCTGGAGATGCAAGCAGGCGAGCTCCAGGGGCAGGGCTGCAGGGACGTGAGCTGCCACACAAAGCCAGTCTCGTGGCATTTCGTGTACGTTTCAGTTTTCTTCAGCGGCCAGGCAGGCAAACACAGGCAGCTTGGCATGAAAATTAATTTAGGCCTTAAAAAAAAGTGTTTGATTCTCAGTGGCTCTTTAGGCCGCCCCACTCCAGGTGCAGCCAGGGGAGACACTAAGGAGCAGTGGTGACAGAATCTGAGGGATGGGGCAGAGAGTGCTGTCAGCTTGAGGTAGGGAGGGGCAGAGAGTGCCGTGGCCGAGGCAGGCCCTCACAGCAACCGGGACAGGGGACAACGGTGGGGGAGGGAGGTTTCTGGGAATAGAATCCATCGAGGCCACCCAGGTACAAATCCAGCTGTTCTGTTCCTCATCCGGGCATGAACATGCCACTCCAGAACGTGACAGGTGTGTTGGTTAGAGGTTGGGACTTCAGGGAGGGACACAGTTTGCTTTTAAGTTCATGAAGAAATGTGAGGACTCACCCTCCATTTCCCAAGATGCTCAAACAAGAGGAAATGGGCTTAGGTCAAGTGGAGAGGGGGTCCAGGAGGCTGGGGAGCAGACTGGCTGACTGGCAGTAATGTATTCTAATGCAATTAAGTCCAGTGAAAAGAAAGAGGGAGGCTGAGGCCCGGGAAAAGCCAGGCTGTGGAGGACCAAGACCCAAGGCTTGCAAGGCACACCCCTTGCTAGTGGGGAGAGGAGAAAAAAAAATCCACCTAAGAAAAGAGTTTTGGAAGTTCCGTGGAAGGAGAAACTCTGTCAGGTTTGGAGAATCCACTTTAACGTCTCAAAAGTGCTAGGACCTGGGGCGCCTGGGTGGCTCAGTGGGTTAAAGCCTCTGCCTTCAGCTCAGGTCATGATCCCAGGGTTCTGGGATCTAGCCCCGCAGCATCGGGATCTCTGCTCGGCAGGGAGCCTGCTTCCTCCTCTCTCTCTCTGCCTGCTTCTCTGCCTACTTGTGATCTCTGTCTGTCAAATAAATAAATAAAATCTTAAAAAAAAAAAAAAGTGCTAGGACCTGAAAGATGGGGAGGATTTGGGCATGGCAGAGAGGAAGTGGCAGGAGGAAAGGCTAAGGGTAGCCTAGTGCGGCTGGTTCTGGTTGGGCATAAAAGCCCAATGGTGGGTATGGGGAGGAATCCCCTTGGTTTTTATTCTGGAAGGCCCAGAGATGGCACATCTGTGTTTACCGATCAACAGAAAGTCAAGGGGGCCCACCTCTTCCTGAAGGAGGCAAGGTGAGAGAAGATTCTCGAGACTGATTCTTTTTTTTTTTTTTTAAGATTTTATTTATTTATTTGACAGAGATCGCAAGTAGGCAGAGAGGCAGGCACGGGGAGAGAGAGGAAGGGAAGCAGGCTCCCCGCTGAGCAGAGAGCCCGATGTGGGGCTCAATCCCAGGACCCTGGGACCATGACCTGAGCCAAAGGCAGAGGCTTTAACCCACTGAGCCACCCAGGCGCCCCCCGAGACTGATTCTAATCAGAGCTCCTGTTAGTTTTTCTTTGTAGTTACTGCCTTTTGGTAGGACAACCTTGGGCCAATCTCTTCTCTCGAGGACTCAGTTTCCAGACCTATAAAGTCTAAGTCGAGTTATCTTCAAAGGCAGCAGCACGGAGCTTTCTAAGATCATC
Source organism: Lontra canadensis (assembly GCF_010015895.1). Classification (NCBI taxonomy): domain Eukaryota; kingdom Metazoa; phylum Chordata; class Mammalia; order Carnivora; family Mustelidae; genus Lontra; species Lontra canadensis. The sequence continues at coordinate 11,537,366 of NW_022631017.1, forward strand.
ACTAACAATACTGAGCTAAATACTGGATTTAACTATTGGGGGGAGGGTGACAGACTATGATGTCTATGCTGGACAAAGTGAGAAGTGGGTCAAGGCCCCAAACACAGATCAAGTGTAGACTGGTGAGGGGCTAGGGGCCTGGGCCATGATGGCAGTGGCTGAAGCTCCTGGTCAAGCCCTGAATGAGGCCTGGAAGGATGCCGCATGGCGTTGGGTAAAGACAGGGCTTTGGACCCACACAGTCCTGGGCCTGCATCCTGTTATCACTTACTTGTGTGAACTTGGGCAAGTTAAGGTACTGAACTACTTCAGACCTCAGTTTCCTTATCTGTAAAATGGAGCTGATAATGCCCATTATTCTGCAGGTTTCTAGAACATTAATCCCAAGCTCGTGCTCCAATTCCACCGCACACCCTCTGAGGAGACGGGCTGTCCCTCATCGCTCTATCCCTGGTGATGAACTAGTGTGGGTAGTTGGCACCAGCTGCTTTGCACAGAGGAGTAATTGCCAAGAGAGACAACGGCATCTCGGAGTTAGGATTAAATGCGTGACATGTTTAATTCTCCCGGCTACGCCTATTCTATGGTGGGTTCTCCGTAAAAAACAAATACATAAAAATCCCTTCCCATCTCTGTAGTACCGGCCAAGGGGCCCAGAGATTCTTGGTTTGACAGTTGTCACACAGTTCAATGACCGAAGTCATTTTAGATGCTTGATATGTGTCTGCTGGACAGAAGAAGGCTAGATGAGATGTGTGTGGTGGGGAAGACTGCCCCCCTGTTTGGGACTGGTAGGTGGAGGCCGAGGGTCCTCCTGAATGAGCCGATGTTTCAGAGGGAAGGGGTGGATTTTTTTCATTGAGTCATTTGACACACTGAGCACCTGCGATGTGCCAGGCACTGTCTTAGGGGTGGGAATGCAACACTGAACAAGGCAAGGTCCTTGCCTGCATAAAATTTACATCCTAGTGGGACACAGACAAGGAAAATGGTATAAGGGACAGTAAAGTGGGTCGGGGGAGGAGAGTAATGAGGCGCTGTGTTGGGTGGTGTGGTCAGGAAAGGTTCCATACAGAGGGGGCATTTGGGCAGAGACCCAAGGGACTGGGCTGAGGGAACAGCAGGTTCAAAGGCCCTGAGATAGGAGTTGCAGGGCCAATGAGAAGAAGGTCAGTGTGGCTGAGATGGGGTCGGTGAGGAGAAGAGAACGATGAGAGGAAGTCAAAGAGGTCACAGGGACGGGAGGGGACTGAGCCCATAGGCAGTAAGTCCTCTTACCAAAGAGTGAGAGGGGAACCAGGGAAGGATCTCCAGCAGAGCCAAGCCATAACCTGACTTTGGTCTCAAGTGGATCCCATGCTGCTGGGAACATTCCAGTAGCTAGGCTGTGTGGGGTGGTAGGCTCCCCTGACTTGGAAAAGCCTGAGTGGCTGGAAGGAAGAAGAGAGCAGGAGAAGGGAGAGAGGAAGCTAGTGCTCACTGGGCCACCAAAGATGCCAGGACAGGGAGAGGTAGAGGGGCGGATCCGAAGGCAAGAAAGGCTGCTGGGTGGACAGCAGAAGTGCCCTGGGGCTTCTCTCTGCCCTGATGACAGCTGGACCCAGCTAGCTGGTGCTATGATCTGGGGAGAAGCGGAAGGGAGAGACAGTGTGGGGTTCTGGTTGGGATGGTAGGGCGCCTGGCTGGAAGACTGCCACCCTCAGGGAAGAATGGGGGCTGGAGGTGTAGAGAGCTGTGACTTCTTCCTCTGCCCCAACAGAGTATGGCTTCTCCCCACAACTTCTCAGGCAGGTCCTCGCTGTTCGTGGGTTCCTGACCTTGCTGTTTTTGGTGGCATTTCTTGTCAGGGGAAGAGTTCAGGTGACCTTGAGTCCATCATTCTCCCTCTCTAAGCTTCTTAGTTAAAGAAGGGGTTTAACTCGATGGTCTCCAACCAAGCCCCTTCTAGCATTTCTATTAATGGATGGAATCAGACACTACCATCTCTCCCACCTCCCTTCTGCCATGGTGGTTTCAGGTTTCTGTCATGCCCTCTATCTTTCCTCTTCTCCCCAGGGCTGCCATGTACAGTAATGGGGGGTATTCACTGCACAAGGACACACAGCCAAGGGAGTAAGTGGAGGCTCAAAGCCCGCCCGCACTCTGCTCAATGAGCTATGTGCCCTATTTAGCTCGGGGTTTCATTTACCCAGAGTAAAGAACACATCTTTCTAGTTTGCTCTAAGTTGCAGGATGGACAGCCCTCACTGCCCTGTCCCACGCAGAGCCCTTCTTCTGCTCTTCTGTGTCCCTTTCCTCCTACCATCACGAGTCTGACCCAGGGCAGATCTGAGGGCAGCATTCACACGAAGTGTCTTGAGAAGGGTGGGCAGCAGCTGGCTCCTCTCTGAGGCTCTCTGCCTCCTAAACCCCGTGGTGCTTTTCCTCTTCTTATCAATGCTGCGACTTGCCTCTCAAAATTGCTCTGCCGTCATTAACACCGTGGATTAGGTCAGACAAGAGCATGTTTGCAGTCTTGGATGGCAAAGGCAAAGCGCTGATGCTGATTATTCCAGATCTTCTGGGCATGGCCCATTCCGTGCTCATAGTTCTTAATCAGAGGGACGAGCACTGGTTATGTGGCTGGGGTGGGGGTGGTGGGGTGGTGGGTGGAGCAGGGCCATGGTCAGTTCTAATCTGGCTGCCGGGCCCAGACAACACGTCTGCAGCACTTGCTGGCCTGGCGGCCAGCTTGCCTGAGCATGACAGGTGACCTCAGCAACTTGGCATTAGCTGATGCCTCAAAGAAGAAATGACCCATCCGATGGCATGCCTCTGGCTGCTTTTGAACCATCAGCGATTCATCTGAGCAAGGAGTGTGAGCATTTGGCCTTGGGCCTGATCAGCAAGCTTTGCGTTCTGGGGTTCACTCTGTTGGCCCTGTAGCTGGGTGGGGAGGTCTTCCAGACACCAGCCGTCCTTCAGTGTCCCCTTCAGAAAAGCTCCTGCGCCTGGAGGAGGCCTTGCATCATGGCCCCTCACCCCTGGCCTTGCATTCTACCACCTCCCCCTTCACCCTGTCCTCCAGCCACGCTGCCACAAAACAGCAATCGTCAGCCACTGAGCCAACGACTGACCAAAAAATTGGGGCATAAACACCCCTGATCTGTCACCCCTCTGGTGGACTAAGTTTGAGGCATGTTCTACCTAGTCTGCCAGAGCTCCTCAGTGGGGATGAGCCTTAGGCGCCCAGGGATAACCGGCTTGGTAAACCACCCATATTGCCTGCTTACCTGTAGTCTCACCTCTGTACTCTCCCCCCAGGGTGTTTCCTTCTTTTCCCAAATACACCACTCACACTTCAATCTTTCTCAGGGTTTGCTTCTGGGGGAACCAAACATACATCACCTTCAATGACCTACTCAAGATCACCTTTATTAAAGAGAGAGCGCTTGTTCACAGAGGGAAGGGGTGCAGAGGGAGAGGGAAAGAATCTTAAGCAGGCTCCATGGCCAGGATGGAGTCTGACGCAAGGCTCAGTCTCACGACCCTGAGATCATGACCCAAGCTGAAATCAAGAATCAGAAGCTGGGGTGCCTGGCTGGCTCAGTTATTAAGCATCTACCTTTGGCTCAGATCATGATCTCAGGGTCCTAGGATTGAGCCCCACATCATGCTCCCTGCTCGGCCGGAAGTCTGCTTCTCCCTCTTTTACTCCCCCTGCTTGTGTTTCCTCTCTCTCTGGGTCTCTCTCTGTGTCTTTGTCAAATAAATAAATAAATCTTTAAAAAACAAAAAAAGAGTCAGATGCTTAACTGACTGAGCCCCCTGGGGAATCCCCAGACCACCTCTTTTTGCAGTTTTCCCTGACCGTCCCTTGTTCCCACTCCTGAGGCAGAACTGTTGGCCACTCTTTTCCATTCCCAGGGCCTTTATAACTCCTTCAACAACACCCCTCATGATGCATTGTGGCTTAAATGTCTGCAAGTCCTGGGACCCCTACTAGCCTGCAGACTCTTTAGGGACAAAGTCTTTCTTGCATCTATATTCTTGGAGCCTAGGACACCCCCTGGCACAGAACAGGTACCCGAAACAATGTTTTGCCAAAACCCAGCAGTGGAAATGCAATGACTGAGAGGGAATGGAGAGAAACAGACAAGTAGAGAATCATTTGAGAAAGAGGCCCTGGGGCTGCTCTCCCAGGTGCTGTCACATTGCAAGGTAACATGATAGAACTTCAGTCTCACTACTCACCTAATGGACAACCTTTAGTGGCTCCCTATGGTTGGGAGTAGGTCCCTGATTTCGTAGACGGTTTTTAAGACCATCAGCTGGCCCCATCCCAAGAGGCAGTCAAACTTGGGTTCCAAAGACCAGGGTTCAAATTCTCACTCTACCAGTTCCCAGCTGGAGGTTCATGGGCAAGTTCCTTAGCCTCCCTGGCCACTAGCTTCCTATTTATTAAATGCAGATAGTAATGCCTCACACCTGTAATTATTTTTTGAGAATTTAAAGTCATATATGGTCATTGTGAGATATACTAAAACCACTGAACTGTATACTTTAAAATGGTGAATTGTATGGTATGGGAATAATATCTTAAAAAAAAACAAAATTAAGCATGGAATCTAGGAAGGGTAGGCTCTTTGAAAATTGAATGGTGGTTGTCAAGAAGTTTCCCAAGTGGCCCTGGCAGTGGGCCAGGCACACAGTAGGTCTTCAGTAAGTACGGCTGGAATGAACAGATAACATATTCCACAAGTATGTCTGGAAAATCGTCTAGGAGAGGGTGTGGGTGGTGGGAGGGTGGAGGGCATAGAAATTCCAAGCCCAGAATTGCATCTCTCAGGAAAGGAGGCCGGAATTAATCTCTGGGGAGATAGGGCCACAGGCTCAAACCGAGAGTGGGGCCTTTGGACCCAGGGCTGACCCTCTGCCCCCTTGGTGTCAGTCCAGGGTGGCAGAAGGAGTCCAGTTCAACCCAAGCCGTGGGTAAACACGAAACACTTAACCTAGGCCAAGGAATATGCTTTTATATTCATCTTTAACTCTGGCTGTTTCTCATGTTCTAAGAATTGACTTCAGACAGCGGCTGAAGGCATGGACCAGAGGGCGTGGCTTTTCCGGGTCCAGCCTCAGGCTCTCGGCTGCAGCGGGGCGGGGGGGTGGGGGGGAGTTGGTAAAAGGGGCTCCATCTCAGCAAAGCTTGCAGGGGGACTGAGGAGGGGCTGCGGGGGATTTTCTGGAGAAGAGTTTATGCGTGCAGCCCCTGGGGAGACGCCACGGCGCCGCGACCCCCGGGTCTGGAAGGGCCTTGCTGAGGCAGGGTGGGGCCTGTCCCGCCTTGAGGCCATGAAGGACTTGGTTGGGAGTTGGGGGTACCTGAGAGGTGCCTCTACTGTCCCCTTGCTCCCAGCGGAGGGATCAGATCCCGGCACACAGCAGGCGCCTACTCGGTGCTGGTTGGATAGGAGCCCAGGTTAATCCGGCCACCCTCTCAGTCTGGTGGAGGAAGCTTCTAGACCCCAGGGGCTGGCTCAGCTGTGTGGTCACGACTGGCCGGGGATGGGGAGGGAGCTGACGTGTGGCTTATGTGGCTGGCTCCGGGTGGCCAGGCCCCGCGGGAGCCAGAGGAGTATGGAGGAGCGCCCGTGCACAGACCCTGCCTAGGCCTAACGGCCCTCCCCGGAAAACCGAGGAGGCCCCTCGGGCCATTGGGGTGGTCCCCACACCCCTCCAGAAGAGATGTGATTCTGTTTATAGGCTGACACCTGCCACCCCCACCCCCGGTTGGGCGCACCCTCAGCAAAGAGCACCCCCAAACCTCCTGGGGGGGTGATGTCTCTTTTGCGCACATCGCTCCCACCTAGCCCCGCACGGACCCTTCTCAGACAGACAGCCCCTGGTTCTCAAAACCCCCCTCCCTCTTCCAGTCGGAAACCCCTGAGGTGCTGGGGGTGGGCGCAGAGGGAGCCGCTCACCGCCCGGACCGTCTCTGGGTGTCACCACCCCCCAGGCTCCCAGCATCTGGAGCCGTATCCCCACGCCCGCCACGCGCGCACACACGCACACACAGAGACTCACGCTCACACAGACACACTCACACCCGTGCGCAGACCCCGCCCGCGGCCCCGCCCCGGCCCCTGCGGGCGCCCCCTCCGGCTCTCGTGGACCCCGCACGCAGCCCGCCCCAGCTGGCGGGAGGCGGCGGCTTCGGGCAGATTTGATTTTCCCGCAGCCCGGGCGCCCCGAAGCCCGAGACCGAGCCCGAGCCGAGGAGGTGGCGCTCGCACCGGGTCCCCGGCCCCGCTGCCGCCCGCGCCGAGCTCCAGGGAGAGGCGGCGCAGCCTCGGCGCTCCGGGCTCCGCGCTGCCGGCGTCCGGCCACCCCCGCCGCCCGCGCCGGATCCGGCCCCCCACGCCCCTCTTCCCTCTTCCCTCTTCCTCACGCCTTCGGTCCCCACCCGAAGCTGCACACCCCTCTCCCCATACCCTTCCCCACGACTACGCGCGCGTCCCTCCCGGTGTCCTCTCCCCGCGCCCCTCCGCCTCTCTCCGCTGCGCCCCAGCTCCGTGGGCACCTGGCCCCTCTCTGCCGGCCCCCCAGCCTCCTCGTCGCGTCACCCGCACCCCCTCCTCTATCCGCGGCCCCCGCTCCCTCCGCCCCCCCTTCCCTCTCTCACTTCCCACGCCCCCTCTTCGCGCTCCTCTCTCCTCCCTTTGCCGCCCAGCACAGGCTCCGGAGTTGGGGGAGAGCCCAGGGTTTCAGTCGCTTTGGAGGAGGCGTGAATCGCGCAGGGATTGACTAATTGGGGGTGGGGGGCGCGGTGGGCGATGGAGCAGCCCGAGGACATGGCGTCGCTGAGCGAGTTCGACTCCTTGGCGGGCAGCATCCCGGCCACCAAGGTGGAGATAACCGTGTCCTGCAGGTGAGCCGCCCGCTGACCGGGTCCCCCTGCCCCGCCCCTGGACCTGGAGCCCCGCGGCCCCCGCCGCGCCGACCCTCTACCCTCGCGCGCCCCCTTTCAGAGTGTCCTTGCCTCCAGGACCCCCCCTTGCCTGTCCAGCGGGAGCCCCTGCCCAGCCATGGGTGGTGACGGCGGAATGGGAAGGCAGGCTTGGGGTCGTATCGCAGAAAGTTTGGACTCCAGGCGGCTGCGGAGAGGAGAAATACAGACACAGGAACAAGGGTCCAGATGCCAGAGGAAGGAGAAGGTGGTAGTGAAAGGCTATCCCAGGCTATTTCTGATCAACTCCTCCCCAAATGGAGAAGTGAGTGATTTGCCCCATCCTTCCCAGGCATAACCAGCCTCTGCCTTTTGTGCCCTTCTCTCCTCTCTTCTCCCTGCTCGTTTGCCCCAACACCCTCCTCTCCTCCCCGCCCACCCAGTGTCCTAGACCCCAAGATTTAAAGCTTTTCTTCACCTCCAACAGCAAAACTGACTCGTGGAAAGGGATTGATCAGATTGATTCATTCCTACTGAGCTGTGGATAACTGATAATAACTTCAAGGGGCATCATTAAAAAAAAACAACAACAATAACTTAGGTACAAAATCTTAAGCGAAAGGATTACAGCACTGAGTGTGGAATTTGAGAGTCCAGTAGGGGAGGGGAGGTGTGTTTTTGTGGGCTACCACCCCCAAATCCTCAGTTATGTTACAGACTTTGGGGGTATCTCCCCCTGTTTCTCCTATCTTAGGAGAAGGTTGCCCCAAGCAGTAAGTGGGTACTAGTGGAGAAGGGGTATTTTTCTCTAGTTCAGTCATGGCCTCGGGCTGGCTTATGGTCACTACCTGGCTGGGGCTGTGAGGGGTACTGTGGCCCAGGCATAGCCCCCCTTGATATTCCCCTGGAGATGCCATTCCTCCCTCCTCAGGTGACCAACAGCATTTCCCTAGTCCTGGCTGTATGCTTGTTCCAAATCGCCCACCTCATTTTTGCCCAGGTCCCTCTCTGGTCAGACCCTCCACTCACCCTCACAGCCTCCCAACCCTCTTTTCCAAAGTTGTGGCACTGCTATGTGTGTGTGTGTGGGGGGGGGTGTGGGGGGGGTGTAAACCAAGCCAGAGGTACTGGGCTGATGTCTGAGAAAGGGAGGGACTGAGGGGATTTGAGGGTGAGTGGGAGTGAGGGCTGGTGAAGTAGACCACAGCCCCCCCACCCCCACCCATGCTGGGCCCTTCCTGGGTCTTCTGTGATAGCTCCCACATGTCTCCGCCGTGGTCCTGCACATCCCTATCAGAATTATCGCCTGACACCATTTGCATCTTGCCAATTCGCTGCTGGGAGATTCCTGATGGCCCCTTAGCTCTCATCTCACCTCCTCAGCCATCAACAGTTGCCAGGGCCTGCCTTCCCTCCCCTGTGAAGCACACATCCGATGCTCCCTCCTAGCTTGTCAGGCTCCTATCAGAGCTGTCCTCTGGATCCTTGTCACCGCGGAGCTCTGAGCAGCTGATTCCCCATCCTGATTTCACCCCTCCTTCATCTCCACCAGTTCGTGTCCCCCCCATCCTGAAAACCCTAGCCTCATGCCCCACACTTCCAGCCATCTTTCTCACCCATGAGACACCCAGCCTGAATCACATAGTCTTCTGTGTTCTCTGGGTCCTGAGTCCTCAGCTGGGGGTCAGGGGTATTACTCACAGACCAAGTGCTCAGCCTCTGAAGGCGGTTTAGACTTCATCCCTCCTCCCCCAAAACAACTGTACAAAATAAGCATTTGAGGCAGGGATCCCTACCCTGGCTCTGACCCACAAACCCTCCACTGTAGTGGAGAGGAGACAAGGCGGAGAGTGCATGGCGCAGTGGCTTCGGGGTCCGACACCTTGAAATGGATGCTGCTTCACCCTTTGCAACAAACTTTTAGTCTCCATCGTCCCCATTTGACAAGGGCACACAATGAACCTGCATTCGAGAAATCTTACTTGCTGAGGGAGCTCCCGTGCTTAGAAGAGTGGTTGGCATGTATTCTCAACAAATACTTTTGGAGGAATCAACTTCCAGGAATCGAGGGTCAAGAAGCACACAGCACACTGCTTTGCACTAGCTTGGCATGTGGTAGGTGCTCAGTAAGTGGTTACGATGATTCCTGTAAGGCAGTAGTGCTTGGCTCCTCCTGTTTGCTCTCTGAAAGTGGAGGTGTCCAAAGGACTCAAACTTTTTGCTCAAGAAGTACCTATGGATGCCTGCGAGTGCCTGGGGAAAGTGGTTTGGGATCAAGCCCAGGATCTCTTCCCTCTCAAGAGACGTGACCCATCAGCCTGAGGAGGGCCTGCCTCGGGGGTTCTCCTGAAAGCCACAGGGGTGGGAAGTAGGTTCTGGGAGGAAGAATGTGGAGGCAGGAGTCACCTGGAATAGAGGGGAGACAAGAAAACAGTTTGCGTGGGCTTGAGTTTGTAAATCCATCTCTTTGCCTCAATAAAGCCCAACTACCTGGGTTCTAGAAGAGAGAGAGAATAAGAGAGAGAGAGAAGGAAAAGGGGGAGGGGGTGAAGCGGAGCATGGGGAGGAGAGAGGGCTGCTCAGAATGGCTTTCTTCAGCATATTCTATACTCCATGGTCATAAGTCTTCCTCCACTGTACCCATGATCCTGACAGGGTCCCAGGAGAGGAGGCTAAGGGGTGCCCTGCCCTGGGCATCCAAGTGACACATGCTGGTTGGGCAGGAAATAGTAAGGCAGGGGCGCCTGGGTGGTTCAGTGGGTTAAAGCCGCTGCCTTTGGCTCAGGTCATGATCTCAGGGTCCTGGGATCGAGCCCCGCATCGGACTCTTTGCTCAGTGGGGAGCCTGCTTCCCTTCCTCTCTCTCTGCCTGCCTCTCTGCCTGCTTGTGATCTCTGTCTAATAAATAAATAAAATCTTAAAAAAAAAATAGTAAGGCAGGCAGAGGGGTTGGTGGGGGCTCTAGAATGGGCAGCTGGGGTTGAGGAGGCCCAACATTTCAGGTAACTGGAAACTAGCATTTCTGGGATCCGGTTACCATCCTGCTGTGCTCTGCTTCTTAGGAAGGTCCCTGCCACCCCCTGCAGCCCCAGGAGGCTATCTCTGCACTTGCCTCGGAGAAGACCCAACCCCCCCCGCCCCGCCATGCCTAGCCTACAGCACTCCTAGCTGAGCCCAGCTGCCTGGTAGAGGGGCACGTCTGAGCCCCAGCACAGCCAAACCTCTGCTAAAAGCACATGACACTGTGGGATGGGACATATTTGTGTCCCTGCTTTGGGTAGAGTATTTCTTGGGCTGAAGATCTATATAGTCCACTCCCAAACAGTGGTTGTTAGCAACTTTGGTAGATTCAGGGTCAAATATTGTAAAGCTTCTGGTGGTTAGGCTCAATGGTTAGGAACGTGGGCTGTGGGGTCTGTCTACCTGGGTTCAAATCCCAGCTCTGTCCTTGAGACATTGCATAAATGACTTCATCTGTGTTTCAGTTTCCTCATCTATAAGAGATGCGCACTAATTCTTTTCTTTTTTTTAACATTATTTATTTATTTATTTATTTATTTATTTATTTAACAGAGAGAGAGAGATCACAAGCAGGCAGAAAGGCGGGGGTGGGGTGGGGGGAAATCAGGCTCCCTGCCTAGCAGAGAGCCCGATGCGATGCAGGGCTCGATCCCAGGACCTGAGATCATGACCCGAGCAGAAGGCAGATGTGCACTAATTCTTATCACAGCTATGAGGGTGAAGTGGATTCATCCACCAGTGTTAATTTGCCTATTATTTGACACCTGAAAGTAAATAAAAAAAAAAAAATCTGTCTTTCTAGCTGGGTCCCAAGGTTTGTGTGGGTCCTGGAGATCTGATCCATCGAGAGATTCTTATTTGCCCCTACCCCCCCCAGCTTTATTGAGATATATATGACATATTGTGCACATTTAGATTTTCTGAGGGGTTTTTTGGGAGTGAGTAGGATAGATGGTTTGTGGAACCACATACCAGCAGACATTGTAGAAAATGTGAGCCTCAAGCTTCTCCTCCCTCTGGCCCTCTGTTCCAGACCTCTCCTGACTCTTAGCCTCCCCGCCAGACCCAGTCAGAAGTCAAGCTATCCAGCGTCCCATTTCCCAAAGTCCTCACTGTTTTTCAGGTCTCTCTATGTAGGGATCTGGACCAGCAAAGTGTGGCTTAGAAAGAGTGATTTGCATTTTTTATGTAACAGGAAACCTTTGCACTTCCACGGGGTCCTGCTGGAAGAAGGGGTGCATAGTTTCACATGGTGGGGCTCCTGAGACCCATCGGGAGGTTGAGGAGGGGAGGGTCCAGAGGTGGGCAGTTGCTGGGCCCTGCTGGGATCCCTCAAGCAGCTGCCCTGTTCCTGCCAGTGGGCGGGGCTGGTGGGCAGCTGTCATCTCTGCCCCCAAGATATTTTCCGCTGTCTGTTCAGGTTGGCGGTTTGCTGCCCTGGGGCCTGAGAGGCAGCCTAGCTCAGGAGCCGTGCCCTAGGCCTCTCAGAAGGGGGTGTGAATGGGCTCTGAATGCTTTCTTCTGACAGGCTTGGGGAGGGTGGCTTTGGGGAAGAGAGAGCCTGGGCACTGCACGACAGCTGTCAAAGCCAGAGCTAGGAAAAAAAAGGTCCATCCAGCCACTGAATATTCCACGGCCCTCCTTAGTTGAACCGGGGGAATGGAAACAGTGGGGTTTACTGAGTGCTCACTACATGCTAGGCGCTTTACATCTGTATTAGGCTGAACCATATGCAGTTGCCTATATTCAGCTGTTTTTGACCTACTTGATTAGCAATTTGGTTCAAACTGAGATTATGATGTTAATTTCCAATTGCCACGTAATACGTAATACGTTACCACAAAGCTAGCGGCTTAAAGCAACAGCCGTTTATAATCTCACGGCTTCAGTAGGTCAGAAGCATATCTGGCCTTTCCGCTCAGGGTCCCCCTAGGCTGAAAGCAAGCTGTCTGCAGGGGCTGTGATCCCAATCTGAGGCTCAGGTTCCAAGCCAAGCTCATTTAGATGGTTGGCAGAATCCAATTCCTCTCAGCTGTGAGATGGAAGTCCTGTTTTCTTGCTTGTGGTTGGATCAGGAAGGTTCTCAGCTCCTAGAGGCCGCCCTCAGGTCCTAGCCATGTGGGCCCCTCAAAACATGGCAGCTTCCTTCTTGAGCCATTAGGAGAGGCTCCCCAGTCTGCCATGACAGGATCCTTTCTTAAGTAACAGTAATCACAGGAGTGAGTGTCCACCCTATTACAGGAGTGTGTGTCCCACCCACACTCAAGGGGAGGGGATTATGCAGATTTGTATGGGGGTGGGAGGGTAGAACTCTCCGGCACCATCTTAGATTTCTGCTTTCCTGCAGTTACTGTATCTTTTTAACCTGACCACAATCGACAATCAACAATCGCATAAGGTAGGGAGTGGTATTTTTCCTTTTTTGCTGATTAGGAAACCAGAGCTCAGAGAGGTTAAGGGACCTGCCCAAAGTTACAGTTAGCATATTTTGGAGAAAGGGCCCCAAATCCAGTTTCCTCAGACTTCAAAGTCTTGAGGGCTTCTTGAGGTTGGGGGTTGGGGTCTCCATGAGGGTCATGGTAGGGGCCTGGGTACCAAGGATAGTAGTTGTCACCAAAGAGTTGGTATTCTCTCTCCAGGGATGGGAGAGGACTTCCTTACTCAGTGATGGCCTCTAGCTCTGGGTGGCAAATCCAGAACTGGAGAAATCCCCAGGGAGCAGAGACCAGAGAGTCATGGGAGGGCAGCCAGCTTTCATGTAGCTTACTATCCCTTCTCTCCCAGCTCACAATTCTCCCTGCTTAGACCCAAGGCCATTGGTAGAGATGACCTACCATTGGGAAGAGAGGGTGGGGTGGAGGTAAGGGGAATAAGACTGGAAAGCTTTGGAGCACAGAGGAGTCAGGTTCAGCTAGGAATGCTTTGGCTATAGATATCAGAAATAGTGGCTTGAACCCAAAATATATTTATTTTTCTCAGATCACGGTGAGTTTGGTGGTAGATTATCTCGGTGTGAGTTTGTCAGCTCACTTTGCTGTCCAGGACCCAGCTAGCTATATTTCTATTCTGTCATCAACCCAAATGGTGGACCTCTTTCTTACAAAATGGCTGCCTCTGTTCCAGGCATCACAACCACATCCAAAGATAGGAAGCAAGGAGTGTGACTGGGTGGCTCAGTGGATTAAGTGTCTGCTTTTGGTTCAGGTCATGATCCTAGGGTCTTGGCATTGAGTCCTGCTTTGGGCTCCCTGCTCAGTGGGTGTGGGGAGTCTGCTTCTCCCTCTTTTGCCCACTACACATGTTCTCTCTCTCTCTCTCTCTCTCTAGATAAATAAATAAATAAATAAATTCTTTAAAAAAAAACACAAAAAACCAAGAATAACAACAAAGGTAGGAAGCAAGACAGAGGGCCAAAGCCCTCTCTTTGACAAGTTCTTTTTATCTGAAACATACCCTCCCTCCCAAAATCTCTCACCACATTTGCCCTTCTTTTTCAGTGGCTGAAGCCAGGTCTCATGTCCACCTAGACTAACATATTCGTTAGCAAGGGCTGCCATAACAAAACACCATAGAATGAGTGGATTAAACAACAGAAATTTATTTCCCACTGTTCTCAAGGACAGAAGTCTGAGACCAAGGTGTCAGCATAGTTAGGCTCTGAAGAGACTATCTTCCTGGCTTCAGATAGCCACCTTCTCACTGTGTTATTCCATGACAGAGAAAGAAAGTGCCTAAGCTCTCTGGTGTCTTTCCTTGTAAGGGCACTAATCCCATCATGAGGGCCTCACCCTCCTGAGCTTAAATTATCCTAATTACCTTCCAAAGGCCATGTCTCCAAATACTGTGACATTGGGGATTAGAGTTTCAATATATAAATTTTAGGAGGTACACAATTCAGTGGATAGCAACAAGGGACAGGAACCTACCCTCTAGGAATTTGAGTGTTTTCACCAGACACTTGAACCAATGTAGATTCTGTTAGTGGGAAGAGAGTGAGGCATGCTTGCAGGGTGCACAGCCGTGGACTCTGCCACAGGAGAATTTCAAAGGGATCCACAGGCTACCTGAGCTCCCTGGGGGTATGAGGGGCCTAGAGTTTGGTGTCTCTGAGGACTAGCTCTTCAGATTTTTCTGTGGTCAGTTGACAGCCCATGTTAGGTGACCAGGGACTTATTTTCCAAGCATAGCTTGGCTGGATCCCTGACTACCTCTCTTCCTGTTTCCTGGGCAAGAAAAAAACCACTAAAAACTTAGTGTGATAATTTGGCAAACATTCATGGACCAAGCATTGCAGGGTACCTCTGTTCTCTACTATTACTCACTTCTGATGACCTAGCACAGTGCCTAAAGGTCCCAGTAGGAGAGCTCTATGCCTTTGGACATTGAAGAATCCTGGGCAGGACACTGAAAGTCAATGCGATTCCTGGCTTATCCTCTCTAAAATCTTGGCCAGGTCATTATTTCTTCTGCTTCAGTCTCGATCTGTAAAATGGGGGGAAATATTGGTCCTGTCCACATTCTATAAGGTTGTTATAAAGACAGAAGAGATTATATTTGTCGAAGTTTTATATAAACTGGAGTGTGCTAAATAAAATTAATAATGACAATAGGTACCAATAACTGAACGCTACTGATACATTCATTCCTTCAGTAGTTAACACTGATCCTTATTTGCTATTGAGAGTTTTCACAGTTTGAAGTGCTGAGGATGTAATGGTGAACAGGACACACAGACCACCTCAGATAACTCACAATGGTGTGGTGGGGTAATATAACAAATACATACTTTAAAAAAAATTAAGTCAATAATGTCCGATGGGGACAGGTGCTCTGCAAGTAAGTTTGGGTTGATGGGGACACTTTAGACAGGACAAGCAGGTGACATTGAGCTGAGATCCAAAGGATGAGAAAGCCAGCTGGGGGAGGATCTGGAGGGAAGGTGATTCAGATAGGGAGAACAGCAAGTGCAAAGGCCCTGTAGCAGAAAAGGCCTTGGTAATGCTTGCAAAACTTCAGGGAGGCTACTGTGGCAGGAGTAGTGTGAGACAGCGAAGGGAAGGAGAATGAGGTTAGAGGGGAAACGGGGGGCTGGGGGAGCGGTGTGGAAGGGGTGTATGGGTCACAGCCTTGTGACCCATGCTAAGGAGTCTGATGTCCTAACAGCATTTCGGGGTTCGGGTTGTTAAACAGGAGTAATGCAATCTGACTCATTTTCTTTCTTTCTTTTTTAAAGATTTATTTATTTATTTGAGAGAGAAAGAGAGTGGTGGGGAAGGGGCAGAGGGAGAATGAGGGAGGGTCCCAAGCAGACTCCATGCTGGGCTCCATCCCAAGACCCCGAGATCATGACCTGAGCTGAAACCAAGAGTCGGATACCTAACCAACTGTGCCACCCAGGCGCCCTGATCTGATTCATTTTCTAAAAAACTTTCTCTGGTTGCTGTGAAGAGAATGGCTGTTGGCGGGTAGGCTAGGGTGGGGAGAGGCAGGAGTTGAAGACTGTTGCTAGGCCGGAAGCCACTGCAGCACCCAAGGGAGAGACAATGGTGATGGTGGTTTGGGGGAGAGTGGACAGATTTGGAATGTGTTTTTGAAGGAAAAACCGTTAAGACTTGATGGATAGGACAGGAGGGGGCATAAGGGCGAGAGGAATCCGACAGACTTCCTGCATTTCTGTTTTAAGCTATTGCTTTCACAATGGCGGAAGGCAGGGACATGACCCCATGGACAGATGAGGAAACTGAGGTTCAGTAGCTTGTCGAGGGTCACAGCGCTACCATGTGGCCATGTGGGGGGACTTAGCGTGAATGCCTCTGAGGCCAGGGCTCATGCTCTCTTCCTTAGGCCACGTGGCATGGGAGGGATGATTGTTGCAGTAATTAATAATAATAATAATAATGCAAATAGCCTCAGGAAGAAGAGCTCTTGAAACCATGTGCAAATTGCTTTTTAGACCTTGGTGAGGTGGCTTGGCAGGGAGACAGAGCTTGCGGGTGAGGAGCCGGATCTGAAAGGGGAGATGGGCAAGTGCCAGGGGCTGGGCGCCAACATCCCTTTCCTCCCCAGATCCCTCCTTTTCGTGGATGGCTTCTGCATGTCTGAGTGGAGAGCAGGGCAGTTGGGGATGGACAGCCCTCCAGTTCCTCTCTGCAGCCGTTCCCTTTGGGAGCAGCCCTGATGAGGCGGGGGGCAGGACACGGGAGAGTAAGAATGGGAAGGGGCGCTGCTGGTCGGAATGGGAGTTTTGGGAGAGCCTGGGTTTGGAAATGCAGACACTTCCCATGGGCACCTCTAGATGGGTTTGGGCTTCAGAGTTCAATCTCAGCATGTCCCCCCACAAGTTGGATGGTACTGTGCGCACCTTTCAGCCCCAGCTTCCTGGCCTCTAGAATGAGGTGATGCCTACCTCCTGTCACTGATAGGGTAAATGGGGTGTCAAGGGTTAAGTACCCAACAAAAGACTTGTTGTAGACCACATCTGTGATGAATGTCCCCTGCTCCCATGCTCTTTGCCTGCCTGTGGTGTCGGCAGGGCAGAGTGTTTGAGGTTAAACTGCTCTGTGGGCAGGGCTGTGTCTCCCCCCTCAGACTGGGGCTCCCTGAGGACAGGGCTGTTTCTTCCCCCTCAGAGTGGGGCTCCCTAAAGGCAGGGCTCTGTCTCCCCCCTCAGACTGCAGCTCCCTGAGGACACAGCCATATCTTCTCCTGTCTCTGACTGGAGAGTCCCAGCCTTTACTCCCTACTCTTGTAAGCCTCCCAGATGGGAGTGCGGGACTCTCAGGCTCCCTCCTTTAGCACCAACAAAGAAGTCTTATTATAACCTTTCCACTGCTTTCTCCCTTTGCTGGGGCCCTGGAGACTTCTGACCTCAGGCCCCAGTGCGTGGTTGTTTCCTTGCTGCCATTGAATTGAAAAATGATTCCTTGGGGGAAAGCAAGAAGGAAAGGGGCCCTGGGCTCCGTTTCCTGGCCTTGATTTAAGGAACAAAAGAAGCTAAGCTCCAGGCTGCTGTGCGGACAGCTGAAGGGTTTTATGCTCTTTTGGGGGAAAAAATACATTTGCCTGTTGGAAAAAATTTCTCTTTGAGCTCTCCAAAGACAGAAAGTGGAGAAAAAGCACTTAGGTCTGATGTGTCTGTGCCCTGTGGTTGGGGCCCTGCTTTGGGCCAGAAGACCTGGTTTCCTTCCCCTCGGCTTCTTACTGGTGTGTGTCTTTGGGAAATTCACCCACTGTCTCTCGGCCCGGGAGTCCTCAGTGTGTTGGGGTGAGGGTCACGGAAGAACTTTCTGGTGCTGCGTGGGTGTACATTGTTGCAGTGGGGGAAACTGAGGTCCTCAAGACGGCTGCCATCAGAAGCATGATGTGTTTGGGTGTGTGTGGGATGAAGGTGGGTGTGTATGGTGGAGAAGTTAGTTGAAACTGACTTCCAGGGCCTCATCCAGACCTGCAAAACTGGACCCTGGGCATGGGGCCCAACCAAGAATCTGCCTTTTTACAAGGAGGGACAGGGGCGAGTCCCAGGAAGTGAGGCTCCTGAGGGGGGGAATTCATCATCTCAAGGCCACGAGAATAGGCTCAGCGGGCCACGGGGCTTCAGGTGGGACAGGCACTGGGGTGAGGCACAGAGAGGGGCAAGTGTGAAGTAAGGAACCAGAGAGGGGTGTAGGATGCAGGGACTTAGGCAAAGGGGCAGAAGGGCCTCAAAGCTTAGCAGGGGAGAGGACAGGAGACCAAGGAGGAGCCTGAGGCTGAGGTGAGCAGGGTTGCTGTTGGCCAGTGGGGTGATTCAGCACAGACTCACAGTGGGGTGCTGGGGACATATGAGCTTGTGGGGGGAGCTTCTTTGGACAGGTGAGGGCAGAGGTGGCTTGTGTTGCCCATCCCTCTGTGTCCTTTCTCACCAAGGGAACCTGAGCACCCCCCATGAGGGAGACTGCCCTGCTCAGCACCAGGCCAGGGATGACCAGTCCTCTGAATAGCCCCACTTTGCGCAGATGCTCCAGAGCAGTCCTGATGAGAGGAACTGTATTAGTCTGTGTTTTCCAACAGGGAAACTGAGGCACAAGGAACCCGAGTCATTTGGCCAGAGTCGGGATGTGAACCCAGGCACTTAGCCATCAGGCTGTACAGCTAACAGAAAGTATAGGGGCCGTCCCTGAATGCAATCGGACACCACAAAGGTGGAGAAACAAGAGCCTCCCTCTGCCCTGTGGCCATTCCTTTGGTCTTCCTTCATCCATCCCATCGGCCAGCCCACTGGCCCCGCCCCCGCCCAGCTCTGAGTCAGGTGCAGGGCTGGCCCGCAGCAGAGGTCCCCATGGAGGAGCACCCAGCTGGTGTGAGAGATCGACACGCCCCTCATTTTGTAGCCCAGGGTGTGCTGAGCAGGGACGTGGGGTCCTACCAGTCAGGGGGTTGTGCACTACAGGCCAAAGAGAGCTCGGGCTAGGGGAGGAGAGATGGTTGTTGATCAGGGCCTGTTCAGGGCAGGCAGAATGGAGGAGGATAGATTGGAATGAGTCTAGAAGGATGATGAGGATCATCTCAGCAGGGCGGAGGGACTGGGGTCTTCGGCCTCCTAAGGGGCTGTGGCGAGCTAACCCAAGCCGCAGGACCCAGTGAGAGGCCTGAGGCCATGGGGCAGGGAGCCACTGAAGCTACGTGGCTCGTTCTATTTCTCATTCCAGATGTGACCCTCTCGCCCGGCTGGGAGGGTGGGCAGAGCCAGGGAAATCCCCGCATGCTTCTTTTTGAAGCTAGGACCCCTTCTCTCCTTTTCCTTCTGTCTCTCTGTCAATCGTCTTCTGTTTCTCTGTCTCTCTCTCTCTCACACATACACACACACAGAGTTTGAAATCCAGGGTCTCACTAGCCTGAACGTGACAAAACCTGAGTTCCAGAGCCAGACCCTGGAGAAGTCAGAGACTCTCTCTGAGTCTCATATTCCTTTTTTTTTAAATTTTTTTATTTATTTATTCGACAGACAGAAATCACAAGTAGGCAGAGAGGCAGGCAGAGAGAGAGGGGGAGGCAGGCTCCCTGCCGAACAGAGAGCCTGATGCGGGGCTTGATCCCAGGACCCTGAGATCATGACCCAAGCCGAAGGCAGAGGCTTAACCCACTGAGTCACCCAGGCGCCCCTCATATTCCTTAAAAAAAAAAATTATTTTATTTTATTTTTGTCAGAGAGAGCACAAGCAGGGGGAGGGGTAGGCAGAGGGAGAAGCAGGCCCCCAGCTGAGCGGGGAGCCTGATGTAGGACTCGATCCCAGGACCCTGGGATCATGACCCGAGCCGAAGGCAGCCGCTTAACTGACGAAGCCTCCCAGGTGCCCCGAGTCTCACATTCCTGATTTATAAAAGAATTGGAAAAAGTGACCTCGGAGGTCCCTTCCAGCTTGAGTGTTCTAAGCTTTTGAGCAATTATAGAATTTCATTATAGAATACAAAGATAAACCCCTGCACGCTCTTTAATAAATTCCCAGCCCCCCTTCTTTATTACTTCCAGCTCCTCACCCTGCCTCAGGTTTCACTAGAATAGAGGTTCCTCTTTGGGGTGAAGGCATTTTGTCCTTTACTGAAATCAAGACAGACACTTCTGTCCCCTAACTTAGCATCCTGCATGAGGAGGACGCGTCAGCCCTCTTCGGTGTGACTGAGCATGTGTGAAAGTGGTATCTTACCTGTCCCTGAGCCCCCGTACCCACCCCTTCAGCCACCTTGCCTGTCATTTCATCTCTTGCTCCCTGCAGGGGCCTGGGAGTTTTATCAAATGGTTTCAAAGTGACAGCTGGCTGGGAGTAGGTCTGGTGCAGGAGCGGTGGAGACCAGCAGAGGGGGTGTGTGTCTTGGGGTCATGGAGGGCTAGCTGGGGGTGGCTGCCTTTTGGGAAGAGACCCCTGAAAGAAGAAAGTGGAACAGAGGTTGGGGATCTCGGGATCCCCCCTCTCAGAGACACCGCTGGGAATCTTGGGGACTGAAGCTGGGGTGGTTCGTAAACACAATCGGGGTCTCCCCAGCAGCAGGTGGCGATTGCATCTGTCTGTCCATCAGCCTGTCTTTGGCTCCCACCTCAGGATGGGGGGCAGGAATTGACTGTGGGGACAAACTGCCCTATAGGCTGTCACTCTTGATGGCTCTGGTGAGGGAGCCAGGATAAGGACTCCTTATAGATCTTTCTGGCTCTACCTCTGTTTGTTCCCTGCCATTCCCTGGGCCTTAGTCTCCCCCTTCTCTGGGAGAAGATGAAACAGATGATCCAGAGCGTTCCATCCAGCTCTGACAGTTGGAGTTTGGCGGTCAGGGAGACACACAGACTAGAGAGAATTGTTTCTTCTTTCTGAGAAAGGGGTTCATGTGGAGTGGAGGGAGGAGGAAGAAGACCCTTGGGAACCTCTGGGCAGAGCTTACTCGTAGGACGGAGTCAGGAACTCACACAGGTGGGAGGGCTCATAGGAAGTCCCCTTTAGGGCTGGAGTGGTGCATGAGTCAACAAGGGTCTTTGATGAGCAGGTCTCCCTCTGGGCCTCTGGAGCTCGGTCCTTCTGGAAGATTGCCGAACAAGAGAATGGAGGATGTCTGGCAGCTGCCCAGGGTCGGGGGTGGGGAGAGCAACAAGAAACTGGTTATTTATCCCCCAGCTCCTGCCCCCAGGGGTGGATAAACTTCCTGGTATTTGCAGCTGGCTTGCTGGAAAGAGCCCTCTGGAGAGAAGCAGCATAGGAGGAAACCCTGGGTGTGTCCAGGAACTAGAAGGGCTGAGGAGATAGGATAGGGAGTCCACAATCTTTAGGACTGGCTCTATGGTACGATGAAGAAACAGATGTTCAGAGAAGTGGAGTCACTTCCCAGCCTGAAACTGAGTTTCCAGTGGGCTGTGTTGCTTCGTGACAGCAGCATGTCACTGTGGAATGGAAGATACCAGAGGTGCAGGACCTAGCCCTGCCTGATCCCTCTGTGCCTCCACTTCCACATCTGTAAGATGGGATGATGCCTGCCCCGTACTGACCTTGCAGGACTGTGTGAGAATTGGGAGGTAGTACTTGCAGAACGCTTAGCTACGTGCTTGACCCGTCCCTGGGGTTCAAGAGCAGGGGCTGTGATTACATGGAAGCAGAGCAGGAGCAGCGGGCCCCCCTCTTCAACACCTCTCAGTCCCTCAACGTGTCCATTATCCTGCTGCCGTGCTTCCAAGTCTGATGATCAGGACCACGTGTTAGCTTCCGGCCTTGGCCTTGACCATGGAAGGACCCCGTTCCAATGAGTCTGCATCCTGTGGGAGGTTTCACTGGTTCATCTACCAACATAGGTGACAGATGCAATAAACTGGCTCTACCTAGAGCCCGCAGGGAATTATGGGACACTAAGTGGCTAAGTTTTGTTTGCTTGTTTTACTTTTTTTTTTTTTTTTTTTGAGAAGTAGAGATGTCTTACGAGGAGAATTTCTAGAACAGGTTAAGCCATTGGGCAGATGGAGATGTGGCTCGAGAGTGAGGTCCTGCGGGATGTGGGGTACCCAGAGTGCATGGCACGGGTTGGGGGGTAGGAGTGGACAGCCACACTCCTCAGGAGGCAGGGCTGAGGGGCCTCCACAGCCCCCTCTGTACCTGCTTTAATGAGCACCCAAGAGATGTGTGCCCAAGGAAACTTCTCTTTCTGTTTTGCCTGCTCTGGGTCTCACCCCAGGCCTGACTCCCCTGAGACCCTTCTCTCCTCTGGCTGTGCTAACTCTTCCTCTCTCCCCCTCTTTTAGGAATCTCTTGGACAAAGACATGTTTTCCAAGTCCGACCCACGTAAGTCCTGCTCTGACACTAATAACAGTAACAACAACAGCAATGACATGGTGACGGATGGTAGTGACACACTTGAGCCCTTCCTGAGCTCTAATGAGGCACTAGGCCCCTTTCCAGGCCCATCCAGGCTGTTTATTGTCTCACTGATACTGTCTGGAGAAGGAGAACTGGGGCTCTGACCCTTCCCAGGCCGCAGGAACCTGTGAAAATTCAGCCTAACTAGGGGGGTTGGTGGGGGTCAGGGTGCCTGGGGGCCAGAAGTTCTCAGTCCCAAAACGCAGTATATTTCAGAGCCCCAACTGGCTGTGGTCTGAGGGGTTGACGAGCACTGATTTTCGAATCCAGGGATCTAGCCCTGAGCAATGCCATTCAACTCTCTGACCTTTGATGGGTCGTTGGCCTCCTTGGAGCCTCAGTTTGCCCATCTGTGGAATGGGGCTGATGATAGTAATAGGCTTCATGAGGTTGCCTTGGGGTCTGAAAGGATGACTGATTCGGGTTCCAGATGCTCTCTCCCGCCACATCTCTGCAACTCAGTCCTCCACGTGCCCTCTATCACGTTCTGGCCTAGATGTGAATGACCCTCAACGCCCTCCACGAGGGTCCTTCGAGAGGAGGGTCCCCTTCTATATTCTAGGCCCCCTTCTCCAAGCTGACCCCCCCCAACTCCAGACTCAACAGTGCTGCCCAGGCCAGAGTCTCCTGAGGTGCCCTTCCCCTCCAGAGATCTCCCCATCTAGAGCACCCACCTTCCTCTTGGCCTGGGGTTTTAACCCTCTTTTTCTCCTCTCCCCACAGTATGTGTTATGTATACTCAAGGGATGGAGAACAAGCAGTGGCGGGAGGTAGGTAGTCCTTTCCCCATCCCAGACACATCGCCTTTCCCTTGTTGTCTGTTTGTCTGATTCTGGAGACATCCCACCTGATGTGTTTTGAAATGCAGCATTTAGGCCCTTGGGAAGGGTAGTAAGGCCGGAAGAACATGCAGTTTTATCCCTGCTATTGTAGGAAGAAGCATGGTGGAGGGGAAATTTCCTGCCCTCTGTAAGCCAGGCTGAGGGAGAGATATGCTCTTGCCTCAGAGAGCCGCAGTCTGGGGGGGGGGGGGTTACACAGCTGTGCCCTCAGCAAACCCCAGTCTGAAGGGGAGACATAGCCCTGCCTTAGGGAACCCTAGTCTGAGGGGAGAGACAGGAGACACAGCCCTGCCCTCAGGGAACCCCAGTCTGAGGGGGGACACAACCCTGCCCTCAGGGAACCCCAGTCTGAGGGGGGACACAACCCTGCCCTCAGGGAACCCCAGTCTGAGTGGGAGACAAAGGGAGTCCAGGCCCAACAAAAAAGACCTCCTCTGGTGGCCTAAGACTGGATATAGCAGCGGGTGCCCCGTCTCATCTACCCCGGCCTTCATTTGGTTTCCAACCAACGTGAGCATTCAGTTAGGAGATTGCCTTGCCTGGAAAGCTTCAGTGACTCCTCTCCGTTTTGAATCAAGTCCCAGCTCTTTAGTGGGGCTTCCAAGCTCTGCCAAGAGCCTGGGGAGTCCCTCCCAGATGACACGACCAGAATGAGAATAGCCAGTAAAGCTTCAGTAACCCAGGGGCGCCTGGGTGGCTCAGTGGGTTAAAGCCTCTGCCTTCGGCTCGGGTCATGATCTCAGGGTCCTGGGATTGAGCCCCGCATCAGGGAGCCTGATTCCTCCTCTCTCTGCCTGCTTCTCTGCCTACTTGTAATCTCTGTCAAATAAATAAATAAAATCTTAAAAAAAAAAAAAAAAAAGGAATGTTTAAAAAAAAAAAAAAAGCTTCAGTAACCCAGACTTTAGTAACCTCATCTTCCTTGTCGGTGGCTTGGCCAGAGCATCACCTATCCTTACCCCATCACCACCCCTTACCCCCAGGTGTGGCAGGAGCAAGTGGCCAAAGGGGGTGAATTTTATCCATAAAATGTATGGGAAATATTTCCACAGGGGCCGGGCTAAAGTTTACTTTTTTCGCCTTCTCCAAGACTCTGAGCCAATTAAAGCGGAAACCAGATTGCTGAGGAAACATTTAGCCTACTTAAGTGAACTAATTACTTTTGAGGCCTTTTGGCCAAGCTTCATAGAAAGCAGCAGTGTGTTAATGTCAGAGTGATTCATTCAGGAAAGTCTGGAAGGGCCTCTTCAGAAGACACTGCTCCGTTGGCCATTAATGACATTCAGTAATGTCATAATTGTCCCCATTCAGGTCAGGGTCCCTGACTGTGTCCGAGACGTCATCACCATCTGCACCATTGGGGCAGAGTGGACAAAAGGCAGGAGGCCTCGCTGCTGGCTCTAGCCCTTTCTGGAGGTGGAATCTGGAGCAAGTTGCCTACCCTCACTATGCCTCAGTTTCCCCATATGTAATATGGGGATAACACTGCCCTAGTACTCCTGTGGCCAGGGCGAAACAAGGCGATGGATGGAAGGTGGCTGCTGTGTAATCATTGTTCGGTAAATCGCATTGCTTGCATCATCCAGGACGTTTGGGGCCTCCCAGTCACTCCCTCAATGGGTCGATATTTGCAACAGTAAGCACTGATGTGTTCCAGGCAACATACCAGGTGCAGTGGGGAAAGAAGGAGGTAGTCAAAAGAACAGAGCTTCACCAAAAATGTGAGCTGGCCCTGGAGTTTGCCGCCTGGAAGGGGAGAGTCACCTGTGTGAATAAATCCTAACAGAGGAAACAGGGAGCAGAGAAGTATCAGTGAGAGTAAGAGGGGGGTTCACGGGAGAGAACGTTCTGGCCAGCACACCATGTTTAGCCAAAGCACTTTGATAGCTTGTTGGACTATCACAAATCACATGTGATGAAACGCAAGGCAGGGAAGCTGGGGGTCCAGCAGCACAGCTGGTTGCAGAAGAGACGGCACGGAGGGGGGATCCAAAAGGAGCAGGTCAGTCCAGCGCCTGGGTAGCTGGGTGAAGTAATAAGGGGCTATTTATGAAGGAGAGCTCAGGGTTTAGGGAAGCCATGAGGGGTGAAAAATCACCAGGCTGGCAAGAGTAGAAAGCCATTACTACTCCAGGCCTGAGGAGGTCCATGGAGGCCGAGGTTTCTAGAATCCCAGGGGGACCTCCCAAGATGAGCCCGGGCAACCTCACTCTCTTTCCACCCTCTGCTCTCCTGCCGGTGCCTCCTCCTGGTATAAACCCCATTGGTAGCCCCAGCGGAGGGTATCCCTCCTGGGCACAGGGCAGGGTGGACAAGCCAGTGGATCCAGAGGGACAAAGAGGGACAGTCCAGAAGGAACAGTGAGCAGATGATCGAGGTGGGGCAACAGAGAGGAAGAGGCGACCGAGGGAGCTGGCGGTTGTCAGGCTGAGGACAACTGGGACCATGGGGTCAGAATGTCAGTCAGAGCAGGAGGGTCCCAGCCCCATGGACAGCCAATGTCACGCACAGCCTTCAGGGGTGACGGTGACTGAGCTCAGGCTTCCAGCTCTTTCTGGAGAAGGGAAGATGCACTCAGACATATTGGGGCCCTGTTTCTTTGCCTGATTCTCTCTATGACCCACAGAGGACAGTATCAGGAATGGAAAATTTAAAGCAAAATCCAAAAATCCGGAATCCATCTCTGGAACTACCCCTGGGGTGGAAGACTGCTTTTGCTCGTAAACAGGAACCGGCTCCCACCTGTTAGTTCATTGCAAAACGTCTGTTAGCAGAACCTTGGCCGAGAGGTAATCAGCCTGTGACCAGGAGGAGTCAAGCGCGGGCACGGCAGTTTCTGCAGGCAAGGTCCAGACCCCAGGGTTTGCACAGGCTGCGGAGGGATGAAAGCTCTTCTCTCAGCCCCTGGCTGCGGGGTTTCAGCTGATTTTAACTGTTTGGGTCATTTTAAATGCCTTCTAAGAAAGCTCCAGCTTCTAGCACCTAAATCTGTCAATGCATTTTATGAAAATTGACTCAAGATGTAATTTTAGCCCAGGAAATTGAGCACTATTTGCATCAGGGTTGGCCAGGGCCTTCTGCATGTCCCAGGGAAGACAGGATGACCAGGTAGGAAGGGTCCTAGAAACCTTCTCACAGGGAGGAGGGCTGTAATGGGGAGCGTCTCTCCGTTCCCCATTTGAAAAATGTGTGGGCAGGTGATCCCTGCCCCTCCCTGGCCAGACAGCTGTCCTGGTAGGGGGTGCCCCTTGGAAACGAGGAGATGGATATTACAGAATCTTAGGGTGTCCCGCTGCTGAACCCACACTGCTTGTGGAGATTGTCACCAGTGACCACGCCCACACATCCCTGCCAGAGCGCTAATTTTTTTTTTAAGTTTTTAAAAAAATTATTTATTTATTTGACCGAGAGAAAGAGAGCTCACGAGTAGGCAGAGAGAGAGGGGGAAGCAGGCTCCCCGCTGAGCAGAGAGCCTGATGCAGGGCTCGATTCCAGGACCCTGAGATCATGACCTGAGCTGAAGGCAGAAGCTTAACCCACTGAGCCACCCAGGCACCCCCAGAGCACTATTATTGAGCAACCTCAGTTCCTGGAACATTCAACACCCGCTGGGAAGGACGGTTCATCTCTAAATGTCAACAAGAATGTGTGGATACCTACTGTGTGCCACCATAGAATGCCAGGGATGCAAAGGGGGACCACATGCAACCAGAGGAACTCCCTCTGGGTTCAGGAAGGTACCAATTAGGGAACAGCAATAAGAATACTAATAGCAGAGGTGTCTGAGTTAAAGTGTCTAACTTCAACTCAGGTCATGATCTTCGGGTCCTGGGGTTGATCCCCAGGGTCAAGCTCCTGTTTGGCCCACACTCAGCAGGAAGACTGCTTCTCTCTTTTCCTCTGTCCCTCTCCCTGCTCATGTTCTCTCTCTCTCTAAAATAAATAAATAAAATCTTAAAAAAAAAAAAAGGAATGCTAGTAGCAGACACTGCTGTAACAGTGATGTTCTGGGCACGGATTCTAAGTATTTACATGTAGTCACTAATTAAATGCATTAATTAGTGCATTAAATGCACTAATTAAATATCATGCAGAAGGTATTATTACTATTATTATTATTGGCCCCATTTCACAGAGGAGGAAATTGAAGCAGAGAGAATTTAAATGTGAAAGGAACTTCTGGAACATTGATGCTGTAGGATCTCTAATAGTTATATATAAAGGGCAAAAGTCTACTAATCCCAAATTCGACCCTCCCTAGGTGCACAGAGCAAGCTGATTTTCTCTTCCGCGTGTTCTTTTTCTCAATATCTGAGGACAGCTCACACAGCCCTGTTAGTCCACTTTTGGGCAGATTTATTTGTTTATTTATAAAGATTTTATTTATTTGAGAGAGAGCGCGCATGAGGGGGTAGCGGCAAGGAGCAGGGTGGACAGAGGCAGAGGGAGAAACACAGTCCCTGCTAAGCAGGGAGTGCGATGCGGGGTCTCAATCCCAGGACCCTGAGATCATGACCTGAGCTGGAAGTAGACGCTTCACCAACTGAGCCACCCAGGCACCCCAACTTTTGGGCAGATTTAGAAGGTGACCATTTCCATCAGTCCTTCCTCTATCACTCTCTCTTGTCCCCTTACCTGTCGGGTTACATGCCCTGGAACCCGGGTCCACACGTCAGTGTTCTCCCCAGAGCTGGACCCACTTCCTTGTCCAAACTGCTGTCCAGACAGGATTCCCGCAGCTCAGACTTCATGATTGGATTTTTGACCCTCGGTGTGAGATTTTGTGTTTATCTTCATTACATAGTAGACTTGTCATTTGGTAGGTTCCGTCTGTTGTTTGGCTGTGAAGATTGTGTTGAATTACGATCATGCATTCGGCATCTTGGTTCCGCCTCCTAGACCCCGGTTGGCTGTGGTTGCCATCCATGCGAATGATAAGGGATTGCGTGGGATGGAGTGTTATGGTCCCCCACTGGAGCCCTTGTCCCAAATGGACCTCATTTCTCTAGTTGGTCTTGGAGCTATGCTGTTCAGCCACCGAGGAGCTACATGATCTGGTTATCATCTATCCTGCGTTTCTC
The DNA here is from genome assembly GCF_010015895.1 of Lontra canadensis. Lineage (NCBI taxonomy): Eukaryota > Metazoa > Chordata > Mammalia > Carnivora > Mustelidae > Lontra > Lontra canadensis. The sequence goes on from NW_022631017.1 coordinate 11,565,103, forward strand.
GATCTGTTCTCTAAGCGCTTCCTTGATAACCGTCCTTTGCCTTCTCAGATGAGGGCCTGAACTTGACGTCTAGAACACAGCATTCCCATCCTAGCTCTGAGATTTACTTTGGGACATGGGTGAGGTCTTTATCTTTTCCGAGTCTCAGCTTACTCATCTGTAAAATGGGACTCAGAGTCCTCCTTAGGAGACCAGCTAAAATAACGCTTCTGAAAATACCGGAAGTACTAATGGCAATGTGCTATTACCCAGCTTGAGCACCCAAGTGCTCTGTCACAGTGGGAACAGCCGTATGTGGAGACCCTGTGGACTTTACCAAACCCAAGTCCCCTTCTCAGTCTGGGGCTCCAGGACCCAATTGGCTCTAAGGAGTGAGGGCTTCCAGGAAAAGGGAAACATCTCATCCTTGTGTGGGAGGGGTCCTTCCTCAGGAGGGGCTCTTCCAGGAAATGCTGGACGGAGGGAGGCCTTTGTCACTGTGCTGTGTCCAAATAGCATGGCTGTGTGGCACGCTGGCACAGTGGGGGACCCCCACTCCCTGTCCCTCTAGTGCTTTTGTCCCAGGGTGTCTCTTCATAGTCTGCCCACAACACCCTGCGTCTCTGTGTGGTGGCCTGTCTGGCTCTTGCCCCCTTCCAAACCCCCGTCTTCCTCCCTGGCTCTGGCCTTGAATTTCACCCCCATGCTCACCCCCAGCAGCCAGCGTTTTTTCTGCTTCTCCTGAACAGAAAAGGGCCTTTTCGTGGTTCCAGTGGCTTTCAAAATCACAGCTCAGCCATTCAGCCGTTTCCCAAGCCTGGGAGACGAACATCAGCTTCTTAGCTTGGTGTCCAAACCTCTCCCACTTGGGCTACCCCAAAATTGGCTGTATGGAGGAACTGGCATGGAGTGAGCCCCTGCAGGTGCGCTCCTGGCTTGTCCCTAAGGCTGCAGCCTCTGTGAGGAGCTGCGATGGGTCCATGTCACAGCTGGGAAACTGAAGCCGGGAAGGTTGAAGCGGCTTGTCCACGGCCACGCTATGAATTGGCTCAGGATTGGGATTCACATCTGTGTGGAAGCCACCTAAGCCTGGATGGCTGTCCAGAGCTGCCAGCCCTTTTGGGGGTACCAGCTCTGCTTCCACACAACCTTGACCCTGGAGCCCGCATAACCATGAAAGCCGGACTCAGGCTGACTTCTGCCGTGTGCACCCGCTGGCTAAGTTGAACCATATGGATTTGCAGTTTGAAAATTTGGGGAAAAAATTGGCAATTTCATGTCATCTGATGGTCAAGTTAGACGCTCATCTAATATTAGCAAGTGGCCCCTAGTGACCTGCTTGTCCTTATCAGCAAAGTGAGGTCCCCGGGGCCTGCTTGTTGCCTTAAGGCACACTGGAGGCCGGCAGATGAGAGCTGATGTTCCGGCACCAGGGAGGGTCAGGCAGCCTCCGCTGGCAGGAGAGCCCTGGGGTATCAGAAGCCCAGGCCCACTCCCAAGGCATGAGGTCTCTGCAGGTTCTCACACTGTGTTTGTACAAGTGCTTACAGGCTTGTAAGGCACTTCAGCCATATGTGTGTCTCTACATACCTTCCTGTTGCAGTGAAAAATGATTGGTAACCTCCTTCTGTGAAAAGGGTTCTCCAGTGCCAGAGAGATAATGTATTGGAGATGACATCTCCTAGTTTGGGCTTTCAAATGTGACAGCCTCCCTAGGATGGATGAAACTCATTAAAATTTTTTTTTACTTTATTTTATTTCTTTAGAAGATTTTTCACTTATTTATTAGAGAGGGAGAGAGAGAGTGCGAGCAGAGGGAGGCGTGGAGGGAGGGGCAGAGGATGAAGCAGACTCCAGTTGAGCAGGGACGGGCTCGTCCCTGCAGGACTCGATCTCAGGACTCTGGGATCATGACCTGAGTCAAAGGCAGACCCTTCACTGACTGAGTCACCCAGGCACCCCAAAATTAACTTTAAATAATATATTATAGACAATAGAACAAAAGCCAAGCTGTTGGACTCCAGGCTTTTCCCACCTCACAGTGTGTCCCCCTGCCTTCTTCCCTAGCTCTGTCCCTCCTCTTGCACCTGGACATTCAGAGTCTGGCCTGCTTCCACCCTCGTGCTGTTCCTCTAGAGGGAATGCCTTTCTCCGACTCTGAGCCATCTTCGGCCCTCTCTGAGCACCCTCAGGCAACCCTATCCCAGCAGCCAAGATGGTGGCCCAATAACTCTGATGGTTTAAGGTACTCAAAGAATCAGCCAAGATGGTTGAAAAATCTGCCTTGTTACAGCAGAATTCCTTTAGAATGTTCCTGGTGTGTGCCTAACATCACATCTCCTACTTGTTCCCAATCCTTAGAACGGCTTTTATCTCCAGACCTCAGAGAGGTGACGGAACTTGGCCCAGGTGACAAGGCTAGGAAACCAGGGTTCTCTCCCTATTGAATCACAGAGGAGGGGTGGTGTCGTGGGCAGTTCCTGGGTTTGGGTCAGGACCTTGGTCTTAGAACTATGTGACCTTGAACTAGGCACTTATCTTTTTGGACCCTCTGTTTCTCACCTGTAAAATGGGCAACTAGCAATACTTACTGGCTGGATTTTGTAAGTGTTAGAGAGAACATAGGATAAGGTGGAGGAAACAGGTAGGCGGTTGGTAAGAGGTAGCTATTGTTCATAGTACCATTGATGGGCTGTGGGTGTGGGGCAACGTAGCACCTCCGTCCCAGGTAACCCCTTCTATATATAGATAGCAACAGGGAGTCAAAGAGGCAAAGTAACTCGAATAAAGGACTGTGATATCCTCCAGGGTACAAAGCTGTAGCAGCAAGGTCCCTGCCCTCAGAGAACTTATGGGTAGCTGGGGAGACCAGACACAGATATGGAAGGAACTAAAAGCCTTGTTTTCTTCATTCTGGTGAGAGTGTTGTAGCAGATCCTCTCCAAGGCCCCAAGTTCCAGAACGTAGCTAGGCCAGGAATCACCCAAGCAGTTTAGATGTGAATTCTCAGCTCTTCACAGCTGGGAGAGGGCCGGGAGGGCCTGAAGGGCTTCCAAGGGTAGGTGGCACCAGACTTGGGAATTGAAAGGTAGTGGGGAGAAGAAAGAGCATTCTGGGAACGGAGCTTGCCATGAGCGAAGCCTGGTGGTGGAAACGTCCTGTGTGTCTGGGAGCTGGCGGTGACTCAGTCTGGCTATGGCCCGGGCTGTGTTGGAGGGAGGGGAGAGATGAGCTGATGAAGGGAAGGCCGTGCCCCATTGGGAACCCTCCTGGGAATACAAGGCCTTCGATTTAATCACAGTTTCCAAAGAGTCAGCAGTCAGTGAGCAAGCATTTATTGTACACCTACCATATGCCACCCACCGATTCAGACATATAGTGGAGAATAAGACAGGCAGAGTCCCTACTCCGGAGAGGCTTATTTAATCAGCAAAGAAGTTGGATAATTTCAGGTATTGTTTGATGAGTGCCGTGACAAAGATAAAAAACAGCATAATGAGATAGAGAGTGACCAGGGTGGAGGGGACTGCTTTCGTTAGGGGGTCGAGGGAGTCCCTTCTGAGGGACAGGTGACTCTAATTGAGTCCTGAGTGTTACCATGCCTATGTCTGGGAGGGGGTATTCCAGGCAGGAGGTACAGCAGGTGCGAAGGCCCTGAGGTGGGAGCAAGCTCAGTGCACTCAAAGGACAAAAATAAATTCTGTATAATTTGAGTGCTGTGAACAATGAAGACAGTGGGCAAATCCTCTAGGGTTTCATATGCCATGTAGGAGTTCAAACACTGCTCTGAGGGTTGTGGGAAACTATCTGAGGGTTTTGAGCAGGGTAGGGATGCGTGGGCAAGGGCAGTGGGGATCGTTTGTTCAATGGTCAAGAGTTTAGATGTGAAATGAACTCACCCTCTGCCACCATACTCTGAGCCCAGTTTGGGATCCCTGATGACCAACCCAGGACCCGGCCCCAGCCACATCACACAGATCTCTATCAAAAGATTTCCCTATCAAAAGGAACAAATGGATCATTATCACTGTTTTATAATGGATCATTATTACTGTTAAACTTCAAAGCAGGAGACAAGCCTCACTAGGAGGTGGGTGCCAAGGCAAGCGTGGGGCTGGCTTTCTGGATTCTCCCATTTTTGGAGAGAGGGGTCTGCCTCTTCAGGGAAAGGTCCCACTTGAGCCTCAGGACCCATGTAGCAGCCTCTCGTGGCCTTCGCTCTTGTCCTGCAGCTGGATTTCCAGGGCCCTCCCTTGCAGTCAGCAGGAGCAGGCAGCCTGGGACCCAGGCCTGACTTTGGGGACCAGACAGGTCACAGGCACCTGCTCATAATCTTAGGGTTAGGGCTTTAGAATCTGCTTTGGCACAGCCAGGTGCTGTCACTGTGTCCCTTGAAATCTTGACTCTTGTCACTTCCCTTAAACTCTCTGAGCTGTAGTTTCTTTTTCCTTCTGTGTAAATGGGATCCCGACGCCTACTCCCTGGGCTGTGGTGGGAACTTGAGGACAGAATGGCTCAGCACAGTGCCTGGCTGTGCTTGACACTTGGAAATATTATTATGCAATCCTGTCAAAGCTGGGAAGAGGCTGTACCCCCTGTCCTGCTTCTCCCTCTGTAGCAGGGATGACGTTTCCTAGCGCTGGTGTGGTCTCTACATCAGTAGTACCCCATGACTCCCCTTAGCCCTCACCATACCCCAGATGAGTAAGCAGAGGCACAGAGGGGTCCCCGCTTGGCCCAGCGCCTCAGCTAGAGAGTGTGGAGCTGAAGTGTGCTATGGTCTTCTGAGTCCGCCCGTCTGGCCAGGCTGCTATCGGAGTGGACTTTTCTAGATCCGGGGTTGGATGTGGTGTGTCGGGGCCCACTGTGAACTTGTGAGTGGCTCCTACCGCCCCTCCCCCCAGCCAACCAGAGCGGTTCTGTGAGTTCTGTGTAATACATTCGACAGGAGCCCAAGATTTCATCTGAAGGAAGGAGTTTGCTTTTCTGGCAAACCTTGAGGTTCTCGAGTAGGTTGTTTGGCAGCTGATAAGTCTCTTTTCTCTTCAGTGTGGACGTCCAGGTGCCCGTCCTTTACACCTGTGGCGGAGCCGCTGAGAGCATGGGTTCCAAAGTTAAGGTGACTGGGTCTGAATACGGGCCACCACCTCCTCGGCTGGGGCTCTTGGGCAAGTGCCTCAGCTCACAGCCTGCTGTGAGGAGTAAAGGAGCTAATTTTGGTAAAGCGCCTGGCAGGAAACAATGTGCAACAGTGACTCCATAGAAGGAGGCCCTAAGTGAGAAACCAGGGCTTCACCTGGGGGAAACAACCATTGGGGGTATCCCTTCAGACACCGTCATGCCATTCCGCAGGAGCGACAGACATTTTGGAGTGCCCTGGAGGACCAGTGCCTCTAGGGCAGGGCTCACTCGGGGCCCTCTCCGCACAGGTGCTGCTGGACCCTGGCTCAGCCGCCCAGGCAAGATCAGGGCACGGGCTGGTGGAGTGTTTTTCCAGCTACTTGGCAGCTAGGCTCATTGGTAAAAGGGCCATTCCCCCAGGAGCTGGGACATTTTAACAGATTATTTGGAACAATGGCTAATTAGGAACTAAGCCTTTTGTCAGGAAGTCTTTCATTATAAGCTTGGCCGCGGCTGCTGATGTCTGGGGCCAGAGAGGGAAAATTCTCTGTCCAGGCCTGAGCAGGGAGAAGGCCTTTGGAGCCTCCGTTCTCCTTACTCACTTCTGCCCTTCCTCACCTAGAGACCTTAACACAACAGGAAGTGGTCTGGAAGGTACCAGGCCACAGAAGTCATGGTTCACTCTGCTTGGCTTTAAGCCAGCCCCTTCCTCTCTCTCTGGGCCTGCTTTTCCTCACTCTCCAAGGAGAGGGTGGCTACAGACTCCTGCACCCGCCTCTACGTGAGGGAACCTCAGAGAACTTTCCAGACCCCAGACCATGCAGGCCTGGCCTGGATCTAGGTCCTCTGTGCTCCTCCTTGAAACCTGGGTCCTCCTTCCTGGTGCCCAGACCTCAAGCCATTCTCCAGCCTCAGGCACCCAGTTGGACCCCTGTTCCCAGCACCCAGCTCGCTGCCTTTTCCAGTTTCTATTTGAGTCAGATAGCTTTCTGGCCTCTAATTTTAATCCCAGTGAACATGATTCATGAGGGGCCAGGGCTGGGCTCTCTAGCAGGGCTTTTAGAATCCCCAATTAAGGAGCCATCAATTATATATGAAAATTATAGGGGAGCTCCGGCTGGGGAAGGGTGGGCAGCTTCGAGGTGGAGAGCAGTCTGTCAGCGCTGGCCTCCTTCTGTCCCAGGAGGCATAGCCACTGGGGGCTTTGCAGCTGGGGGGAGGTCTCTGGAGCTTCATCCAGCTGTAATTTGTAAAAAGGCCAGAGCTGCTTAAATCTGGGCTGTGAACGTCGTTCAGGTTGCAGAGCAACCCACTCATTACTGAGGTAGGGGACCTCGGTGAACACCATGGGAAGCCACGACTCCGTCACTCCTGGGAGCCCTGGTCCTCCATCCCCACCACTGGGTGCCTCTGGGAGGTCCTGCTGGCCTCCTGGAGCTCCGTTCTCTCCTCTATCAAATGGGGATGACAGTAATAACGTCTCCATGGGGTCACTGGTAGGGGGGCTGAATGAGATCACGGGTGTGGAAAGTGTTTTGAAGATGAGGAGTCACGATAAGAAGAGGTAGGAGGAGGATTTGATGGAAGGAAGACCTGAGAGAAACCTGACAGAGGGGGTGACAGGCTTCTGGGAGAACCGGGGACCACTCCGGGTGGGAACTGACCTGATCTGGGCTCCCATCACGGCCCTTTTCCTAATTAGCCATGTGACATGTGTCAAAGCACGGTCCCCCCACCCCTCTTTTCTGCCTCTCTCTTCTCATTGCTTGAGATGATTTGATTCCTTCCAGCTCCAGAATCTTCAGGTTCTAGGTCAACTTGTCAATCAGTAAATCTTTATGGAAATCATAGGAGGGGCCAGGAGTGCCTGTGTGGTCTGTAGGGATTGGAAATGTGGGTGGGGGGTGAGCAAAGGAATAGGTCAGGGGCACTCACCTGTGCCCTGTGACCTAAAGCCCCCCCCCAACAGGAAGAGTCAGCAAAGTGGAAGAGAGAGTTAGCATTGAAGAAGCTCAGAGGTTTGGCTGCAGGTAAGAAAAGAACAAGAATAAAAATTGAATAGGACATAGTCCAAGCCTCATTCACAGTACTGACCTCCTGCTGGTTAGTGACTACATCGACTCCTTACTGATTTGAAACCAGACCAGAGAGTCTGGGTTCCAATCCTGTTTCTCCCACCCACCAGCTATAGGACTCTGGTCAAGTCACTCCAGCTCTCTGAGCCTTATCTTAGTTAACTTATCTGTAAAATGGGGATAACAGCCCTGTTTCATAAAGCTGTTATGAAGATTGAATGAGGAAAAAATATGGAAAACACTTAGCACCTGGCTGTCTTTAGGGCTACATGAGGATTATTCTCAGTATTGAAGATCAGTAGCAGACATTCTGGGTCACACTCCATGCACCTTCCCTTCTGTCCTTGCCCTGGAGAGGGAATGATTTGCTCTGTCTTAGCAGTTGGGGAAATGCACCCTCTTAGCTATTCTAGGTAGCCTCCTGTAAATAATTAGCAACAGAACCCTGGCCAGTGGGGGGGTCCTAAACCCATGCCTAGCTACCCCTCTACTCTACCCTGGCTCTGGGCCCCAGAGCCCTCTAGCTGTGGGCATTTGCAGGGAGTTACCGGAGGCTTGTGTGGAAGGAGGGGTCCAGACTTTACAAATTTAGAAGCAACAGAGAAAGCTTCTTTCTAGGCTGCTTTGCTTTGTGCCTCCTAGCCCAGTAGTCGGTGTGTCTGAGCAGGGACTGAGAGGGTCAAGGGCTCTCTTCCCCTCCCTACCCTCACTAAGCAGCTTCCTCGCCCAAGGGGTCTTTCTGCTTCACCTTTCCTGCCAGTGGCAAGAGAGTGAATTTTCTTCTCCAGGCCTGGGTCTCTAAGCAAGCATTACACATTCTATTGCCTTTTCTTTTCCCCCCTAACAAAGGCCTTGGGCTTTGCTGGACCCAAGCTTGTGGGAAGCCCATGGGCAGGGCAGAGGCTCGATCTTAACGGAGTAGCTGTTTGGTAAGAGCAAAGGGACAGCCCTGCATTTTCCTCTCACCTGTGTGTGGAAGATGTCTGGAGAGAAACCACTCAGAGCTGGGGCCTTTTGAGCATGGAGGATGAGCAGAGTGTCAGCAGTTCCTGCCGGGAGTCTCTTAGAGATAAGGCTGAGTTCAGCGACCCGGGAAAGACACTCCTCCTGGGTGCCTTGGCCAGGGTTTGGGGTTCAGGAAGGACCAGAGTGCAGAATCACTAATGTAGACTTTGTTTTAGGCCCCGGGCTGCCTTCTAAGTACACTACATAAATCAGATCACGTAAGCCTTCAACAACCCTGTAAGGTATGGATAAATTGTAGTTCCCATTTTACAAAAGAGCAAACTGAAACACAGCGGGGGAAAGGGATTTCTCCTGTCACATGGCCAATGAGTACTGCAAAACCAGATTTGAACCCAGGAAGCTGGGCCCCAGACTCTGTTCTCTGTACTTCACTATTCACTGCTTTCTGGCGGGGGGAAACCTAAGATGTGTCTTCAAAGCTAGAATCATAGGTTCTTTTTTTTTTTTTTTTAGATTTTTATTTATTTATTTATTTGACAGACAGAAATCACAAGTAGACAGAGAGGCAGACAGAGAGAGAGAGGAGGAAGCAGGCTTCCCTCTGAGCAGAGAGCCCGATGCGGGGCTCGATCCCAGGACCCTGAGATCATGACCTGAGCTGAAGGCAGAGGCTTTAACCCACTGAGCCACCCAGGCGCCCCGAATCATAGGTTCTTAAAGGTTTCTGTAGGCATGCTTTCCCTTGGAGAAACTGATGGAAACCAGAGCTCCTTCCCCCGGAAAATGCAGACACGTACAGACAGACATTTCATTCGATTTCGGGGAGCCACAGACCCACTTAGAGCTGATTAAAGGCGTCAAACCTTGACTCTAATCAGGTAGGTGGCCACTTTCTATAAAGCCAAGGATGCTGGTGTGGGGATCCCTGGTCCTGGAGTGCTCCCACTGGCGCCCTTAGGGTGGGACAGCTGTGCTGAGACCAGGCGTCCCAGAAGGTGGTCGTGGGACAGCGGGTATCTTGGCCGCACAAGTGGGGGTCATGCACTTTATTGGTGACAAGAGCATTCCACGGTGTTTCAGCAGAAGGAGGGGGGTGGGGACTGTTCTTGGTTTATGTTCAGTTGAGTTGGCAATTTTATGTGTTAGGAACATGTTTGGTGAGAGAGAAAATAGATCAGTCAGGGCCCCAGCAGGAGAGCAAGTTTCCTCAGTTGGTTTAACTGAGGAGATTTGATGGGTTTCTTTTGAAGGTGTGGGTCAGGTGGAGGGAATTAGCAGGAGGTCGCCCCCCACCCAGGGCCCAGCACCAGCAAGTAGCTGCTCTCACTCAGGGCTCGAAGGGGCAGTGAGAGGAGACAGTGCTCTTGTCTGTGAGTGAGAGGCGGACCATCATTCTGGGAGAAGAGGCAGCCCCTGCCAGAACCCAGGGGCCAAGGCTGGGCCAGAGTGGGAAGAAATACCCTACCTTCTCTCTCTACCAGTCTCCCATCTGCTGGTGCCTCCCGTTGGCCAAACCCAACCTGGAACCCGCAGGGCAAGGGAACCAGGATGATGAGGTTCAAAGGGGAAACCGGGTCCCCTGGAGTGTAGAGCAGGACAGAGAAGGAGCTGGGTGGGCTGGGGGCAGCCGTGGGAGACCCTATGGCACAGAGAATAAGCTTCCAGATCCATCCAGGACTTACTGCCAGCCCTGTGCCTCACTGCAGCTCAAGAGGCCCATGTCTTGACAGAGGATCCCCCCAGTCCTGGCCTCCTAGTTGGATGTGGAATGGGGAAACCTTAGGGTCTCAGGCAGGGAGACCTGCCTGAACCAGGTTTTCCATCCCAGCCCGGCAGCAGCCCTTGTCAGGAGGGTGGTTTGGCAGGACCGCTGCCCAGCCGGCCCCATAGATCTCAACTTCTGTGTGTAGCAGAGCCCCGGGGAGCCATCTAATTTAGTCCTCAAAGAAGTTTCAAGTCTGTTTTCCCTTTGAGGGTCTCCCTGGAACTGATGATATGTAATTAATGCTGTTTAATTGATATTCTTGGGGCTTAGTCATAGAGGTTTTAGGAGCCCTTGGGAGCATCTTTTGTGATGCGTTAAGGAGCTTTTCCCACTGGGTTTTGTTGCCAGGAACGAGACATGGGCTTTGGAGAGGGTGAATGTCCTGATTTCCAGGTTTCTCACTCATCTGTACTTTCTCTTTCTTTCTCCCCTCCTGGGAGGCTGTTCCAGGCCTTGAGGTCAGGGAAGTCCCCCTCACCTTTATTTCTGATTGCTCAGCCCTTTCCCCAGTTTCACACCAAGCCCTCACTAGTCTGCACTTACCCCCATAAGCAACAGTTCTTAAAGGCTGTCCGTACCAGAATCTCTTGGTAAAACAAAGATTTCAGGGTTTCTCTCCAATGTTGCTGATCAGAAAATCCCTGTGCCCACTGGTGTTGGGTGGCCTACACCCCAGACCGTGAGCAGTACCATTCTCAGAGCCTGGAGCGTGGACGGAGGAGTTCAGAATGGACCAGAGGGAGGGACAGGCACTTCCAGGGTGCTGGAAGAGCGTTCAGCACTGGTTCAGCTCCGATTACGATTACGATTACGGGCGCAAATGGTTAATCCCCTCTCCCCTTTGCCCCCAAGCCCTATTTGCCACACATCATTCAGACTATATGCTTCCCACTGCTCTGTGCTAACACCTCATCTGTCCAAGTCCCTTCGGGCTTGGAAACCAATTCTATGTGGAATGAAATACAACCAAATTGATTTTTTTAAAAGACATCAGTTAGGTTGTTTCCTATTGTCATTAATAGGGGTATAAAATTGGAACTGACAGAGACCTATCGGCTTCTTGGATTTTCAAAATCCAAGCTTTTTGTCTTTTGTCTTTGTTCCCTTTGTGATTAGCCCAAGTAATGAAGGCTATAAAACATCTTTGGTAAGTCCCTCCTTGATTGTAGATTTCACCGTGTTTGTGCCCGGCATATGTGAATTACCTCTGCCTGTTGGAAATTCATCACTGCCCAGCCTGGCTCAATGGCTCCCTCTCCTCTCTAGGAGATCTTGGGGGACTTTGCAGTCCCACTCCAAGTCCTGTTTCCAGGGGAACTCCATTTTCTTCTCTGGCAGAGATCAATCTCTAGGGAATTCCCCTCTATTGAAGCTTCAAGTGCCATTTTAAAAGTGGCGCTGTCATCTTCCCTAATGGGTGTTTTCCTTGGAGTCTCTGCTGAGAGTCGGGTGGGAGAGAGGCAGCACAAATGCTTTCTCCTTCTGGGCTGGGGTGTATCTAAAATCCAGCCAGAGGGATTGTTTAACATGTTTCAGGGAGCCGTACACTGAAGAGGAGGTAGAGCCCTTTCTTAAAGGAGGATTTTCTCACACCTGGGTGTTTACCCAGAATACTCTGCAAGAAAGCCATTAGGAGAAATTTTCCTTTTGTCTGAAGACTAGAGGTATTAAGAATGAGAGCAGAAGAGGAAAATGCAGGAATTCTCTTGGAACAAGAGATGGATTATACATTGTAAGATTGTCACTGAATTTAGGGGCTATGCCGGGAACCCAGTCTTATTTGACTCAATATCTACCCCATTGCATGTACACAGTGGGGCTTTTATAAATATTTGTGAAGTAAATCTCATCTTTATTTGATTTTCATAGTGCTTGAGAACATTAGATGAAGTAAAAATATAATGCGCTTTGGATTACACATACCTGCATTTAGGTCCCAGCTCTGCCTAGCTGTGTGACCTTGGGCAAGTGACTTAACCTCTCTGATTCTGTTTCCTCACTTGGAAAATGGGTAGTTACTCACGGGGGGTGGGGTGGGGTGGGGGTGGCAGTGTGAGAATCAAATGAGATAATGATCCACTTGATCTAGTGAGCATTCAGAAGGGGTTCAGTAAATGTTAGTGTTCTTCTTCCATCAGTGGTTCTCAACTCCAACTGTGCGTTAGAATCACCTGGGAAACTGAGAAAACAGTTGTTCAGGCCCCACCCAGGGAGACTGGGTTTCATTGGTCTGTGGCGGGATTTTGAGCCTGGGTATTATTAAAAAGCTCCTGTTAAAGGATACATCTTCTCTAAAGGTAAAATGAACACATGGTAAAGATTTGTTTAACTTGTTAATTAAATGAAGGAACTAGTAAGATGTTACAGCTGGTTCAGATGACTCAACACACATTCTATCGACCCTTGAACAACACAAGTTTGATTGGCACAGGTCCACTGATACACAGATTTTTTTCAGTAAATGATTTTTTTTTCATTTCAATAAATTTCTTCTTTATGATTTTCTTAATAACATATTCTTTTTCTGGCTTACTTTATTGTAAGAATACAGTATGTAATACATATAACATACAAAATACATTTTTTTTTTCAAAATATTTCTTAATCAACTTCTTGTTGTCTGCAAGGCTTCCGGTCAACAGTAGGCTGGCTATTAAGTTTTGGGGGAGTCGAAAGTTATACCTGGATTTTCGACAGGGTGTGGAGGTCCACTCCCCTAACCCCTGCATTGTTGCAGGTCAGCTGTATACAGGCAATCAGGAATGCTGAAATTTAAAAATAGATGCAGAATTGGTCAGTATCAACAGGACAATAATCAAATAATTGCATTCTACTGAGCCAAATGTATTTACATTTCTACGGATAAGAATCATTTGCATTATGATGTGCTTTCTGCAATTTTCTGTTATAGAATAGCTCAATAATCATGAGGGGTGCAGATCTCGGTGAAGTCAGATGCCTGGACCAGTCTGTGAAATAGGACACCCAGTAATCTGTCTTTGTGTCAACATCTTTCACATTTCTCCCAGGGGGCTTCTGGTGTGTAGCTGGGGAAGACCCTGTTGTAGATGTTTGTCTATGGCTCTGTTGTGACACTGTGTTACGGTTATTGTTTATGAGTTGTCTCACCAATGACAGAGAAGTCCTTAAGTAAAGGATTCATGTTCTCTTTATATTCGTAGCTCAGCACAAGCTCTTTGTCTGGCCTATAGTAAGTGCTGAAAAACTGTTTGTTGAATCGGTAATTGAGTTGGATGATACCTCTAAGAAGTAAGCAGGACACGTAGTGTTCTCCCATCTTCTGATGAGGAAATGGAAGCTTTCTTCAATCAAGTCCCACAATTAGCTTGTGATAAGCTTGCGACTCAAACCCGCTCTTCCCTTTCCTCATTCAACCTTACTTCATTCAATGGTTTCTGAGTCCCCAGTGCATACCAGGCACTGAGAGCAGTGACCAGCCTTTGCCCTCGCGAGGGACCTCACAGGGAGCACCTGGGGCATGGAAGGCATGGGCCAGAATGCCTAGGTTGTGACTTGCCCTCAGCAATGATTAGTTGTGGAACCCTAGACAGATAACTTAGCTTTTCTGTGCTTTTGTTTTCCTATCTGTAAAATGGGGAGCCTACCATAAAAGGACGAAATAAGGTAAATACGGTGCAAAATGTGTCACGTGGTTCCTCATACTTATAAGCACTGGTGACTGAGAATGGGAGTCTGTTAAACAGTGGCTGGTCCTGGGCTGCAAAAATGAGGGGAACTTGGATCCTTGGCTGTTCGAGAAGCTCTAGTGGGGTGGGAAGAGCCTCAGTAGGTTGTTGTCAGGTGACATAGTAAGTGCAGCCATAGGGACACCAGGTGCATTATGGGAGCATAGGGGAGGGGTTGGGAGATGTAGAGCAGGAGCTCCCGGGGGCTGGGTCTTCAAGCATTAGCAGTGTTCTCACTTAGGGGGCCCTCTAGGAGGCTGCGGCAAGGGTTGAGTTCAGAAAATGGGGAGCCCTGGCTGAGGTCACAGGGGAGGAAGTGGGTACGGGGGAAAGGAGAGAGGCTCAGTTGGTGAAATTGACAGGGAGTAAAGGCAAGATGATGCCAGATGGAGTGCTCAGATGACCCCACATGTCCTTGGGTGGGAGGTTCTCTTTGCAGCTTTCTAACTTAAATCAGGGTACAAGTGAGTGCTGGGCTAAGTCCCAGAGAAGAAGATCTTGCCCACCGCACAGGAGAGGGACCTGTGTACTGGCATTTTTCTGAGCTGCAGAGCCCCATTAAGGGGGACTAATACTCGGGATTAATTTTTTATTTTGGCAATTACCGTCCAAATTGAAAAAAACATGTTTATGTATTCAGAAATATTCACAACTTATTTAAAATATTTATCATGCACTTGTCTGTCTTATTCATTTTGTAGGGTTGGTATCATGCCTTCACTTCATGAAACACAGAGCACACTGCTTTTACACTTGATCTTTTAGCCCTGTGTCCCTTTTTTTTTAAACAAAATATCACCAGAAATGTCCAGTGTACTGAATAGATGTAAGAAAAAAAAACAAAAAACAGATGTAAGAGAGAGCTGTTTTGATGGGCCTGATGGCCAGGAAACATGTCCCCACTGCCCTCCTCTGTAGTGCAGGGAGACCTCGAGGAGCTCAGAGCCCTGTGGACCATAGTCGAACCCAAGGGTTGTCAAAGGGAGGTCAAAGGGATATTTGTCGAAGGGATATTTGGGAGTGAGGCCTATAATCGGTCTTTTATCAAACCCTCCAAGTGATTCTGGTGCCCAGACCTCGGAGGGACTTGCCTTAAGTCATTTGGGGAGTTTAAGGGGATTCAACTATTGAGTGCCTACTGTGTGTAAAATTCTAGAGTGTCTGCTGCAGGGGATGTGGAGAAAGTTAAGTCCATGTATTAGGTATCTGTTGCTGTGTAACAAATTAGCCCAGAGCTGAGCAACTTAAACAACAGGGTCATAAATCTGGGTGTGGCTTTGTGGGGTCCTCTACCTCAGGGTCTTCTATAAGACTGTGGTCAAGGTGTTGGCCAGGGTCTCAGTTGTCTTGAGCTTCTGCCGGGGCAGGGTCCGCTTCCAAGTTCCCTTGGTAGTTTTGGGAAGATTCAGTTTCTTACAGGCAGGTTGGCTGACAGCCTGGCTTTTCACTGGGTGTTGGCCCAAGGCTACCCTCAGTTCCTTGCCACACGGACCTCTCCATAGCGCAGCTGGCTTCCTCGAAGTGAGCAAGCAAAAGAGAGTGAGAGAGGGTCCCCAAGACAGAAGTCATGGTAGTTTATAACATATTTTGGGCAGTGGCTTGTGCTCTATTCTATTCATTAGTAGTGAGTTGTGAAGTCCAGCCCACCTTCAAGGGGAAGGGAGTGCGCATGGGCAGGAGGTGGGGATCTTAAAAGCTCCTACAATCCCTTCTTCCTCCCTTTCATTTACAATGGTGACATCAAATAATTAGTCACCTAACTGTGGAATCAGAGAAGGATGGTGGTCGTAGGGGTGAGCCCAAGTTCAGCAGTGGTTCAGAGGGAAGTAAACCTCTCTGGGTGGAAGAATCAGGAAGGCTTTCTGGAGGAGGGAGCATTAACAGGATTTTGAAGAAATGGAGGACATGCCCCTGGCAGAAAAGGGAAAGCCGAAGTGAAGGGCCTGCTCAGGTATTCGGGTATCAAAACCTTGTAACTTGGGTGGAGCCTAGATGGAGGTCGGGAGAAGAAAGCCGAGGTTGGAGTTGGAGCCATATTGGGGATGGTTTCCATTGTTAGATGGAAGAGCTATTGCCCTGACTGGGGATAGGGGATGGGGGCCAGAAGGCAAGGCTTCCCATTCCTACTGGGGCCAAGACTGAGGAACTTGGAGCCCCGTGCTCTCGCCTGCCCCACAGCCTGGTCCTGAGGTCCACACCCTATTTTCTCTTGCAGTTTGGACGCACTGAAGTCATTGACAATACACTCAACCCTGACTTTGTGCGCAAATTCATTGTGGATTACTTCTTTGAGGAGAAGCAGAACCTCCGTTTTGATCTGTAAGTGGCAGCTGGTGCTGAGGATGGGTCTGTAGGGGCAGGGGGACCATAGATGGGAGGGGGTGCTCTAGGACCTGAGATTGGTAGTAGTTTCTCTTACCAAGGAAGGGGATGGGTGCTGTAACATTAGAGGGATCTCAGGTTTGGTCTGGGACAAAAACAATTAGCTCAAGTTCAGACCCACCCTCATCAGGAGACAGAAAAGAGGTGGGAAGAGAAAACAGAGGCTCCCCACCATTTGTATCCCTTAAGTGTGGGAGGACCCTGAGCAAGCCACCTGACTCTGGGTGTTAGATCTTGGGGGCTTCCCGGGAGCCTTTTTCTCCCCAGGTGATGGGAACTTCCCCATTGACCTCTCCCTCTGCTGGAGCTTATTCTGGGAGAGGGGTGCCCTCTGGTCTCCCCTCCTGCAGAGGTAACCTGATTTGATGGGGCCTTGGGCATGTGCATGTGTTCCACAAAGGTGCAGACCACCTTTCTTCTGAGGTTAAAGATGATGATGGGATTTCAGTCTGGTGAGCGGGTGTGGGGACCCTTGTTTCGTTTTTCCTAGGCATGAGGATGGTTAGAAAGGACTGTATCCCAGAGGACTGTGGACAGAGTGGGCCAAAAGGGGGTTGGGAGCTTGCAGGAGCAGAGGGGAAAAAAATGCAGTGGAAGGACATGACTTTGGAGGGACTGAGGGAGGACTTATAGCGCATCATAGAGAAGACACCATTTGGGGACATTTTGGAGAGAGAAAGTGCTAGAGCAGGGGTAGAGTAAAAAGGACTGCCCCTCAGTGGGAGGCTTTGGGGCCTGGACAGCCAATGGGGTTGGGCGGGGGAGGGGGATGCTGGAAAAGGGGCTGCAGGAGCTCCAGGTCAAGGGAGGGCTCCAGGTCAAGGGAGGGGCCCAGGTGCAGATGGAAGAGGGGAAAGTGTTCATGCCTCCCTCATTCTTGAGTGAGGAGGCCCCAGGTCAAGCCGGGCAGGCCTGGGCAAGGTGAAACCATCAGGAGGTTCAAAGGCAAGGTATTGAGCTCCAAGGGCACCTCGCCTTAGCTGGGAAGATGGGAGAACAGGCTTTGAAGGGCAAGGCGGCTCAGCCACCTGAGAACCAGCCAGGGTTGCCAAGCAAGTTTATTTTAGTTTTTCAGTCTTTAATGAGGTATAACACATATATAGTTAAGTACACAAATCTTTAGAGTCCATCCCATGATGCATTTTGTATCTGTTTACCCTCATGTAACCATCAGCCAGATCAAGAGACAGAATATGGCCAGTACCCTGCAAGGCTCCCATGTGGGCCTCCCAGTCGTTACTCCCAGAAATATCCTACCTTCTCAGAGCCTGTATTTGGGGATATGGGGGTCTTGACTCAGATAAGGGACCCCAGAAGTTCTGGACAGGATGCCCCAGCCGTCCTTACTATCTCTGTGTGTTCCCTGCAGTTACGACGTTGACTCGAAGAGCCCGGATTTATCCAAACATGTGAGTTCTGCCAGTGACTGCCCAGAGATTCAGAAACTCTCTTCAGTGCCAGAGTCTGGGTCAGCCTCGAGCTTCCCTGGGACACAGACCCATATGTCTGATGCTGCTTCTGGTTATCTCAGAGTCCGCCTACTTCTAGGCACGGGGTGATAGGGGAGGTGGGGTGGCTGTGGGTAGAGTGGGTGACACTGGCTTTTTTTTTTTTTTTTTTGGTACCCTGGGCATGCAGGATTTCCTGGGCCAGGCCTTCTGCACCCTCGGAGAGATTGTGGGGTCCCCTGGGAGCCGCCTGGAGAAGCCCCTCACGTAAGTGTAGAGGGGAGTGGGGCCTGTTTGGGTTGCTTCCCTGGGGATGGGCCAACCTCCCGCCCACCCTTACTTAGCTCGGGGTAGGGGCGCAGCAAGCCGCCACTCATGCAGGGTGATTAGGAATAGGGAGACCCTGGAAACCTTGCAGGGCCGTTAACCCAGTGAACTTGGAGGGACCCAGGTTCAGTTATTAGAGCCCTGTATTCCTGGGACGACGTGAGACACTATCTAGTCTACTCGTACCTCCCACCCTTGCCAACGTAAAGGGAAGAAATCGATGCCCAGAGAGGGAAAAGTGACTTGCTCAGGGGCACACAGCTAGGAAATAGGAGAGCTGGGATTTGAATTCAGGGGTTCTCCTCACATAGCATATCCCTCAGATTATTCACCTCTTACTGTAGGCCAGAGGTGGGTAGGGTGAGGTCCTCCTCATCTTACCCTGCCCTGAAAATCTGCATTATAGGGCTGTAAATGCTTTTAGGGGAAAGCTATTCTTCTAGGAAGGCTCTGGGATGAGGAATCCCAAGGCTTCTTCTGGTGGAAGCTGCAGGCGGCTGTAGGGACCAACTAAGGATGGCTGGGTAGTGGGACTGCCCTCTCTTGTCCCTATTTCTCAGGAAGCCCTAGGGGCAGAACCCAGACAAAAGGAGCCTGCAGACTGGGACAGGTGTCCCGGCCACATGGCAGGATGGGCAGGAAGGGGAGAGCAGGCTGGGCTGGGTATCAGCTCCCTGCTGGCTTCTGCTAAATTCGAACTGGGTGCTATCCCCTCGCTGTGACCAAGAAGCGCAGAATGCATTATGGTCAGGAACGGGGGTCTCTCTCCCAGCCCCTGGTCTCTGACTCCCACTAACTGTATGTTAACTTCAGGGCCCCTGGAGAGGCCTCTCTGTCCCTGAGAAGGTCTCCTTCTCTGGGTTCACAGAGAATAGTGATATATGCTATCATTTATTGAGAATAGGGAAAACACCCAGGTTTGCAGGGCTCTGACGTTTATAGAATTTGGGGTTCCCAGAGTGAGTGTGTGTGTCTGCCCATCTTGGCTCCCAGATGTGGGTCAAAAGACTGGTTGTCATTCTGGTCTGTTTCTTCCCTGCTGTCACCCAGCCCACCCATGGTGGACAGGCACACCTGCTAAGTGAATTGAGGAAGACCTCCACAGGAGACAGCTGGGGAGGCAAGCCTTGGGGGGGCCAGCAGGATCTTGGAGATGATGGATTGGTGAAGGAGGGGGATCTGTTTCCCATACTGAAAATGTCGTGTGTCTGTCTCTCGTCTCCCTGCTAGACCCACACACAACACCTCCCTTTCCTTGGGTCATCTCTTCAGGACTAGACTGACATCAGCTTCTCTGATCTCCCGTGATTCTCTCAGCAGTCTCCCCATTTCACAGTCTAGAGGTAGAGCTGTGGTCCTCAAAGCGTACAGCCTTCGGCTGCCCCCCCCCCTTAGTCTATGGGGCTGCCTGAGAACTTACATTTCTAACACATTCTCTGGGGATGCTGATGGTGCTGGGCCCCAGATCACAATTTGAGGACCCCGAGGTAGAGTCACCCAGCACCTCACAGCAAGGTTTGGGAGGAACACCTCTCCTTCCTCTGGCCTGCAGCTCTTGGTCCTGTTTGATGTGGAACGGATACCTTTCTCCAAGAATTCTGATGCCAAGTGCTATGGCCTCTCAGGACTGGGGGCTTGACTCATGACATGCTTTCTCTGCCTCTCTCTCTACAGGATAGGAGCATTCAGCCTGAATTCCAGGACAGGCAAACCCATGCCAGCTGTGTCCAACGGGTAGGTCAGCAGACATCCTTGGCCCTGGAGTCCTCAGACATCCAGCCGGCTCTGCAGAGGGGGCCTCAGTGTCCAGGCCTGGGCCCTGTTCCCACCACTGTGCCTTCAGCCCGGGTCAGGCAGGGTGGGGATGGGGGTTTGGGGAGAGAGAGAGAGAGAGTGTGCACTGAGTGTGCACAAGTGCCACTCTGCAGCTGGCCCCTCCCACACCCGGCTGCAGCTCTAGCATCCCCAACCGCAGTGGCTCATGGGACTTCTGGGAGCAGGGTGGGGAGCAGAGGTAGGGGCTGCTTCCAGTGGCCAGCAGGAGCTGGGCACTTGCCCTGCCTCTCTCCCTGTCCTGGTTTTTTCCACCTCCTACCTCTTGCCCTTTTCCCCTCCCTCGGTCCCTCCCTTCTGTTTAGCTTCTTACCCCACTTCCCCTCCATTGCTTCCACTGCTGGATGTCAGCCTCCTTTCAGAATAGATTCTGCTAAATCCTTACTGTCTGTATTTGCTCCCTGTCGCTGGTGGGCCTGCCTTGCTTGCTCCCTTGGCCTCCACCCCAACCATCTGTTTTTGGCCGGCTTCCTGCAACTACATGCAACAAAGACACACCACTCCCCCGCCCTGGTACTCCTTC
This sequence comes from Lontra canadensis, assembly GCF_010015895.1. Lineage (NCBI taxonomy): Eukaryota > Metazoa > Chordata > Mammalia > Carnivora > Mustelidae > Lontra > Lontra canadensis. The sequence continues at coordinate 11,585,229 of NW_022631017.1, forward strand.
CCGCTCCCCTTCTCCTGGTTGGAGGGAGGATCCTCATCAGAGGGTGTGGGTGGGGCAGGATAGGGAATATCTGCCCCCCCCCCCCCGGGGGCAGGGGCCAGCCTAAAGGGGCTTCACACCATTGAGCATTTTGCTGAGTGAGCATTTTGGCTGAGTAAGCAAAACTCCCCTCTCCTTGCTGAGAGCTCCTAGGAGCCAGGGTCCCAGCCGCTGGACTGGCTGCTGGGGCCGCTGGATATGGGAAAGGGGCCTCTGGGGGCCCTGGGTGCTCACAGCCCAGGAAGGGTGTGGATGCTTATTTCACGGAGAGTTATGGAAGCAGCAGTTGGAGATGGAGCAGGAGTCTGGGAGAGAACCAGGGAGGGAGGGCTGGAAAGGCAATGGGGGAGCAAAAGGAAGGCCCCAGGCAGGTGGGAGCGGTTGGGTCTGGAGGGGAGGGAAGGGAAGATGGGAAATCAAAGAAGGGCCCAGGGCCCAGAGGCAGAGGGAGGAACAGATGGAGAAACACTGGCGGAGGAGGATGGTGTGAGGATTGTCTCTCTGGTCAAACAAATCATGTCTTTATACCCGTGAGGGCCAGACCAGAGCAGGGGCACTCTGCTCACTGGCCCATGTCTAAGGGGACAAGCTGGCAGGCCTGTGGCAGGGGACCCTACTCTACTCACGTGATGTGGAGAGATCCAGGCTGTCTCAGCCTCAGGGGCCAGCGCCCCTGCCTCCTGTACTTGAGAGCCTCTCCCTCCAGAAGCTGGCACTGGGGAGAGCTCCATCAGTGGTTCTCAAAGTGTGTTCTGCAGACAGCAGGCTGGGAGCCTCAAGGCTGGCCTGAGGTGTGGGGCTGGATTTTAGCAGCTTGGGGAGATTGTGAAGGAAAGGAGGCAGGGAGCGAAATGGTGCTCCTTGGGAGCCTTTTTTGGTGCCATGCGCTGCGTGTGCACATTCTTACTCATGGAGCCTACAAACATACTCATTCTCTGGGCGAGGAACCCGGGAGTTGGAGAAGTACCATCATGAGTCCAAAGTTAAACAGCTACTGGACAGCATGACATTTTTTTCCCTCCTTCCCAGTGGCCCCTGGCCACACCAGAGACCCACAACCCCGGGTTTGTCCCAAACACTGGAGTGGAATGGGCTGGTGCCCGGGAGAGGGGGCCCTCCTGACCCAGGGGGGAGGTGGTCCAGGTTCCCTGGGGGAAGCCCCAGCTTGGGAACTCTACCTCTTGGTGGGGATTCTCTGGGTGGGCCGACTTCATATCATGGTTGCCCACCTCACTGAGGAGCTGCATGAATGGCCATGGGATCTCTCTTCCCTGGAGAGACCCCAGCCAAGATGTTCAAGGGGAGTTAGCCATGGGAGAGGGCCTGGACAAGCTACCACTGGGAGGATACCAGCCCTTCTGCTTAACTCCCTCTTGCTGCTTGCTCTCCCACCCATGATCAATCAGAGTGGCTCAGAGCTGAAAGGTTCCAGGACTCTGGGGGTCAGCTGGGTGCAGGGTGGGGTGGCTGGCCCACGAGGTCTTTTGCCCACAGAAGTGGTCTTTGGATGGAAAGTTTGAGAACCACTGGTCTGGAAGCCTCCGGGTGAGTCTGGATGCTTTTCCGCTTCTAGGACTTTCATTGCAGGCACTATACTTCCTGGCGGGCTCTTGGGGGAGCAGGGGGCGGGGCAGTTCCAGGCCTGGGGGTCCTGGCCCAGGAAGCAAGTGCTCTAGGCTACACTGCCACAAGTATTTCAGAGACTCTGTCTTCTCAGGGGCTCTGGGCAGATCTGCTGGTTGGGGAAGGGGGAGGCTGAGGAGGGCCCATTCAGGGAGTGTTTAGGCTTTGTTTGTCTTTGTCTGGCTCTCCATTCTTTCATCTTCTCCTCTCCCAGTGGGGTCCCAGGGAAGAAATGTGGCACCATCATCCTGTCCGCTGAGGAGCTGAGCAACTGTAGGGTGAGTGGCAGAGGGACTCAGGACCGGGTCTGGTGGGGGTGGGGGTGGAGCCGTGGCAGAGGGCAGGCTGCGCTCCCTGTGACCCCAGGGCCACACGTGTCCTTCGAGGGATCTGGGCAAGTCAGGGCTCCCCAGTTTTACCTGGCTGTCCAAGAATTCTGTAACATCTGAGCTAGAAGTTTGTCTCCTCCTTTTATAGCTGAGCCGACTGAGGCCCAGAAGGGATGGAACTCACCCACAATTAGTGGCAGAGCCAGCTGGGGCCCTGGTCCCCAGCCTTCTAGGCTGGGGTGCCTCCATTCCTCGTCATGGTCCTCTCTCCCTGAACCAAGACTGCTTTGGCTCCAGCCCTGGCAGCAGAGGGCTTTTTCAGTCGTGAGCCTGGGTGCTTGGCAGTTAGCTGTCATGTTTCGCTTTTAGCTCTGGAGTAGGGTGACACCCTGCTTGGGATTGAGGGAGTGAGGACGCGTGGTTGGGGTGTGCGTGTTGCGAAGCCAGAGGCTGCAATCCCACGCAGCCCCTGGTTTTGCTCCTTCTGTGGGACTGTGGAGAAGAGGGAGATGGGGACAGTGGAAGGGGCAGCTGAGCACACCCAGGAAGGGCTTGGGGGACCGGATGGCTGATAGTAACGATGAAACACAGTAACGATGATAGTTGTTATTTGTCAAGGGGTGGGTGTTTTGTGTAAGTTGTCACTATTCCTGACAACAATCCCAAGAGGTAGGTACTGTTGTTATTCCCATTGTATGAATAAGGAAATTGAGGCTCAGAGAAGCTAAACCATCTGTTCAAAGACAGTAAGTGGTAGAGTCATGGTTCTAATCTGGGTCAACCCAATTCTAAAACGGAGGCTCATTCCCAGCCTTGCATGCCTCTCTGGTTGATTAGGAAACTCAGGTGGGAATGGGTGTGTCCTCGGGAGAGAAGGACGAGGTAGCCAGAGCCTGGGTAACCTGGGAACCCAAATTCATCTTGGGCTCACGTAAGAGGGCCTAGGAGGGAGGAGAAGAAACAAGATTTTCTGACCTTCCAGGGAAGTCAGCGCAACTATGGTTATTTGTTAACCGTAAATATTTGCCGTATTAGAAAATAAAATTGATAAATTTAAAAAAATATATTAACTCATTTAAAAATGACAACAGTTTAACCCATTATAGAATAACATAAATAACAACTTTTTTGAAAAATAACTGTATTTTCCAAAACAAAAGTCATTTAGTGAGAAGAGTGGCCTTGTTTTGGACTTTTTGTAAATCTCTTTAATGTCAGGCTGAACAGAAGAGGGCTGGAGTCTCATATATGTTTCTGTAGTCAATCTGTTGTGATATCAGTGTTAGGTAACTTCTAAAAAATTTCATGTCTTACTGATATTATTACAAAAATAGCTTTGGCCTCACAGACCACCCTTTGAGGGTCCCTGGTCCATACTTCGAGAACTCTTACTATGGGTATATAAATTGTTAGCCAAGATTAATTGAGCAATTATGCTGAGCGGTTTACATGGTTGACTGATTTATCTGTATTATTATAATATGTGATATAAGACTGTAGGTCTTACTGTATGAGATATTATCATATCTGGTATATTACAGTTTTTATTTTTTGGAGAGGTTAAATGACCTGCCCAAGGTCACTTAGCCACTGGGTAGAAGAGATGTGAACCCACGCAGTCTGGTCCTAGAGTCAGAGTCTTTAACTGACAGGCGGTGGGGTCCCCAACTCTGCTTTTGGGGGCTTCCGGTGGGAAAGTAAGATGCAGAATCACAGTATAGTGATGACCACATCAGCTTATACCCAAGTGCTCATTCTTCTGGCTTCTCTGGCTGTTTATTTTGGTGGATCTGGGAACTTGATGGCAGAGCCACACCGGTCCTGATCCTGGCCCCATGCCTGGCCCCAGCCGAGGGCTTGGTGTGCGGATAGGCATTCACAGGGATCTCTCAGGAATCTGCAACTGAATGAATGACCAAACGGTTAGCACCAGATGATGGTGGAAACTCTTACAAGTGTGTATGCTGACCATCTGGAAGTTACTGGGGTTGAGACAAAGAAGAGGAAACCCAGCTGACATATAGTAGAGCTATTTAAGCTCCCTGAGCCTCAGTTTCTCCACCTGTATGTTGGGGCTGATGGCGTGCCTGCCGTGAGGATTGAAGGGGTTCGTGGAGGAGACTGGGCCTAACAGGTGTCTGCAGAAATTTGGAATCTGAATTCCTTGAAGCCTAACTTGGGTTTGTCCCCAACTTCTAGCTCAGCCTGTGACTCCCTCCCTAGTTTCTAATTAAATCAGGTAATAGAAGCGAAAGTGCTTTGGGAATTCTAAAGCTCCAGACCATGCTGGGTGCTGTCCTCGGTCTGGTTTTCTGGGATTGGCAAAACAGCCCGTGTTTAGTATTTATTAGGTGTCTCCCCCTTCCTCCTCCTTCCCCTCCCCCCCCTTCATCCAGGGGTGGTAGCCGGTTTCCTCGTCTAAGCCGTTCCAAGGCAAGGAGGTGGGGGGTGGGCTCCCTTCCTTCCTCTTGAGATTGTCAGCTCCTTTTCTTTTGGGGTGCCTTTGGCTGCGTTCTGTCTTTCCCTAGAATACTTGTAAGGAAAAGAGACTAATTCCCAGCATCTGGCTGAATGAAAATAATTATATCTGAACCGCTTCGCTTCTGTGCTCCAGCCCGGCATTCAGTGGGAGGATCAAAGGAAGAGGGTGGAGTCTGAGGGGTGGGTTGTTCCCCCCCATCCTTACCAGAGCAGGGCTTTCTGCTCAAGTGAATGCGTTCTGCCTAAGTAGACAAACCCTCTCTCCATCCGCAAGGACCGTGTGGGCGGTTGGGGACGCGCGCAGGACCGGAGTGGACTCCAGTGGGTCACCTGCACGCTTCGATAGGTTATAGAAAAAGCTTTGCTCATCGAGATTTTTTAATACCGAGAAAGTTGCAACAATCAGAATTTGATCCAAAATACTATTCAGTGATACTTGATGTGGATGATGATGAGCTTCAGCTCTTGAAGGGCCTCTGAGTCACCAAAGATTTAATTATGTTCCGTACGGTCATTGTTCCCTGTCATGCCGACCGACATTTGCATAGTCCACACAGTTGACCTGAGCTTCTGGTGTTCGCAGTCTGTTTGATCCTCAACCGTGGGGCGGGGAGGTGGGGAGAGGTGAGGGATCCCAGCCCACAGATATAGAGGGTATGTGTATCTCATTGAGATACACAGAGTATTGTATCTCATTCACTGGCACATCGAAGTGCCAGCCTCAGAGGTCTGAGCTGTGGCCTCCTAATTCTCAGGGACTACTTCCCTCACCCACGGTGAAGCTGTAAGCTTTACAGTATATGGAATAGCCATGGGCTCTGTGATCTTTGTGGAGCCAGGAGCCTTCAGCAGGCGTGGTGAGTGGCTGGGCTTCTAGAGAGTTCCTGGCCAGATAGTGATCTTCAGGGCCTTCCAGTCAGATCCCTGTACACACTGGCAAGAGAGCAGCTCGCCTCTCACAAGCCAGGGAGGTCAAAGCTTTTCACCAGTAACTGCCCCTAGCCGCCCCCCGTCAGAGATCACCAGCCTGCTCATGTGTTCATTTATTTGTTTTGGCAAATAGGCCTTGGCTCAGTTCTTGCCCTCCCAGCCGGCCAGAGTTTCTAATTTAGTGTGAGAGACAGAAATGCCAACCAGCAATCACAGTACAGCAGGGGTCCTTAACTTCATCAGACCCATTGCTTTTTTTTTTTTTTTAATAGCAAGTATTTTATAGCACTCTTTACTGTCCTGAAAGGAAATCCATGGATAATACCACATAATAGGGCCAAATACATACAGGTGAAGGAATAAGCCCTTGCAGCTACCTAAAAGAAGATGGGTCCAGGCAAAGAGAACAGCTTGTGCAAAGGCCCTGGGGCAAGGAGATAGTGATGAGTGACACCAGAGAGGGGAGAGAGTAGGTAGGAATGGGGTCCAGATAGTGCAGGAGCTTGTAGTGGGCCTGCTTAGCAGTTTTGAATCTTAATAAAGTCAGGACTCTCGCTGTTCTCAGGACAGACATCAGGGAGAGCCCAGTGTCTCCATGGGGCCGAGGGAAGAGTCCTGGGAGAAAGGGAGAAAGATAAGGAGAAAGAGGCAGGTTAAAGCGGGGCAAACTGGTGAAGCTTTTCTGAGACTCGGAAGTATGCAGGTTGATATTTGGGAGAGATGTGTGTTGTGGCTAGCAGAGATGGAAGTGTCCTGTGTAATCCACAACCAGCAGTCACACACCACCCTTTACAAGTTAGTTTGTAATTTTTTTTTTTTTTTTTTTTTAGTCTTCGAAATCATCCCTCTGGTTTAAAAAAAAAAAGAGAGAGAGAACAAAACAAAACATTTTTTCCTGATGCTAAAAAATAACATGGTCACAGTGGACATGATAGAAAATACAAAGAGAATCATTGTTGACATTTCGGTGTATTTGCTGCATTTCTTCCTTTCTTCTAGGTGTTTATGTATATAGCTTTTTTTCTTCTAATTAGTAGAATATGGTATCCAGATTTATTTTCCCATGTCATTAGATATTCCTTGAAAACCTGTATTTAATAGCTATATAATTCTTCCTCTATCATATGGATGGCTATAATTTATTAAATCTGTTCTCTTAGAGGAAACAGTTTCATTTACACTGCCGTGAACATCCTCCTAGCCAAATTGTTCCATTTTTCTTTTGAATTTTAGCCGATGGATTTTGGTTGGTATCCCAGACACATAGGCTCCAAGCGTGGGAGGGAAAACGGTCAGTCTGGGGTTTTCAGCGTCTGAATGACCAAATCAACAGATGTACAGCTGATGAGGTTGTTTGAGAAGTCAGTCATGAAGACAGCAGAGAAAACCAAGCTTGACCAGCTTGACCCCCACGTGGTTATTATAGGCAATGCGTAGCTACAGGCCCGATCTCCTAGATCAACTCCTACACCTACCATCTGCGTTCGAATCAGCTCTAGCCTACGGGGTCTTCGTGGATATCCCCAAATGCCTGCACCCCAAGCACCCCAAGCCCCTTGCTTCTGCAGTCTTATCCTGACAGGCTGGGGCTCTGGACCCTTCTGTGAATGCGGGAGCCCTCCCAGAGATTGCAGCTCACAGAATCACTCTTGGCTCTGGGTTGTGTTCCCTCCTGCTGGCGTGCTGAATTTCAGAGTTGGGACTGACGATTCTTTTTCATTTTAATCGATATCTTTTTTCTCGGCAAACTTTGAAAAGAAGCCAATAAATGTCACCATGTTTCCACCATCTATCGAAAAGTTCTTTTTAGGGTGTAGCGTGTGAGCAGGAGGGCAGGGTGGTTAAGAACTTAGGCTCTGGATCCAGACCAAATGCCATTGCTTACTAGCTGTGTGACTCTGGGCAAGTTACTTGACTTCTTTGTGCCCCCGTTTCTTCATTTGTAAAATTGGCTTTTATTTGAATTGGGGATGTTTTATTTGTCATGGGTTTTTGCATTGATTTTGATTTTTCAAGATTCACATTAAAATCTTGATTTTGATGACTGAGCTTTTGGGGCCCTTTTAAATTTTTGTACCTCCCTTACTATTGTTCTGATCCTGGAGCATGTCAGCAAGGCCCAGCTTCCATCCCCCACCCCCACTCCAGGGTGTTGCTACCCTCTCCTGGCCTTCAGCCCACCAGCTGACCTCTGGGCCTGAACTCTAACCTGCAGGGCCCCTCTCTGGGTCAGGGACAGCTAACAAGCTACAGTAGGCCCGGCCATCCGGAAATGAATGGCTGTTTACTGTAATCTCCCCAGCAGCCTGATTAACATGCGGAAAGATGCAAATTGAGGCAATCCTGCTGTTTTAGAAGAACTTAATATGTTTTTTAAAACGACAGGGCGAAAAGGCAGAAATTGCAGGAAATTATATATTGCAGGAGTTGTTTATCTTCACAGTGGATTCCAGAGATGGTTCTGGTTTGGGAAGAGCATTTCACTTGCTTGGAGAGCCCCACCCTCCAGCTGAAGCTTCCAACAGTGGGACCTCTGACCTCAGCCTGGATTGGCTGCTTCCAAATCCCGGGAGCCCAGTCCATCTGTCGCCACTCCCCACACTCTTCCTGGGGTCCATTCACCAACCTGCCTTTAAGGGGAGCGGTCAAAGCAGCGGCCAAAGCCTTGTCCATATGATATGACTATTGACATAACTCAGAGCCACCTTCAAAAGCGCAGTCTCTGGGGAGGGCACTGGAGGATGGGCATTAAGGAGGCTGCATGGTGATGGACTGGGTGTTCTAAGCAACTAAAGAGTCGCTGAACTCTACCTCTGAAATTGATAATACACTCTATGTTCATTAATTGAATTTAAATAAAATAAAACGGAAAAAAGCAGAGTCCCCAGACGGCTACAGGGCCTTGCCTCAAGGACTTCCCATGGGGTTCGTGCACCCAAGAGGGAAGAAGCCTGCCTTGGTCAAACCCCAGAAGTCTCACAGGCAGGTCTGTTTTATCCCTGTGGATACGGCAATGGCACAACAGTACTGACCATCACAAGGGCTTTGGGTGAATGCTTCCAGGTCTTAGACCGAGTTAGGGAGGGCGGATCAGGGGGAGTGGCAGAATGAGCGGCCAGCAACACCTCACGGATTTGCCACCGGTGGGAATGAGGTGTGGCTCCCCAGAGGATTTTTCCAGTTAGCTGAATTTCAGAGCCAGGCTTTTTTTTTTTTTTTCCTTCCCCTGTAATTTTAACTAGTTTGCACGGAGGAGGCCTTTTCTAAAATGGATTTCACACTTCTCTGACTCCTCAGACTGAGGCTACAGAACATAATTAAACTTATCAGGATGATGTGGGGTCATTGTGTGAAATCTCAATTATTAAGCTTTGGAGCCAGACCCTCTGGTTCTGATCCCAGCTTCTCCTCCAGATTGCTGTGTGGCTTCAGGCAAGGGTGTTAACCTCTCTGGGCCTCAGTTTCCCCATCTTTGAAATGGGACTAATAATAGTTTCTGCCTCATGGGATTGGTGAGAGGACTAAAGGAGCCAATAGGCATGAAAGGATATTCTGGGCACAGAGCAGGCAGAGCCATATGCTACTGCCATTTTTGTAGGTAGACACCAGTGAATCGTTGCATTTGCATAGGGTTCAGCCCAGGAGTAGATGGGTGGTCCACAAGCGTCGACTCCCATTCTTTTTTTTTTTTTAAATAACATTTAGTATATTATTTGTTTCAGGGGTACAGGTCTGTGATTCATGAGTCTTACACACTTCACAGCACTCACCATAGCATATACCCTCCCCAGTGTACATCCTCCAGCCACTCCATCCCTCCCACCCCTCTCCACTCCAGCAACCCTGTTTGTTTCCTGAGATTAAGAGTCTCTTATGGTTTGTCTACCTCTCTGGTTTCGTCTTGCTTAATTTTTCCTTCCTTTACCCTATCTATGATTCTCTGTCTTGTTTCTCAAATTTCTCATATCAGTGAGAGCATACGATAACTGTCTTTCTCTGATTGTCTTATTTCGTTCAGCATAAAACCCTCTAGTTCCATCCATGTCGTCGCAAATGGCAAAGACTTCATTTCTTTTGATGGCTGCATAGTATTCCATTGTATATATGTACCACATTTTCTTTATCCGTTCTTCTGTTGATGGACATCTCAGCTCTTTCCACAGTTTAGCTATTGTGGACATTGCTGCTATGAACATTGGCATTGATTCCCATTCTGACAGCAGCTCCATGCCCCACACTGTGGACCGGTGTTTGACATCGGCCCTTTGCTTTACTCCCCCCGACGGAGTCACAGGGGGCACTCCTACTCCATTTTTCCAGAGGCGACCACCCAGGCTTAGGTGACATCGCTTGCCACAGGCTGCTCAGTGGATAGGTGGCAGAAGTGTGGCTCCAAGCAGATGGCCTGGGCTCCTGCATACTGTTTTGTGTCAGGTGTGGTGTGGGGAACAGTGGACCTCCCAGGGGAGCACTGAATGGTCCTGGGAGTGATGAGCTGTAACGTTCTGCAGCAACTGTTCCTCCTTCCCTTCCTAACCTTTCAGGGCTTTGAGGGCTTCTCCTGGGAAGCACCAATAAGAGCTTTGGCCCCTGGACTTTATGGCATTGCTTTTGGCTGTTTCAATATATGTAATAATTTTCAAGTCAGTCACTGCAGGTTGCTGCATGTGGCTTGCCTGTGTTCATTCGGGTGACCTCCAGATGCGAGGGGTCACACCTGGAGTTCCAGACAAGGCATATGCTGGGGAAGCTGCAGAGGCTCTGGACTCTTGAGCGCCAGCCTTCTCCACTGCCACCCCCATCCCCATATGCTCCCTGAGGCATCAACACCGAAGCCTAAATCGCCTGGCATTAAAAGTCAGCGTCGCCCCCCACCGTCCGGCAGGTTACTTTACAGATAAGGAAACTGAGGCAGAGAGTCCAGAACTCAGGGCGCCTTGCTGGGCTGTGCCCCCTGCTGTCCTCAGCAGATTCTGAAGGTCAGTGTTTTCTGGTGCCACGGCCCCTTGCCCCCATGGGGAGGAGCAAAGGCCGACTTCGTGAGCCCATGAGCTGTGCAGTCCCGTAGGGCCCTCCTATGCTGCCTATGCTTGGTTTAAAGGCCTGCTGTCCCATTTTCCGTTTGTCATGGGCCTCACCAATTCTATAGCCAGCGTTGGGAGCCCACCTGGTCCTAGGCCTCCTCCTTTTTCTAGGCCACAGAATAGAGCTCCTCAAGGAGGCATTTAAAATGCTCCCTCCCTCCAACACAGGATAGGATTGGAACTTTCTGCTGTGGAGATAGAGTGACTGCAGGGGGCAGGTTTAGAAGGTTAGAGACCTTTCAGCAAGGCTGAGGGGGAAAGCCCTGCCTGGGTGACCCTCTGTGTGACCTTGGACACAGGACAGGATTTAAAACCCTCAGTTTCCTTATCTGTAAAATGGAGAGAGTAGCAGAGTTACTTCATATGGTTGTTATGCGGATTCAGTGAAATAGTGCATAAAGAGAAGGCCTCATACAGTGACTTGCATGTAGTAAGTGCTCAGTAAAGAAGTCGGTCTCTTATTCCAGGTCTGACGTCCTAGATTTCTCTGGAGGCTTAAGATTCCCAGGGCTCCTAGGCCTTGCAAACCCCCAGTCCAGCTCCTTCTTCCTCTCAGGTGGGCCATGAAGAGGGACATGAGGAAAGCCATCATTACCTGGGCCCCTCTGTGTGCCTCAGCACGGCCCCTCCTCAGCACCTCCCTTGAGGGGCACTTGAGGCCCAGGTTAACCAGAGGCCAGCCCCTCCCTGTCCATACCCACTCCAGAGTCTGAAGAAACCAGAGCAGCAGGCCCCATGAACTGGACAGTGCTCTCTCTCTCAGGGAGCAGAGTGGGGTGCCGGAATTGCCAGTCTACCAGTTGCCCACTGGTGATCTTGGCCAGGGTAGCTGCTTCCACCCCCTGGTTCCTCTTTGATAAAAAAGCAACAGGGACGCCTGGGTGGCTCAGTTGGTTAAGCAGCTGCCTTCGGCTCAGGTCATGATCCCAGCGTCCTGGGATCGAGTCCCACATCGGGCTCCTTGCTCATCAGGGAGCCTGCTTCTCCCTCTGCCTCTGCCTGCCATTCTGTCTGCCTGTGCTCGCTCTCTCTCTCTGACAAATAAATAAATAAAATCTTTAAAAAAAAAAAAAAAAAGCAACAAAGGATTACTTCAAGGGCTAAAGGTGATAAGGAGCTCAGTGACTTGGCCATGCCTAAGGTATCTAATAAATGTGTGTTGAATGAACGAATGAGAGAAGGGAGGGCTGCTTTGTGTTTGCTCTTGTCAGGTGTCCTGAGGGAAGGTGTGTGAGGGGGTGGGGCTGGGGCGGGGACAGAGTCCACCCCTGTCGAGGGTACAGGGAGGGGCAAGAGTACAAATAACCATGATAGCTTGCACATACAAGGCCCCTGGTGTGCGCCATACCCTGTTTCTAGCACTATCGTCATACTGACTCATTTCAACCTCACACCAAGCCTATGAGGTAGGCTGCCAGTACCCAATTCTACAGATGAGAACACTGAGGCCAGAGAGGTGAACAACTTGCTCTAGGTCACACAGCTAGAAAGGGACGGAGCTGGAGCAGGCAGCCTGGCCCCAGCAGCCATATTCTTTTTTTTTCCTCCCAGCAATCATATCCTTAACCATTATACTATTATACCCACCCCCAAACCTTTGGGCATGTCTTTCAAACTTGGAGGAAGTTACCTTTTCATCTCTGCCACCATTTGGGTCCTCACAGGGCTGTAGGACACTGGTCTCTTGAGACTGGCCCCCCAGTGAGAGGAAGGGGGCAGTGTGAGAGCTAGGTGACTTCCCGACAGGCCCTGGCTCTGAAGGGCAAGCTGGGCCCCAGGGACCTGACGACAAAGCTCTCAGCTCTGGCCACCTGGCAGCTGATTTGTCAGGATGCAGACCTTTCAGGATGAAGAGGCCACATGGGGATGGCTGGAGAGGAGGATGTGGGGGCATTTCTGCCCAGGGCCCTGTCAGCCGCAGCAAACTGAGGGACAGGGGGCCACGGAGGGGTCCAGCAGTCCTCTCCAGGGCCTGGGTAACTTCTTTGTGCTCTTGGGCTGAGTCAGGGCAGTCAGATACTCAGGGCTCTGCTTCTCGAACTTGGGGGAGTCACTCCCTTCTTTGAGCCTGAGGCCCCTCACCTTGGGAGAGTTGGGTGGGTTTCTCATGGGTTAGTTGGTGTGAAAGTGATGTCTATTTTTTTTTAAAAGATGTATTTATTTGAGAGAAAGAGCACGTGAGCAAGGGGAGGAACAGAGGGAGAGGGAGAGGAAGAATCCCTCAGCAGACCCCCAGCTCAGCGCAGAGGCTCCATCCCCTGACCCTGAGATCATGACCTGAGGTGAAACCAGGTGTCGGGCGCTTAACCAACTGCACCACCCAGGAGCCCCAGTGATGTTTCATCTTGACGGTCTGCTGGGAGCCACCTGGTGTGTGAGGGGATGAGGCAGTGTGGACAGAGTGAGGGCTCTGAGGTTGGCAGACCCAGCTCAGAGGAGCCTTGGGTGAGCCGTTTCAGCTCTCTGAGCCATTGCGTGAAAAAACGGACTGAGGCACATCAACACTGACATGACTTCACTCTACCAAGGGCTTTGCCTCTAGTCCTTGCAACAGCCCTTTGAGGTGGGTGCTGTGATCAGCCTTGTGTTACAGAGGGGAAACTGAGGCACTGAGGGGTTGCCTCCCTTGTCTAAGGTCACACAGCTAGAAAGTTTAGAACCAGAATTCAAACTGGAACAGCGGGTTCCAGAATCCACCTGCTTCACCCCCGGCCTCTGCCCCCTACCCTGCACTGCTCCATCAGACCTGCCCAGTGGGGTTGTTTGAAGATGGAATGAGATCCCCCAAGTATTAGCCCAGGGCCCAGCCCTTCATTGGTGCAGGGCAAACAAAACATGCTGTCCTTTAACCAGCTTGGTGCTCGGAATCCTCCTGTTTTCCAGGGCCTTGGGGCTGTGTTTCCACGGGGATTGGGGCGCCCTCCAGCCTTCTCCTGCCTCACACTCTTGTTCTGCCTCCTTCCCACCAGGATGTAGCCACAATGCAGTTCTGTGCCAACAAGCTGGACAAGAAAGATTTCTTTGGGAAGTCCGACCCCTTCTTGGTGTTCTACAGAAGCAATGAGGATGGAACGTGAGTTCCCTGGCCACACTTCACCCCCTTTCCAGCATCAGGGATGGAGGGGTGCGGCGACCTGCCAGGCAGGGGGGCTTGGACTTGCCTCTTCCCAGTGGTACCTGGGCCTCCTGCTGAGTATGGAAGTCAGGGGCTCCCGTGGTACCCTGACACGTGGTTGGGACCAGTGGGGGGTAAGGGCAGCCCCAAAGCCAGCGGTGCCATTCTGAGGGTCTCAGCCGTGGTTGTTGGAGGTGAGGGGAGTGGGCGAAAGCTGGGCTAGGGTGGGAAGGAAGGGTTCCTCCGATAGCCCCTTCCTTCTTCCGCACAAGTCAGCGCCTATCTCCAGCCCACCCCTCCTCCACCCGCAGCCCTCGGAACACCCCCACTACCCCAGGCGCCCCACACCCAACTACCACACGCCCGGCATGGCAAATCAGGACCCTGTTACCTGCCCAGCCCCACACCTTGCCAAAGGCTTCATTCAAAACTGCACGCGTCTTTAAATCCCCCATTTCCTCCTCTCCTCTCCCTAATCTGGAAGCCACCCACAGTATGACGGAAACACACACAGCGCGGCGGCAAATGTAGGTCAGCTGTGCACACGGATGCTCAGATTCCAGGTTGAGGGTCTGGGGACCTCTGTCCACCCCACCAGCTCGCTGTGTGACCTGGGGCAAGTTATGCCCCCTCTCTGGGCCTATTTTTTCATCAGGAAAATGAGCCAGTTGGATGAGGCAGTCTCCATGGTCTCTTGAAGCAGCATGGCTTTGGGAGGCTGTGGCCACTTTGAGCTGGGATGCTGCCGAACCAGGAAGCCATGGGGTCAGGGAGGTTAATTAGAAAGACACTGCTGGAGAAGGGGAACTTGGAAGCAGGTTTGGAAGGAGAGGGAGAAAATGGATCCATGGGGAAGGAGAAGGGAAGAATAACAGGCAAGAGAAAAGCAGAGCGCAAAGCAGGTGTGCCCGGAGCGGAGGGCAGAAAGGCCTCCGCCCAGTTCCCCTGGATTCTGGAACTGTGTGTGTGGGGGGGGTGCAGGGAGGAGTAGGAGGAGGTGTGTTTCAGTTCAAGAGAAAACTGATTTTAAAACCTGAACGAACAAAACAAGGGAAATTAGGTGTGATCATTTGCATAACAAAAGGAGTCTTTGTCTCACCAAAGGACTCCCAGCAGGATTTCTTTAAATAATTCTTGTTGACTTTGACTTGACTTGAGGGAGGGAGGGAAAGGGCCCAGCAATGTTCTGGGCGCCCACGGAAATGTCCACACAGGTCCCCTCCAGAGAGGCAATGCCTGGTCGGGCTGGGTTTGTCTCGGAGGTGAAGGCCAGCGGGGCCAGAAGAGACGGATTGGGGTTTAGGAGCAGGGGAGGGGTGTGTTGCAAAGTGTTTGCCAGTGATTGTTCTAGCAGAGCCTGTGTAGGATGGGTGGGGAGGGGGCAGGGAAGAGGGAGAGACTCGTGACTGACACCGTGAACAGGTGGGAGGTGCTGCGCGCAGGCGAGCCTTGCTGGGGGGAATGCAGGGAGGAAGTGGGGAGGGGAGGGCGGGGCAAAAGGACAGTGAGCAGACCTCACAGGGCAGGACTGGGGTGGTCACTGAAGTCAGAGCCCTTCCCTGGCAGTGGAGATGTGGGAAACCCAGAGTGTTAAAAATGGCGAAGGAGCTGGTCAAATGGGGGAGGCGATGGGAGTTTATTTGGGAGCGAGTTTCCCTTGAGGCACGGGCTGGATCTCTCCAAGGGCAGCTGGAGAAACCCACCCAGAGCCCCCCAGAGGGTGGGCCTGTCTGTGGGCACAGGTCAGAGGCTGACCTAGTGGAAGCAGGGTGGTTACCCAAGGTTTGAGGAGAGACCAGTAGAAGGTTCGGGTGACCCTGCCAGTTAGGAAGAGGTCAGAAGGAAGGTCAGTGAGGGAACCCAGGGAGTGGAATGTCCTGGGGGGAAAGGGGAGGAAGCACCCACGGAGCACCCATGGAGCTGCTGGTGCTGTACCTACTTTGTCTTCTTCAGTCCCGGTCATCCCTCTGGCTCCGCCAGGCTGCCTGCTGTGTACCTTTAGGCAAGTCTCTTAACACAATGGAATTTTCTGGAATGATGGGAATGTTCTGTGTCGCCATTAGCTACGGTAGCTGTTGAGTATGTGAAAAGGGTGACTGAGGAGCTTAATTTTTAATTAAATTAAACGTAATTTAAATTCAATTTAATTTAAAGGTAAATAGCCCCATGTGGCTAGTGGCTACCATATTGGACAGTGCACCTCCCCAACTCGGTTTCTTGGTATGTACAGTGGGGATAATCCTACCACCTTCCTCACAGGGTTGCTGTGAGGACCAAGTGAGTTCATATGTGTCATTAGAACAGGGCGCGGCAGTATTAGCTACTGGATCCACCCCCCAATCTTTTTACAATGAAGGGGAAGCTCAGAGAAACTCTCTTGCTCAGGGAGGCACAGCTGGTAGCAGGGGCCCTGGGACTGGAGCTTCACCTGTTAGACCCTGCGGGTTCATGGTCTCCCACATCATGCCTTGAGCGGATATCGGGGTGAACTGAGTTGAGCCATGAGATGTCTGCAGGACCATGTCCATGCCAGGGCCTGGCCCCAGGGCAGCTGCAGCAGGGAGTCGAGGGGTCTGTGGATTTGGTGATGAGGGGCTTGGAAGACCTTAAAAAAAGCAGCTTCAGATCAGAAGCCCGGAGGGAGGCAATCAGGCTAATAGTGCAGAAGACCTGGTCAGGATACTGGCTGGCAAGGGAGAAGAGATGGAGAAGTCGGGGGCTCCAAAGAGATGGAGGGGCTGGGAGGGTCCACAGAAGGTGGGTGTGACTGTTCCAGGTAGGAGGTCTCTGGAGCCCAGCCCCAGGCTTCTGTGCAGGCGACCTTCCCTCTCTTCACAGCCCGGGGGCGGCTCCTGATTCTACCTCCCGCGCTCCCCTCCCCAACCCTTTTGTCTTCCTGCCTTACCTGCCTGCCCCAGCTTGGGCAGCCATGGATGGCCCCCTCCTGTCCCCGTCCTCATTCCCATCCTAGTCACCAGCTCCAGGGTGTGTGGGGAGGTCTCCCACATGTATCTCCACACTCCAGTGGGCGGGCGAGAAGGAGCAGAGAAGAGAAACGCTGAGCCGCGGTGACAGGAATGACATTTTGACTTGAAAATTGCCAGAGAAGAAATGGCAAAGGCTGTGTGGGCACGGGCGGGGCCCAGGCGCTTTCCTGGGTGACCTTTCTAGGCTGGTAGGTGGCTGGGGTGGGGGTGGGGAGGCTGGGAAATCACAGGGGGACAGCTTGTGCCCCTGGCCCCGATCTGGCTCCTGGCTGCCCCTCTGTGTTGGCAGGGCAGGCTGCCAGGATGCGGCCAGCAGGCACGCACGGGGAGTGGGCAGGGACGCTGGACTGGAGCCCAGCGGGGTAAGCCAGTCCGACACTTTCAGTTTGCAAAGCAGGCTCGTGGATTCAGACTGGGAGAGCCGAAAGTGTCTAAGAGATTGTCTAAGCCAGGGGCCTCACTTTCATGGCCTTTAATGCCAGGGAAAGCTGTGGAAACTCTCCTGCGAGACATACATCTATTCATTAGTTGGTTCCAAAAAAATATTTAGCGAACGCTTACTCAGTGTCAGGCACTGGTCTGGGCACCAGAGATAAACCAGTGATCCAGGAAGACCAAACAAACCCTTGCCTTCACGGAGCTTGCGTTTCACCGACAAACCGTACAAATAAATAAGGAGAAACATAGACTGTGTCAAATGTCAAATGATAACAGGTAAAATGGAAAAAAAGCATGGAAGGGGACAAGGGGATGTCAGAGACAGGGGACCGGGGGTTAAATAAATTTTATATCAAGGCAGGTGCTTTTATCTAATGGGTGACACTTGAGTAAAGACCGAAAGGAAGTGAGTAAGTGAGCCATGAACATGGGAATCTGGGGAGACAATGCTCCAGTCAGGGGAACAGCAAATATATGAAAGTCATGCACCAAGTTCACCCCGATTTTAGGGGTTCACAAACCCTTAAATCCCATCCACAGATCCTTCCGTGGATCTCAGATGAGGAACGTCTGACAGCAGCCAACTCCCTGAGTTTATAGGGGAGGGGTCAGCTTACTCAAGGTCACACAGAGAGGAGGCTAGGGGGGCAGAACACATTATCTCCTGACACTCCCCCCGGCCCCTGGGAATCTCTCTCAACTGTCACCAAGAAATGGCCACCTGCCTGGGCAGCTCAGTTGGTGAAGTATCTGCCTTCAGGTCACAATCCCAAGGTCCTGGATGGAGCCCTGCTTTGGGCTCCCTGCTCACTGGCGAGCCTGCTTCTCCCTCTCCCTCTGCTCCTCCCCCTGCTTGTGCACACTCACTCGCTCTGTCTCAAATAAAAAAAATAAAATCTTTAGGGAAAAAAAAATGGCTACAGGTAGTGTCTGGATGCTGCTCGTGACAGGGAGCTCATCGCCTCCTGAAGCTCTGGCTTCCACTGTCAGGCAACCGCAGAGGTTAATCGGTTGCCCCTCTGTTGACCTGGATTCTGCCTCCCTCGGTTGGGGCCTGACTGACACCTTCCATCTCTTCTTTACCAGGTTCACCATCTGCCACAAGACCGAGGTCATGAAGAACACCTTAAACCCAGTTTGGCAAACCTTCTCCATTCCTGTGAGAGCACTCTGCAACGGGGACTACGACCGGTGAGATGAGACACTGTCCCTCACAGGGGTAGGGGGTAGGGGGTAAGGTGTAGGGTAGAGGTGCTGGCTGTCTGGGAAGTGGGGGCGGAGCCCCCCCAGAGCTGTGCTGTTCCTGCCCCTTGCCTCCTTGGGCAGTATCTGCCTCCATTCCCCACCCCGCCCCACTGCCGGCCCACTGGTCTGGCAGCCCACTGCTGGTGGGGGACCTGCCCAGCCTGAGGGGATGGGAAGCCAGGAGCTTCTGCAGCCTGTCTCTTTGTGATTTCCAGTGGAGGGGCGGGTGGGGGCAGGATGGGGGCTCTCGATGCAGGCAGAGGTGGCCATGCCAGCCCCAACTCCTAGTAGATGGACTCTGGGGAGTCAGGATCCCAAGATAAATGGGGTATGAGGGGCAGAGTACGGAGAACTCGTGAAACTTTCTTGATGTGCGGCAGCCCATCCTAATCGCATGTCCGTTGGCTCTCACCATCATTGTTTGAGTGTAGGTTGTTGGGTGTAGGTACTCGGGACCTGGTTTCTAACTCTGGCTCTGGGAATAAAAAGCGCTGTGAACCCGGGCAAGCTTTGACCTGACTGAGCCTCAGTTTCCTTATCTGTAGAATGAGTTTTAAGCATCCACCTACCTTCAAGGGCTGCTTAGAAGCTCCCATGAACTTCAACCTACACAAGAAAGCCCTGGTTTGCGGCATTTTGTCCACAAACATTTATTGACTTACCACCGTGTGCTGGGCACCCCGCTAGATGCTGGGAACTCAGCAGGAGACCAAACACGCCGTCTTCACCCTTCGCCCAACCTTGTGGAGTTTACATCCTTGTGGGGGAGGCAGACATGAATCCGATCACCACACAAAGAAACAGATAATTGCATGTTGTGCTGAGTGCCAGGGAGTCGGGGGCAGTAGGATGGCATCGGTCTGTGTGAAGTTTTGAGAACCTGGCCTGCTTTCCCGTTGATCGCTGTTGCCGGTGGATGAGCTGCCAGATGGGATGGGACACGGGCCCTCTGCAGGCCATCCGGACAGGAGCACTGGGGTATCACAACGGACCCTGCAGGGGATCCTGGCTGATGCCGTTAGCAAGGGCTCCCTGGGACCCTGCTCACAGTGTCTCCTGACTGGGTACATGTTGCGGGGAGGAGTGGGAAGGACAGTGCGGATGGCCTTCAGACATCCCTGTCTCCCTCCAGGAAACCCTCAGGCAGCCCTGTTAGGTTGCTGATCCAGGAGATGAGGTGACTCCTTCTCCTGCCTCTTGGCTGGGACAGATCCGCCAGTCTGTTCCACAGGCATTCACTGAGTACCTACGATGTGTGCTCAATGCTTCGCCTGCAGCTGTGTGGCTTTCAAGGGAATATAGCCACGTTTCCATCTCTAGGGAGCCTCGAGGCTGACCACAGGGAGCTCAGATGTGCACACATCTGCATTTTAGATAGCTAGATAATTGTGCAAAATGAGACTGGAGACAAAAATAGACATTCCAGCCAAATGAAGCCCGGTTACATGTCTGGCCAGTCCTGGGGCTTCCGGGGGCTGTGGAGTGGAAGGACGGTCTGGTTGGAGCAGGAGGATGAGAAGGAGACTTGGGGAAGGCTGGGAGGTACGGTGGGGGGGGGTGGTTCCGGTTGCTGGAAGAATGGTTGGGATAGCAGAGGTGACAGGGAAGGAGGGGCAATTGGAGATTGGGGGATGGGAGAGCGTAGCAGTTCAAGTCTCACAGGGTGGGAGGAATTGGCATCTCTGGCCTCAATACCAGACCCCTGACAACCCTGCACCCTGAGAACCTGACCTTGTCAGGGACAGTGAGGAGGGCAGTTGGGCTCAGACAGCGGAGCTCGCCGTTCAGCCACCAGTGGAAGTGAAGTTATGGGAACACCTCCAGAGCCTGCCCCCATCCCTCCCCTTGCGGCTGAGCCCCAGACTGGTTTCCCTCCAGCATGACCAGGCAGCCCAGGACCCTCTCCACAGCCGGGAACAGACTGACTGTGATGTGACTGACAATGGTGTTAATGGAGGGGGCCAGGCCTGTCACACGGCCCCTCTGCCACCGAGCTCTAGGGTGACCTATGTACCCAACACCACTTGGGAGGTGCAAGTGTCTGGAAGGCCCTCACAGGGTAGGAGAGGGAGGGGTTTGTGCAGGAAAACAAAGCCATTTCCCTCTCCCCTCGAGGTACCTCTTGAAGCTCACAAAAATACATTCAGTTTAATCTAGCAGCCGTGTCTTCCAAGCCAGCCAGGCAACGGTCATGCTGCTGGGTGCTGTGGGCATAGTAGACATCAGATCCGAGCCTCCCCGTTAGGTTACTCCCAGGCCAGAGTGGAAGACAGGTCATAGTAATAATTGTAGTAGTAGTAGTAGTAGTAGTAGTAGTAGTAGTAATAGTAGTAGTAGTAGTAAATGCTCTTGTAGCACTTCTGTGGTCATTTATGTATGTAAGCTAATTTCATTCTTCCAACAATTTCCTCTGAAAAAGGTGCTAATACTATCCACATTTTACAGGTAAAGAAACTGAGGCCCAAAGACGTTAACAGCTCACCTAGGATCTTACTGCCCATCAGTGGTAGAACCAGGATTTGGAGCCAGGCAGGCTGCCTAGAGAATTTGTATTCGTGTCCCTTGTGCTCTGGGGCCAAATGGCTAAGACGGGTGTGAGTGGGGCACATTTGGTGGAGGGCTTGCCCAGGGACTTGGGGCAGGTCTCCTTGGAGCCTGGAGGTGAAGACATGAAGGCCTGGCCATCTGCCTACATCTGGTAGTAAAAGGGATTTAGAGGACATTTGTGTTTGGAGCTGAGGTTGAGAGGGAGAAATGGAAGAGTGACAGGGACCCTGAGGGGGCAGCTGTGTGACAGGCACGGTGGTGCTCTGCCACGCAGAGAGGAGAACAGAGAGCTGGCAGAGGTGAGATGTTCCAGGTCCTGCACAAGTAGGGAGCAGGAGAGAGACACGGAGATGGTCAGAGAGCTAGGAGGGTACTGGGAGAGGGCAGCTGGGGGCAGAGTCCTGGGCTCAGGGAAGAATCCAAATAGAAGTATCAACTCCTCCCATGAAGGAGAGAGCTGGGAGGGCGAGAAGCAGGGATCTGTGAGGCAGGAGAGTTTACTTGGAATGAGGGGGTGGAAACCAGTTAAGATGACTGAGTCTTTCAGAGTTGGGTCAAATTGTGCCCTAATTGGTTTAAATACATTATCCTATTTTGTGAATTTAAGTTTCACAGCAACCCTAGAAGCTGGGTTCTAAAGACATGCCCATTTCACAGATGGGGAAACAGAGAACTAGAGCTTATGTATCTTGCCCAAGGAAGGAGAAGGTATATTTCCCTTCTCCACAAACTGCCTTCTCTAGAGGCAGAGGTCCGCCCCATCTTTGCTGTCTCCAGTTCAAATCCAAGCGAGCCAGCTGGGCAGAGCTGGGGACAGCGGGGCTGGCGTCAAGATCAGAGGTGGTCCAGCCCTCCCGTGGGGTGAAATGGGTGATGGCAAGAAGCCCTTCCCCAGTCTTTCCTGAAACCCCTCTGCTCTGGCCTTCGGCATTCTGTGACTTGAGGATCTATTCCCCCTTGAGCCAGCCAGATTCTCCCGCTCAGGCTGCTGTCCCTCACTCACACCTTAATGTTGAATTTGTGGATGTGAAGAGGGTAAGTTCACTGGGCCCTCCCCTGGAGAGGGGAGACGATTCCCCAGGACTGGGGGCTCTCACATCCCAGAAGCTACACACTTCTGTGGGCCTGCTGGAGAAAGGAAATATATCGCCCTTGAACCCTACTGCATGCTGAGTCCTGGGAGGGGGCCCAGCCCCTGCATATGACCAGCTGACACACGTAGAAGCTGAAGGCAGAGGAGGGAAAGCCTCTGCAGTGTGGCTGTGCTTACACAGAGCTCCATCTTTCAGCGTTGCTGCCTGTCCCCCTGAACCCCAGCACCCGTCTTCTTCCCCGAAGCCTCTAAGACTGATGGGCTGACTCAGTCAGTTTAGGGCCAAGCCCTGGAGACCTGTCAGCCTAGTACCTCTTCCTGCCCTGGAGAAGCTCATTAGGAGAGAGACACAGCTCTGCTCCAGGGAGACTGTAGATAGAGCTGTCGGTGTGCAGGTGTTCAGAGAGAGAAGCCTGCAGTCTTTGCTGGCCTCCCTTGGCCCCGCTGGCCTGCTAAGGCTCACACAGGCCCAGCTCTGTCCCCACAGCCCCAGGCATCCAGAGACCCACAGGACACTGGCTCCTGGCCCCAGGCCTGGCTTCACAGCTTGATTTGGGGAAAACCCCCCCTCCGCCCCCCCACCCACGCGCCAGGCTTCCCTTCATGATTTTGTGGAAGGAGGGAATTGTCACTGCATGGTAACTGCACAGAGTTGTGAGATCTCAGACGACAGATATTTAATAATATTTATATTACCTACTATATGCCAGGCACCGTTCTAGAAGCTAAAGATTACAGCAGGGAATGAAACAACCCACATTTCCTGGTCTCAAGGAGCTGACGTTTTCATGGTGAATAGCAATAGCTTGGGAGACAGGGACTTGGACAAAGGCTGGAGTGTTTTAGATGGAGCAGAAATGTGTCTGGTCCTGGTGTGAATGACATGTGAATGATGTAGTTGACTTCTCACAACGCCAAAGTGGGTGTGATGATCCCATTTTACAGAGGGGTAAACAGAGTCCCTGGGGCCTTTGAGATGGCTGGGCTGAGTTTGCACAGGAATCTCACCCCCGGAAGTCTCAACCTCAGCAGCAAGTTAAAAATTCCCCAGGGAGTTTTTAATACGCCCCCTGCCCAGGCTGTACCCCAGACCATCTGATTCTGAACTGCTGGCGTCAGGATTGCTAATACGTGCCCGGGATCCAGTGTGCAAATGATGGGGGGAGCCCAGCGCTCTCCTCTAGAGAAGGTCGGTGGCTCTGGACAGGCATTCCAATCAGCCAGGAGACGTTCCAAAACTACCCAAGCCTGAGTACCATCCAGACCAACTGAATCAAGCCCTGGTGCCCTGGGATTAAAAACAAGAAACAACCAAAAACCAAAAACCTCCTTGGTGATTTTTGGGGGTATCCAAGGCTGTGGCTGTAACTGGGGTCCTCCTGTAGTTTCTGAGCCTGTGGCTGTCACTGATCCAGTCGCCTGAGTGGCTGGTGTTGGTGGTCTCAGGAGAGACACTCCTTGCTGGGGTCCCCGAAAGTCCCCTGCAGAGCCGCATGGGTCTGGGAAGGACTGGGTGACTTTGGCATTGTGGGTCAGGGTCCTGGCTCCGGCCCTGGCCAGCTCTGTGACCCTGGGCACATCCCTTAGGGCTTGGCTTCCCCAGCTGAAAATGAGTGCGCACAGCGGAGCCGTGGGGTGTGTGTGTGTGGGGAAACTTTAAACTAGATCCCAGGCTCTGCCCAGAGATGCCAGGAACCAGACCTGGGGCTGTGTATGTCTGACAGGCTCGGTGGTGATCAGCTACATGGCCAGGCTTGGATACCACTGAGGTTACTTCCAGCCTTGTCATTCCAGGAACTGGAAGTTGCAGAGCCCAGGTACCCAGGCGGAGCGTCCCTGATTTAAGTAAATTTCCTATGAAAAGCAATCCAAGTGTGGCCGAATGCCAGAGTGGAGAGGAGGAGGCATTTTTACGGAGACCCACCTGTGCGCCCCGTGGGCTCTGCCAACTCCACTAGTATCCTTCCTTGAAAAGGATGGTCTGTGGCTCAGAGAAGTTCAGTGACCTCTCCAGGTCCCACAACATCTGCACTCCAGCCTCTTTCCTCTCTTTCCAGTCACCAGCCCCCTCCCCCACTTCAGGGACCTAGATATTTTTCTAGATTTTTTTCTAGATTTTTTACCCCACGATTCACTCCAGAGAGAGACACAGTATTTTGTTTTTCCTAAGAATTTAAGAGGATTCCTTGAAATGATGGACTTCCATGCCTGCCCCATTTACCTAGGTGGTCACAAAAATCCGGGGTGGTGCACGACCTCCCACACATTCCTCCATGGGTTGGTGCCCTGCGGCGGGCAGGTGCCCTCCCGCCCCGGGAAGGCTCATCTACGGGGAGACAGCGCCTCCTGCTGGGGGCCACGCCACCCCGAGGCTGACTTCTCGAAGACCCACAAAGACGGGCTGCGGCCCCAGGCGAGATGATCTATAACTAGAAGACAGGCCCAGGCAGCTGTCTCTGCGAGCCCCAATTCGGACCGAGGCTGGAGACCCCAGCTCCCCATGCCTCTGGTTCCACCCCCCCCACCACCCCGATCCTGAGCCTGCAGGGAGACCCTGGCAGCTGCCCCTTCCCTGGGCCTCCCTGGAGGACCACTGGCACCAAGGGTTAACCCACGGTCTTCCACCTCCCTCCTCCCACCTCTGGTCTGCTAGCCTGTTGCCATGGAAACGGGCTAAAAATAAAATGGGCTCCCAAAGCCCAGCCCCCTGCACAGGAGTCAAAACAAACTAATTAAAGCAGCCAGGCTAAAATATGAAGATAATTACACCCTCACTCAGGAGCCAGTCGTGGCAATGGAAAAGCTCAGCAGGCCATTCCTGACTAGGGGAGGTCCTGGGCCCCTCCCTGCCGGTCTGTGCTGGTTCCCCATTGCTCAGACTCCTCGGACTGGGGTCCCACAAGCTCCTAGTCTTGTTACCCCTCCCCAGGAGAGCGCAGTCGCTCTGGCCTGAGATCCCAGGGTCCCACCACCGTCCCCCCCACCCTTGATAAATCCGCACTATGGCTTCTTCCTGGGACCTGTGTCCCATCTGGGGTGGCCAAGGAGAAGGCGAGGTGAACTGAAGTCTGAGACTGTTTTTCCACATCCTTCCTGAAACTCAGGCAAGTCCCTAGGCAGCTTTGAGGATGCCTCTGTCCCTAAGACCTTTACTAAAGGGCCTGAAGATAGTTCCTTTGTCTCTGGGGCTGTTGTATGTCCTTTGAGGGCCCTAGAGCCTGGTGGCTGTCTCAGCGCACCTTTCTGGCCCAGGAGCATGGGAGGGGCCTTGTCTTCCCGGCCACGCAGGTGCCAGGTCAAGCCCACCCCACCACGGGACCTTTGCCTTGCAGGACCATCAAGGTGGAGGTGTATGACTGGGATCGGGATGGCAGGTAAGCAGGCAGGAGGACAGAAGGTGAGCGGGGATGAGAGCAGCCCCAAGGGGTGGTTGGGCCCTCCCCTCAAAGGCGGAGAGCAATGCCAATGGCAGCTCTGGGGGTGAGGGAGCCTGGGTTTTCCAGGGTCGTCAGGGTCCATTGCCCCAGTGGCTTGTCCCTGCCCCGCTTCTGTGAGGCACCAGAGGATTTCGGTCCTGCGTGACATGGTTCCAGAGGCACGGGAGGCCTCTTTTCCTCAGATAGCCACCTAGCAGACATCCAGTGCCTAAAACCTCACCACATTTGGGAGAATTAGGATTTTCTGAAATGTGCCTCTTTGAATGTACAGATTCAGGTGACCCCGGGCATTCATGTTCTCTGTGAGGCTAAGTGCTGTGGGTGACCGAGATGGGGAAGACAAGCTCAGTCCTCAGAGAGACTCCTCCAGGTCTAATTGTGTGTGTAGGGGGGGCTGGTACATCAAAGGAACTGTTTGTAGGGAGCTGGCCCTGAGGGGGTGGGCTATGGGGAAGGGTAAGCTTTGATGCACACGAAGGGTCCCTGGAGCCATGAGGCTGTCCCTGAGTTGGGTCAAGCCGGGCCAGGAGGAGGACACTTCCGTTTGGGTTGTGGGAGGCCAGTACCCTCCCTGTCTGCAACCAGAAGGGCCCCCACAGAGCAGTGTCACTGGGAATTCATAGATGAGGACAAGAATGGGCCTCTCCTGGCTCTACTCCAGAAACCTCACAGGCTCCCACTTGTCTGTGGGACCACACCCAATATGTCCTCTGGACTTTTGGGACTCCCTCCATTCTGTGGCATTACGAGGGGTGTTGTAAGGGGACTTTTGCCCCGTAATCTCCATCCATACCCCTCAAGTCTGTGATGCTGATAGGGGGTACTGTAAAGGTCTGTGCAAACAGAACTCAAGGTAGACCCTGGACGGTCCAGGTGGCTCACCTTCCCCTGAGGCCTTCTGGGACAGGATTCCAGTGCCACCGAACCTCTGTTAACTCGCTCTGTCCCCCGTCCTCTCCTCTTTACCAGTTCCATGTTTCCTTTTACCCCAGAGCTCCCCATACTTCTCCTTCACTGGGAAAAACTGGGGATAGCCACCAGCTCTCATAGCATCCTGCCATCAAGGAGCTTGTAGTCTGAGTCCCGAGAGCTATAAATACATAGTCAAAATCCAGAGTGGCCTCCAGGCAGAGGCAGGCTCCAGGGACACCTCCCAGGCCTCACTCTCCAGCTGCTCTGGAGGTCCCCCCAGGCTGCCTCTTTCGGGGGTGGTGACCCTGAAAGGCAGCTAGACGTGGGAGAGATGGTGAGCGGGGTTCTTCTGCGGACAGGTGTTGCTGCTCTTAACAGGAACACACACTTGAGGGGGCAGAGTCCCAGAAAGTGTGGCCACCACAGAAAATCTCCAGCTACCTCGATGGACATGACACAAATGGTCTTTTCAAAGACTGTTACTGGAAAAATGGCAAATTTTTTTTGAAAAAATTTGAGAAAAAGAGGAGTCTAATGAAGGATTTTAAGCCTATCATCTGAATTTAACAAGTGTTACATGTTGCCACATTTGCTCTATGTTTTGCTGCTGTAGTTTAAATTACAGACATCAAGGCATTTCTACCTCTAAATATCTCATTGAGAACATCTAAAAAATAAGGACGTTTTCCTACAGAATCATGAATGCCATTATCACACCTGACACGTTGAACAATAATTCTTGAATGCCGTCTAATATTCATTTCATATTTAAATTTCTCCTGTCCTCCCTGAAAGACCCAGCCCTGCCGGTTTTGTTCAAATGAGACTCCGAGTAGAAGTGGGCCCCCTTCCCTGGGGCCCTGCTCTTGGCTAGGTGACTGCTGGCTTTCCCACTCCACAGGGGACACGGGGCTCTTCCCAGGGGCCCAGCCTGTGTGCTGGCGTGCATCCCTGGAGTGGAGGCCCTGGGCAGAATCGGGAGCCAGGGGCAGGGGTGTGAGAGGCAGGGAGATGGGCAGAGGCAGTACCCAGTGTGGGCCACTGTCTCACAGAGACCTTCTCTTGCAGCCATGACTTCATTGGCGAGTTCACCACCAGCTACCGGGAGTTGGCCCGCGGACAGAGCCAGTTCAACATCTATGAGGTGAGGTGGACACCGGAAGTCCGAGGTTTGCTCTGATTATACCCAACTTCCAGCCACCGAGGACTACTGCGGGCCATGTGCTGGGCTGGGGTTTTCTCGTGTTCTCCTGGGATGTGGCTCTTATTGTCTGAGTCTCAGAGAAGCGATAGAATTTGCCCAAAGACACGTGGGTCAGTAAGTGGCAGAATCAAGAGGCAAACAATGTCGGCTTGCCTGGCTCCCCGAATCATTGAGTTACAGTGTCCCCACAAAGCGTTCTTCCAACAAGATGGGGGAGGAGGGGTTCCAGTGGGACAGAAGGTGGGGGTTGGGGAGACCCAAGGTCCTGAGTTCAAGGTGGCTCTCTGCCTTCAATCAGAACAATTTCAGGGCCTGCTGAATATCTTACTGTTTCTGGAAGGGAAGAAACAGAGGAATAGGACGTAGGTAGCCTCCATCTGGATCTGGACAACCTGGACAAGCCTCTCCCCACCCTGCCAGTCTTTCTGGAGATAATAGTGCTTGCCCTCCAAGGACAGTTTCTGCCTCTGAGTCTTCGCCTGTGTGTGCTCACCCTCCCGGGATGCCCTCCCAGCTTCCAAATTTAGCTTGAGTTCCAGATCCTCTGGTGGCCTTCCCAGCACTCTGGTCTCGTGCTTTCTTCCCCATGTGAGCCTCATGGACAGTACAGTCTGTGCTAGACCCACTTAACTGCAGATACTTTTTCTTCTTCTTCTTCTTTTTTTTTTTTTAGATTTTATTTATTTATTTGAGATAGAGAGCAAGAGAGAGCACGAGCGAGGGGAGGGGCAGAGGGAGAGGGAGAAGCAGACTCCCCACTGAGTAGGGAGCCCAGGATCTGAGGCGAAGGCAGACACTTCACTGACTGAGCCACCCAGGGGCCCTAACCACAGATATTTCAAAACCCTAACAACTGCCTGGGTTCATACCCTGCTGCTACCATGGACTGGCTCCGTGACCTGTGTTATGTTTCTGCACCACTCCGTGCTAGGCCCACTCAGAGTGAAAGAAGTCACTAGGACAGTGTCTGGCCCCTCGTGAGCATGATGTCACTGCTGTCTTCCAGCATCTTCTGTGGAGGGCAAGGAGAGTGACATCTCACAATAGCCCTAGAGATGGGCTCTCTCCCCACAGGAGCAGCCACTCAGCTAGTGACATTGAAGAGTCGGTTTTGACTCCCGTCACGGGGTCTGCACCACTCCATACTCTCCCTCCTTCACCCCAGGTCTCTGTTCTGAGTGGGCAGGTCTCGAGTTCCACTGGACAGGAGCTCCCTGAGGGCAGACTGGGGGGACAGCCCTTCCTGGGGCCTCCCTTCACAAGGGTTTTGCAGTGCCTGTGTGCACCCAGTAGGTGCTGATGGTCCGAGGAAGTCCTGAATTCAGTTGAACGAGGCCATTGTGACGATGGAGCGTGGGTGCATTTCTTTGAAAGGGATCCTATCCTCACAGTTAATTGCTTTGTTTTCTGCATCGGAAAAGGGAAGGGCTGTCTTTGTTCCCGCACCTAGGCAGTGTGTGTGGGGGGGAAGCAGGCTCCAGCCTTCTCTGGCTGCCTTTAAGAAGATTTTTAGGGAAGGGATTCTCTCTCGGGGTTTGGCTTTTAAGAGTGCTTGACAGGCTCAGAAGAGGCTGTGATCTCTCAAGCTAAAAGCGGGAAAGGTTGGATTGACTCGTCGTCTTCACTGGAAAACGCCATTGGGTAGAAAAGGAATGAAACTCTGGCAGTCCAGGGGGCGGGAGGGGAGGCAGGCCTTGCCCTGTGGGTAGTGTCACTGGTAGGCCTTACTAGAGTCCAAACTGCCTGAGGCTTCTGCTGGGAAAAACCCTCATCTTGGGCCCTGGTGTCGTCACCCTGGGTGTCTGACTCGTATGTCCATCCCACCACTGCTCAGACTCAGCCTTCCCAGACTGAAGGCACAGGCTGAAGCCTCCCCACAGCTTTCCCCTCTCCCTGGCCAGCTGGCTCCTTCTCCTGGGCTGCTATCATGGCGGCCATGGCGCCTGGGAGTCATCCTTGACACCTCCTGTCCATCCCCCCCACACCCACTCCACTGAATCCCACTCCTCCTACCATCCACGGACTCTGACATTTGTTCCCTTCACTCTCATCCACCCTCACCGACATCATGTCACCTGTATGGAGGTGGAGGGGGCTTTGCAACAGCCCCCCTAATGGCCTTCCCCCCCCTCCTTCCATCCTCCACTCAGAACTCCAAGGCCTCCTCCAAAATGGTAAACTGATCACATGGCTTCCCTGCTTAACCTTTGGCTGGGCAGCCTACCCACTGCCTGGCTGGGATTCACACAGAGGGGCGGAGAGGAGGTTCAGAATGACGCCCCCACCCCAGCTGAGATCCTGCAGGGCCCTTTACCTACAGGGTGGAGTCCGAGCTCCTCCCCATGGGCACCATGCACCCCCAGCAGCCTACAGTCTGTGGCAACCAGTGGGTGTGTATGAGCAGACCCACACCTCCCACCCCTAGCATGCCCCTGGGGTCTTGCCCCGGCCCCTTCCTTCTGCTCACCGCCACTGGTAGCCCCATTATGTTCTCCGAGGCTCTCTGAACCTCCCTGCTGGCTCAGTTCTGTGCTTCACTCCATGGTTCTCTCCTGGGGCTCCCTTTGCTCTTTTTCATTTGCTTGGGCCTTTGGATCCTTGGGGACTCCCTTTGGGTATGATTCCTCCTCCAGGAAGCCCTCTCTGCCCGCACACTCGCTCTACCCACAAAGTCTGGGGTAAATACCTCTCCTCCCTGCTCCCTCCCATGCCTCTCCCATGCCCCTGGCTAATATTACCTGTTTATCCTACTTCTCACCCCCTTAAAGACCATGAGGTCCGTAAGGGTGGGGGGTGTTTTCTCACTTGCTATTGTATTCCCGAAGCCAGCACAGGTCCTGGCCCCTGGGAGCAGCTCTGTGGCTTGCTTGCACTGGAGGGCCTACCCCAGACCTGCTCTGGAGGCCTTAGGGCCCCTGGGGGTGTGAGAAGAGGGAAAGGAGAAGGCGGAGCTTTCCAGCCTGGGAGTTGGGAAGTTCCTGGCCTGGCCCCCAGGGGGCGACATGGCCTACGTGGAACTTCAGGGTGTGGCCCCGAGAGGCTAGTTGGTGGGGGTGGGGATGTGAGCTGGGAGTGCTGGAAACCTCAGAATAAACAGGGCGTTTCTTCAGTGCCCACTTCACATGAGGATCTGAGAGCAAAACATGGCTTTAATATTAAAACAGTTATAATTAGAGAGTGGAAATGTGGAATACAGGCTAATTTAAAGTTAACACAGAAGACTTCAAAGAAATGTGCTTGTGGCCAGGTCTTCGGGCAACACCCAGACCCCCAGGAAGCCATGTTTATTCTCCTCAGCTGGGAGGGCTACTTGGGAATACAAGTTTGAGATGTATTCAGTTCTCAAAGTTCCACATCCTCATGGGACAGATTGGGACACTGAGGCACTGTGCGGCATTGGAACTTTTCACAAAGCTGTCTGTGAACACCACATCATCAGGGCGGCCTTCATGTCTGTGGGGGCTCTGAGATTGTTCTGGGCTTCTCTCCCCGGGTACACGATTTCCACCTGCAGAACTTGACAGCTCTCCTCACCTGAACTTCCCACCTGAGCCCCCAAATCCAGCTCTTCCTTCTGTCTATGTGGTTACCCCTGACCCCTTTCCCTCCAGCCCCCACAGCCACGCCCTGGGCCCGAGGTCTGTGGTCACTTCTTGACAGTGCTGTTTTGCCATAGCTCAGTACCTGTTCCAACAACCCCCAGGCCCTCATTACCTCTTACCTGGACTCGTGGAGGCGGCAGGAGTGGTAGTAGTAAAAATTGATAGCTGCTGACACTTAAATAGTGTTCACTACATTCCAGACCATGTCCTAAACGCTTTACTTGTATTGACCTATTGAATACCCAAACCTTTCCGTAAGGTAGGTACTTTCTATTCCTATTTTATAGATGAGGAAACTGAGGCACAGGGAGGTAAGGTAACTTGCCTAGGGTCACACAGCCGTTAGGTGGCAGAACCGGGCAGGTAGACATGCCCCTGATGTCTCTCCTTCTCCCCTCATACTCATCTCTGCCAGGTCCCGGCATCCTAGAGCCTGCTGTGATCATGGCCCCCTCCTAGCTTAGAGGTCATCAGAGTTCCCTGCTGGCTGCTGGGTGTTGTTCAGACATTAACTTGGCACTCTAGGCTCTCTTCCAGCCAGCCCAGTTTGCTCTTCCACCTTGCGGTTCTGCTGTCCTGTTCTTCAACTGTCTCCTCTCCTCCAAACTATCTCCTCGGACTGGAATGCCCTCCCTCCAGCTCCTCATGCCAAAACCCTTCCTGCCGTCAGCACCTGCCGTCAGTGCCACCTGTCCTGGGGAGCCTTCGAGGATGCTCAGCGGCCGGGAATGGTCCTTCCTTCCTCCAACTCCTTTCACGTTTCTGGCTCCCTGTTTTTGGTGCCTCTTGTCCTCTGTCTCCTGAGGACATATCTTTCTCCAGCTGGAGTGAAGATTCTAGAAGAGAAGAATTGGTGTCCCCCACTCCCACCCATAAGTATTTGTCAAGGAATGTGTTCGTATTTGTTGTCAAGGTGGCACCCAGGTAGGCAGCACTGACCTTAGGGCAGGAACCTGGTTTCTAATTTTGTCACTATGCAGAGCCCTGTGTAACCTTGGGGAAAAGGCTTCTGTCCCTGGGTCTTAGTTTCCTGATCTCCAGGAATGGATATTAACACTCATTCAGACAGAAGAGGCCTCTGCTGATGACAAAGCCGGCCACCCCCTGCAGAAGAACAGGGGATGGGGGGCAGGAGCCATGAGTTCACCAGAAGCCTAGAGAGGACAGAGAGGGTGTGAAAATCAACCTTGCTTCCTTTGATGGGAGATGAGGACAAGGTTGGGCCTGAATGTCCCCCGTGGAAACAAAAGACCCGGTGAGGCTTCTGGCCCATGTGAAAGGCCCTGGAAGGCTCACGGGGAAGAAGTCTCACTTCTCAGCCTCCACGCTACCCGCATCTTGGACTCGAAGATTCTTTGCGGGGGTGGGGGGGGTTGCTGCCCAGAGCATGGCATGGTGTTCAGCAGCGTCCCTGGCTTCTGTCTTCTCCCTGAGTCGTGACAACCAAAGTGTCTCCAAACATGGCCAAATATGTGGGAGTGGTGGGGGGGCAGTTGAGACCTCTGAGTTAAGCACACCCACAAGCAATTTTTCAGCATCTACTAAATAAGTGCTTAGGTCTGGTTTGGAATGAAAGGTTTCACATGAGGAACAGTTAAGGAAGTTCTAACTGCTGTGTTGGGTGGGTGGGGGGGAGTGGCGAGGGGAGCCCCCAAGGCCCGAGGGCAGACCTAGGGCTGGATCTCCAAGGAGGAGCAGGGAGGATGGGAACTGGTGAGGGGGGGAGGCATTCGGGGTGAGGGGAGCTGCCTGAGCCAACACACAAGGGCAGGCACAGACAGGGCCCCTTTGCGACATCGAGCCTCCTTTGGCAGCATTGGTTGGAGGGTGTGTTGGGGGAGCAGTGGGGAGGAAGGTTAAATAAATATTATTCCTGGTGTGTTTGGTTGTGGTACACTGGATCTAATCAGGAATGCATAAATCTAAATGCCAGTTCTCTCACAAAACCTCCCCAGAGCTTCCTCCCCCAGAACCCCCAGTCTTACACACCCCATTCTGCTTACTAAGGCTGGAGCCATACCCAGGGGTCGTTAGAAGCTCTGGGAGCCCACCCCTGACTGCTTGGAAATGCTCCTGACCTAGTACCTGTTTTCTCCTGCAGGTGGTAAACCCGAAAAAGAAAATGAAGAAGAAGAAATACGTGAATTCTGGCACGGTGAGTAGCCACGCCCCTCTCTGTAGCCGGGTGTGGACATCCTGAGTCCGGAGCTAGGTCTGCCCTGTCAGGAGTTGGGCGTGTCTGTGTGGGCTCGTGTGGGGTGTGGAAGCCAGACCTGGAGAGTTGAGGGTGGGAAGGGTGGGGCAGATGGAGCCACAGCCCCGGGGTGGGGGTGGGCAGCCAGTGTAGACGGTAGATGGGCCACACCACAGGCGCTGTGATACAGAATGAGAAATCCCAGAGAGGAACTCCCATGGGGACTTCCTGCAGAAAGGGAGAGGAAAAGGAGTCGTGTGCATTGGGCCCTTACTCTGGGAAATTCCCCACCGAGGTGCTTTTCATAGGTTGTTTCCTTGAGAGGCAGACATTATCATCCCCTTGTCATAAAAGAGGAAACCAAGGCTGCCAGCAGGGAAGTGACTCAGCTAAGGTCACAGAGCCAGAGAGGCACAACCAAGGTCCTAGAGCTGGAGACGGCAGTCAGTGCCCGTTTGCCACGACGATCCTAGGATTACACGAGCCATGCGGCATCTGGGGGGCTGCTCTTCAGGACATCCATGCATTTATCCAACAAACATTTCTTGAATACTGCCGTGTTCTAGGCATGAGGGTTATAGCTGGAAACAAGACAGACTCACATCTTTGCCTTCCTGGTACTTACATACCAGGGGGATATGGGGGAGACAGAAAACAAATACATATGCATACGTATACCTGTATTTTTCAGGTGGTTACAAGTGTTGTGGAAAAAAGTATAAGAAGGTAAAGGGTTGGGGTCTCTGGGTGGCTCAGTCAGTTAAACGTATGTCTTCGGCTGAGATCATAATCCCAGAGTCCTGGAATCAAGCCCTGCATCGGGCTCCCTGCTCAGCGGGAGACCTGCTTCTCCCTCTCCCACCCTACCTGCTTGTGTTCCCTCTCTCGCTGTCTCTCTCTCTCTTTCTGTCAAATAAAGAAATAAAATCTTAAAAAAAAAAGAAGGTAAAGGGTTGGGGAATGCCAGAGACAAAACTATTTTATATTAAGTAGTCAAGGAAAAGCTTTTCTCTGAGAAGGTGACATTTGAGCAGAGATTCAAAGGTGAAGGAGCAAGTATTGGGGCTACTGGGGAAAGAGAATTCTAGCTGTGGGGATCAGCATGTGCTGCAAAGGCCCTGAGGTGGAGGCCACGGTGCCTGTCTCAGACAAGCCAGCATCTTTCCCCTGCAACTATATTCAGAGCTGTACCCCTCCTGTCCCTCCCTACTGTAGCGGTTCAAAGCCCCAGCAGCTAATGGACCACAGTTAGTCATTGGATTTAAGCAAACTGCAACTCCAGACCTGGACGAGGTCCTAGTCAGGGAGCTCTGCGGCTTCCTCTGAGGTACCTTATTGTCTCTATCTGTAAAATGGGTTCATAAATCATCCCTACCCTGCTTACTGCACTGGCTGGCTATGACAGAGGGCTGGAAGTTCTCTGCTCACTCCAAGGAGACAAATTGTAATGGCTGGCAGACCCCTGAAACTTTCCCACATATTCCCGTGACCCTAGGGGAGGCAGCACTTTCCCCAGCTGAGAAGTTCTGGATGTACAGCTCAAAAAAAAGAAGAAAAGCTTGAAAACCACTGATCTTCTTCAGTCTTCTTGAAGATAAGGAAACTGAGGCCCAGAGAGGGGACACGATTTGTCTCAGGCCAGTCTTCAACATAAAAAGTTAGTCAGTGTCCCTGATTTTTTTTTTTTTTTTCAGATTTATTTGAGAGAGAGAGAGAGAGCTCACATGAGCGGGAGGGGCAGGAGAGAGAATCTCAAGCAGACTCCCTGCTGAGCATATGACCTGAGATCATGACCTGAGCTGAAATCAAGAGTCAGATACTCAACTGACTGAGCGACCCAGGTGCCCCGGTCCAGGATGCTTATTAAAATGCATATGCCGAGTCCAGTTCCCTAGGGTTCCATTTTAGGAGGCCTAGGCTGGGGCCCAGGAAGCTGTGTTTAGTGCTTCTCATACCTTCCTTACTATGTGCAGAATCTTCTGGGGATCTTGTTAAAATGCCAAGAATCTGCATGTCCGCATTTCTTTCTTTAAAAAGATTTTATTTATTTATTTATTTATTTGAGAAAGAGCACAAGCAGAGGGGGAAGCAGACTCCCCACTGAGCAAGGAGCCCAATGTGGGGCTCCATCGAAGGACCCCAGGATTATGACCTGAGCCAAAGGCAGGCACTCAACTGACTGAGCCACCCAGGCGCCCCTGCATGTCCACATTTTTAGCCAGCATCAGGATGCTGGTGCTGCTGGTGGGGATCCAGGGACCACACTCTGAGCAGCAGGATCCTGGCTCAATCCGTATGATCTGGCAAGTTAGGGAATTACTTCATCCCAGGGCCTTGGGGTTCAACCCCAGCTGCAGGTTAGACTTATGTGAGGAGCTTAAAAAAGATCCAAGGCCAGAACCCTACCCCCAAAACTGATGTGACTGGTTTGGGTTCCCCACCCAGGCTGCAGGAGGTTTCCAAAGCTCCCCAGGGAGTCTGGTGGTCATTGGTCAGGGTAGAGGCCACAGCCATAGTCTCCTCCTAGCGAAAGGAGGCTTTGTCCATCCAGGCGCCTAACACCCTAACCACGGCAGGTAGGGTCTCCAGGGCCCAGCACAGCACCCACAAACCCTCCTGTTATTTGGGCTGATGTCAAGCAGAGGCCCTCTCTGGCCTACCCAGAGAGTTTGTAAAGATAACAGAGCCTGCAGCAGTAGGGAGTTCCCCAAATTCTAGGGTAGAACTTTCGGACACAGGTGAAGGTCTCCTGCCCCAGCCTTGCCCCATTTAATTGATTTTGGCAGCCGGGCTTTCACTTACTTGTCTTCACAATCCTAAATCATTATTGTAGTGAGCCGCCAGGTAGCTGCCTGTCTAGGCACAGTCAATGCCAAAGCCGTCAGAGGGCAGGGGTGAAAAGGCGTCTGCTCTGGGGCAGGGGCCCCAGGTCGGTTACCTCCCAGGAAAGAACAGGCTGCTTATGAGGATCTTGGGTCCGAGAAGGTAGAGATCAAGAGACACCAAACAGGTGAGTTGGGACAAGTGAGACTGAAGATACAAGGACAGACCAAAGGGGCATGTTTTTCGGATGGATGGTTCGTGGGACAGGGAGCTCCTCAACATTGGCAGGTTGGTAGTGCCGTGTCGGGAAGACCCCCTCGCCTTCCACACTCCATGCCGGTATCTACTTGGGGGAAACTTGTGCTCTTGGCTTGAGTCTCCATGCTTCGGGGACAGAGGGCGGGCCCCGTGGGGGTGCAGGTGGGGTCAAGGTCAAGAGGGCAGGCTCTGGAGTCAGACCTGAGTTTGCTTCTCACTCGGCCAGGTCCTGGCAGTGTCCTCGGGCACACTGCCTCCCTCTTTGAACCTCAGTTTCTTTGGCTAGAAAATGGGATAACCGTTGTGCTTCACAGGGTTGTTGTGGGTACTGTATGCAGTGGAGTGTGCAAAGCCGGTGGTGCTGTGTGCTCCCTCACTTGCAGCAAACCATCTCCCTGCAGCTCTGAGCTCCCCACTGACCAAGCTTCCTCTTGTTTTCAAGGTCACGCTGCTTTCCTTCGCTGTGGAGTCTGAGTGCACATTTCTTGACTATATCAAAGGAGGGTGAGAAGAGATCCAGCCTGGTTTCTTTGGCTTCGGGGAGAGGGAAGTGGGCCCCACATATAAGCATGAGCAGCTCTGGCCTCTTTGAGGCTCTGGACATAGCCTGTGAGCCCTGAGCCAACTCTAGTATCTGGCCTCAGACAATTTGCCCAGAGCCCTGGATGCTTCTGGATCCTGAGTGGCTACAGAGGGTGCTCCTGAGCCATGGAGGCCAGCCTGGGTCCCATCTGTCCCCTTGCAGGGATGGGACTCCATGACAAAGAGAACCAAGGGCTTAGGGAGACAGAGCTCTGGATGAGGAAATAGGAGGCCCAGGCTCTAGGAGCTTCTTAGCCATGAATTTGCTAGATTAGATTACTTGGAGCCGGTCACTTTCCTTACCTGAGTATCAGTTTCCTCCTCTATACATGCAGAGATTGGAGTGAATTCTAATGGCCGTTCCTTCTCTGAGCTTCTGATGCCTGGTCTGGTGGGGGTGGGGGGCACTGATTAACCTGCCCAGTGGCAGCAGAGACCACCTATAGGGGGCAAGAGGCGCTGGGGGATGAGCCATCAGAGGGTCCCACAGCCAACAGGTGGTCAAACATGAGCTTAAGGAGCAGAAGGAACCAGAAGGGCTGGCATCCAGGCCAAGGCAGGCAGGAGAGCCCGCAGGCTGTAGCCCACAGCTCATGGAAAGAGAGCCTGACTCCGAACTGAGGTTAGTGTGCTCTGTGCCAGAACAGGGGCCAGGTAAGGGTGTGGGGAGCCGAAAGCCCACAGGTGCAGGCAGGTGAGTTACTACACCTGTCTGGAAAGAAGACAGGCAGGACAGGTGCCAAAGGCTCATCCCAGCCAAGCAGGCACTTGGCTGCCGCCTTTTCCAGGGCAGAGGGAAAAGTCGGGCCCTGGGAAGCCACACGTACTCTCCCATGACACCACACCCTGCTGCCTCGAAACTGGTTTCCAGGTTGCAAACTCTCCTTCTACCCGCTGAATACACACCTCTTCACAGTCACCCGGGGGCCCCCCACTGCCCCTACCTGCCCTTCCTTTGAGCCCACTCCAGACCCTGCCTGGGCTCCCTTCCCCCATCAAAACCACCCCGTTCCCTCCCCCGTGAAGCAGCCTGCACTTACATTCTAGAACGCCTGCTAATTTTCAAACAGTGCACATCCTATTTATCCTTCTTCTTTGCAAGGCGCCCCTCATGTACAGAACCCAGTGGGCAAGGTGAGGATGATTATGTCCATTTTACATAACTTGCTGGTGGCCACACGCCCAGCCAGCAGCAGGCCTCCTCCTGGCCTCACGTGCGGCATTGCTTCCACAGTCGTGAGTCATCCCGGCCCTGCCTGTCTCACAGCAGCCAGGTGGGCCGAGATGCCGGCAGACACAGCGGGGTGGAAGGACTGGGTGCTGGGATGTCTCATCGAGAAGGAGCCCTCAGAGTCCGGCCTTCCCTGAGAAGCCGGCGCCGCAAGGCCGGGGAAGGTTTGGCGCTGGCGCCAACCCCAGGCCTCGCTCACACCTCTTCGTCCTCACCAGAGACCCGAGCCGGAGAGCAGGCTCCAGGGATCGAGAGCTCGCTCGACCTGCGTGTCCAGGCAGGCAGCTGATGGAGGCATTTGTCTCGGGCTCTTCTTCTCCCTGGCCTCCCTCCCCTTGCCCGCCTGGCCCCGGAGAGTGAGAATGGCCACCTGGGCCCCAGCTGTGTTCTGCCCTGCTCTGCCCTAAAGCAGGGCGGCATGGAGAGCCTGCAGGGAGGCTTTCTAGCCCCTTCCTTCCCCAAGTCATTTTGGAACCCAGAGCAGGGGAAGACCAGTTAAGGGGTAAGACTTACCTCTTCCTTCACCCTGATTTGGAAGAGCCCGGCCAGTGTTGTCCTCAGTTGTGGTCCCATGGGCCAGAACCGCCCTCCCGATGGTGGCCCTGGGAGCAGAGCTCTTTCACTGTAGCAAAGACAAGAATCTCTTTACTTCCCAGGGAGAGATGACAACAAACAGTAGATGAATAGGACAGGTCAACCGCTATAACAAATAATCCCGTGACCTCAAGGCTTAATACAAACAAAGGTTTATTTTTTATCCATGGGGTGGCAGGGGTGGGTGGGAAGATGTACTGCACCATCAGTCAGGGACCCAGGCTCATGCCATCTTATTTCTCCGTCTCACTCAGAGGTTGGAGTCCCCTGGACGCCCTGCCCTCAGGCAGCAGACAGTGGGAGAGGGCGTGGGCCAGACCGCTCTGGCCAGCAGACCCAGCCCTGGGTCTCCTGCTCACCATGTCCTTCTCCCTTCCTGGGGACAATGGTTCCACGAGCAGGAGCTTATGCATAGTCGGGTGGAGAGAGGGCTGTGGCTGATCTTACATCGGGCCAACTCGGAACCACTGGAACAGAGCGTCCCCACCTGTGATCCCAGAACCACTCCTCAGAATCCATCCGTGGAGGAGAGCAGGGATTGTCTGTTGAAGAAGCAGACTCTGGGCCACCGTCTCAGGCCGACTGAACTGGCATCTTTGGGAGTGCAGCCCTGGGCTCTTCTTTCTAAACCAGCTCCCTGGTCACCGACCAGCTCTGTGGTTACTGGACAATGAGGCCCATAAGACGAGACTTTATCCAGGGGCTCCTGTCTTGTCAGCTTCGTTCTGTCAGTATCTAGCATGGACCCGAGAGCAGCAAACCCTTAGAAAGCTTCAACCCTGAACCTGAATCCTCAAAACCAAGATTTTTTATTCTGGAAAATTTCTAAATACACTCAAAAGTAGAGAGAAGGTATAACAAACCCCCAGGCACCCTTCACCCAGGTTCAACAGTTAACCGACTCCTGGCCAGTCTCCTTCCACGCATGCTCCCTTTCATTCAGTTATTTTGAAGCAAATGAAGCAAATCACAGTCATCAGATTTTATCCCCCCAATACTTAGGGATATAGCTCTAAAATATAAGGACGTTCTCTTTGTAAAATACAACCGCAATACTATAATTACTATAATTACACCTAAACATCAAATAGTTCCTTAATACCAAATATCTAGGCAGTGTTCCAATTTCCCCAGTTTTCTTATAAAGTTGTTCAATTAGCTTATTTGAATCAGAAATCCAGGCAAGATCCATATATTGCGACTGGTCGATTTGTCCCTTAATTCTCTTTTCATCTGTTGATTCCTCTAAGCACGCGAGGGCTTGCTAAAACAGAGTCCTGCTCCCTACCAAGGGATTCAGATTCACAAGGTCTGAGGGGGGGAGGGGGCTCCCTCAGACTGGTTTTTACTGGCTGCTTCCCCTGGCTGTCATGGAACATGTTCCTCTGTCCTCTGTATTTCCTGTACACAACTGGGAGAGAGCTCTGGAAGCTCACTTGGATTCAGGTTCAAGTTTTTGGCGAGACAGCAGTATGGGTGGTATTTTGTTCTTCCCTCAGAGATGCATGATATCTCTTTGGCTCTCTTTTTTTGCCAAATAAGCGTTAACCCTGCATCTGGCACTAAATTTGAGCGAGAAACACAGTGAGAACTTCACGGGACTCAGGTGGGCCCAGGGGCAGGGTTTTGGGAGGAAATAATTAATTGTCACCATGTGCCCACACAGAACACAGTCCATTCAGAGAGCTTCAGACACTGCCTTCCTCTTAGGTTCACAGCAGTCCTTTGTGGGGAGGCTGTGGCTAGCATGACTATCCCCGTTTTCCAGAACTGGAAGATGAGCGACTTCACCAAGGCCACGTGTCCAGCAAGCTGTGGGGTTGGGGTGGAGGCCGGATTTTTCCCTGTCCAGGTGACTCCCCTGCTGCTCTTCCTCTTCCAGGACCCAGATCAACTTCACGGTGGCCATCGACTTCACGGCTTCCAATGGTGAGTGGGGGGATGGGCAGAGGAGCTGGCACGAGGCTGGGGGCTGGAGTGGGGAAGGCTTCTCAGAGCTGTGGTAGTTGGTCCTAGCTGGGACCAGCTCTCCCATATTCTCTGGCCTCATCTTCACTGAAAAGGAGGTCCTTAGGGCTTGGGGAGCCAAAGGGATTACCAAGATGGTGAAGGTGTCCCCAGCCTGGACTGTGGTCACTAACAAATCTGGGCTCTGGGCCCATGAGGAGCGCTGGAGAAAAGATGTTTCCTCATGGGATCAAATCTCACATCCTCCCACACAGCCCAGTCCCCAGGCTGGAGGGGAGCTCTTTGGTCATCAGTGAGGGCAGGAATCCCAGTTCCCAGCTTTGTTGGGGCCACCCCAGCTCCCTTCCCACTGGGGATCTTCTCCAGGGTGGGGCTCTGCCCAATTCACCATGACTGACCAGTGCCCAATTTCACACCATTGGAAACGTCACCACCTCCCTTGGAGTCTGGACCCTCGTTGGCGGTACTCCATGCCTGTCAGAGCAGCCCTGGTTTGGAACTCGTGGGATGGGCCCCAGAGTCCTAGGGTGGTAGGATTCAGGGCTGAGAGGGGCATTGCAAGAATCCCACCTGCTCTGTCCTCACAACACTCCCATGAGGTGGGACTGTCACCCCTGCTGCACACACGAGGACCTGAGACTGAGAGGTAAGGATCCACGGGAAGAGCGCGCAGCTGGTCGCAGGGAGAGACAGGATCTGTTGGTTGGCAGTCTGTGACGTAATGCCTTGGATGAATCAATAAGTAAAATGTGGGCCGTTCTCAGTGGGGACGAGGGCTATGGGGGCGATGTAAGCCAGCAAGAGGGATAAGGGAGTATTGGGGGAGGCTATGATTTTCAGGACGCACACTGGGAAGGGGACCACACTGGGAAGGGGACCCTTGAGTAGCCGAAGCAAGCTACACATACCTATGCGGAAAAGTGTCCTAGGGCAGAGGGACATGCCACTGCGGAGGCCTTAAGGTAGGGATGGCAGGGGGCTGGGCCTGAGTGAGGGGAGGGGCTGGCAGGAGGTATGGAGGGAGGTCACTGGAGGCCTGACCCCGAGGAGCCTGTGGGCTCCCCCGTAAGGACTGTGGGTCTGGTTCTGGGCGAAATGGGAGCCTTCAGAGCCGAGGAGAGGCATGGCCTCGTTCCTTGGGCTGGACTCCAGGCAAAGGACGGAAGCTGAGAGATGGTCTGGGCAGCCGCCCTCCCACAGGCAAGGGGATGGGGCTGTCACAGAGCACAGGAGAAGCAGATGAGCGGGTGCATGTATTTTGAAGGGTTAGCAACCAGGATTTACTGAAGGATTGAAGGTGTGGCAAGAGAGAAAGAAAAGAGTCAAGGATAAAGAAAATCACGGGTGCCCCTGGAGACCCCCCTCTGCATTCTGAGCCCACGGTGCTTGGAGTGTCAGGAGCAGCAAATGTTCCCATGTCCCGTGTCACAGGGAACCCGTCGCAGT
The DNA here is from genome assembly GCF_010015895.1 of Lontra canadensis. Taxonomy (NCBI): domain Eukaryota; kingdom Metazoa; phylum Chordata; class Mammalia; order Carnivora; family Mustelidae; genus Lontra; species Lontra canadensis. Next base: position 11,627,391 of record NW_022631017.1, read on the forward strand.
CCACGTCCCTGCACTACATGAGCCCCTACCAGCTGAACGCCTACGCGCTGGCGCTGACTGCAGTCGGGGAGATCATCCAGCACTATGACAGCGACAAGATGTTCCCTGCCCTTGGCTTTGGGGCCAAGCTGCCACCCGACGGAAGGGTGTCCCATGAGTTCCCGCTGGTAGGAGGTCCTGGGAGGTCAGACCGAGGGCTGACCAGGCTCGGGGCTTGGCGACAAGCCTGGGGTGGAGGGCACTGCTCATCGTCCCTGCCCCAGGACAGTCAGTGCCCTCTTTGGAGGCAGGGTGGGTAGGTTGCCTGCTGGGGGGTGGGTGAGCTCATAGCAGGGCCCCCAGAAGCCCACTCCCCACCTTGCTCACCAGCACCTCCCCTCCGTGTCTGATGCCACCCACAGGGGGCTCTGGCCTCCTTTCCCTGACAAGACCCAGGAGAGTGGAGTGGAGATGTGCTTGAACTACCCCTCCCCCTCAAGGCCCCCAAAATAAGGGTAAAGGGGTGTGCACTGGGATAAGACAACTGCGGGTGGTCCCAGGAGCTCCCTGAGTTGGTGCTGAGACGGGGGCCACCTCCACTCCCTCCCTCCCACGAGCTGGGAGCACTCCGTCATGCCAGGCACGGTGTTGGACACCAGATACAAGACAGATCAGCTTCTGGTCCTTCCAGACCTGCTCAGACCTGGCAGTCACTGGAGGATGGGGTGGTTTGCCCAAGGTTTCCTCAGGGGAGCAGCCAGGGCTCTCAGGGGGGCCTGCTGAGCAGGAGCAGAGAGTGGGGCAAAGAGCGGGTTTGGGCTCTGCTCCCCCAGAGTGTGCGCTGCCTGCGGATCTCCCTCCCTTGCCCACTACCTCCCACCAGGGAAGAGTCATGGAGATCCCTGGCCTTCCCCACCCTGGCTGTGCACAGGCCCGGCTACCCTCCCTCCTCCTCCTCCCTTCTTCCTGGGTCAGCCTCCCTCTCCTTGGCGCCCCCAGAATGGCAACCAGGAGAACCCTTCCTGCTGCGGCATCGACGGCATCCTGGAGGCCTACCACCACAGCCTGCGCACTGTGCAGCTCTACGGCCCCACCAACTTCGCCCCAGTGGTGACCCACGTGGCCAGGTGAGTGCCACGGTCCCCAGATGTCCATCCCAGAGGCTCACGCGGCGTCCGTCCACACCTGTCCTCTCCAGAACGTGGGAGGGGCGTCTCTTCCATTTACTCACCTTTCAGGGAGCCCTGACCCTAAAGAGACTCTCCTCCCACCAAAGAATTATCCCCCCCCAACCCCCTGCAAAGTGTTATGGGGGCGGGGAGGGGTGCAGAGCGGGCCAGACAGACTGCAGCCCCCGCTCCCCCACGCCCCCCAGGACTGCGGCCGCAGTGCAGGACGGCTCCCAGTACTCGGTGCTGCTCATCATCACGGACGGGGTCATCTCGGACATGGCGCAGACCAAGGAGGCTATTGTCAATGTGAGCTGGGGGTGGGGGGCATGCCTTCCCACTTCTTTAGAGAAACCCCTGGGAGGAGGCTTCCCGGGCAGTGAGATTTGGGGAGTGGAAGGATCCTGTGGATGAGCTCTGTATCTAACACCCACCCTCCACATGGGCCATTCCCTCCCGATGCCTGTGGCTCCCTTGTTAATCTGTCTCTTGGACCCCTGCCCCAGACTCCAGCCCATCCCTGCCAGGAGGAAGTGGGAGCCCAGAGTGGGGGAGGCCCAGGAACATGACTCCCCCTACTGGGTGGGCTCCCAGTATAAGGGGCTGCAGCCCCAGCTCCCACTTCTGGATGCCCACATAAAAGATGTCCCACTTGATGGAGATGCAGGGACAGGAGAGGGGATGGGGGGTATCTCACAGAAGCAGACCTGGGACCCATTTCCCCCTCTTGACCCTCTCTTCCTCTCCGGTGCCCCACGGCTATTTCCCTTGGTTCGTGTCCTGGCCCTTTCGTATGTTTCTCTGTGTGTCTCCATCCTTCTGTCTTCCATTTCTCTGTCCTTCTGTCTTTCTTCCATGGACCCACCCCATTCTGTCCCTCCTCCTGATCTCCCAGGCTGCCAAACTCCCCATGTCCATCATTATCATCGGAGTGGGCCAGGCGGAGTTCGATGGTAAGTCCCCACCCCCTGATGTTTCCCCAGAGGCATCAGGCCCTTGGGAATGACCCTTCCCCAAAGAGTGAGAGCTCCTGGGTGGGTGTGACTGTCTGGGTGAGCACGCAGGGTGTGAGGGTGTGTTTGTTTGTACAGGGAAGGGTGTGTCAGGGTGTACACCCATACCCATATCCCAAGGCTGTGGGGAGGAGGTCCAGTCCATCCTCCCTCCTCCAACCCTGGGAACGGAGGGTGGGGGAGCGGGAGCACTGGGCTAGAAGTTAGAGACGCACCATGTTGGGCTCCTCCTGTCTCCTCCTCTCTAATGAGGGCGTTTGGTCTGACCATCTCTGTCCTGGATTGGCCCGGGATTGGAGGACAAGCCCACTGTCCTGCCAGGCCCGGGTGTGCACCATTAATTCAGTGTACCACCAATGCCTGTTTTCACACAGCCATGGTGGAGCTGGATGGTGATGACGTGCGGATCTCCTCACGGGGGAAGCTGGCAGAGCGGGACATTGTCCAGGTGAAGCCCAAATCCTGCCTGTCCCAAGGAAAATGCCTAAGCCCTTCTAGCCAGGCCAACCTCATACCCCCTTTTAGAAAATTCTCTGGAAAGGGGCCTTGGAGGGAGCCCCAGAGTGGTTTGGTCACCAAAGAAGGGAACAGGAATCAGTCCTTGGGTCACACTTGTCCCCTGGCGGGACCCCTCCCTACCATGTCTGAGACTTGCCCCCAGTGTTTTTGCCCTGACAGGAATGGTCTGCCAAGGCCTCCCTGAACTGCCAGGCCTCCATGGTTTCCTGCAGATCGCTTAGGCCCAATGCTTGCACTTTCCAGTGTCTTCTGTGGGGCTGCCTTCCCAGTGAGATGGCAAATCCCTTGGAGGCGGAGGAGGCGTCTTTAGTGTTGCCGAAGCCCTCTCTGGGAATGGGCATTGCCTGGTTCTTTGTATCCGTGTCTTACCCTCTCATGTAGGATGGCACACGTAGTGAGCAGACAGGTCTTTGTCCTCCAGGCATCCCTGCCCAGTCAAGCCTCAGAACGCACCTTAGTAAGCACTCCTGTCTGTGAACCTCCTAGGAGATTGGAAGTAAAGACTGACGTTCCCCAGACCCCCTGGGGTCCTTCCAAGGTTGGAGACCAGAGTCAGGAGGCTAGGTAGACCCCAGAACAGGGGCAGTTCTGGGAGTAAGCGGGGGGACCCATGTAAGGAGAGGCCTAGAGGCAGACATGAGCTGAGGCACTCAAGGGTGGGTCACCCTCTGGGAGGAAGCCAGAGGAGCGTGACTGTAGGTGTCCACCCAGAGATGGAGGAGAAGTAGAGCAAAGGAGACAGAGAGATTGGGGGAGATGGGAAGGCCTATTTCCCAGAAGCCAGGGTCTTCATCCAGCATTTTCTGATCACTGGCTGAATCCCTGTGCTTGGTGCCAAGACTTCAGAGCTAAAGGGCTCCTGTTTAGGGGTACATCTTGGCATGGAATATGTGCCCCGTGATACCTCATTGAGCCAATGAGAGAAGAGCCCCTCAGGGTTCACCAGCAGAGGGTTGGCTGATGGAGAGGGCAGAGGCGGGGGAGGAATGGTCCTGGGCCAGGAGACTGGGGAGGGGGGAGGGGCTGGGGTCCAGCCAGAGACCTGGCCTGACTGTGCCTTTCCTCCGGCCAGTTCGTGCCCTTTAGGGACTACGTGGACCGCACCGGCAACCACGTGCTAAGCATGGCGCGCCTGGCCCGTGATGTGCTGGCCGAGATCCCTGACCAGCTGGTGTCCTACATGAAGGCCCAAGGCATCCGCCCGCGCCCCCCACCTGCAGCCCCGGAGTCCTCGCCACCACGGTCCCCAGCCCACACTCCCCCTGCCTCCCCCCTGCACACACACATCTGAGCGCTCTTCCCGAAGGTCTCTGGCCTGTGGTGGGTGGCTCCCTGGGGGGAGGGGGCAGTGGAAGCACAGCTGGGGTCCCCAGACCCCCTTGCAATATGCCATGCCTAGCCTTTGTAACTGTGTGTGCCTGGGAGGCCAGCGGGGGACGGGGCCCTGAAGACTCTGCTCTCATTTCTCAGCCTCGTGGCCCAAACCCGGGGAATTGGAGGGTACGTGTGGTGGGGGTGAGGTTCTGGGCCTCTGCCCTTCTCTGTCCCCCCAATACCTGGTTCTAGACCAGACAGGAAGGGGTTAAAGATCAGGAGGATTGGGGTCCCCCTCAGTCCACCTGGGCAAGCCCATCTGTTCCTCCGTGGCCCTGAAGCCTGAGCTGGGCCGCTCCCCTCTGGGGTGCTAGGATACCCCGCCCTCCTGTGCCGTATACTAATACACTTGGCCCCTGATCTCTCACTCCCCAGTATCTACCCCATCCCTATTTCCAGTGAACCCTGTGAGGCTGATGGGTCTGCAGGGATGCCTGAACATGTGACCCCCTCCCAGGGACACTTGCATGCCATGGGAGCTGAGCAGACCCATGAAGGGGAGACTGTGATGGGAGGGCCATAGGCCACATGATGGGCTAGGAATGGAGGCTTTTTAGATACAGAGTCCTTTCCGGTGCCTCTCGGGCCCAGAAAGATGCTGGCTTTAGATCCATAGGCCTGTCCCTGGTATGGGCCCACAGGCACCTCTACATTTGACTCCTGGTTCTAGGCACCCTCTCCTCCCACCAAGGCTTCCCAGGGCCCTTGGAGCCCAGTCCTCTGCTGCTCCCCTGGAGGCCTTGGAAGGAGCCATCCAGCCCCAGCACTCCCACGTCGCCACTCTTTCCCACAGGGAAAGGAGACAGGAGTCCTGGGTTTGAGCCTGTGGGAACCCAAGCAAGGCCCTTCCGCCTTCTGGGACTCAGAAGTAGGGCAAGAGGGTTGACCAGATGGTTCCAGGTTTATCTTCAGCTCCAGTGTCCTGAGAGTCCATTCATGCCATGCCCAGCTTCCCCATCCCACGCCTCAGCAGTGTGACCCCCTTACTCCAGGCCGTCTTGGCCCTTAGGGTCACTCTCTTCCCTCCTGTCACCTCAAATCCACTCTAGTCCTTCAGCCTTTGGCTGTGGGGTCTGAGCCCAAGCCCCTGCCTCTGCTGTGGGAAGGCGGGAAGGGTGATCTCACCCCTGGGCCCCCCGAGCTGCCCAGCCTTTACCCACACAGGGAGCAAGTCATGCATGCCAGCCCCTCCCACTGCATGGGGCCCCTCAGCCCACGACTCGTCCCATGCCTGGGTGGAGACCAGGCCCCCAACCTGTCCACTGCCCAACACCGCTTCCCTTCCCGTCATGCATGATGGTGGTGTTTCTATGCTGTCTGGTCCTGTGCCCGTCTCTGAGACAGTCTCTGTGTGGAATTTGCCTTAAACTGAAGTAAACTGGGTTCTTTTAGTAAAGTTCCTTGCTTTCCTTTCTCCTGTGAAAAACAGCAAGTGTGTTGCTGTTTGACAGAATCCAAGCTCTCCTCTCTCTATCTCTCTTCTATTCTTTTGTTCGATTAAGGGTTTCCTGAGCAACTACAATGTGCAAGGGCCTGGGCTGGGTGCTCAGGGTACAGCAGTGAACAAAACACTTGCCCTGTCTCTGCACAGAGCTCACGACAGACACACAAATAAGATGGGAAAACCCAGGAAGCACATAAACAAATAGGTACATAACCTAATTTCAGGTGGTGGTAAGAGTTACAAAGACAAATAATGGAGAAGAGGGAGAGTGATGTTTTAGGTGTGGTGGTCAGGGCAGGCCCCTCTGAGGAGGTGAAGGTGGAGATGAGCCCTAAGGAAACGAGAGAAGGAGGCATGCTGGTATCCAAGGCAGGAGGGCTCCAAGTAGAAGGAACAGCAAGTGCAAAGGCCCTGAGGGAAGAGGATACTTTGTGTGAAGGGCAGTAGGGATGCTTATATGATTGGAGCTGTGTGAAGAGGGGCAGGGGCCAGGGATAGTTCAGGAGATGAGATGAGGGAGGTGAAGAATCCAGAACGCATAGGCCCTTGTAGGCCATGGTAAGGGCTTCAGGATTACTGTGAGTGAAACAGAGCCAGCGAGGAGGTGAGAGAGGTGAGTAACACGATCAGATTATTCTCTAGAAAACAAGTGGGTCACTTTACTGCATTTGATCACTGACTCATCCCTCAACAAGCATTTACTGAGCACCGGTGCCAGGCCTGGCTCAGGTTTGGAGACACGGATTCACACATAGTTGCACCCTCCAAGGGTGACCTCTGCTTTGGAGCAGTGAGCAAGGAAATCCTACCACCCTGGGCTACCCATGCTAAGCCCATGGGAGGGGTCAGCGTCTTGGGCACCAAAGGGGTGCTCCTGACCCAGCCCGGACGACCCACAGGCCAGGTGCCAGGAGCTCTTGTATGTGATGGGACCACTCCTCTTTTCTGGCGGGATTAGTGTGTGGACAGACTTTGGGCCTACAGATGTGCCCACATCAAGTGTGCGAGGTGCACAGCCAGGATGCACTTGAGGAGGATGGTAATCTCTCTCCTCCTGTTCCCTCTTCATATATAAATCACTGTGGCCTTCAGAGCCCAGGATGGTGGGGAAAGGGGACTTCCTCCTCTGGGCAAGCTCACGGTCAGATTAGCCCTCCAGCCAGCCATTTCCAATCTGCACTTCACGAGAAATCTGAGACTAATTATACCAAAGTTTGGGACTTATTTACTTCTTATGATTTTATAGTAAATTAGAGCTGATTCATGGCTGTCCCTATAATTAGCTACCCCACTGACTTGCATTCCAATATGCTTTGAGTAAGAACCGGGTGGGGTCATAGCTCAGGAGAGAAGTTCCCAGAACCAATGACCCATTTTGCCTCACCTTGGGTGCCTGTGAGAAAGCGTCAAGAGGAGATGCCCACCGGCAGGGGAATCAAGTCTCAGAGCCACTGCCCCAGGGAACTAAGGTCATCTGTACTGTGCTTGACACTGTAGCTTCCCTCCTGGGTTATTTCTCAAGGTGTGTTCCACAGAACGCTGGTTCTCTCACATGGATTTTGGGGACCTGCCTACTCCGAGCCCCTCTCAGAGAATCCCAGTGGTCTTTGAGGTATTCAAAGCTCTGATAAGTCCTGCAGCAAAGAGACCTCTTTAAGTTGGTTTAACCCAGTGTTTCTAAAGCTTTTTGACCACGGAGACAGATTGTGTGTGTGTGTGTGTGTGTGTGTGTGTGTGTGTGTGTGTGTGTGTTTAGCTGTAACACTGTTACCAAGCAGAACATGTTGTCTTGGGACTTTAAGTAGAGACAATTCCCCTGGTTACCAAACTAACACAGATGCCGAGACCTGCTTCCAGGAGGCCAGAGGGAGGGCCTGGAGTTTGGGAACTTCTCAGAGGAGATGGGGTAGGAGAGGTGGAGACCTTCAGTTGCTCTGGGAAGAAGGAAGGTGTGTGCCACACTGGGAAGAGAAATCACAGAGAAGAAAGGAGACATTCAGAAATTCACGGCTTCAAGGTTGACCTTGTATTCGCTTATTGGGCCGAGAGGTGTGTGTGACCCAGCTGGCAGAGGGCAGGCAAAGAGGGGAGAGGTCCCTAACGGGCTCCCCTGGCCTTGGGGCCCCTACCCTGGCAGCAGCTGTCCCCTCCCCTCACCCCATTTTTCCCCAGGCCTTCAGGATTAAGGACCCCAGGCTGTTATTCTCTGGGTCATTCCTATACCCACATCTCTGCCTTTGGAATCCCTTTACCGACCTCTTGTCCCCTCACCTCAAATGCCCCTGAATTAATAAAAATAAAATGATAATGGTAATAGGAATGATGAAACTCATACGCGCTTACGAAACACCAGGCCTTCTAAGCACATTATATGTTATGTTTGTCTTTATAACAATGCTATGAAGAAGGGAATGATCACTACCCCAGATGAGAGAAAAGAATCAGAGAGAGGTGAAGGGACTTGTTCAAGATCATACAACTAGAAAGTGGTAGAGTCTACAGGGATCTGAGTCCCAAGGTGGGAAGGGAGCATCAATCCAGTCACCATTTTGGTTGCTGTGTCTCCTTGGCTGGGTCACCTGTCCTCTCTGGATCTCAGTCTCCCCATTGGTAAAATGGAGGGGATAGGCTCTAGTGTCCCTAAGCATCTTCCCACCCTTCTTGACTCTCAGCCCTCTCTCCCATCAGCCTATCTTCTCAGACCGGCCCCCCCCTCCACCCCCCCCTCCGGACTCCATAGGCCTCCTGGGGCCCTGTCCTGGACCGGCTGGATGCCCTCCAGCACCATACTGGCCCCGCCCACACCCTCAGGGTGGCTGGCGGCTGTGGGCCTGCAGAAGACATCCCTGAGCCCTGCCTGGAAGGGGCGGGAGAGGTAGAAGCAAAGGATGGGGCTCACGGCACAATTGGAGTACGCCAGGATAGTGCAGAGGCTGGATGCCACAAAAGCCGCTGGCGTGACAGGCAGGCCACCCACAGCTGCCACATAGCCCAGCACAGAGCAGGGCCTCCACATCAGCACAAAGACCCCCAGCACCACCAGGATGAACGCTGTGTTCTCCCTGTGCTCCTGGATGCTCTCCCCACTGGGGCCACGAGGCTGTGTCCGCATGAGCCAGCCCACATGGCCGAAAGAGCAGCCCAGCCCCCCCACACAAGGCAGGAAGGCCAGGGCTCCCAGCAGGGTGAAGTAACAGGAGGTCCCGGCAGGGCTCAGGAGCAGGAGGCAGGCCCGGGTCCCCGCTGCCCCCTCCTCCACCACCACTCTCTGGAACAGCCAGTTGGGCAACGAGGCGGTGACGCCCAGGACCCACATGGCCCCACAGAGCAGCAGGCGGGTGCCCCGGCCAGCGGAGAGGGCCACCTCAGGCCGGGCCAAGGCCACGTGGCGCAGAAAAGCCGTGGCCACCATGCTATAGAAGGTACAGAACATGGTAGCATTGTTGGTGGCCTGGCTGGCAGTGCAGATGACAGGGCTCAGCCACCAGTCGCGCCGAAGGAAGCTCAGCAGTAGCACGGGCACCACGCAGGCCACGAAGAGCAGGTCGGACAATGTGACGTTCACCATGAGGCTGTTGGTCAGGGCGCGGAGTGGCCGGGAGGTGCCTAAGTCCCGGCCTGCCACGAGCAGCATCAGCCCATTGGCCGGCAGCCCCACCAGCAGGATGAGGCCACACAGCCCGGCGAAGAGGAGTCGAAGCCATCGCTCGGGTGTGGCTGTGAGTCCGGTGGCCGTGAACGTGGCGTTGGGCTCCATTCCCCTGCCCCAGACACACAAGGACAGTGTCGAAAACCAGCCTGAGGGCCACCTTCGTCTTTCCCTGTAGAGCGTCTTCCCCTTTCACAGCCCCCTACGTCCAGTGGGGGCCCTTGCCCGGGATTAGTCCCTTGAGACCTCATGACAGCCTGACCCGACAGGCTCTGTCAGGGCTCCAGGTTCAAATCCTGGCTCTGATACTTTGTAGCTCTGTGACTTTGAGAAAAGTTACCCAGTTTCCCTACCTCAGTTTCCTCAACCGTGAAGAAGGAAGGAAATCAAGGAAAACAGATGTCAACAGTGACTGCTACAAAAGCGTGAGGTTCAGGTAATTTTCATTTTCCTCTTTGTAATTATTTCTACAGTTTCTGCAGGGGGTACAAATTGAATTTGGGGTGTGTGTATCCATGCATGTGTGCACACACACACACACATATCTTTTTAGATTTTATTTATTTATTTAGAGAGTTGGGGGAGGGGCAGAGGCAGAGAAGCCGACTCCCTGCTGAGCGCAGAGCCCCACACGGGCTCAGTCTCAACGTGGAGATCATGACCTGAGCCGAAATCCAGAGTTAGACGCTCAACTGACTGAGCTGCCCATGTGCCCCTATATGTATGTGTGTGTATGTGCATATATATATATATATATATTTTTTTTAAACAAAACCTTGCCTGCCAATGAAATAGGCAGATATTAGAGGTTCAAGCAAGAAGTAGATATGCAGGGGCTTTGAGACGGCATGCAGCCCCTCCCAGGGGTTCCCAAGCTTGTCTGCACAGTGGGATTACCTGGGGAGTTTCAAAAATCCTGATCCACAGGTCCCATCCCAGGGATGGGATTTAGCTGGTCTGGGCTTTGGCATTTTTGAAAGATCCCAGAGGACTGTCCAGGGCAGACCAGCTTGGGATGGACTGCACTCTGTGGTTGTGCTGTGCTGGTTACCTCGCAGGGTTGGGGGAAGCGATGCACCCTACCTTCCTCCTCACCCCCACTTCATCCTACATGCTGAGGACCTGGGGAGACCCCGATTGAGAGGAGTCAGGCTGGGAAATGGGATCTAGACATTCCAGAGTCAGCCGAGGGACCAGCGTCGCCACCTGCCACCCCACAGACCGGGACCAGAGTCCCTAGCTTTCTTGGGATGAGACTTGCCTATTGACTCAATAATTAAATATTTCCGAGTATTTACCCCGAGCCAGCAACAAGCACAACAGCCCTGTGGAGTCCTGATTCTAGTCCCCATCCCTTTTTCTCTTATGTTAAAGAAGGGGAGTCTGGAGTGACCCCTGTCTAGCTGGCTTGGAGCCTAGGCTGGGGGGTCCACAGATGCCCTCCTGCAGAACCCCACCTGGAGGAGACTTGCTTGGTCTCTGGGGTCCCAGGGCAGCAACTTGGCTGAGGGCAGCTGAGAAGAGACAGGAGAAGGCTAGGGCAAATTCTGCCACTGCTACTTCTTGGGGTCTCCAGCACCTTCCACGGGCTGCGGGGGACGGAGGAACCAAGGGACCAGCCCCAAACCTTAACTGCCCTGGATAAATGCTACAATCATGTCCTTCTCTCAGCATGTGCAACTCTTCTTTGTTTTTTTTTGTTTTTTATCCACCTGGCCCAGGCCTGCCTGCCGATGACATGATAGAGGGGAGTGGAGGGAAAGAAAGGATCCGGGACCTGGTCCCTGTGCCACCTAAGCACCCATACCGTCCTGTAAGAAGCCCCCTAACTTGGTGGTGAAGCTTGTGGCGGCTGGAGCCTAGGTTCAAAGCCCCACCACACCACTTGCTAGCTCTGTTGACTGTGGACAAGTGACTTATCCTCTGTGCCTCCTTTTCTTCATCTGTAAAGTGGGGATAAACAAGCCCCATCTCACAGGGTTGATGCGAGGATTAAATCGTACACGTTAGGTGCTCGGAGTATTGCCTGACGTGAAGTAAGTGCTTTGTAAATGAGGGCTGTTCTGCTCCTGCCCATCCTTGGCTCCAAAAGCTCTCTTGCCTAACACCTCTGTCCAGGCTCCATTATGTCCACCTTGCCCTCCCCTTCTCCCTCCACATCTTGAGCCCCATCAGCCCAGTCCCACCCTCCTTTTCTCAATCAGCCTCAAGCTAAGGTGTGACCAGAGCCCCCATGGCAGACGTGCCCTGAGAACTCACCACTTGTCTGGAAGTTCACTCTGAAGTCCACCTTGAGTCGCTCCTGCTGCTCTCCTCACGGGCCTCGCGCTCCTCGGAGGTTCCCGGGCCCTGCTTGCTGACTCCGGGAAAGGCTGGGCCCCTCCACACCTCTGCTCTGCACAGAAACTGGATCTTGCCAGAGAAAGCCAAGAGATGGTTCTGGGCAAGTGTTTGGTCCCTTCTCGCACCCCACTTCTAAGGAACCTGAGCTGGCTGCCCACTGCTGGGGCACAGCTGAGATGGGGTGGGGGCAGGCCTGAGGGCCACTTCTGTACCAGGTCCCCTAGAAGGCCAGGGGCTCTTTCCTCTCTCCTGGTTCCCCCAGGAATCACACCCTGCTTACCTGCCTCATTAACTCGCTGGCCTACAGGACAGAGATGTTGGTGCCTGCCAGGTCCCCAGACCCCAGAGACAGCTATTAGCAACGGCAGAACCTGCCCTCCTCCCTCACCAGTGGCCTGGCTTCACTCACTCCAGCCTACCTCTCCCTGTCTGTCTTTCTTAGAACCTATGACAGCCTAGAAACTGCTCAGAGCAGGGGGAAGCTCGTGGGCTGATGGAGAAGATCCAGGAAGGGAGAAGATATTGGGGGTAAGAAAGAATTGGTGAGGGAGGCCAGTAAGAGAACTCGCTAGATCAGGAAATCATCCTGCATGTTGACTAGAGGCTGAATGGGGTTCATTAGGGCATCTGATCCAACCTCTGGTCGCTTCTGATGTGTGAACCTTTTCTACCTTGCCTCTTGCCAAAGTGTCCCTCGACTTCCCCTTGTATGCCTCTAATGACAAAGAGCTCACTGCTGCAGAGGCATTCCTTTTGGAACTGTGCAGAAGGGATGGGGCGCAGATTGGAGACTGATTAAGCCAGGGGAAGCCTCTGTCTTCTACCTCCTGCCCTTTCTCTCTCGTGCAGTCTCTCGCTCTGTACCACTTTCTCTTGAACTCTCTCTGCTTGTCTCTGTGAAACTGGGGTGTCCTCTGATTCCGCAGTGCTGAATGATTGATTACAAAGTAATCAGCACAAGCTCAGCCTTCTGCACGCACCAGACTGCAGGCCCTGGTGAGCGTCATTGCGGTTAACAGTAAGATGACAGGGACAACAGTGGCAGCAAATGTACATGACAGAAGATAGTCCAACTCTGAGGGACCATCACCCTAAGGCTCTCAAAGCAGGCTCCTTAAGGGCACTGAGGACCCCATCCCAGCTTATCAAGGGCAGCCACCTTCCAGGAGACGAATGATAGGCAGTTCTGGGAACTTCAACAAAAGCTCTGAAGAGGAGCCCTAAAGTGATCTGAACCTAGTTTCCCTGCTTCTCCCCCGGCCACCCCAGCCACCCTCCTGGCTGCACCTTGGGGCAGAGGGCTGCACAGGCGACATTGTGGCATTGGAGCAGGGGGTGGGATCCCCAAATATGACCCCTTAGAGGCAGATCTTAGGGAAAGGGAGTGGGGCCGGGGCTCAGAGAGACAGGGGAAATGGGGCCTATAGGGGGCCATCAGAACACTGTTCTTCCCTAGGAATCGGATTCGGCTCACAAGAACCTTGATGCTTGCAAACAGGTGGTGAGTGAGACAAGGTTCACAAGTTTCAGCAGGCACGGAAGAGTGGGACCACTTTAATAAAGTGTTTTGTACTTAACAGGTTGTAGCAATTAGTAATCAGCTCCAAAGCAAGCTCCTCGAGAAGATTCTTTCCCTCCCCTTGACGTTCATTTTTATTTTGCATTCTATAAGGAATACATGGCCACATCTCTGTGTGGCCAATGATATGGTGTGCTTGCCTTAATTCATTTTTCTCAACTTTTCCATTCTTTCGAGAGTTTTAAGCACTACTGCCATGACCCAGCACCCCCTCAAATCCTTCTTCAGAGCGCAAAGGGCAGAGTTAGTGCAGCCCCTGCCCTGGGATCCAAGTCTTGACCTGAGGGAGGATTCCCTGAATTTCCAAGCTGGCCATCTCTGTCACTGCTGCATCCAGGCAAGGTGGGACAGGAGCTGGGGAGCAGGAAACGCCGGGGGTGGCCATCTCCCCCACCCCTGGCTGGGCCGGAGGGTCAGAAGCAGCAGCCAGCTCTCTTCTTTGGCCTTTTGGGGGTCACCTCCACAAGGGAGTCCTTCAGGCGGTCTTCCTGCATCTTGAGTGACCTGTATGGCGACACCACACATCAATCCTCTGTCTCACCTTGAGGGGCAGCAGGGAGGGGCCCATGGATGCAGCAGGGGGACTGGGGGATTGCTCCCCCCAGCTTCCTCTCTTCCCACTTGCCCTGCTCCAGTGCTGCATCCCACACGGCACCCGAAAAACAGGGCCACGGAGACTTTGGCCTGTCGCTTTCCTAGCCTTCTTTCCAGCCTCCTGTGTGCCGGCCACTGTGCAAGGGACTCTGAATAGGACAATAAGGCCAGCATGTCCTTGCCTTGAGAGGTGAGGCGACAGAGAGAGAAGGGGCCGTCAGAACCCAGGAATGAAGAAGCACACACAGGGACGTGTCCTCGAAGTTTCTCGAAGGATTTAGGGAGGAAGGAGACAGTGTCAGAGCTGAGACCAAGCAGTGGGTAAGGGTTCGCTAGCAGAAAAGGGGGGTGCATTCCTGGCAGAGGGCAAAGGCTCAGTGAGAAAGAGATAGAGCTTGGAGGCTGGGGAAATAAAAGACGCTCATTCATTCATTCATGATAGATTTACTGAGTGTGGGCCACTGCGCAGAATCACAAAGCCTAAAGACTGGCCAGAAAGAAACCTTGAGGCTATAGGGGCTCAGGGCCCTGGGGGCCTGGAAGCTGCATTCAGGAACTTGGGCTTTTGTCCTAAAGCAAAGGGAAACTATCCAGCAGTTGTCCATTAGAGGCTATCCTGTGATCAGGTGAGCGGTTTCCCAGACTCACCCTTGCTGCTTTGTCAGAGAAGGGGCTTCCAGATCATCTGATCTAGGGTCCCTTCCACCTTACTCATTTCCATCTTTCACTGGGCTCCCAGTATGTGCCAGGCCCTGGGTGTGGAGGGAGAGGGCTGGACAAAACAGACCCGGCCCGGCCCTCCTAGAGCCACAGTCCCCGGCAGGCGGCAGACAGCAACCAGAAACCAGACAGCTGCATGTATAATTACAATTTGTCCAAAGGGACTTTGAAGGACACACACAGGGGACAGGAATCCAGAAAAGTGGTGGGACGGAGAGTGGTCAGGGAGGGCCCCTCCGAGGGGCTGAAGCTGAGTGAGTGAGTGCGCATGTGCACAAACGACTGGACCTCCAACCATGAGGGCCATTTCCAGGCATTTGGTTTTATTCTGAATCTGGTGGAAACTGGGACTCCTGGCTGGCTCAGTCAGAAGGGCCGCAACTGGCGATCTCGGGGTCATGAGTGCGAGCCCTGCGTTGGGTGTAGAGACCACTTAAGTGAATAAATAAAAATAAAAACTTCTTAAAAAAATTAATAAATCTGGTGGAAGTTACGAGAAGGTGGAGAGCAGGAAGGGGACCCTTTCTGTCCCGCCGCACTGCGCAGATGAGAAAGCGGGATGAAGCTTTCAGGAGGTGATACTGTCCTTGGGACTGTAGAGCTCCACTCAGACTCTCCCCACAGTGCTCTCTCTCCGTCCCCAGAGGGTGAGCTCCGTGGCTTCATGATGCTTCCTCAGAGCGGGCCTTCCCTTCTCACAGGAGGGCTCTGGAGGCTGCCCAGGGGACTCTGGGTGGGGAGCAGTGGGGCGGCACTCACCGGGCCAGGTTCACCACGGGCTCCAGGATGTTGTGACCCAAGGCGGCGCTACACTCACCAAAGGAGACCCCCAGCTCCTGCAGACAGACAGACATGTGGGAGCCCACTGACTGTCCCAGCGGCAGCCCCCCACCACCCCCCAGCCATCAGACGGAGCCCCACCCAGTGCGCCCCTCTGCGAAACCCTGGGGAAGCCAGCCCCACCCCGGTGCCCCCCCCACCCCCGGCCTGGCTGGCCACATGTCAAACATGCCACCCCAGAGACTTTCCACAGCCCCCTCTCAGAGTGACCATGGAAAGCCTGTGTCCCGACTTGGAGAAATGTCCCTGGGGACATTTTAAACTATTAGTTTTTTTTTTTTTTTTTTAATTTCGAAAATACTTAACTGGGGAGGGGGATGTAATATTGGAACATAGAGCATTCAGTAAGTGTTAAGAGCAAAATATAAACCCCTCCTGTTAGCGTTTGATGTGTATTTCCATTCTGTTTCACAGAACACATTTCCTGGGGGGTGAGTGGCTCCAGGTCATCATGCTGTTGGGCTAAAGTCCAGGAACCTGGGGCTCAGGCAGTCCCCGGTCGAACATCAGCGACCTCGCGGGGTTCAACCCCACCTAAACCTGGACTTGCAGCTGCTCTTCTGACTTCACGTTTCATTGTAAGCATTTCCTCCACGCCCTCAGATATTTTTCCAGGACAGGATTCTTGATGGCAAATGCCAGCCTCTCACATGAACCTCCACAGCGTAACCACCAACTACTGCCAAATGTTTGTTATAAATAATACTGTAAAGAACATCCTTCTGGAAACATGCTTGACTATACATTATACGCAGGTATCCTTTATGCTGTTCTCTTAGGGATTATTACTTCTGATTCTTTCCTTAGGATAAATTGCTAGAGGAGGAATTACTGTGTCAAAGAGATGAGCCACTACATTTAAGGGAGAAAAAAAGTCCCACCAACCAAGGAGCCACGATGATGAGAAAGGAGAGGAGAAGGGGCAAGATACACAGTATGGAAATGCCAAGAGGGGTTGTGGCAGAGGGGTGAGGTAAGGGCTGGGTTCTTTTTTCCTTCCTTATCATTCTCCAGAGTTTCTGGAATGTGGTCAACTTCTATTCATAAATAAATAGTATCCACTGTCTGCCCCAGTGGATGGGGCAGCAGTACTGGTGGGGCTTTTGATGCAATCTTGTCAGGGAAGAATTTGGGTCCCAAGATAGAATAAATTAAAAGGAATGTGATGTTAATTAGAGACCAGAGAGAAAATGAAGATTTGATTGGGAATTTTAAGTGAAGCTTTTAAAACCTTTTTTTTTACTCTGAAGATATTTTTATATAGGTCAGAATGTTGTGTGGGGATCTGCTAATTCAATGTGAGGTCAATGTCATGCCCGCCAGGACAGCCTCATGTTTGGGTCTGAGATCAGGGAGAGTGGGAGGCGGAGGTGGCCAGGCTGCTGTCCACTCTGACCTGGCCTTTGGCAGGGAGGGGCAGGAATGGAGAGTGGATCCTTCTCAGTTGCCCAGGCGAGGGAAACCTGTTCACTACTCTCCAGGGAGGGGTCCGCCCAGTCCAGGCTGGGTGGGGGGCTGATGTCCAGGTGCTCACCTGGGCCAGTTGCTGTCCGGCCTCGATTGGCACCTGCCGCTCCTCCTCACAATCCATCTTGTTTCCCAGGAGAAGGATGACCACCCCGTCGGGCCCTGATTCCTGCATATAGAACACACGCCCTCAGCCACACATGTTGAGGGCCTGCTCTGCTGTGCCAGGCCCTGCCCTCCAGGAAGCTGACAGGGTACACACCCCCTCCGCCACCTTTCCGTGTCACACTCACTCCACACCCTTTCCCCACCCATGACTTTTTCCCTTCAAGCTACAGTAAGGCTGCCCCTCCTTTCTGCCTGCAAACATGTCATCCATTTTCCAAGGCCAGCCTCAAGGTACCTTCCCCAGGAAGCCTTCCAGGATTGTTCCTGCCCATGTTCCTCTCTTCTTGCCTGTGCTGAACAGCCCAGCGCTTGATTACACAGGCTGGCTTGGCTCGTTTCCTAATTGTTTCATGGCAATGACAGTGACTATTACTACTAGCTTCTGTTTACTGAGTGCTTACTGTATACCCAAGGCAATTTTATCAGTTAATCCTAACAACTGTAGGAGAGAAGTTGGAAAATTGAAGTTCAGAGAAGTTAAGTTGCTTGTCCAAGATGATAGAGCTGGGGCAGGGGAGCTGGGATTCAAACCTACGTCCTGTCAGACCCAAAGCCCAGGCTCCTTCAGTAGCTTCTGCTTTTGCTCTCTTCAACTAGACTAGAAACTTCCAGAGAGAAGACAACATGCCTTTCTTCATACCCCTCTGCTATGCTAGTACATACTGCAGAATTTCAGTATATGTTACTGAATATTCAGTATATATATCAATTAAGTACATGAGGGAAAGAACTAGAGATGTGGAGACAGAGGAATTGTCACCTAGAGTGGTACTAGACATACATTATCCCCAGGTGTTAAGAAGACGTCACCAAGCTGCTGTATACAGGAAAGAAATGTTCAGAGGATAGAGGAAGTAGTTTGTTTGGAGGCTGTACTTTGCAGTTGTGGTTTCTTCCTATGACTATGCTGCCAGCTCATCCTGCCGCACATGCCCTCAGTGGGTCACATCACCCACATGTCTGTCATGTCATTTGTAATCCTGGGAAAAAAGGGGGCGAGGGCAAGGGTACAAGTTCCTTCTTGACTCCACAAACCAGGGCCAACCCCAACAGCCGTCTGCAGGTAGCCAAGATGGTCGCTTACCTGGAGACATTCCAGCCAGTAGCGCACATGGGCAAAGCTCTCCTGGGAGGTGATGTCGTACATGAGGACCACTCCATCTGCCTTGCGGAGCAGCTGCCGAGTCATGCTGTGGTACCTGCCCAGACAGTCTGCCTGAGGCTATGCCTGGTGGGCAGATCCCTAGCCCTGGTCTCTCTGGAACCTCAGCTACTTCAACTGCAAAGTGGAAGGCTTAACCTTTCCTGCCTCTAATTGCTACCCACGTAGAGTGTGCAGACATTTTCCTTCTCGCAGTATGATTGTTGAATAGGTAATTGTTCTCATGGCTTGAATTTCAAAAGGCACCCAAGAGTACCCAGTGAAAATTCTGGTGTCCCTCCCCACCACCCCACCTCCTGCCATCCCCACCACTCAGTCCCCCCTCCCCAGAGGCAGCCCAGTGATACCAGTTTGCAGAGGAAATTTATGAATATACATAAATGTATGTATGCGTCTGTGCACACCATATACATCCACACATCCACACACAGACCCTTTCCTCCCATTAAACACAAATACAGTGTAAAACACTCACTGTATCATTAATATTCAGTAATCTGTACTTTGCCTTTTCCAGTTAATAAAACGTCTTGGAGGCGCCCTTGGGTGGCTCAGTTGGTTAAATGGCTGCCTTCGGCTCAGGTCATGATACTGGAGTCCTGGGATTGAACCCTATGTGGGACTCTGTGCTCAGCAGGGAGCCTGCTTCTCCCTCTCCCTTTGCACCTCCCCACTCATGCTCTCTCTCTCCCTTTCTCTCTCTCAAATAAATAAATAAAACCTTTCAAAAAAACACCAAAACAAAATGCCTTGGAGGGGTTTCCCTGTTGGTACGTAGAGAAAGTCCACGGTCTTTCTTTGTGACTTCCTAATATTCTACGGATTGTGCAGCTAGACCCTGACCCGGTGGGTCTTCCCGGCCTCCTGTTTAGACCGTTCCTGGTGCTTCACAACATAAAACCACGCTACTGTGGCCATGTTGCTCTTACGGTCATTGATGAATTTATCAGAATGAATTTTTGGAAGTGGAACTGCTGGGTCAAAGAAAAGGTGCCTTGTAAATTTTGACCACTACTGCCTAGCTAGAAAGGGGTGGGCCAGCATTTTGGAAGGATAGGAGATTGGGCAGTTGTCCCCTGAGGGCCACGTGGGGATGCTAGGCCAAGGGGTCTCTGGCTCTCCTGCCCCCTTGGTCAGCCCACTGGAGCTCGACTCCTTGCTGCCTCCCCGAACTCCTCAGTCCTTAGGGGGTGGATGCCTTTTGGGCCCTTGGTTGTCTCTTGCCTATGCTGGAGTCTTCAAGATCAGGGCTGCCCTCCATCCCTCTGCACCTCCGGCTCAGCCTGGGGGCCCAGCACTGGGGATGGTACCCGTTACCTCTCCTGGCCAGCTGTGTCCCAGAGCTGCAGCACGAAGCATTTGTTGTCCACCAGCAGAGTTTTGACCCGAAAATCCACTCCTAGGACACACAGAGGAGCATCAGGCCTGCTTCTAAGTTCTCAACCAGGACTTCCAGCCCAAACTTGCCCCAGGATGTACCCGTCCCCGACACCAGCCCCTCTGGCTGCTGGGCTTCCTTCCCCTTGGCTCTCCAAATCCCATCCATACTCAAGAGCCCATATCTTCCAAGAGGCCTATCCTGACCCCTAGCCTGCGGGGTTCACGGTCCCTGCAGCACTCCCACCCCCTCACGGTCAGTGCCAATTCAAGGCACCTTGCATTTTTTTGACCTCTGTGAACATAGCTGTCTTCCCAACTGCACAGTAACGGTTATTCCTCAGGTCACTCTGGACAACCAGTGTCATTATTTTATTTTTATAAATGTCACTATTTTATTTTTATAATACTCCTTGTTTCATTCCCGATTATGGCCTGGGTCTTCCCCTTGCAACCAGACAGCAGGGTAGAAACAGGCAGCCTGGGAGGGTGGGGAGAGCACTGGCTTCAGGGATGACCGATGGCGCTGGGAGCTGTCTACCCACTGCTGCTGTACCAGCTGTGTGACCACAGGCAGGTTGCTTTACCTCTCTGAGCCTCCCCTCCTCATTCTCAAAGTGACAATATAAAAAAGACCAGGGTCATGAGTTCAAGCCCCACATTGGGGTAGAGCTTATTTTCAAATAAATAAAATAAATTTAAGAACTATCTGTAAGAAAAAAAAAAAAGAATAAAATAAAAAGAGCCACATTGCAGGGGAGGACTGAATGACCCATGTTTGAGGTTTGGCTTGGGGTGGGGGGTGCTCTGGAGGCGATCCTTTTATCATTATTCTCTTCTCCCTGAGCCACAGCCCTTCAAGGTTCACAGTCCCCCACCCCGCCGAGGTCATGCTTCCAGACCCTTCCTGTCCCTGGAAATAGGAAGGTAACAGTGAAATCCCAGGAGGGTTTAGAAGCTTTGGGGGTGCACCTTCCTGACAACCCCCAAAGAATTTAGGCAGAATAGGGAGTGATGGAGAAGGACTTCTTCCCCATCCCCACTCCGTTTCCTATGGGAGTCCTGAGGCAGCATAGCCCATGGCAGGCCCCAGAGCAGCTTGGGGGAACGAGGTGCCTCCTCATACTAGCCCTGAGCTGGGTAGAGACCTTTCTACCTGCTGCGGCCCCTGGCGGTGGTTGAAACCTTGCCCCACCCCCCATGCCCTCCACAGGAAGTGGCAGTGTGGGCACCTGACTTGGCAAAATGGTGAAGCAGAAGTTTGCCTATAGCATCCGTTTCCCTTTATTGCCCTCTTTCCTGGACGTCTGAGGAAGCCCAGGGTCTGTAGGAACCAGAGATTATCTGACCCAGCCCCCCTGCCCCATAATATCCAGCCTCGGCTTAACTCCCTACCATGTAGTGTATGAAGGACTCTAACAAGTACGCCTCGCCTTTCCTAACTCTGCCATTACTCCCACTGCCATTACCGTCCCACCTCCCTGCCCACCCCCTCCCCAATCCAGCCATGTGGCCCCTGTGCTGTCCCCAAAACACGTTAGAACTTAACCACGCAAATCGCTAAAAATATAACAGTCATCTCCTCCCCAAGGAATCTGCTAGCGTACATGAGCTGTCCTTGGGAGACAGTCATGCTGAACTCAACACAGGCTAACTCTTCTGGGGTGAGGCATGTGCCCTGAAAGCAGAAAACCATGGGTCTGAACTTTGCACCCCAGTGAGGGCAGGACCCTTAACCAGGTCCTCAATGATCTGTTTCCCTCATCTGTAAAATGGGGATATGGAAAAGCCTGGCCAAAAATGCACCTTCACCTGTAACTCAGTTGTTTCTGGCTCTGGTCCTCCACCCAGCCCCATTCTCGAATGCCAGCAGGCTGGAGATCTTATCTTCCGAGAGAGGGGGTGGGAATGGAGGCGGTGAGGCCAATGGTGGAAATGTTCTCTACTGGGGAAGCCAAGAATCCACCCCATTAATAATGAAGCTCAATGGATGATAGCCACCAGGAGGCGCCAAACAGCAGCTGGCACCAGGACAGATGTGGCTCACCACCATCCTCAAACACCGCCCCCCCCCAGCCCATCCTGGAGAAGACGCCCAGCTGGTCAGCAGGGCAAGCAGGCTTGTCCCGTCTTTTTACAATTACACAACCAGTGTTTTTCTTGATTGAATTTTGTGGGACCTTCTTATCACATAATAATGGGGGCAGGTCAGTTATCTAAGGAGGGCTTTTGAAAGGCTTGAAGATGCTTTGGTGCGCTGTAGGTGGTCAGTAACCAGGACCTTCAGTGATGCATAATGGTGGCCTTGCAGAGCCTGTGACCCTGCCCGACAGCAGACTAGGCCTGCTATGGGTTCTTGTTCCCCAGGATACTGAATTTTTAACTGGTTCCCCAGGTGAGGATTCTTAGAGAAAGATCGGAGAACCTATCTTGGAGCCTCTCTTGCATGAAGACGGTCATTTACCCACTGGTCCGGCCCTGGTCTCCAGTTGGCATGCACCCTGAGGACACAAACACACAGATACCGCCCCCCCCCAACCTGTGCCTAAGCGAGCCCCTCTTCATTCCTGAGCTTGCATTTCTGTGGGTCTACACATTGCCAAGTGGTCACAGATCCCAACGTTTTTAGGGAGAGGAGTTTTTGTGTTTGGTGACATCTCACTGGCACAGGCCACTGAATTAGACATGATCAAATATTTACTTATAATAACAGCAATAAAAATAATATTTATTGAGCCGGTGCCACATGCCAGATACTATTCTAAAAGCTTGACATGTAGTAACTGACTCATCCTTACAACTATTCTAGGAAGCCAGTGCTCTTGTCCCTCTCATGCAGGTGAGGGTTTGGGAGCTCAGAGGGGTTAATAATCAGCCCAAGTTCATCCTGCTAGTCAGTGGCAGAGATGGGATTTGAACTCAGGTGTCTGAGTTCCTAACTCACCATACTCTAGAAATACATTCTGTGTAAGTTACTCAGCCTGCCCGAGGCAGCTTCCTGCCCCAGCTTAGTGGACAGGGCTGGGGAGCGGAGAGGGCTGAGGGGAATTGTGGACAAAGGCAAGTAGGACCGTGGACCCTGCGGCGGCCTGCCCACAGGCCACGTGGGTGGGGACTTGCTTGTTTTCGCCAGCAACCGGCTCTGGCACCTAAATTGCAGGGTGCTTTGTTGATGGGGCACATTATAAGCTAATCAGATCAATGCAGCAAGAAAATTACCTATAATTAGAGATAATTAGTAAAATAGTAAGATTATGCCCATATAAAATAAAGTCTAATGCAGGGCCTATGGCCAGGACAGAATCTGCAGCTTCCCTGGGGGGAGATGGCTCTCTGTGGCTCCCCTCTGGCTCCTTGGCACCAGGGCCCTGGGTCTCCCCTCCCTCCACAACCTCCCTTCCCAGGTGGGCTCTTACCCACGGTGGCGGTCAGCCCGGTGGCAAAAGAGTTCTGGTGCAACAGGTGCAGGAAGGATGTTTTGCCCACGTTTGAGTCTCCCAGGAAGATGACATGGAAGAGGTAATCAGGGTCGGCAGGAGGCTCACTGCCAATGGCAGACCCTGGGAGTGAGGTTGGCGCAGCCTCCCTGGAGTCAGTTCCTGGGTCTGGAGGCCTGTTCTCCGCCGTCGACTGCGTGGACGGAAGGGAGCCTTGTTCTTCTGCACGAGTAATTGCAGGTGAGGTCACGGGTTGGGTTTCTAGCTCAGCCATGGTTGGGGGGCTCTGCGTGTGCTCCTGGGGTCCTGCTCCACCCCCAGGCTGAGCCTCTTCCTGGGGAGTGTCCTGGGGAGGTGGCTGTGTTCTATGAGCTTCTGCTTCAGCCTCAGCCCATGATATGTCATAGGCGAGAGGAGTAGGCCCATGATCTCTCTCGGAGAGTTCTGGATGCCCAGCTTTCAGACCATGGGCCTCACTTGATTCCTCTGGACGGAGGTCTCGCCCTCCTTGGCCCACTTGTTTCCTTTCTCCCACCTTGGGCTCTTCTTCTAGATGCTTGTGGGAAAGGGCAGGCAGCCCATCTGGACCAGGGGCCTGGACATGAGCCTCTCTTGGCGCCCCCTCCTGCACACCAGGGCCCAGCTGGGCCCACTCTGGTCCCTCTGCAGGAGGCTGACCTCCAGGCTCCAGATTCTGGGAGGGCCCAGCCACCCCTGGCATGAAGGCTGTGGCCCCTGGTGACCCCAGTCCTGGCTCAGATCCAGGGCCATGCAGGTCCTGACAGAGGGCCTCGCTCTGCCTGGACAACTTGTCTGGGACAGGCTCAGACCCAGGGGTCTTGTCATCTGGGTGTGAGGCCTGGAGCTGTTCTCTGGACCCAGCTGGGGCCTGGGGATGGGGGGAGGTCACCTGGGGAGGGGATGCATCCTCCAAAGGAACAAGCACTTTGAGGGCAGCCGCCACCAGGCTCCCTGACTCTCTAGTTGGGGCCCCTGGGAAGCTCCAGTGGGAGGGGGCCTCAGGGCCAGGCCCTGACTCCTCCTTAGGTTCCAGGCTCTGAGGCTGGACAGGTTGCCCTGGGCTGCTCTCCTGCCCATCCAGGCCCACTCCTTTGCCTTCCTCGGCACTGGGGGGCATCCCAGTGGGGCTCCTTGGAGCACTGTCCCGATCTGAAGGTGCCTCCTGACCAAGCAGCAAAGCGTGTGGCTCTGAGATGGAGATCTGCCTGACTACTCGGGGTGTCTGGGGGCCTGAGGGCGTCCTCGGGGTTGGAGGCGGGCTCCAGGAGAGCTGCAAGGCTCTGTGTGAGGAGGTGTTGAAGTCTTTCAGGAGCTGGTCCCAGTTATCCTCCTCCCCAAACAGTCTGGGCAGGGGAGCCTCTTCAGAGGAGACTGCCTGGACATCTGGAGCCTTCTCGTCTCCTGTTCTGGGGACACTAGGAAGGGTTTAAGAAGTGAAGGTCAAGGGAATTTCTCCCCATCAATAACACCCCACAGCTGACCCCATCCCCCAGTCTCTGCTCAGGCAGTCCTTCTCACCCCGCATGCACCCCCATTTCTCCCCCTTCCTCCAATCCTGCCATCTTTCAGGACCTATATGAAACCTCACCTCCTCCAGGAAGCCTTCCCTGACCATTCTGGTTCATCTCACTCCTTTGAGCTGTAACAGGTAGAGTGAGGGCCTGCCTGGGATCCATTGCTACACTAGCCCCTGCACATGCGCATGTGCGCATAGGTTTGTGTTTGTGTGTGTGTGTTTGAATCCCAAATGTGTGGCCTTGGACACATGATGACCTTTCCCCCCTCTCTGTGCCTTAGTTTCCTTGTCCGAGAAGTGGCCCTGAGCACGTCAGCCTGGCAGGATTGTAGTGAGGCTTAAGGAGGGAAACTCTAGGTGTGTTCTGGGTCCAGACCAGAGCCTCGGAGAACTCAAAGCCTCCCCCCTCCCTTTCGGGAAGCCCCGGTCCCCACCTTAGTCCAGGGGTGGCAGTTCCTTGTCTTGGTTCCTCCTCTACCTGCCAGCACGCGTGGCCCCTGGTGGCACTCAAATGGCCCCTGGTCACCTGCAGCTGTCCCTGCACCTCCTCCAGCCGTCCAGCAAGGTCTCGCTCAGCCTCCCGCAGCTGCTGGTTCTCTGAGCTGGCCTCCCGGTGGGTGCTGCTGAGGAGGTTCAGTTGGGCCTCCAGCTGAGGGGGGGGGAGCGCGAGGGAGAGGGAAGCCCAGATGTTCTCCAGGGCAACCAGCCCCCGAAGGCCACCGTGGGGCCTCCACTCCAGGCTCCTGGAGACCCAGCTTCAACAAAGCATTGTGGTGGGGGGGTTACCCCTTGTGGCCTAATTAGCTCCGTTAGCTCCCATCCGGGAGAAACGTTTGAATGGAAGGTACTGAGTCAGACACATAGACGTCCAGCCCCACAAGGGCCCCACAGGTAGAGGGGATCACACCCTCCTCTGCTCAGGGCTCTGCAAAGAGGGCTCATCTCAGAACCCCATCTGGTCCACAGGCACAGGACTCGGAGACAGAGCATGGCTTGAACACTCAGAAGGGAAGGTAAAGCCTCACAGTGGCATCCAGTGCCCTGTTCAGTCCTTCACACCCCAGGAGGTGTCTCTGCCCTCCTCTCCCACTCTTCTCTCCGTCTTCTCCAGCCCACGAGTCTCCTCGTTGCTCCTGGAACTTTCATGGCAC
Source organism: Lontra canadensis (assembly GCF_010015895.1). Classification (NCBI taxonomy): domain Eukaryota; kingdom Metazoa; phylum Chordata; class Mammalia; order Carnivora; family Mustelidae; genus Lontra; species Lontra canadensis. Next base: position 11,652,913 of record NW_022631017.1, read on the forward strand.
ACACCCACCTCAGGGCCTTTGCACTCACTGTTCTCTACGCCTGGACTGCCCTTCCCCAGGTATTACATAGCCCACCCCTCATCTCCTTCAGGCCTTTACTTCAATGTCAGCAACTCAGTGAGGCCTTCTTGGACTCCCCTGTCAAAACCCTCTACCCCCTACCCTGCTTCCCTTCACTCTCCTTAGCATCTTCACTCGCCAGCATGTTCTAGATTTTACTCGCTTACTTTGTTTATCATCCATCTTCCTGACTAAGCCTATAACTCTGTGGGCCGGGGTTTGTGTCATGTTCCTCAGGACCTAGAAGAGTGCCAGGCATTAGTAGGCACGCTATTCATAATCACTGGGCGAAGGAATGAATAACTTCAGGAGAGAGGCTTCATGTCTTCGGGGACAGAACAAAATGGCCCCATGTAGAAAGTCCAGTCTCCTCCCTTGGCTGGTGGGGCCAGCCTCCATTTCTGAGAAGGAGCTGTGGCAGAGGCATCTGGAAATCAGCCCGTGACGGGAAGCTGTGACCTGGTGACAGAGCCTGGCAAGGCAATGGTGGAAAAGTCTCCAGCACCTTGTCCAGTGCTGAAGGAAAGCCGATTGCCTTGGTTCCATCAGATGGTGATTTTACTAAGGTCAGTGGTCTGGGAGTTGAGAAAGGAAGAGATGGTGGGGCAGGGTCTCAGACCCAAAGACTTAGCCACAATGCCAACTGGCAGTGACTATGGGCTACAAGATCTGGGGTTTCGGGGCAATAGGGAGCTAGGTCGAATTCAGAGACAGTACAACTTGTGATGCATAAAACACCTACTGTGTGCCAGGCGCCGTGCTAGGCCCTAAAACAGGGTATCTCTAGTCGTCCCAGCAACCTTCTAGGGCAAGGGTTCTGATATCCAATTCTCTGATGAGGAAACCAAGGCTCAGAGACCTTAAAAACCTGCCCCAGTTCACTCAGTTGACATTGGAGACAAGAGTTGACTACCACCTTCACCCTAAGCCTCTCCGACCCTGGGACCTCATGTTGGCCCAGTGCCTTTCTGTTTCCAAGTGTTTTCCCCTTTATTAGCTCATTTGACACAACTAGCCTAGGAGAGGCTGTAGATATAGCTCATCCCATTTTACAGATGGAGAAACTAAGGCCAAGATGAGCCAAGTTATTGCCTCAGATCTGCATGGCTCTTAATTGGAACAGCAGGGATTTGAACCTGGACCTTTCCAGTGGCCCCTCTGCACTACCTCGCCTCATCTCAGTGAAGGGGGCTACTCTCCTATGGGAGTCCAACGGCCCCCCTCAGAATTCTCAGAAGATGGGTGTCAGACTGTGACTCCTCAGAGACTGGGCTCCCAGGCGAGCGCTGTCACTCACCTCCCTCTGGCCTTCCGTCAGCCGTTGAAATTCACGCTCTTTGGCCTCCAAGACCTCCTGCATCTGAGAGCTGAAGGCCAGGCCCCGGGAGTCGCTCTGGGGAGCAGAGAGGTTTCAGCCCGTGCTGCTGCCTCTGAGTCCCAGCAGAGCCAAGCCAGCCCTCCCCATACTCCACCTCCACCCAGGCCTGGGGTCTGGGGTCCGGGATGTCCTGGCGAGGCCGGATCTCAAGACCACTTCCCTGGTGCGGGCCAAGATGTGGCAACACAGTGGAGGCCTAGAGAGTGAGACCTGGCCCACCTGGTTTGGGGGAGACAACCCACTCCCAGCAGCCTCTTGCTGCCCCACACTGGCCAGTGTCCAGCCCCACTACTCAGCCAACAGAGGAGCCCAGGGCTGGGGTCGGGTCTGGCTGCTGGTGGGGGGTCACCTCAGCCTGCAGCTGCTGCTGCTCCTGGTGGATCTGCTGTTCCATCTCCTCATAGAGCTGCTGGACCTCTCGATGGTGGTCAGAGTCCCGCCTGGAAGAGGTGGGGGTGGGGGGGCCGGGTGGCTGGTGAGCACCTGGGGGCCCTGCTGCTGGCAGGGGTGATCTGGGCCTGGGTTTGGGGTCCATCCCGCTGCTCACCTCACTCTGCCAATGGTCACCCTGTCACCCTGAGAACGGTTATCCCAATAGCAGCCCCTGACTCATACCCCCTTGACCCTGTCACCTGAGAACGGTTATCCGAATAACAGTCCCTGACTTGTACCCCCTTGACATTGGTCACCAGGAGCCCACCATGCTGACTCCTGTAACCATCACCAAGACATTTGTTCCCCTGTCACATGGTCCCCTTTGCCCCATCACTCTGTCCCTACTTCCCGCTGTCTCCATCCTCCACCCACTAAAACAGACCCTCCCACCTGGGGCAGTGCTTTGTCCACGCCCACCCCAGGGTCACCAGGTGTAATCTACATGAGCAGTGCCCCCTGAGGTGGATGCCTTGTGTGGAGGACTTGCCATTCCCACTGCCACTCAAGGCCCGGCTCTGTCCTCCTCCACAGGTCTCCTAAGCCATCCCTCCTTCCAGCTCAGCCCTGCCAACCAGCTCCCCAGGTCTGCCTTGGACTCCTGGGCTCCAGGCTTCTGGAGCTGAGGGAATTCCATTCATGCTCAGCTAAAAGGTAAGCAGCACATAATCCATGCCAGACATCAGGTGCCCCCGCTCCTGGCCCAGCCCCACTCACTTCTTTAGGGTCAGTTCCAGAAACTCCTTGTCAGCCCGTGCCTCCTGCAGGCGGCCGCTCATCCTGGCCAGAAAGCCCTCCAGGTTGCCTGCCAGCTGGGGCTCCTCCTGCCTCAGCTTCCTCCACAGCTCCCAGAGCTCCTTCTGCCTGGGGAAGGGGGACAGCCAGACCCGAGTATGAGGTGGGCCCCGGAAGTGGGGTAGAGAGACCTTCTCCACTTTCATGGCAACACTTTGAGAGACATGGGCACCTGGGCCACAAAAATCTGTTTATACTCTACTAGGTGCAGCTTGAGTTGCCACCTCCTCCGGGAACCTTTTCCAGATGTACCCTCTCCCTTCTTGAACCCCCACAGCACTTTGTTGCTCCGTGATGTGGTGATGAATTATGCCAGGGGGAGGGGTAAGGATTGGGAGCCTGACAGCCCAGGACTGCCATTGGCCTTCTCTCTTCTCCCACTCTGCAGCTGTGTGACTTCTGGCAACTCCCGTGCCCTCTCTGGGCTTCTTTGTACAGTGGGGAGGCGGTCACCTGCCAGGTGAGGTAAGTTCGCTTGAGAATGAGCCACGCCCCGTGACGGTCCCAGCCTGGGATCTGGCACAAGGCTGACTTTCAATTACTGTTGCTTTCGCCTGGATTTAATTAAGTCATGAAGACAGGTGCCGGAGGGCTGAGCCAGGGCTAAGCTGCCAAGTGGGTAAGTGACTCCCCACCACACCTGCCCCTCCAGCCTGTCCCCTCAGTCCCAGCAGGCGTGCCCTACAACAAACACCTGGCCCCACCCTCTGAGAGCTTGTCCCCGCAGAGCCTGTAGGTACACAGGCAAGGGTGAGTCCCTTGCTGGCTCTAAGAGACCCAGGGGGTCTGGGGGGTATGGGAGGAGAGGCAGAGTTCCCTCTTCTCTGGGCATGAGTGAATCCCATGAGCCCAGAGCCTGAGACAGCTTGGAGGAAATGCCCTCCCCTCCTCCAAACCTCCCCTACCCAGGGCATTGCTCTACCTGAATCACTCCATCGTTTTTGGTTAAGAAAGGTACCCTAGGGCAGTCGTGTTTTTAAGAATATGAGTACCTTTAGGAGGCTGATACCCCAACCTGCTAATTCTGGGGAGCAATCACATAGGGCAGGATGGATGGGGGCGGGGAGAGAGCGAGTACGGGCAGGAGGGCCTCCTGGAGAGCATACACTCTGCACACAGGTTCCAATTAATCCCATAATTGTCCCTACAATCGCACTGCAGCTGGAAGACAGATGTCAAAGGTTAGGCCACTTGCCCACAGTCACACAGCTAACACGTGGCCAAACCGGGATATGCTCCCAGCTTTATTTGGTGGCCTCCCACCTGGGCACGGGTCCAGGCGAGTCCTCCACCCCACTGCCCGCGCATGGCCCGCCCCTGTCCTCCCACCTCCACCCCACACCCCTCCACACACGGTGCTGGCCTTACTCCGGAAGTAAGTGGCCTGCCCCCAGCTGCTGGATCAAGGCAAAGAATGCCTCCTTCTCCTCCGGGTCAGCCTCCTCCAGCCCTGGGAAGCTGGTGGCTGCGGATTCTCTCTTGGAGGACAGTGGCCTCTTTCTGTGGAGCCTGTGGGTGCTCAGGCTGGAGCCAAAGATGTTCTCTGTGGGACAGAGGGGACAAAAGGCAGCAGAGTGGGGTTGGCTTGGCCTCCTGATCTCCCGTCTTGCCCAGCTCTGGCCCTTGGGGAAATGATTCTGTGTTGGTCATGTAGATAAAGGACCATGTTCACACATTCATCCTATCGTCCCTGGGAATCTACTCAAGGTAGACCTTCTGCCTATTTTATGAGCTGTAAGTGCAGATTCCTGGCCTCCCTCTCCGTTGTCCCCCAAACTTTTGGAGACTCGGCAGACCCGAGAACTCTGGATGGCTCGGCAGTTTGAGCCTGAGCTGTACTTTGCAGGGTCTTGGCAAGGACATCGCACCTTCCCCGAATCGAGAAGATCAGTGGAAATATTGTGCCCTGCTGACCTTGGTCTTTTTAGGTCCTTTGGGGCCTGTGTTGAGAAGCAGGTGTTGGAGTAGCCCTGCCCAAAGTGCGGCATAGGGCCTGGGAAGCCCCTAACCACTATATATCACCCTTCGCTTCTTCCCAGGGCCTGGAATTCCCTTCACCAAAGCCAGAATGTGACCTTTCTCAGGCAGAAACAAGGCATGTGGGCTTGCTTAAGCTCTTGCTCAAGGGAGAAACTTTTGTTGGGGAGAAGACAAGTGAGGCATCAGAAAGTAAGTCTGGAGGCCTCCTTGGAGAAGGGGGATGCTAATAGGACCCCCTCTGCCCCGCCCCCCAGCCAATGAACTGCTCTTGCTCATTGGAGAGGAAGTAAGTGGGTCTCCTGGGCTAGAGTCTTAAGGCCCAGCCTGGTCTTAAACCAACTGCCTGCCCACGCAGGCTTAGATTCTCATCACCAGTATAAACCATACCACCATCCATGCCCTGAACGGCTCTTGGGGGTGTTGTGGAGGTCCCCTGTTGCATTTCCTGTCAGCCCAGCCTCCCCAAGCCAGGCATGCTGCATGCGATGTCTGGCTGGGCAGCAACTTCCCAGAGGCCCTCCCAGGACAGACATACTGAGCCCAGAGCTGAATTCTTCCAGGGAGAGGCGTCCCTTCTGCTCCACATCCACCCAGTCAAAGATCATTTCCAGCTCCTCCTCACTCCCCAGGAAGCTGAACTTGGCCACCTGCAAGGAAGAAGTAAATTGGCACTATTCCCACTGGGGAAGACCCTGGGGGTCATCTTCCAAAAAAGAGAGGGGTTCGGACACTCCTACCTCCCCTCTCCCCAGTTTTGGAGTCCCAGCCCAAGCTGATCCAGGACCTACACTGGAGGCTCTGGAACCCTACCCAAGATGGCCCTCTCAGCAGGGTCCCGAACTTCCTCCATGCCTTTCCCCTTCCTCCATCCAACACCAAAACTTACCTGTTCTGAGTCTCATCCCTTTAGGATCCTAATAAAGGACAGTAGCTAATCCTCCCCAGAATGTGTTTATCAGTATCCCCCCAAAATTATCTAAAATTTGAAAATAAGTCCAAAAGGTGGACAGCACGTTCTTTCAGCATTCCACAGGGACAAAGGCCATCCACGCATCTCCTGGACCATAGGAATGTACTTCATTTCATCCCCTGGGACACACTGGAAGTCCCAGACTAAATGAAGTCACCTATTAACTTGTAGATTTTGTCCAGAAGAGATGTAAATAATTTTTGTCTACTGGAACAGATAACCTCATAGATTTATGGCCTGTTGTACATTAACAAGCTTTGAAAACTCTAACTCAGCAATCTCGTTCTAAACACTTCTTTGATATCCAGTTGTGTATTTTTTTAATGCTCTTTCAACCATTCACGGCATCTCTCATTAATTAATGAGCTAAATAAAATCTTTGAGTGGGATTTATTTTATTTTTGCCTAAGGGTCATGATTTTATCTCCTTTTTTTTTTTTAAAGATTTTATTTATTTATTTGACAGACAGATCACAAGTAGGCAGAGAGGCAGGCAGAGAGAGGGGAAGCAGGCTCTCCTCTCAGAGATCCCACAACCCTGGGATCATGACCTGAGCCAAAGGCAGAGGCTTTAACCCACTGAGCCACCCAGGCACCCCTGATTTTATCTTCTTGAAAATTATACTTTAAGAGTTTTGGTGGGGCGCCTGGGTGGCTCAGTCAATGAAGCATCAGCCTTCTGCTCAGGTCATGATCCTGGGGTCCTGGGATCGAGCCCTGCCTTGGGCTTCCTGCTGAGCAGGGAGTTTGCTTCTTCCTCTCCTTCTGACCCTCTCCCCTACTCCTGCTCTCACTGGTGCTCTCTCCTTCTGTCAAATAAATAAATAAAATCTTTTAAAAAAGAGTTTTTGGGGTGCCTGTGTGGCTTAATCGGTTAAGCGGCTGCATTCAGCTCAGGTCATGATCCCAGGATCCTGGGATCGAGCCCCACGTCAGGCTCCCTGCTCAGCAGAAAGCCTGCTTCTCCCTCTCCCTCTGCCTTCCTCTCTGCCTACTTGTGCTCTCTCTCTCTCTCTATCTCTCTGTCAAATATATAAACAAAATCTTTAAAAAGAAAAAAAAAGAGTTTTGGAGGTTCCATAGAGATGCCCCACTAAACTCAGCCATCAGAACCAAAAAACATGGATGCTGAAGAAGGGCCCCTCCTGGGCTTCAGGAAACCCAAGCCCTTCTTCCCTTGGCTCTTGGGGAGAATCACATGTGTGACAGAACTTTGGGTTTGCTGTTTTTTTTGTTGTTGTTGTCTGCCTTTTTTTCCTTGCTGATACTGTGTCTTCATTTTTGGTGACAGTAATGGTGGGGAATTCAACCTTATGGACTGGCCATTGGTGGTCCTTGTGGGATGCATGATAGAGACCTAATGTCTTTTGGTTGAGAAGCAACAGAAACTCTGATTTGCTGATCTTTGTTGTTGTTTAAATGGTTGTGCAAGGCAAAGCAGAGACTCATGACTCAAGGAGATATTTGCATACCCAAGTTCATAGCAGCACTATTCACAGTAGCCAAATGATGAAAGCAACCTGAATGTCCACTGAAGGATGAATGGAAAGACAAAATGTGGTCTACACATACAGTGGAATATTTTGTTCAGCCTTAAAAAGGAAGGAAATTCTGACCCCTGTTACAGCATGAATGAGCTTTAAGGACATCATGCTAAGTAGACATCATGCTAAGTAAAGAAGCTGGTCACAAAAAGACAAATATATTTTCCCACTTAGACGAGGGACTAGAGTGGTCAAATTCAGAGACAGAAAGGTGAATGGGGGTTTCTGGGGGATGGGGAGAAAGGAGAATGGGAGTTAGTGTTTAATTGGGACAGAGATGGGGAAGATGAAGAAGATCTGGAAATGGTGGTGGTGATGCTTGCACAATATTGTAAAATATACCTAATGCCTCTGAACTCTACACATAAAATGTTTAAGATGGTAAATTTTGTGTTATGTATGTTTTATGACAATTTTTTTAAAGATTTTATTTATTTATTTATTTGAGACAGGAGGGGAGAAGAGCACAAGCCAGGGGTAGGGGCAGAAGTAGAGGGGTAAGCAAACTCCCTGCTGAGCAGGGAGCCTGATGCGGGGTTCGATCCTGGGACCCTGGGATCATGACCACAGCCGAAGGCAGATGCTTAAGCGACTGAGCCATCCAGGTGCCACTTTTATGACAATCTTTTAAAAACTTGTGCAAGGGATATGTGTGACTGTAAAATGTTGTGTTATGTCTGTTTGTGAGCTTGGCTAAGTCTACTAAAATGCTTGAATGACACAGAGAGTGCTCACTTGTATTCCAGCTCTTTCTGTGAAATAGAGGTTGGTTACTTTGTTTGAAAGTTACAATCACTACAGATGTTTGAGACTATACTAGGACCAACAGGGACAGAGAGAGACAGCAAGGAAAATGGGATACATTTTGACTTTCCAAAGAATAAGGAGGTGGTTTTGTCATAAGTGTCTGATTGTTCTAGAACATGAAAAAGGATGAAAATGCAAATCTGAATTGGATAGAGACCGTTGTGGAGGGAATCTTAGTTGCCTTGATTTATAAGACCTAAATCTGAAAACAAGCTGTGAAACATGTTAACACTTTACCAAGTGCCAAATTTGGCTCAGCTTTGATGGTTTTAAATAATTTTTTAAAATTGTGAAAGTTTTACTGCCACGTGTTATTTTAATGCAAAATTAGATTTCAGCTCTATCTCTATTAAAATGATAAATTGATCATAGAGCTCTTAGCAAGAGTTAAAAAGAAGCTACTGTTTATCTTCTGTAAATTGCCTGCCCAAATAAATGATTCCCTATGTCAACAGAGTAAATTCCTCTACTTTATTCTGGCTTGATCATGTTTTCAAGTAAAAAAAAAAAAATGAAAATAAAAAATTGAAGTCACCTCTCTTATAAAAGAGCTAAATATTCTTGTAATCATGTTACCTTCTTCAATGTTTATCTCAAAATATTTTATTTTATTGTCATTTTGATTCAACAGGTAGCCAAGTACTATTTCTCAGATTCCTATGATCCTATCTTTTTCTTTTCTTTTTTCTTTTTTTTTAAATTTCTTTTCAGCGTAACAGTATTCATTGTTTTTGCACCACACCCAGTGCTCCATGCAATCCGTGCCCTCTCTAATACCCACCACCTAGTTCCCCCAACCTCCCACCCCCATGCCCCTTCAAAACCCTCAGATTGTTTTTCAGAATCCATAGTCTCTCATGGTTCACCTCCCCTTCCAATTTCCCTCAACTCCCTTCTCCTCTCCATCTCCCCTTGTCCTCCATGCTATTTGTTATGCTCCACAAATAAGTGAAGCCATATGATAATTGACTCTCTCTGCTTGACTTATTTCACTCAGCATAATCTCTTCCAGTCCCGTCCATGTTGCTACAAAAGTTGGGCTCTCATCCTTTCTGATGGAGGCATAATACTCCATAGTGTATATGGACCACATCTTCCTTATCCATTCATCCGTTGAAGGGCATCTTGGTTCTTTCCACAGTTTGGCGACCATGGCCATTGCTGCTATAAATGTTGGGGGTACAGATGGCCCTTCTTTTCACTACATCTGTATCTTTGGGGTAAATACCAGTAGTGCAATTGCAGGGTCATAGGGAAGCTCTATTTTTAATTTCTTGAGGAATCTTCACACTGTTTTCCAAAGTGGCTGCACCAACTTGCATTCCTACCAACAGTGTAAGAGGGTTCCCCTTTCTACACATCCTCTCCAACACATGTTGTTTCCTGTCTTGCTAATTTTGGCCATTATAACTGGTGTGAGGTGGTATCTCAATGTGGTTTTAATTTGAATCTCCCTGATGGCTAGTGATGAGGAACATTTTTTCATGTGTCTGATAGCCATTTGTATGTCTTCATTGGAGAAGTGTCTGTTCATGTCTTCTGCCCATTTTTTAATATGATAGTCTGTTTTGTGTGTGTTGAGTTTGAGGAGTCCTGTGATCCTATCTTAATCCAGTGGCCAAAATGTTCTCTGATAGCTCTTCTGATTTTGCCTTCCCAATATAAGATCCTAAATCTAGAAAAAAAAATTTAGGATATCCTCTGTATCTATTAAATACTTCACCACTTATAAGAGCAGGATGGGCAATAAATAACAAGTGTTGGTGGTGAGGATGTAGAGAAAAGGGAACACCCGTGCTCTGTTGTGGGAATGTAAATTGGTACAGTCACTCTGGAAAACAGTATGGTGGTTGCTCGAAAAATTAAAAATAGAACTACCCTTGGGAATCCAGCAATCCCACTCTTAAATATGTATCTGAAGATAACAAAAACGCTAATAAGAAAAGATATCTGTACTGCTATGTTCACTGCAGCATTATTTACAATAATAGCTAATGTACAGAAAGAACCTAAATGTTCATAGAAGGATGAATGGATAAAGATATGGCATATATACAGGATGGAACCTTACTCAACCTTACTGCAACTTACCATTTGCAACAACATGGATGGACCTTGAGGGCACTGTGCTAAGTGAATTATACCAGACAGAAAAAGATAAATACTGAATGAACTCACTTATATGTGGAATCTAAAACCAACCAACCAACAAATAAACCGAAGAACAGAGCTCATGAATACAGAGAACACATTGGGCAATCCCTGAGGCGGATGGGGGGGTTTGTCAAAAAAAGTACAATTTCCAGTTATAAAATGAATATGTCATGGGGATGTAATGTACAGCATGGTGACAATAGTTAATAATACTGAATTGCATCTTTGAAAGTAGGAGAGTAAATCTTGAAAGCTCTCATCACAAGAAAAGAAATTTTGTAACTGTATGGTGAAGGCTGTTAACTAGACTTATTGTGGTGATCATTTTGCAAATGTGATTTGGTGATCATATTATAAAGATATAATATATCAATTATGCCTCAATACAAAATATGTGAAAAAATAATTTTCAAAAATTATAAGGAAATTCTTCAAATCCCCGATGCTGAAATATTTCTAATGTTCTTTTGGGTAATATAGATAACTTACAACATATTTTAAAAGCTCATTAAGTTTGATTAATATGATAAAAGGATTAAATACCGTGTTACGTTTAACACCCGCTCCTAAAAGATAATGAGCTGATTATTTTCGCTAAAGATAAATCTTGCTGTATTTGTTGCATGTAGATGAAAATAAAAACTGAGGGTTTAAACTGTAAAAAAATCTAATGTTATATATGGCTTGGGTTAGGAGGGTGGAGGTTAAATTTATATATATATTCACACACACATACACATAAATATATATAAAGTATATATATATATAAAGTATATATATGTACTTTTAAAAAAAGATTTTATTTATTTATTTGACAGATAGAGATCACAAGTAGGCAGAGAGGCAGACAGAGAGAGAGAGAGAGGAGGAAGCAGGCTCCCCGATGAGCAGAGAGCCCGATGCGGGGCTCGATCCCAGGACCCTGAGATCATGATCTGAGCCGAACGCAGAGGCTTTAACCCACTGAGCCACCCAGGCGCCCCTATATATGTACTTTTAAATATATATACTTAAAAACTAAATATAAATATAAACTTTAATAAAATAAAATAAATTTAATAAATAAAGATAAAAATTTTTAAAAATTTAACCTCATGTATTTTTACATATGTATATTTATATACATATGATACATATGGTTTGGGTTGAAAAAAAAAACATCATGGGAAGAACCGTCAAATCAGCAGAGATGTTCAGGCTTTCCTAGGCTAAGTTTCCACAGATAAAATGCGATTCATATAAATATTTCAGAAACTGCTTGCTTTATGGGAAGGCCTGGAGTTTGCTCAGTGTGTTTGCTGATCCATGGTATGTGCTTATCTTCAGGAGAAACACTGATCAAACCCTACGAAATAGTTTTGTGTTGTATCCAACAGAGAACTTCACTCTCTTCCACTCTGATTTATTAGTGATGTAATAAATAACCACAGCTTTTCAGTCTCATTAGCAAAAATGTTTCCCACCCTGGAAGGACTATGAACATTTAGGTTCTTTCTGTGCATTAGCTATTATTGTAAAAAATGCTGCAGTGAACATGGCAGTACAGATTATCTTTTCTTATTAGCGTTTTTGTTACCTTTGGGTAAATATTTAGGAGTGGGATTGCTGGATTCCCGAGGGTAGAACTATTTTTAATTGTTTGAGCCACCACCATACTGTTTTCCAGAGTGACTGCACGAATTTACATTCCCATCAACAGAGCACGAGTGTTCCCTTTTCTCCACATTCTCACCACCAACACTAGTTATTTCTCCTTTCCTACGTTGGCCTGAAGTCTCAGTTGAGAGCTGCAGGCCACCAGGGATAGACCCAACACCTTGCAGAAAAGGACTGGACCCAGTTCTGTGAGCTACTGATGCTTCCCTTGGATACAAGGATTCTGAGCTGATGTTAGTGGACCTTCAGCCAAGCTGGCAGACTGACAATTTCCAGGACTCTTGAGTCCAGAAACGGCCAGCTCATTCAATATCCAGCAGAACAGGAACAAATGACATAAAACTGAATGAATGGTTCAAGGAAATGGAGTTGTGGTTATTTGTTGGGGATAGAACTGGTACTATTTTTTATCGTTCTACCTTTATGGATCGAAGAGGAGGTTTTTCCTCTGTCTTCTTGAGCCATCTCTAACCTTCAGTTTGGTAGTTGACTGCTTTTGTAAACTGAAGTTAAACATTGTAAATGTTAACTGAATCTCACTGACCCACTCTTGATTCAGAAACTGACACTTCCTGGGCCTCCTGACTTTCCATGGTGATAGAATTATTGATTCAATAAGAATCTGTCCTTTTTTTTTGCTGGGATATAGTTGGATGAATCAATTGTGTAACTAGAGTGTCACATTGAAGAATGATTCTCATTTAATCAGATGTGACAAGTCTGCTGTAAGGAACAGCCATGGAGCCAATGTCTGCAAAACCCTCCCAGCAAGGTTGATGGTTTTAAATAAGTTTTTATTTATCCCAGCAGCCTGGCCCAGAAGGTTGGCAAATAAGTATAAAATTGACAAGGAAGGCTGCTTCCAGGCAGGAAGAGAACCTTAGAAAAATTAGGACTCTCAAGAAGAAAGGAAACCCTTTGCATTTATAGGGGCTACAGGTGAAAGTTGATGAGAGTCTTGGGGTTAGTTTCCTGTCCTGCGGATAGAAATAGGGTGGCCAGCTGGACCCAGTCTGCCCCAGATGTTCCCAGTTTTAACACTGAAAGTTCCACATCCCAGGCATCCATTCAGCCCTAGGCAAACTGGAACAGACATTCACTCTAGGTAGAAGAGCAAATACCAGGGGTTTTTAAGCTAAGATTCTATATGAAAACTTAGGGACAGAAGCTAAAATGACTTCATACTTTCAAAGTCTAGATTTGTAGAGCAAGCTCAAGGATGCTGAGCTGATGGAAATAGGGGGAATGAGAATAGGCTTTTTTATATCAGGAGATCATTTATCATCACAGAAAATCATCTGAATAATTGGAAACTGGGAAACTGGGCCGAAAGGTAGAGAGCATGTCCTTTCAAGCATTGTCTAGACTAGAGGAATGCACTCAGTCCATTTCATTGTTTATCTTTAATTAAAAGTCCCAGACTTGCTGAAGTTACTTGTTAACTTGCAGATTTTTGCCTGGGAGAGATGAAAATTTTTGTGTAGGACAACAGATAACCCTAAAGATTTACGACCTGTTGGACATCAGCCACGTTAAAAATTGAACTCAGCAATCTTATCCTAACAGTCTCTTGTCAAATTGCCTTTAAATACTGTAGCCTAGCTTCTCACATGCTAGTTTTTTGGGCCAGTTGTAACATCTTATTGGTTCCTTAATTAATTAGTAATAAAAATTAATTAGATAAAACCTTTGGTAAGTGTTGATTTTATACTTACTTGATTTTATATTTACTTTTTTTACCCTTTTGAAAATTATATATAAGGATGCCTGCAGGGTTCAGTTGGCTAAGTGTCTGCCTTCAGCTCAGGTCATGATCTCAGGGTCCTGGGATCCAGTCCCCACATCGGGCTCCTCACTCAGCAGGCAATTTGCTTCTGCCTCAGCCTGCTGCTCCCTCTGCTCAAGGGAGTTGGTGAAGACCCCTCTAAGAAAGTCATTCTTATTTATTTATTTATTTATTTATTTTTAAGTAATCTCTATGCCCAACATAGGACATGAACTCATGACCCCTGAAATAAAGAGGCACATGCTCCACTGTTAGGCACCCCTGAAAATTCTATTTCAACATCCATTGGTTCCTTGTTGTGGCCCCGAGGACAGACCACAGGAAAACTCAGTTCTGATGGGGGCAGGACAAAGTCTGGAGCATGGAGCAGTATCCAGAGGAGACGGTAGGCCCAGGAAGACTCCAGCAACCCACATAGACCCTTTTGCAGAGAACAAGGAAAAACCAAAGAAAAATTGGTCAATGTTGGTCTGGGCCAGAGCCTAAGACTCCTTATAGGGACCAACCATGGCTGGTCTTGTCATTGATGTTTCTACTCATTGACATGGTTTGATTTTCAGGACTCTGCTCCCCAGGATAAACTTCCCTGCTCCATAGGCCTAGAATTGTATCACTTGCAAGTTCCTTCTTTGGCTTAAAGTCCTTTCCTTTGTTAAAATGCAGATGTTTCTGAAAGAGCAGAACACATACTGCCTTATCAGCCATTTACATACTAGTATAAACAAATTCCTCAACTTATCTGAGGGCAAATTTTATGACATTTATTGATTTGTCTCAGAAAACATGTGTGCTTGTCATTTAACACAAAGAATATTCCTTTGCAGAGGAGCATAAACACCTAGTATGCAAACTATGCTTTTTGCCTACTGATCTTTATATTTTTTAAAATTAATTAATTAATGGGTGTTATTGTTTTTTTCCAGCGAGGGAGAGAGAATGAGGCAAAGCAAAGAGAAAGAAGGAGAGAGAATTTTTTTTTTTATTTTATTTTTTATAAACATATATTTTTTTTCCCCAGGGGTACAGGTCTGTGAATCGCCAGGTTTACACACTTCACTGCACTCACCATAGCACATACCCTCCCCAATGTCCATAATAACCCCACCCCCTAACCCCCCTCCCCCCAGCAACCCTCAGTTTGTTGTGAGATTAAGAGTCACTTATGGTTTATCTCCCTCCCAATCCCATCTTGCTTCATTTGAGGGAGAGAGAATTTTAAGCAGACTCCATGCTCAGCACAGAGCCCAATATGGGGTTTAATCTCACAACCCTGAGGTCATGACCTGAGCTGAAACCAAGAGTCAGGTGCTTAACCAACTGAGCCACCCTGGTGCCCCTAATTAATTAAATTTTAACTGAAGTATCATTGACACACAGTATTACATTAGTTCCAGGTGTACAACATAGTAATCTGACAAGTCTGTATGTTACATTGTGCTCACAAGTGTAGCTCCCACCATACAACACTGCTACAGTACCCTTGACTATATTCTTTGTACTGTACCTTTCATCCCCATGACTTACTCATTCCACGACTTAAAGTCTGTGTCCCCCACTTCACCTATTTTGCCTGTCCTTCCACTCACCTTCCTCAGGCAACCACTTGTTCTCTGCATTTATGGGTCTGTTTCTGCCTTTGGTTTGTTCATTTGTTTTTTGATTCTGCATCTGAGTGAAATCATATAGCATTGGCTTTCTCTGTCTAACTCATTTCACATAGCATAATACCCTCTAGGTCCATCCATGTTGTCACAAAATAGAAGATCTCATTCTTTTTTGTGGCTGAGGAATATTTCATTGTGTATATATGCCACATCTTCCTTATTCATTTATGTACCAATGGACACTATGTCGCTTCCATATCTTGGCTATTGTAAATAACACAGCAAGGAACATAGGGCTGCATATATCTTTTTGAATTACTGTTTTTGTTCCCTTTGGGTACATCCCCAGTATGGTATTTCCATTTCAGATTTTCTGAGGAACCTCTATACTTTTGCCACAGTGGCTGTACCAGTCTGCATTCCCAAGGACAGTGCATGGGAGTTCCTCTTTGAGAGCAAATTTTGGATGGGAGAAAGGGGGAAGAGCAGGCCTCCCCTGCTTTATGGGATAGGAAGTCTCAGGAGGCCACCAAAAAGGGATTTAGGGGAAGAGCTGGGGACTCCGACTCACCGCCAGGTCCTCACGGGTGACGAAGCCCCTCTCCTTGGCCCCGCAGTCCTGGAAGAAATGCTGCAGCTCAGCGGCTGCCAAGGAGGACGAGGACTCCAGTTCTGGTGCCACGGGGGCATCCTGGCCGTCAGCTGGTTCTCGCGTCTGCCGCCGGCGGCTGGAGCCTAGCCTGCGGCCCTTCCGGGGCACTCTCTGTCCACTCTCCATGCTCTTTGGGTCTGGGGACAGAGGAATAGTGAGGGGTTGTGGGGTGCTGCACACAGTCACTCTGCTGAAAACCCTCCCAGGTCTCCTGGAGAAAACACACCATGGCTGATGAGCTGCTTGGACCCCAGCTGGCTCTCGGACCTCGTGACACTCTCCCACCTCCTGGCCTCCAGCACGAGGCCTTTGTCCTTTCTGTTCCTTCTGCCTGGAATGCTTTTCCTTCAAGCTATCCACGTGCCCTCATCTCTTTTAGATCTTTGCTCATCAAAAGTCTTCCTTGGCCGTTGTATGAAAGAGCCTTGTGCAGGATCGGTTCTGTTTCGAGATGAGGATGGGGACACAGGGTTGTCCAGGGTCTCGCTGTCTGAGCTGTCTCTCTTGCCACTCCTCCAGCTCATTCCCCCACATCTCACCTTGGAGGATCCCTCCACCGCTGCCTCCCCGCCCGCTCCCCACCACCCTCTCACCTGACCTCCAGTCCTCTTTCTCAACATCATCTGACTGCTCCTTGGACACACGCAGGAGGGAATCAGTGGGTCTTACGACCTTGCCCCTGCTTTACCCTGCTCCCTCCCACACCCTCGAAGTCCATCAAGCCTGCTGAACCACTTCCATTCCTGGAATATCAGATCCTCTCTTACTTTGCTCCCTTTGCCCCAACTTCCCTGACTCTTATCCCCCCACCCAGCTGATGCCTCTTCCTCCTTCACCTAAGAGGCCACCTCCTCCAAGAAGCCTTTCCTGCAGCCACCCCCATGCTTCAAGCAGGGTTCAGTACCCCCTAGACTGTGGCCCCATGATGCTCTGGGCTCCCCCTAAGGATGTCACTGTGTGGCTTGGTCTCCATTGCTCCCCACTCCTTAGCACACAGTAGGAGCTCACGTAAGCGTTGTCCAGTTCACGAATGAGGGTCCTCCCAACTCTCATGGAAAGTCTTAGGTTGGTCTATTGATAAGGATTCTGATGGATAAAGATTTGTCTAGGTGAGACCTCCAAGGACAGAACAAAGGGAGGCTGGAGGCTGGAAGAGGTACTCTCTGGGCCTGCCCTGTGGTGGGGAAGGGGAATAAGCGGGGAAGGGGGGCACCTACAACAGTGGGCAGTGGGAGGGGCCTGATGTGCCCACGGGCAGGCAGCTTCCAGCAAGACCCAGGGCAGGAGCCAAGCCCTAAGGAAGGCAGGTAGGATTTAAAAGCAGTGAACAACTTGCACAAAGGAACATGTGAGACATGAGGCAGCAGGAACAAGAAGAACCCTCCTGGCTTTCTCTGCTGAGGTGAAAGGTCACAGACAGGCTGACTGGGAGGGATGATAGGCTTCTCCCTGGGCTCTGGCACCACTGGTCCAGCCTCCCTTGGGGCACAGGGTGCACAGGACTTGACTAAAGCAATCCCTCAGCCTGTGGAGAACCCCCCCAAGCTTTAAAGTGAAGTCGAGTCTCTCTCTCTTTCTATCCACCAGTCTTTCTCTCTGGTTCTTCCTGGGTATTTGATCTCTCCATCTGTTTCTCTCCAACTTGCTGTCTCTTTGTTTCTCTTGGAGCCTTCCAAATCTGTTTCAGATGCAGGGTTTTTTTGTTTTAAGTATTCATTTATTTGTTTATTTGAGAGAGAGACTGCACCCAGGGCAGAGGAAGGGCAGAGGAAGAGGGAGAAGCAGGCTTCCCACCAAGCAGGGATCCCAGTGCGGGACTTGATCCCAGGACCCCAGAACCATGACCTGAGCCGAAGGTAAATGCTTAACCAACTGAGCCACCCAGGCACCCCCAGATGCAGTTTTAAGATCACAGACGAAAACTGAGGAGCCAGATCTGAGGGGCTTTACAAAAGCCAACTGTGCACCTTTTTTCCTAGCTCAGTGGCTTGGGGTCAGCCGCCATGGGAGTATTTGCACCATGTAAGCCAGCAAACACTACAAATCAGGGCTTTCTCCCCCCACAAAGAACAGTTAGCAGTACAGCATACCTCCGCCAAAAAGACATCCTTCTGCCCAAACCGTTCCCATGATCTAATGTGCGCTTGAGTGACAAGCGTTTACTGAGTACCAGCTGAATGCCGGCACGGCAGTGAGCCATCCTGCTATGAGACACTGGTTCCAGTAGATAAATTGGGAAGATGTGTGCCTTCTCCCTGTCAGTCCATCCCACCATCTTGATTCATGGATGTGGAAAAGGAGGCCCAAGAGAGGAAGGGATTTTCAGTCCCAGTGCTCTGTGTCAGACAGACCTCTGCCTCTCCGAGGTCTGCCTCTGGCGAGCTGTGTGAACTTGGGCAAGTCACTTAACCTTCCTGCCTCTTGGCTTCCTTACAGGAACATTGGCCTGATATCTACCCCACAGAGTTGCCGTGAGGATGGGACCCGATTACTGAAGTTGAAACACCACCTCCCATTCCCGGCATGGCCCACCTCCCTTTCCGGCTTTGCTTTTTCTTAGCATGCGTCATGTTCTCAGAGAGTGTGTTATTCGTCTAGCTTGTAAATTTTCCACCACACAGGGTCTGCTGGATAAAGTTGGCATTCACAATGGTGGTCATCCCATGGTGGGAGGTGGGGGGGTGGGGCACGTGACATTCCACTGGAACCTCAGCAAAGCTGAGCTGAGTACTGTGCAGATAAATTTTCCTCCCACTTGACCTGTGAGGAAACCGAGGGAGGGAGGCTCAGTAGCAGAACTGGTGTTAGCTCTCCTAAGACCACTTCCTGGAGAGGGACCTCCTTGGTGGCCAAAGGCCCCTGTGTGGAACGCGGGACAGAGCATGCGTGGGACGGGGCTTCTGGAGCAGGGCGGAGTGAGCCGGCTTTGCCTGTTGGTGTAAGACTTGGAAACTCGGGGCACTTGGATGGCTTAGTCAGTGAAGAACCTGCCTTCGATTCAGGTCATGAGACCAGAGTCCCTGGATCAAGCTCAGCAGAGAGTCTGATTCTCCCTCTCCCTCTGCCCCTCTCCCTGCTCTCTCTCTCTCTCTCTCTCTGTCAGATAAATAAAATCTTTTAAAAAAAGAAAAAGGCTTGGAAACTCAAGTTGCACATGTACTTCCGCTGGAGATAACATACAAGAGGCAGCAAGATAAGATTCTCAGTACAGAAGCTTCTAGAACTGAAGCCCTGGGGGAAGAGTTCATAATGATATACGTGCCATATAATTGAGTCTGCCAGGCTCCCACAAGTAAAGGGAATTAGAATCCTAAAGTACATTCCCTGTGGCCATATCCCAGGATATGGGATGTTCTTGACATGTCTTTCAGGGAGTTCCTGGTCGGGCTGCACCTCCACAGCCCATTTCCAACAGTCTGCTGGCGTTTCATAAGAAAGCAGCACCTTCTGGGGCGTCTGGGTGGCTCATTCGGTTGAGCATCCAACTCTCGATTTCAGCTTAGGTCATGACCTCCAGGTCGTGAGATCGACCCCCATGTCAGGCTCTGTGCTCAGCAGGGAATCTTGACATTATCTCTCTCTCTGCCTCTCCCCCCTCTGTTTCTCCCCTGCTCACTCTCTCTCTCTCTCCAAGAAAGGAAGGAGGGAAGGAGAGAAGGAAAGAAAGAAGGAAGGGAGAGAAGGAGGACCTTCTGGACACCTCACTGGCTCCCGCCCTTCCACAGCCTCGGCGATCAGTCCTTCTTTCCCTGGAGGGCCACTCAGAGGCACCCCCTGCCTGTTAGGAGGCCTGGAGTGGAAAGGCAGCAGGTACCCTACCACCAACACTGCCTCAAAGTGCAAACACCATCAGTCAGGGATAGCAAACTCCCCCTTCACAGCCTTATAGCATACCCTAAAAATAGTCTGCACCTTTTCATGGCCAAGCATGAATAACCAGAGATAGTGAGGACAACTTCAGTCCCTCCTCATATGTGTGTAAATGGGTGCACACACACACACACACACACACACACACACCTCCTCAGCCAGCTCCCACCACCGACCACCCCCTCATGGGTCTGACAGGACAGTTCCTCATAGGTCATTCACATGTACGAAGGTCCCTGCCTGCTCAGAGTCACTCAGAGCAACACCCCTCAGAGCCAGCCCACAAGGGCACCCCTCCATCCTCCGCCACATTCCCCTCCCTGGATCAAGGTGGCCTCACACCCTTGAAGTCAAAAGCCCCTGTGACCAGGAACACACATCCCACCCTAAGTCTACCCACCTCTCCCCGCATTCCTTGCCCAAGAAAGCATACGAATTTGGGAGCCAAACTTGAGAGCAAATAGATCCTACTCCCAGGCAACTGTAGGAATCCGCTCCCTGCTGTGGGACTGGGTTAGGGGAGCAGGCACGACAGGCTTGGAGTCAGGGAGTGGAGAGCCCATAAGAAAAATGGGGTAGGGGACAACTGTGCTGGGCTTTCCCCCAATTCCTTCATTGTCTCACCAAAGGGGCAAGGAACTGGGTCTGCTCCTCACTCCACTTACTTTACTAACTGCAAGTAATCGTGATGGTCACTGAACCCAGGTTGTCCAAGCTGGTGGGTCTGAGAGATCACCTACTGCCTTGCTCTAGCCTAGTTACCCTCTCTCCTCCCCTAACTCAGTAGAGAACCCACGGCTCTGAGAAGCCAGGTGACTTGCCCAAGGTCACAGGGCCATTTAAGGTAGGCAATCTATCCCAGTCCCCTGCCCAAGTGCCCTTGTTAGACCAAACTCTTGAGGAAAGTGGGCTCAGACCTTTTCAGCCTTGTCATTGGAGCCAGATGGGGACCCAGACCATTCCTCCTCCCATCCTCAACCCCTCCAAAGAAAAGAAGCATTGCAACTCCAGGGGGCTCCCACCTTCAAAGACTCCCAGTCGTGCACACAGTCCTGGCCTCCTGGACCTGGTGATGGGGCAACCGCTGCCCCCAAGAACCCACGAGCTCTGGGACTGTTAACAGTCTTGTCTCTTGCTTAATGGCTCTTTCCGTTCCCCAGCGAGCCAATCTCCTGTGTTATCTATGGGACTTCCTGTAGAAGTGAGCACGGGGTGTCCTTTCATAATCCTGCCTGGTGCTCCCCAGGCCCCTCACCCTAGGCTCTTAGAACTGGAGACTGCTGGAAATGAGAGGGAGGCCTTTCTCTAAGGAGAGGCTCTGAAGGGCAAGATGGGCTGGTCAAAGTCACTCAGCTCTCAGTGGCAAAGCCAGAACTTGGACCCGAGTCTCTGGTTGCCAGCGTGATGCAATGCCTTGTCCCAGCCAAAGGGTCAATAGGCACTGTTATGTCTAAAGCTGGGTATACAAACTGTCTTGGGGTAACCTTACACCGTGCCTTCCCTCAGGTCCGCACCCTCAGGTGGAGAGGAAAACCAGGGGAAGCTTACATCCAAATCATCTTCTAGAACATAGTCTAACTTAATACCAAAATATGCTGGAAAGCTACAACCATCCGAAGAGAGTGGGACCCTTGCATGAATATACAGGGAAGGATCAATGGCACAGAAGTGACAAGAATAGACTCAAGCACATATGGGAACTTAACATGTGTTAACAGTGGCATTTCAGATCAGTGGATAAAAGATAGTTTATTCAATAAACCATCTGAAGAATTGCAAAAAGCAAAGCTGGAGCTCTAACTCTTAAAATAATTCCAGCTGGGGCTACTTAGTCTGCTCCCTTGGTCTCAGGGTTGTGAATTTGAGCCCCTCGTCATGCATAGAGATTACTTAAAAATAAGTAAGATCTTGGGTACCTGGGTGGTTCAGTGTCCAGCCCTTGATTTTGGCCCAGGTCATGATCTCAGGGAGTGAGTTCCAGCCTTGTGCTGGGCTCTGTACCGAGAGGGACCCTGCTTGGGATTCGCTCTTCCTCTCCCTCTGCTCCCCACCCCATTTGTGTGGACACTTTCTGTCATAGATAGATAGATAGATAAATACATAAATAAAACTTTTAGGAAATAGACTTTAAAACTAGATAAGGAGGGGCACCTGGTTGGCTCAGTTGGGTGAGCATCTCCGTCTGGCTCGGGTCTTAATCCCAGGGTCCTAGGATCGAGCCCCGTGTCAGGCTCGCTGCTTAATGCGGAGCCTGCTTCTCCCTCTACCTCTCCTTCTGCCCTTCCTTCCATTTGTGCTCTTTGGCTCTGTCTATCTCTCTGTCAAGTAAATAAATAAAATCTCTTTGGAAAAAAAAATCTGAGCTCTTTAAAAAAATAAATAAATAAGTAAAATTATCTTGGAGCAGTTAAGACCTTCTAGCCTTATCACAAAGCATTAGAAGCCATAAAAGAAATGATTGACACATTTGACTATACAGAAGTTTTTGAGTAAATAATAAACTACTGAAGGGGCGCCTGGGTGGCGCATTTGGTTAAGCGTCCAGCTCTTGGTTTCAGCTCAGGTGGTGATCTCATGGTCATGGATGGAGCCTCGAGTCTGGCTCTGTGCTCAGTGAGGTGTCTGCTTGAGATTCTTTCCTCTGCCCCTCCCACTCATGCTCTCTTTCTCTCTTTCAAATAAATAAATAAATCTCTTAAAATAGTAGAAATAAAAAATAAATAAATGAATGGCAAAAAAGGAAGAGTCACCATTGACAAGTCAAAAGGCAAACAAACAGTGAAAAAAATTCACATGTTCCAGAAAACAAGCTCATTTCTTCCATAGATCATGAGTTCCTCTAGATCAATGAAAAAGCAACAGTGCATTAGAGAAATCACCACCATATAAGTAAGCAATTCATGAAAAATAGTATCAATCACTTTTCAACATGTGAAAAATATCTTCACTTATAATAAAAGAAACAAAAATAAAACTGCAGTGTGATATTTTAAGTTTCCAACTGTCAAAGCAAAAAATTATTGATAGCATGCTGTGTTGTAAAGGATGTAGGAAAACATTTCACATGTTGTGGGTAAGAACATAAACTGGTGCAGCTTTCCTGAAAAGCAACGTGGTGATATCTGTCCACATCGAAAAGGAGAGAACTTTTTACTCAGCAATTTCACTTTTAGTCATTTGTCCTGCAGGTGATGCCCCAAATGACAACATGACAGGATTTCGTGACTGCATTGTCTATAGCGGCAAAGGACTGGAAAAAACCTAAATTTCCATCAAAGGGGATCTGGTTAGAGAAGCTCAAATATGTCCGTATGGGACCTACCATGAGGCTGTGAAGAAAAGGAGGAGAAACATACAGGTGGACCAGTGTGAAGACCTTAAAAATACATTGTTGAATAGAAAAAGCAAGATGCAGGGGCTCCTGGCTGGCTCAACCTGATGGTTAAGCATCAGACTCTCAGTTTCAGCTTACGTCATGATTCCTGGGTCATAGAATCAGGTTTCATCACGCTCCATGCTTGGTGGGGAGTCTGCCTGAGATTCTTTCCCTCTGCCCCTCCCCCATTCATCCCCCCTTTTCTCTCTCAAATAAATAAATAAAATCTTAAAAAAAAAAAAAAAGGCCAGGTACAGGGGCACCTGGCTGGCTTATTCAGTGGACTGTGGGACTCTTGATCTCAGGGTTGTAAGTTCGAGCCCCACATTGGGTATAGAGATTACGTAAAAAAACAAACAAACAAACAAACAAAAAAACAAGGGGTAGAACAGTGAGTCTGGTATGCTTTGCATGAAGAAAAAAAAGTGTGTGGATGAGGTTTATGCTCTACAAATACATGTGCTTTCCTATATGGCTATAAACACACCAAATATTTCTGACAGAATATATAAGAAAATGGTAACAGCTGGGCCAGAGAGAAGTGGGATGGAGAAGGAGGGAAGTTTATGTTCCACTGTTTATTTTGTACCATCTTTATACATTATCTGCTCAAAAGTAAATTTAAGAATAATGTGTATGTAGTCAGAGAATGATGTGGGAAATGTGGTAAAACGTTCACATGTAATGACTATTGGTGAAGGGTATATGGGAATTATTTTACTATATTTGCAACTTTCCTGTGTATCTGAAGTTATTTCAAAACAAAAATTTTGAAATTTAATAAATTTAATTTCTAGAGTAACATATATTCTCCCAACAAACCATCCTTTTTACCCCATTTTCACAGCTTGAGGAAATTGATACTCAGAGAGTTTCTATAGCTTTCTTGAACTAAAGAAGGCATTGATTTTTTTATTCAAAAATATTTATCGAGCACCTAATATGTGCCAGACACTGTGCTAGGCACTGAGGATACAAAACTGAGGAGAAAAAAACACACCATATGTCATATGATGTCTGGTAGCAATAAGTGAATGGAGAAAAGTAAGGCAAAGTGAATACATAAAATGGTGGGAAACATACTTTAGATGGGGTGGCTGGGGGAGGGAGGCCTGTCTGAGGAGGTGATATTGGAAGAGAAAATATGAAGAAGAAGATCTAGAAGAAGAGTGTTCAGGGAAAGGGGACAGGGAATGCAAAGGCCCTGAGGTAGGAGCATGCTTTTTGTCCCTGAGGAACAGTAAGGAGACCTGTGTAGCTGGAGCAGGTAACGGATGGAAGAAGGAAAAGTAGAGATGAGGCCAAAGTAACAGAGCAAGACCTATAAGCCACGTGAAGACCTGGGTTCTTATTGTGAGGTAGAAGCCATTTGGAGGGTGACATGATCCTTCATTGTGGATAACAGACTGTACTAGGCAAGGGCTGAAGCAGGGAGACCACTGAGGAGGCTGGTAAGATAATTCACACAAAAAGAGATGGTTTGGACCAGGAGCGCAGTGGTGGAGGTGACGGCGAGAGGACCTGGATATATTTTGGAAGTAGGGCCAACAATGTCTGCTGCCGGATAGGGCAACCACAACAAATCTAAGACCTTGGGCTCTCACCATTTCCCTGGGAAGCAGAATGAGGTCGGATTTTTAAGACCCAGCCTCCAGGACCTCAAAGCATCCTCAGTTCATTTGCCCCCCATTCCCACGACTCACCTCCTAACCATGGACATAAAGGGGGCACGGAGGAGGCAGGGGTGATCCCAGCCCTCCTTGCTGGAGCCCGAGTGGTCAGAGCTCAGCCTGGCCACCCTCCACGGCAGCCCCAGGAGAGAATCTGCCCAGGAGCCAGCTGGCCGGAGCCCGTAGCCAAGTGCCGAGGAGAATGTTAGATCCAGGCCTTTTTGGAAACGGTGGAGCTAATTTTAAAATACAGTGTCGCTGCACTTAAAAACCCTGAGCTCAGAAACTATATTTTTCAAAACCTGAATGAATGAACCAGGATCCAAGACTGGGAGACTATTTTATGAATGGGAACTTTTTGCACTCACTGTTTTTCAATTCCCAAAAGATGCTTGAATTCATTTCACCGGTCAGTAAGCCCTGAAGCAAAATGCTATCTGCTGAGGTGTGGAGTCGAGACCTGGGGCTCCCCTGCCTCCAGCTGTGGGCTCCCAACTAGCTTGAGAAGCTAGAGCTTCTAGAGCTAGCAGCTGGCCGTTCTGAGCAGGGAACTGGGGCCAGGGAGCTTGGTGCAAATTTGTTTTTATAAAACACACTTCACATATGATTGAGAAAACCTGAGTTACTTCCGAGATGGAGGAGGGGGCCCCCGGGGAGACAGGTGCCCACAAGCCTCCGCTTGTCACCATGGTAGTGGCCCTGGGTGAGGCACTTCCCCTTTCCGGTTTATGGACCTGGGTCATCAGCGTGAATATTTTGGCTCCCTACCACTTCCTAGAGGTGTGGCCTCTGGTGAGCAACTTTAGAGCTTATTGCCTCAGTTTCTCACCTGTGAAACAAGGGCAATAGCAGTGCCCACCTTGTGGGCTTGTGGTCAGGATTAAACACTGGAAACCGCACAAAGCGTTGGGAAACTGCGTTAGGCGGGTGATCCCCAGTGGTAGCTGTTGTTATTTTTATGGCTGTTAAAAGAAGGAGACTGAGTTAGAGAAGCTCCGGCTGGTCCAGCCTCCCAATTAGCAGATGACTCCGTCCATGTGCCAGACTGATTGTCAAGCCACGAGGGGCGGCGACCTGGGTCCTGGGAGCCGGTAGGGCTGGGGTGGGCTTTTAGAGATGAATGCCCAGGGCAGGCAGGAAATTCAAGCCACAGGGAATCATTCATTCATTTAACAAATATTTAACGGCCACCTGCTCTTCATCAGGTGGTTTTTAGGTGCTAGGATCCAGCAGCAAATAAAACAGGCATGGTCCTCCCCTTGTGGAGCTCACATTTCTGTGGGCTGGTGGGAGAGGAGGAAGCCGCAGTGATTTTTGCCAACAGGCTCCTCTAAGCATGAAGTCAGTTGAAGGGAAGTTCCAGAAGCTGCTGCTGATGTGCCACCTGTGTCCCCTAGACCCACATCTGTGTTCATCTGAAGCTTTGGTTTTTGGCAGTGATACAGATGCTGACGTCCTTCCAGTTTGCTCTCGCATCAGGGGGACCTGCGCCATCTGGGAGGGGACACCCAAACTTGCCCTTGGGGAAGCCCTTGGGCAGTGCTGGATGGCAAGTCTGCTGTGAAGTACCCCACAGCTACCTAGACAAGGACCCCAGAGGGACAGTTCTCCAGTACGTTCCACACGGTTCTTCTGATCTCCCTGGTGGGTCTAGTCCCAGCTCTGCACAGCAGAACCTGTTCACCAGCACCTTTGTGGCTTTTCCCTTCCCTTTCTCACATTATTTTCTCTCCTCCTTGTGCTTCCAGGAACTTCCTCCGCACACAAGTCCCTGTCTCAGGTTCCTTTTGAGGGTGAAAAAAAAAAATCTAAGATGGTTAGTACCGGAAATGACAGAAAACAGGATGGGCTTCTGAAGATGGATCCCTCGCCACTGAGATGACAAGGGGCACAGGACTGCGGGCAGGGAGCGGGGTAGTGTCAACCCTCGTAGTCCGGGGCCGCACGAAGACCGACATCAGCTGTGTGAGGTGGATTGGGATGGGGAACAGGTGGGATTCCAGGGCAACACTGACTTACTTATGCGGTGGGTCTAACGCTGGAAAGATGGGGCGGGGAGGGGGGTTGGCGGTCACAACCAGAAGCATGCACTTGGCTGGTTTTGATTAACTGCCCCAGAGGCCTTGAAGAAAGAGAATGATCCGCTCAACTTAGAGCACTTTGTGGGAGATGGGAGAACTCTCTAAGAGCATTCGTTTTGTTTTGTTTTAAGATTTTATTTATTTATTTGAGAGGGAGAGTGAGCAAGAGAGAGCAGGCACGAGCCGGGGGGGTGGTGCGGGGGGGCAGAGGGAGAAATAGACTCCCTGCTGAGTAGGGAGCCTGACGTGGGACTTGATCCCGGGACTCTATCCTGGGACTCTGGGATCATGACCTGAGCAGAAGGCAGATGTTCAACTGACTGAGCCACCCAGGTGCCCCCAATCAGAGCGTTCTAAATGGCCCTCATCTCTGTGACCCATGGGCTGGTTGTGTTGATAATCAGCCCAGGATTTCATCATAAAGTGGGGGAGCTACAGGGAGGCTCAATGCGTGGCCCCAGTCAGCAGGAAGAGTAGGGGAGGGGGGTGCCCTGAGACCTGGAATAGAGATATATGGACGGATGCCCTCAGGAAACTGTACCCCGTATCCCCCCGAGCCCTCCAGGCCTATGAAAGCACCCCCTCCCTTGCTAGAGGACAAGGTTCTCCCCCTGCTTGCAGCCCACACAAAGGACTCACTGGGGGCCAGTGCCATACAAGGTGATGCCTGTCTTCCCCCAGATCCATTCTACCTCCCCTCTGGCTTCTAGACCAGAGGCAGCAAATGTTTTCATCAAGGACATGATAGCAGATATTTTAGGTCTGTGAGCCACGTG
The DNA here is from genome assembly GCF_010015895.1 of Lontra canadensis. Classification (NCBI taxonomy): domain Eukaryota; kingdom Metazoa; phylum Chordata; class Mammalia; order Carnivora; family Mustelidae; genus Lontra; species Lontra canadensis. The sequence continues at coordinate 11,680,504 of NW_022631017.1, forward strand.
GTCTCTGTGCAACTACTCAGCTCAGTGTTTGCACGCCTTAAAACAATAGGGCAAAAGCTGCCACGGGCAACAGGGTTAGCAAATGGGCATGTCTGCTTTCCCGTAAAACTTCATACAAGACAGGCAGCTGGTTCACAGAGTTGTGCTTTGCTCCCCCTTCTCTAGATGAATAATTAGAGTCAGGTCTCAGCACTGCTGAACCAGGAAAGTACAGGCTCAATCACTGGAGGAAATCACTTACCAAAAAAAAAAAAAAAAAAAAGGCTACAGTCTGGCTAATAAGTAAGTACGGGTAGGGCCAGGGAAACACACATGGGCGATCTCAAGGCTATGGGCCGGGGCGATCTCAAGGCTACGGGGAATACAGGCTGGGTAAAGAGAGCTTGGATGGAGGCCAATCTCTCTTAATTCAAGATTGAACATCCTGGCAAGGCCTCCTGGAGCTGGTCCTAACCCAGGGGGGAGTTGGCTAGTGCTTAAAACCTGACAGAGCGACGGCCTGTTGTTGGAGACGGGGCGATGCTGAAACGCCCTGGAAGAGAGCAGGGAGGGGTTAGAAAGCGCCAAGATAGAATGGACTTATTGTGTGTGAGGACCCGCCAGCTCACTGTCATCCCCACGAGGGTCCAGAAGACCCTCCCTTCTCAAAGCAATAAAGGACTCATCTCGGTGCTGGCTTGGAGATGCTGTCATGGAATGCCGGGGCCACCGTCAACGGACACACTAAAATTCGGGAGGAGCAGAGGCTGCATGGAACCACTTAATCATCAGAGGCAAGGTAGATGCAAGGCCTGATGGGTAACCAGAGCCCTGTGGCGGGGGGGGGGGGGGGGGGGGCCGGGGGGGGGGGGGGGGGGGCATTCCCAGGGGTAAGAGAGGGGAGTATTTAATGGAACGTTGCTTGACTGAACCACCTGATGCGGGGGGAGGGGCAGTGAGCAGAAGCTGATACCAGCTGCCATGACAGAAAATCAGAATCTCTCACCTAGCTGCCAAGTATGAGCCGGTTCTCATACCCAGACTCACTGATAGAAGAAAAAGACCTATAAGATCACTGTAAGTATACTAAAATATTTCCTCAATTCTTCCCTTCAATGTGCCCTCTGGCTATTTACCAGAATAGCTGCACAGTGTGGAAAAGCTCTCTTGAGGTCTATTCGGTACAGAGTCTGAGCTTAGACCAGTACTGGGTGACCCAAAATACCATCCTAGCCTCCTTTTAGAGGAGGGGGACATGCGAGGCTGGGTGATAACAGAGTCCCGGCCAGGTGCATCTCAGAGTCTCAGGGGGCTGGTGGACTGACTCTGTGCTCCTCTCCCAGCCCCTGGGTGCAAATTGGGGCAGATATATTTAGCAGTTGGCAGAACCCTCACGATTGGTTCTTTTATCTGTGGAATAAGAGTCATTATAGGAAGAAGGATGGAGTGGAAATCTCTAAAATTATCCTAGGGGTCAAGACGGTACATTAGAAGCAATACCACAGAGCAAGCAGAAGTGCAGAGATGAGCATTACTCTCAAAGCCCTAGAGTATGCCAGGAGGTCCCCATCAGACCCCCACTCAGTCCTCCCTATGCTGCAAGTGAAGCACGGCAATCCACAGCTACCCACGTGGTAGCCCTAATTGCAGATATTGTATTAGATATGGTATCTTTGCCAGAATAGTCTACATGGCCTCTGACTGGAAGAAGTTCATAATATGGCCAGTGCATTCTTTCCAATCTATTCCAGTAAAGGGGATAAAAAAAAAAAGGGGGATCATGTTCACATTTCCTACAAAAATTCAGAGACCTGCCAGGTAATGTTTTCAGTGGTCAGATGAACTGGAACATGTTGGGACATTCCCTCTAGAGGAAAGGACGAGTCATTGTACTGTGGACATGTTCCCCCTAAAAAGAGGCGTAGCACTTGTGAGCCAGTTTGGGCTTTGGAAGCTCTCTATTACCACTCCAGCCAAGTGGCTGGATGACATGGGAGCTGCCATGTTTGAGTGGAGTCCAGAACAGAAGAGGGCTCCGTGCCAAGTCCCTGCGATAGGACAAGCCCTCGGGACATATGAGCCAGTGTATCCCCTGGTACTAGAAATATCCATGGGAGATGAGTAGACAGTGTGAAGTCTCTGAGACGCCCCAGTGGGAGAGTCCTAACTCAGACCACTGGGGTTCTGGAACAAAGCCATGCCCGCAAAAGCAGAGAATTATCCAACATTTGAAAAGTAGTTCTTGGCCAAATTGCAGAATCAGAAGCAAATAAATGATTATCATTTTAAGCCACTAAAGTCTTGGAGTGGCTAGTTATGAATAAATAATCAGAACATGCATGTAAACTACTTTGTTCTCTTTCTATTTTTTCAGAACTCTATTTATTTATTTATTTAAGATTTTTATTTCTTTATTTGACAGAGACAGTGAGAGAGGTAATACAAGCAGGGAGAGTGGGAGAAGGAGAAGCAGACTTCCTACCAAGCAAGGAGCCCTATGCAGAGCTTGATCTCAGGACCCTGGGATCATGACCTAAGCCAAAGGCAGATGCTTAACTACTGAGCCACCCAGGCACCCCTCAAAATTTTATCTAAATTCTAGATAGCGTGATACTGGTTCCAGGAGTAGAATTTAGTGATTCATCACTTATGTAGCATACCCAATTCTCATCACATGTGCTCTCTTTAATGCCCATCATCCATTAGCCCATCCCCCCCACCTCCCTCCACAACCTGAAGTTTATTCTCTTTTTTTTAGATTTATTTATTTATTTGAGAGGGAGAGAGCACTCATGGGTTGTGAGGAGGAGCAGAGGGAGAGGGAGAGATTCTCCAGCAGACTCCCTACTGAGTGCAGAGCCTGACGCTGGGCTTGATCTCACAATCCTGAGATCATGACCTGAATCAAAATCTGGAGTCAGACACTTAACTGACTGAGCCACCCTGGAACCCTTGAGTTTGTTCTCTTAAATAGACTCTTATGGTTTGTCACCCTCTCTGTTTTCATCTTATTTTTCCTTCCCTTCCCCTAAGTTCATGTTTTGCTTCTTAAATTCCCCATGTGAGTGAAATTATATGGTATTTGTCTTTCTCTGACTGACTTATTTCACTTAGCATAATACCTTCTAGTTCCATCCACGTTGTCGCAAATGGCAAGATTTCATTCTTTCTTATGACTGAATAATATTCCATTGTATATAAATATCTATACCACATCTTCTTTATCCATTCATCTGTTGATAAACATTTGGACTCCTTCCATGATTTGGCTATGGTTGATAATGTTGCTATAAACATTGTGGTTCATGTGCCCCCTTGAATCACTATTTTTGTATGTGTTGGGTAAATACCTAGTAATGCCATTGCTGGGTTATAGGGTAGCTCTATTTTTAACTTTTTGAGGAACCGCCATACTGTTTTCCAGCATGGCTGCCCCAGTTGAATTCCCGCCAGCAGTCACTAAGAGGATTCCCCTTTCTCTGCATTCTTGCCAGCACCTATTGTTTCTTGTGTTAATTTTAGCCATTCTGATGGGTGAGGTGATATCTCATCCTGGTTTTGATTTGTATTTCCCTGATGATGAATGATGTTGAACATCTCTTCATGTGTCTGTTGGCCATCTGGATGTCTTCCTTGAAAAAATATTTTTTCATGTCTTCTGCCCCTTCCTTGATTGGATTATTTGTTCTTTGCATATTGAGTTTGATAAATTCTTTATAGATCTTGGATACCAGCTCTTTTCAGATACATCATTTGCAAATATCTTCTCCCATTCTATAGGCTGCCTTTTAGTTTTTCTGATTGTTTCCTTTGCTGTGCAGAAGCTTTTTATCTTGATGAGGTCTCAGTAGTTCATTTTTGCTTTTGTTTCCCTCGCCTCCAGAGACACGTCTAGTAAGAAGTTGCTGCAGCCAAAGTCACAGAGGTTGTTGCCTGCTTTCTCTAGGATCTTGACGGATTTCTATCTCACATCTGACCTTTATCCATTTTGAGTTTATTTTATTTGGTTTGAGGAAGTAGCCCAGTTTCATTCTTTTGCTTGTAGCTGTCCTGTTGTCCCAGAACCATTTGTTGAAGAGACTGTGTTTTTTTCCCATTGGATATTCTTTCCTGCTTCGTCAAAGATTAGAGTTGTGGGTCACTTTGTTCTTTTTAATGTTGTGTAGTACTTCACTACAGAAAGCTACCGCAATCTATACATCTATTCTCTTTTTAAGATTTTCTTTATTTACTTGAAGAGAGAGAGCGAGCACAAGCGGCGAGAGCGGCAGGCAGAGGGAGAGGGAGAAGCAGGCTGTCCGCGCTGAGCAGGGAGTCCAATGAGGAGTTCAATCCCAGGACCCCAGGAACATGACCTGAGTTGGAGGCAGACGCTTCACTGACTGAGCCACCCAGGCCCCCCTACATATCTATTCTTGTATGGACATTTGGGTTGTTCCCAGTTTGGGTCTGTCAAGAATAATGCTGCTAGGAACATGTCGTCTGGTAGAAATATGTACTGATTTCTCTTGAGAACAAACTTAGGAATGGAATTCCTGTGTCACACAGCAGACATGAGGGAAGCCATCTTTTTTATTTTTTAATTAATTATTTATTTATTTGACAGAGAGAGAGACACACACACACAGTGAGAGAGGGAACACAAGCAGGGGAAGTGGGAGAGGAAGAAGCAGGCTCCCCACTGAGCAGGGAGCCCAGATGCAGGGCTTGATCCCAGGACCTGGGGATCACAACCTGAGCCAAAGGCAGATGCCCAACCAACTGAGCCACCCTGGTGCCCGGGGGAGCCACCTTTAGAAGGTATTGTCAAGCAATTTTCTAAAGTAGGTGAGCTAGGTCATACTTCCGTCTATAAGATTTAAGAGTTCCGGTTGTTCCCTATCCTTGCCCACACTTGGCAATGTCAGTCTTTTTCGTTTTAGTCATTCTGGTAGGTGCACAGCGCTATCTTATTGTGGTTTTAATGTGCGTTTCCCCCAGTGAGTAATGATCTGCATTTCCTTGGTGACTAACGGTATGTTCTTTACTTAAAAAGGCCCAACAATAAACCCAAATATTGGCCGGGATGATCTTTGCCAAGGTGTGGGTGTTTACTGTTTTTGTTTTGCTGTGTCTTTTGCCTCATGGTCTTTCTGTTTGTTAAGCTGTCTGCCTTTTTTAACTTGAAATGCTCGATTGTTAGAACTGTAGCAATGACCCAAAAAACTTCCACCTACTCGGTTTTACAAATGATGAGGTATAATGATCACAGTACAAGTCAAGTCACTAAGAAATATTTATTTAGCACCTGCTGTATACCCAGCACTGTGGGAGAGGCTGTGAGGGACATAGAGCAGTACAGGACTTGTTTCTGCCCTTCAGAGGCTTACAGTCTAGATGGAGACAGGAGAACCAGGGCACATGAGGGGCTAGGAGGAAACAGTCCAGGCCAGGAAGTTTGGGAGCTTAAGGTGTTTGGGGTCAGATTAAGTGCTTTGGGGCCTCCAGGGGCTCCTGGCTCCGTGCCAGGAAAGACAACAGCTCACAGCTCCCAGGCCCATCTGAGCCCACTCAGCAAGCCCTATCCACAGCCTCTACCCCCACCGTCTTAAAACCTCTGACTCCTTGTTCAGCTGCTATTCAAAGTGCAATGAAATGGGGGAAGGGAGGGGGGCAGTGGGAAAAGTCCTTGGGTGAGTTCCAGGGGCCGGTGTCACCCTTGCCTTCCTAGAAAATTCTGCTCCCCCCAACAACATGTCCCTGACCGAGAGATCCCCACTCAAGAAGGCCTGTCTGACCACCCCAGACCTCTGCCCCAGAAGGCAAGAGGAGGAGATGATCACCACTTGAGCTGCCTGAGGTAGAACTAGGGACACCCTACTTCTAGCATACCCCTTCTCTTCCCAGTCCACTGAGCTGGGGGGATAGGCACCCCAGAGCTGCCACCCAGGGCTGAGAAGGTACTAGAGGGAAAGGGTATGGGGGGGGGCAAAGAGGGACCTGAAAGCCCAGCTGGAAAAGAGAGGCATCTGGAGCTTCTAGAAAAGTGCAGGGGAGGCCAAATGTTGAGACTGGCTCCCCTGTGGTGGCAGAGGGGGTAAGGGGAGGTGGGGTGGTTTGCTACAGGACCCTACCTTCTCCCAGGTCTTCACAGGACAGAGTGGGGCATCAAAGGCGAGGAGAGTGCCACGTCCCCAGCCATGTTCCAGGCTGTGCCCACTTCAAGGTCACCCTGTCCTACCTTAGAGAAGGTGAGGGGACTTCAAAGTTTTGATGATGCTCCCATCCTGTGAAGCCCCCTTCAAAGTGCTATTTACTTCTCAAATTATAAAGAATTTTATAAGGTTTGGGAATACAGGAAAGGGGTGGGATTTTATAACACCTATGAGGCGGTGAGCAGAGGCAGCGGGCTCCTCCAGAGAGCACCACCCAGCAAGGGAGGGTCAGGCCAGCCCCACCTGACCTCTGGGAGCACGGAAATGGGGAGGAAGACATCTTCATTCCCCATAAGATGAAGACATCTTAAATACCTAGCACTCTAATAAGCCTATCATTCTGTTGTCTCATGATTTTTTAAATAATTCTAAAGGCCAAAGGCTGGGGAGGCATTGGGGGATGGTGGTGGTAAGCAGGATATATACAAGAGGAGGAGTTTAAATTAAAACACAAATAATAATTAAGACGCACAAACTGAAGGGCTAAAGGCAAAAGTTGTAGAAGGTGAGGGTAGGGGGGTTATGGGGGGGGCAGGAATGGAACTCTCATATCTAGGAGCTTAAGGCTTCCAGTGAGCCGATTAGGGCTTCCTCTTGGAGAAGATCAGCCGGCGTTTGGAGTGATAGAAATCTGGAAAGAGAAAACAGAAGTCAGCCAACTAGGAGGCAGAGGGCCCAGCTGAGCTATCCACCTAAAGCACACACAGAGGGGGCAGGGACCCCTCCCTAGGGCCAAAGGGACACATTGCCAAGTGCAGGGGAGGACTCTGGAAACTTCCACTCTGCCTCCCAGGAGAGCATTACAGAGAGCTCCCACCACCCTTCACAGAAGTGGCCAACAATAACCAGACCTCCATGCGTGGAGCTGCACCACTAAAGCAGCCAGCAGCCCTATGTAGTTAAATGAAATGAAATAAAATGAGAAATTCAGTTTCTCAGTCACACCAGCCACATGTTAAATTCTCAGTGGCTATTTGTGCCCGCTGGCACTGGACATTTGCATCACCGCAGAATTCCATTAAACAGCACTGCTCCAGAAATGCTGTTAGATAATCTATGACAAGTCTTCTGTGCAGTGACTCAGCCACATAAATGTGAGCTAGTATTATTATGGTCCGTGTTCTTAGTTCTGATCCAGCTGCAAGTTTCCATGGGATTCTTTCTTTTTTTTAAGAAGGCTCCACGCCCAGCATAGAGCCCAACACAGGGCTTGAACTCATGACACCGAGATCAAGACCTGAGCCGAGACCAAGAGTCAGATGCTTTACCAGCTGAGCCACCCAGGTGCCATGGGATTCTTGAATGTTCTTCTCCGAGCCTGTTTCCTCATGTATAATATGAAGCTGACATTGGTGCACTGCTCTAAGGACCGAATGAAATGCTCTAATGGCTTTGGTCTGGGCCCTGCCATAAGAAATGCCTCAAAGTTCAGCATTGCTCATTCATTTTTTTTTTTAATCAAGCACCTACTATATGCCAGACGCTGTCCTAGGTGCTGGAGATTCAGCAACAAACAAGAGAGATGCAGATCTCTTTCTCATGGAGATAATATACTCACGAGAGAGATGAACACCCAGATAAGGCAGTAGCTGTTGAGAGTAAAAGCAGACAAACGAACAAGATGCCAAAGAGAAAAAAACTAGGCTGGGAAGGCAGATGGCAAGTGTGTGTGTGATGGGGAAGGTGAGTTAGGTTTGGATAGGGTAGCCAGGAGACTGCTCTCATTAGTTTTCTCTACACTGTAAATTTGCTGTGGGACCTTAGGCAAACCACTCCACCACTCCACCACTCCACCACTCAGAGCCTTATTTCCTCTCCTATAAAAGAGTGGCAAGAATGCCATATGGTATAGGCCTGCTATGAGAATTAAATGAAACCCACCTTAGAAACCACCTTAGGGGCACCGGAGTGGCTCAGTCAGTCACACGTCTGCCTTTGGCTCAGGTCATGATCCCTGGGTCCTGGGATTGAGCCCCGTGTTGGGCTCCCTGCTCTGTGGGGAGTCTGTTTCTCCCTCTCCCTGTGCCCCTCCCCCTGCTCATGCTTTCTCTCTCTCTCCCTCTCTCTCTGGTAAATAAATAAATAAATCTAAAGAAAGAAAGAACGAACGAAAGAAAGACTATTTTATAAGGGAACTGGCATATATTAAATGTTCCCAATAAATATTAGCTAGCTGGTCTTGGCTGCAGACCTGCTGTGTGACCTCAGGCAAGTTGCCTCCCCTCTCTGGGCCTGTTTCCCTTTTGACCCAGTGAGCGAGCCGGACCGGACAGGCCAGCCCCCTGCACCATGAACTCTGAGAGGCCCCCTCAGTGTCCTTCCCTGCACCCATGCTCACCTGTCAAGCTGGTCTGCCGCCTTTTCCGGCCCTGAGAGGTGCCAGGAGCCCCTGGGGATCCCTCTGGCCGCTCGGGGGAGTGAGGCATGAGGGTGCAGGAGAGCGACAGGTCCAGATGGTCCTCCTGAGCGGTCCCCTGCAGCAGGCCAGATGAAGGGCTGGGCCGCTTGCCCCCTCCCAGGTCATCCCGGCCCCCCCGGGACCCTGTAGGCAGGTAGAGCTTGGGCAGGCCCAGGCCCCACACACGCTCCCAGGCAAAGTCGCCCTCCAGTGGCGTCTCAGTGATGAAGTCGAAGTTCCATCGCTCCCGGGCCTCCTGCACACAGCCGGCCATCAGCGCGTCACAGTCTCGCTGCAGCTGCTCACTGTCCACGGGGCCGAAGAGCCGGCGGCAAGCTGTGCTGCCCCGAGGGATCTGCCGGTCCTCCCTGGATGGCTCCTCCATGTCACCTGTGGCTGAGACACAAGGCCCCGGTCACTCGGGAGGTCACGCCCTATCTTACCAGGCTGTGCTCTGCAATGCGAGCTCGCAGGACACCTTCCTACGAGAACATGAGGTCTCTCTGGCTCCTTCCAGTTGATTTGCCACCATCTCCTTCCCAGAGGTCACCCCCAGCCCCCAGTCAACAGCCACTGGGTGGGGACAGAACTCAGCCATCCTAGCACCGCAAGGTCACTGGGGGAGTGGGCAGCTGAAGGACAAGTTATGTCAACAAAGACAAGTTTATTGCAATAGCAGGGATCAGAGTCCTGTTTACTACCAGGTATTATCAGCTAAAATCAATTTGTTTCCCCCTGAGGTGTCCCTCATGGGCGTGAATGCCCCAAGTACGTGTGAATTGCCAGAGTCCAGCAGCTTCCCAACCCCAGCCCTGGGCAAAAGGTCAGGTCCCAAGGGAAAGGACAGGCTGACAGCTCCTCTGGGCTCCTGAATCCCTCCACCCAGATGTCCATGTGGCATAACTGTTCTGAAATTCAAAAGTACCCTGGTCTTTGGGATAAAAACAAAAACAAAAACAAAAAAACAAAACAAAACAAAAAAATCACCTAGTGGTCCTAGCTCTGCTGCTTACTACGTAAACTTTAAAGAATCCCTTAAAATTTTTTAAAAATTAAAAAAATTAAAAGTCACTTAATGTCTCTGGGCCCCAGGTTTCTCATCTATAAAAAGGGACTGTAGAAGCACACTCAAGCAATCGGTCAGGGAGTCGCAAGGTCAGTTCAGGCAAGGCAATAGAACAGAGGTGAGAGGCTGTATTTTGTGGTTAAGAGCCAGGGCTCTGGATCAGGATGGCCTCGGTTGGAATCTAGGCTCTGCTGGGTAACCCTGGACAAGTAGCTTGACTTCTCTGGGCTCTATTTGCCTCGTCTGTAAAATGGAGACAGTAACTGCATGTCTCAGAGGACAGACATGAGGATTAACTTCAGTTACTGTAGGTATCATGCTTAGAGAAGCACCTGGATATCTAACGGCTTGGAAAACAGAAGTCTTACTATTTCTTTCTGTGTTCAGTTCTTCCCGAGCCTTCTCTAAGTCGCTCCCCACTGGCCACCAGCTCCTTCAGACACCAGCTGACAGGTGCTATGTGCTGAGGGCCTTTCCCAAGGATGTCCTCAGGCAGGAGGCCTGGGGGTGAGGAGGGGCAGGGCTGGGCAGGGCTGGGTGAGGATTTCTCCCAGGCTGAGCCACATCCTGCCAGGCACATTGGGTGATCTGTAGTCTAGACAGTCTGGAAGCCCCTGCCCCACGTTTGCTATGTCCCAGGAACCCGTTTTGCAGGCAAAGAAAATTAGAGGTGGCCGGTCTACCAGGTTCCTCCCTTCCCACTTCAGAAGAGGGAAAAGCAAGGGTGAGTGTGCTCATGACGAGGCACCGGCCCCCACCTGCCCTGCTCTGGCCTGACGCCAGGGCTGAGCGGCTGGGCAACCTTGGCAGGGACTGGGTCTTCCTGAGGACAAGTCCTGCTTTGCAGGCTCGGAGGGTGAAAGCTCTGCTGAGTGATCTCCTGGGTCAGGAAGCCTGAGACCCTTGCCACAGTTACCCCTCCCTACCCCACCTTTCACAGCTTATGGGAGAGGGGGAGGCACTAGGTGGCCTCAGAGCAAGTTTAAAGGGCAAGAGTTTGGAGAGATATGAAGCTTACCCCTAAATCAGAAAACCAGAAAGGCCAAAGGCCACTGGCCCATGGAGGGGTTACGCAGTGCAGTGGGCAGAGCCTTCAAATAACCTTCACCCACTCTCTTCAGGGCAAGGGTCAGGATTTATTTATATATTTTTATGTGCCAGGGCCTGTTCTAATAAGTTTACCAATATTAATTTTCCTAAAGGAGTGGATATATTTGAGAGGGGGTATATTTGCTCCTTTTTTTTTTTTTTTTTTACAAAAGTAACTAAGCCTCAGAGAAGTTAAGTAACTTGCCCAAGGTCACACAGCTCACAAGCAGCAGCACAGCCAAGATTTGAACCCAGCTGTGCTCTGGTGTTCATCTCCACTCCCTCTCTAGTTTTGTGCTCCTAGCCCAGGAAGGGGTTTTTGTGATTCAGCCCAGCAGGATCACGTAGGGAGCTTTTTAAAAATACAGATTGATAGGCTCCTCTCTCCCCAAATTAACTTAACTCATATTAAAAGGGATTTAAGCAGGTGTTTGGCAGTTTCCCAGATGGGCACTCTTAGTGTGCCATTCAAGGGAGATACACAGGATGGCCCAAGCGGACATTCTGGGTCTCAGTGCCTCATTGGCTCTAGGAGGAGGAGTCTGCCTAGGATTTTATCAGGAAGCTGGATGTTCCCTGGCTTCTAGGAGCTGAAGATTGGACCCGAATCCAGGCAGGATCCTCCCTCCTACCATCCCTGCCCTTATGGCTCTCATAGGCTTCTCATCAAAACCTGATCTCACTCCCATTATCATAACTCCCAGTACAGGAAAAACTCTGAAACACAAACCCTTGTTTTACAGGTAACTAAGAATAGCTCCCTTTGTTAGCCTTCGTGCCTCAGACTTCAACCAATTTTAATTCCGAAGTAAACAGTAAGAACTCGGTACACATTGCTGAACCAATGGGTACTCTTCAAGGGGCGCTCGCAGATGCCGCTCAGCCCAGCAGAAGCGAGGCGGGAAGGAAAGGCGGGCGAAGCGGCATTCCGCGGGAAGGCGTGCTTGCTATTCGCGCCGGGGCCGGAAGGGGGCGCTGGTCGCCAGGAAATCATGCGCAGGGTCGGAGGTGCGTGGGCAGAGCCTTGGACAGCAGCAGGGAGTTGTGATGAGTCAGTTTCCTGCAAAGTGCTCCCCGCCCGCCAAAACTTCGCTTCCACTCAGGCTGCAGCGTCCCCCTCGGGTAGGGAGGGGCGAAGGGGGGGTGCCGGGGGCCGCAAACACGTCACGCTGAGCTAGCCAGGCTTCCGAAAGCCCCGCCACTGTTGGGAAACCGCGCGCTCCTCTGTGACAGAAACACACACACACACACACACACACTCCGCACGCACAGCCGCGCAGAGGTTTGGTCCCTCCACCTTATCTCCACGCCCAAAGCACGGGATGAGTCAGATCCCTGGAAATTAAAAATAGACGAAAGCAAGGAAAACAAAACCGCTCGAAAGTCTTACTCGAAACGCGACGTGGAGAGAGGGAAGGGTGGGTAGCTGTCTGGGCACCCTAAAGTGCCAAACCAAATTCCCAGATTCTTTTTCGCACAAAGAGGGCGCCAGTGTCCCCCGAGGGCCCCCGACAGGGCGGATGCGCTGTGGCCCGCTCTGGGCGGCGGCGCCCAAAGAACGACTTGTCCTCCCGCTCTGCTAAGACCTGTCGCCCTCGGAGAGGGCAGTTTGATGGGGGACACCGGGGGCTACCGGATGCGGCTGTCAGAGTCCCTGAGCAGCGTCGCGCCCCCCGAAGTCGCACCCTCCAATGTGACCTCTCAGCGTCTTCTCTCCCCGGGCGTGGGCAGCGCGCCCCGCTGCCCCGCAGTGTAGGGCTCGGCTCCCGCGGCGGAGTACGGCGCCCTGACCCAAGGGCTGGCTGGGCGGAGGCTCTGCGGGCGCGATGGAAGAGAAGTATGTCACACTCCTGCTCTTCTCAAACTGACTTCTGGCGCAAGCCCACCCCGCTCAGGGCCACAACTCTGGGTCCTCGAGGGCGCTCTCCGAGGCGGGGACCGGACACCAGTACTGGCCCTCCTGATGTCCCGGCTTCCCTGAGAACACTGGCTGCCAGCCAAACAGTCACTGTGCTGACGAGAGGACAGGGACCGCGGAGGGCCGCGAAGCCGATTTCTGGGGGGCCATTGTCCCCCAGCCGGGGCGGAGCTCTGACCTCACCCAGCCAGTTTCCCGGGGTCTCCTTGTCACCGTGAGTCACCTCCTCGATTGCCCTTAAAGGACGTGTCCCAACACGTTCCCAAGGACCAGGGACACAGCCCGCGCTGACCTCAGCGCCCAGCCGGTGGCGGACACGGAGGCGTCGGGGACCCAGACCTCAGGGGTCTGGGCGGAGACGGCGCCGATTGGATCCTAGAGCCGCCCGGGAGCGGATCGCGAGTGAACCTGCTCTGCGCGGCGTTCCCCGCCCCTCCCGGGGCTCGGCGCTCAGGGGCTTCATCCGCTCGCCGCCACCGGGAGCCGCGCGGGGGTCCCGGGAGCGCGGGTCCACGCCTCCCCTCGCCGCTGCTCGGTTTCAGCGGAGCCCTGTCTCTCGCCGGCCGGGGTCTCCGACACAGCCCGACCTCCGTCACAAGCGCCCCGTACAGCGACACCCGTGGGAGCAAAACCCAGACCCACGCACAGACCCACGCACGGCGTTCACCTGTGAAGACCACACACACACACACACACACACACACACACACGGACGCGCTCCGCTCCGAGCCGCCAGCCCAGCGTTCGCTCTTGCCTGCCACGATTCCCTCACCTCCTCCGAGGGTCTCGGTGGCTCCGTGAATCAGCGCCTGGCTCCCGCTCTCCAAGCCACGGTCTCGGGGAGCAGCTCACACCTCGGCTGGCACCGCCCGGCGCTGCCCTTATATAGGATTGACGTCCGAGGGCTCCGCCCACCGAGGGCCGGGGACCGCCCCTTCTGCCGCCGCGGGTCGCCAGGCGCAGCCCGCCAGCGCTCTGAAACCTCTGAGCTCAGATGCCAACGTCGCGTGCTGCAGACGGGCGCTTCCCTCCTCCCCCGAGCCCGCGCCTGGGCCTCTGTGCTTGACACATGTCACCCCCAACGGAGCCCCAAATCCGGGTTGTTTGAATTGGGCTGTGAGTTGGCACTCCCCACGAAGGGATGGCATTCTTAGGACGCGAGCCCTTTCTCTGGCCCTGAAAACACGAGGTATGACATTAATAGATAAAACTCCATAAATAATAACAAGGATGTACCTCGCTTTGCAATTCCCGGAAAAGCCCACTCTACCACCGATATTCCCACGGATCCCTCACTGGACACCCCCTCCCTAAGCACCACCTGAAGAACCCAGACACCCAGCAAAGCATCTTGGAGACCAGAACAGGATTCGATCCCCTTTATTTCACAGTGAGGAAATCAAGGTCCTCAGAACTAAAGGGATGCGAAGTTGTTGCTTGTCAAAAGTCTCAAGGAAGGAGGGATTTGGGAATCCTTCTCAAAAAAGGGCCAACCAGGTTTCTAGGGGAAATCAGGAAATGGGGTAAATCATACCTTGAACTAACTAACCTCCCTATGCCCTCCTCCTCAAGGCCCACATCCACCTCCTCCTCACCTGAACAGCAGAGATCTCTATGATTGCAAGAGATTGTTTTAAAGATTTTACTTATTTATTTGAGAGAGAGTGAGAGAGAAGAAAGAGCAGGGGCAGGGGAAAAGGGAGAGAGAGAAGGGGAGAGGGGAAGGAAGGGGAGAAGAAGAAGCAGTCTCCCCGCTGATTCAGGGAGTCCAATTTGGGGCTCAATCCCAGGACCCCTGGATCATGACCTGAGTTAAAGGCAGATGGTTAACCCACGGAGCCACCCAGATGCCCCTGATTGCAACAGATTTGTTGGCTAGGAAGGGGAGAGGATTTGGTAAGCAAATTATCTCCTGGATTTTCTCCCAAACAATTCACTTACACTTCTGGGGGAAACTGAGGCTCAGAGAAGTTCAGTGACCTGACTCAGGTCACACAGTAAATAAATAGCTCTGACTGGAGCATAGGCCTATTGCCTCCCCCAGCTCTCTGCTTGTTGCCCTCTCTATTAAAAGTGGATCTAGAAAGGGAAGCCCCAGCACCCCTCATTTTCAGGCAGTGTACAGAGGTGACACTGATGAAAGATAATTCTGGAAACATCCACTTGTGCTTCTCGCTGGTGGGTCAGAAGCAAGTGAGGTGACCATTTCCTCCCACCCACTTCCCACCACTAGCCCCTCTTGCACCCCATTTTTGTTTCCTCCTTTCACCTAAAACATTTGTAGTTTTTGCTTTTAAAAAATGGCAAAGAACAGGGGTGGGTGCCTGGCTGGCTCAGTCAGGAGAACGTATGACTCTTGCTCTCAAGGTCTGAGTTCAAGGGCCATGTTGGGCATAGAGCTTACTTTATTTTTTTTTTTTTTTTTAAGATTTTATTTCTTCATTTGCCAGAGAGAGAGAGAGAGCAAGGGAGCACAAGCAGGGGGAAGCAGCAGGCAAAAGGAGAAGCAGATTCCTTGCTGAGGGAGGAGCCCGATGTTGGGCTTTATACCAGGACCCTGGGATCATGACCTGAGCTGAAAGCAGACCCTTGATGGACTGAGCCACTCAGGCATCCCATACAGCTTACTTTAAACAAACAAACAAACAAACAAACAAAAATAGAACACTAAAATAAATTTTTAAACCTTTTGAAAGCACCTGGTGGCTCAGTGGGTTAAGCCTCTGCCTTCGGCTCAGGTCATGATCTCAGGGTCCTCTGATCAAGCCCCGCACTGGGCTCTCTGTTCAGCAGGGAGCCTGTTTGTCCTTCTCTCTCTGCCTGCCTCTCTGCTTACTTGTGATCTCTCTCTCTCTCTCTCTCTCTGTCAAATAAATAAAATCTTTTTTTTTTTTTTTAATTACAGAGAACAGAATGTTACTTTGAACAGAAATCCCTCTAAAAAATAGAACCCAGGCTTGGAGCAGCTACAATTACTGACATCTAGGACTGTTCAGTGTCTGGAAATCTCTGCCTAGACATGCCCCATCTTCTTCCTCTAACGCAGCTGACCTCAGGGAGGACAGGTCTTCTCTGCTGCTGGCATAGGAGCCCCAGTAGGGGTGGGAAGGCACAGCACCAGACTCCCTTGCCTGCCTGATATTGGACTCAGATCAGGACTATACCTGGACATCAGGAGGGCCTCACAAAGGCCAAGACCCCAGGACCAATCCCTTCCCTGCCCCCATTCCCAAAACACACACATACCCAAAAGCTGGGTTGTCAAATGTCCAGCAGAAGACAAGCATATCCTCCAGCTGCCTTGAATCCCCTTGGTTTTCAAGCACTTCAAATAGACTTGATATTGTCTGTCTGTTTACTTTGGGGGAAAAATTTTTTTTAATGAAGGTTTGTATTGAATTATTTAAAGTTTTGTGGCACTGAACTTCACAATGAAATAATTCTTTTTGTTGTTGCTGTTGGGAAGTGAATTTTGTGTTTTGTTTTGTTTTGTTTTTTTATAACTTCTAGCTCACCACCACCACCACAACAGAACTCAACAAATATTTATTAAGTACCTACTAAGTATCTAATACTGTTCAGTACTTTTTTAAAAAGTTTCCAACCATACACTTGAGTGTATAGCCAAGTATGTCCTTAAAGGAGGACTTCGGCCATGAAGAGGGCAAGAGAGCAGGTTGTTAGAAGTCACACACAAGATCTAATGCAAAAATTGCCTGTGCGCGCGCACACACACACACACACACACACACACACACCAGATCCCAGGCCAGGCTAGTCCCAAGGGATCTGCTGCAAACCTCATATTTCTGTTCAGAGAAATTCAGACCAAAGTCTCCTTGGGGTCTCTGGGGGTCTCCTGTGTCCTACCATTGTCCCTTTGTCCCAAAGCTGGCAGCCGGAAAGACAGAACAACCACCACCCCCTTCCAGGCCAGTGCTCAACATGTTGGGACATGTTCCTGAGGGCTGGAGGGCTAGTCGGGGCTATAGCCTGCTGCCCGGGCATGCTCCCCAGGAAGGCGTTGGCTTAAGGATGGAGGGAGGCTCTTGCCTGGAGAGCAAGAGGTTTCAGGTCAGCCCCTCCACCAGGAGGGAGGTAATAACAGAAGGGAAAGCTGGAAAGCCCAAGTCTAAAGAAGGAAGATGTAAGGGTGGCTACAGGAGCTGCCCAGGAAGGGAGAGGAAGTACTAGGAACAATGTCGCCATTTCTCAGAACATGTCCGGGGAGTCCCGAATAGGGGTACTAGGCTTTCAGAGGAATTCACCTCCACACAGGCTCCTAAGAAGTGAGACCCTAGAAAAAAGACAGAACAGAAATATTTATTGCACTACTGAAGAGAAGTCCTGCTTCTTTTTTTTTTTTTTTTTTTTTTTTTTTTAAGGAAGAATGAGTTTGAGAGCCCCAACCCTGACTTGCTGGGGGCTTTGCCCAGCCAGTCAACCAGTACAAAAGATCAGTACTATTAAACAGTGAGACAGAGAAACCTGTGACAGAATATGGGTCACACAAACACTTCCAGTCTGTCTAACCTGACAATTTCACCTTCCCTAAGTCTGAAATTTCACCATTAGAAATTCATTCCTTTGGCATGATTCCTTCTTTTCTTTATTAAATAAGCTCATATAGGCATAGTGCCTAGCACATAGAAATCACTCTGTGATGATTAGCTATCATTACTGATTGTTATACAAGCACCCTCAGGAAAGCATCCCTTGAAATTGAGTAATCATTTACACTTTAGTGAGTATCTTAGGCAGGTTTCCTAGAAAACACTCTGAAGTGGAGATATGCTTGAAGGAGGTTTCTTGGGGAGTGCATCCCCACTCAACACCTGTGGGATCCGACAGAGATCCGACAGAGAGATGAGTTGGGCTGTGATGGAGATCAGAGGCCCTAGAGAGGCTCCAGCTGATCCCACAGGGAGCTCTGGATTTGGGATGTCCTTCAGAGTTCCCTGAATTGAAGCAAGGGGGCTGGGCCTTTATTCTCCTGCTTTGACCAATCATTTGGATGTGGCTGCCCCTGAATTAGGGGATGGGATGAGCTTGGCTGAGAGAGCTCCCTTATCTGAGGCTGATTCCTATAAGCATTAGCAACAGCCAGCAGGGAGAATGAGTGCCTGGGTCCTGCAGAGGGTTCTGGGTGGCACAGGAAGTGCTGTGAACACAGACCACCTGAGGAATGAAGGGCTCACTATGCCTCGCATATATTGTTCCCTGTTCCTAGAATGAGTATTCCTCACCAACCTACGCCACCTCCACTCCTTTCTCTACATGCTGAACTCCTATTGATCCTGCATGACCCAAGCTGCAAGACCCAACCTACATGACCCCTCAGAGGGAGGCCTTCTCAGGGCTCCCTCTGGCTCCCAGAGCTCCTGGTGAGCAATCCATTCCACTGGGCCTTGCTGGCTTGCTTGGTTTGTGTGCCAACTGTATTCCCTGAGCCGGGAATCTGGAGGGGTTGAGCCCATATTTTATTCATCTTTGTACCTTTGAGACCTAGCAGCCTCAGCCAGAGTTCACTGAATATTTACGAAAGTGCCATTTTTAGCCTGTACTCTGAGATTAGGCTTCAATGTCACTGCTTCTGAATCCTTTCTTTTATTTATTTATTCATGTATTCACTCATTCATTCATTTATACATATATATATATATATATATATATAATTAACACACACACACACACACACACACACACGCAAAATTAACACTCATTGCTCACCCCAAGAACTAGAACATTACAAGAACTAGAACATCACTGACACCTTCCTGTGAGTTCCTCCCTGTCCTGTAGTAAACACTACCTTGAATTCTATGTTGAACTTTCCTTTGTTTTCCATAGTTTTATCACATGTGGCCAAGACAGTCATGCCGGTCCACTGTTCTATGTGCTCCCAGCCCATCCTTGCATGTTAGACAGGGTTATGTGACTTGTTCTGGCCAATGAAATGTGAGTTTCAGTGACTTTTGTCTCTTCAGGGCTGAGGCCAAGTGAAACTCTCCAGGCTTTCTGGTCTCCATGGCTGTGGCAAAGGTGCGGTTTCATGTCCCAGATGATGCCATGTCAACATGGTGGGGCCTCCAGCAGCCTGGGTTCCTCAGAGATCATGTGGAACAGAGTGCCCTTCCGACTCATGTGGGGAATGTATGTGAGAAGGAAATACCCCTTTATTGCATAGCCACTGAAATGTGGAGGTTGTTACTGCACGATAACCTACCTACAATCTCTCCATGGGGGTGGGGGACACCTGGGTGGCTCAGTCATTGAATGTCCGACTTCAGCTCAGGTCATCATCTTGGGGTCCTGGGATCGAGCCCTGTGTGGGGCTCCCTGTTCACTGAGGAGTCTGCTTCTCCCTCTCCCTCTGTACCTCCCCCTGCTTATGCTCTCTCTCTGTCTCTCTCTCTCTAATAAATAATAAAATCTTAAAAAAAAAAAAGGTTTATCCATGTGGCTCTGGACAGTTGCAGTTCATAGAAGTCTGTGGCACACAGCAAAGTACACCTCTGGGTATTCATACTCTTTTGTAGCTGCTTCCCCTTAAATCTGTCTGGTTCATGCTCTTTTGGCCAACAGAATGGGACAGAAATAACCTGTACCCCTTCCAGGCCTAAGCCTGAAGGAGATCTAGCAACTTCTGCTTTTGCATTCTTGAAGCCTTGAGATAAATGTGGGACATTTGAGGACTCTAAGACCACCATGCTGTGAGAAGTAATGTGGAGAGGCACGTGCAAGATCCCTGAGCCCCTCCCCACCCCTACCCCCGCCACACACACTCTCCCCGAATAGCCCCAGCTGATCTCCTGGCTGACGGCCAGGCTTAATGGACCCACCTTGTGAGTGGGACCATCCTGAAAGTTGATCATTCAGGTAAACCTCACCAGTCAAAGGCCTGTGGGGTAGAGACAAGCCATTCCCAATGTGCTGTTGCCTAAATTATAGACTTGTGAGAAAGTAAAGATTGTGGTTGTCACTAAGCTGTAGCATGGTTTGTTGTGTCGTAATATTTAATTAAAATGGGGTTTGATCATTTTCACCATTCTTTAACATCCAGTGGTCCCCATTGCTTCTCAAGGGGCACTTGGGTTACTTCCAACGTTATGTTATCAAGCACTCGGCTGCTCTGACTTTTTTTTTTTAAGTGTGGAGCCCAACGCAGGGCTTGAACTCACGACCCTGAGATCAAGATCTGAGCTGAGATCAAGAGTTGGAGGCTTAACAGACAGAGCCACCCAGGCGCCCCTGCTATGACTATCCTTAACCATTTCTCTGGGAGTACCTTTGGAAGCGTTTGTCTTGGATATACACCTAGGAGTAGAATTGCCCGCCATCTTCTTGTCAGGGGAAGTGATTAAGAAATGCCACCCCCAATGTCTGGGCCTCTTTCAGGATTATTGGAACAAATCTAAGACACGGAACAAATGTTGGGGATTATCATTGCTTGCATTTTTGTGGAGGAACAAACAAGCATCCAAATTAATGAAGCACTAATGGTAGAATTTCAGATACTGGACACCTGAGAGTAGGCATATGATGGCAAGGGGAACTGCCCACTGACACGGAGTTCGGTCCTCTGAGCTGGCCTTCAATGCCCCCAAGCCACCCGTCTCCCAGGCCTCTTAGCTTAGAATCACCTTTTGGATGATTCCCCAAGGAGTCGGAATTGTGCGACCTTCCGTTGTTTTCTTCCCTAATGAGTTATCTTTAAGCACCTTCCAAGGAATATCCCCTGCATAAAACAGAGTCCTAAGGGTCTTGGGTTTGGCTCTTTGGATGGCACAGCAGTGTGGAGTCTTAGAAAGTGATTTCAGATTCTTACCTCACTCCCCACCATCCCCCCCTCCCTTGCTCCTCCTTCCTTGACTCATATTACAGATGGGGTAAATGGAGGCCCCAGGAGGTGCTGGCTGGGGCTGAGGGGGAGACCCAAGGCTCTGGCTGCGGCCCCACCCTCCCATCAGCTGCTTGTCCTTGTCTATGCTTCCCTGGGATGTGTCTGAGTGTCAACCATGGTCATAATGTCACCAGAGCCATTGCAGAATGCCAACAGCTGCAACCCCTAGGCCCCAAATCCTGGTGGCCCCAATCTTGGAGCTGAGGAGGAGACCACGTCTTCCTTTCCCCACACTTGGTGGTTTCTAACAACCCTGCCCTTGCTGGAAGGAAAAATTGTCCATGTCTCCTCCTGAGTACATGAAAGCAGCTCAGGGCTGGGCTTAGGAAGAAAATGGGGGTGTGTATGAGGATGTCACTAGCCATGGTAACAGATAAACTCTCAAACTGATTTTTTAAAAGATTTTATTTGTTTTGAGAAAGAGAGTGAGTGAAAGTGCAAGAATTAGGGGGAGGGGCAGTGGGAGAGGGAGACGCTGAGCATGGAGCCCAAAGACAGAGTTGGATCCTAGGACCCCGGGATCATGACCTGAGCCGAAGGTAGATGCTTAACAGACTGGGCCACCCAGGTGCCCCTCAAATTGATTTTCAAGACAACCCAAAGACATTTATTTTTCCCACACACATGAATACAACTAAGGTGTTCTGGTTGGCAAGTAGCCGAGCTCCATGAGGTGATTTGGGGATTCGGGCTCTTTCCGGCCCTTGGCTCTACCATCCTCTAGGACATCAGGATCTCTGCTTCCAGCTGGAGGAAGGAGGAAAAAGGCCTATGCATTTCTTCACATCTGGCTCTGAAGTGACATGCAACATTTTCCACCCATATTTCATAGGTGAGAATTTGTCATGCATCCCTGCCTAGATGCAAGAGTCTATGTTGTCTCTGGATAGGGGCTCAGATTGGTAATGACCTGCAGGCTGTCTCTGCCATAGCAGGGGACAGAGGCACATCAGAGCCCCTCGCTCTGTCTCCCATCTTCCTATAAGAGGATGTTTTCCTGCCGAGTTTCTGGATCTCACCACAAGAGGAACAGTGCCACCTCTGAGCTGCATTAACTTGGACCTCAATATCTTCATCTGTAAAACGGGTGCTTTCATATCCGTGATCTTCCAACCTCCCTGAGAGTATGAAAAAACATGAGGTAGGCCTGATGTACCTCTGTTCCCAAAGGAGGAAACCAGGACACAAAGAGACAGTGTGACTTGTCTAAAGCCGCACAGCAGGACCCAGTTTCCCCTCTGGTACACAGGTTTGTTTTGTTTTGTTTTGTTTTTACTAGTCAACATCAAAGTCTGCTGAGAACACTGAAATGCAGGAAAAACCCTTACTCAGCAAATCCATCTGAAAACTGCCTGAGGGCCTAGGAGGATTACTAAGAGAGGGACTTTTATTGCCTGAAATGAGGATATAGAGACCCTGACAGGTTTTTGCCCAGGGTTTGTGGGACCCCGCCTGGACCTGACCTGGTGGGGGATGGGGGGAGCTTGCTGTGGGAAGACTTGAAGAAGAACCCACTCCTCCTTTATCACCCTGTAGAGGCCAGACCCCCCATTAGAACTTGTTCCTTTCAGCTCAGTGTGCCTCAACCTACAGACTGGGAGGAAAGGGAACCCCCTTCTGAAAAATGTTCAGATCCCACAAGCACACGGGCTTTCTCTGGAAGAAGACAATAAACAAGGACTGTGTCACCCACATCCAGGGGCTGTGTGGACTGCGTCCCCTGGAGGTGTGCTGTGTATCGCCTGCTTGCCCTCCTCCCACCCCCCGCCCCGGGAAGGGGGTTCTAGGAAGCAAGGTAGGTTTATTCCTCATAATATATTTTTTGTAATAGTCAATATTACGATGAAAAAATATATTCCAATGTCTGGTCCTATCTGAACCTCTGGAATTAAAATTGGGCGAGGGGCAGCCAGTGACACAAGTTCACAGGTGTTCTGAAAAATCTTCCCGGTGGCTGAATCATCCGCATTCTCCACCCTCACAGCTTTGGGAACCCGGATGAAGTCCAGCCAGTCTCCTCGGCTCTAGAAGCTCTGGTCAGACCTTTCCACCCGGGTGAGCATGAGACAAGTAAGGGTGGGGGGCAGGAGGGGTGCGCAAGGCTGGGTGGAACAGAAGGCTGGCTTTCCCTTTCGGGGCCGTCAGCACCCCCACCCCTGCAGCCCTGACCCGCGCCCCCACCCCAATGTGGCTCTCTCCCTTCCCCACCCCCGCTCTCCGCCTCCCACCCCCACCCCCACCCCCGCCTGCCCCGGCTCCACTCTCCCCCGTCCCCCTCCCCCCTCCGCCATTCCCTTCCCGCTCCCGCCGCAGAGCGTCGCGTCAGCATCTCCGGAGGCCCAGCTCAGGCTCGGCCTTGCCCGGGCTAGTCTTTTGTTACATCATCTCCTTGGCCTTGCCGGTGCTAGGGGAGCGAGCCGCCCACTCACCGCTGGATACAACCGGCTAATTATATCACCCAGAGACCCGGGGCGGCAGCGTGTGGGCATTTTTTCAGCTGACCCAGCCTGTTTCTACTTGCTCTGCACGATTGTTCTTGATTTTTCAAAATAATAATAACCACTACTAACCAGGAAAAAAATCGCCCGGGGCTGCGGAGCCGGCTCCTGAAGCCAGAGCCCTGGGCCACCTGCTGCTCCCGGAGGGAGAGACGCACTCAGCGTTCCTAGTTTACCAAACTAAGAGCAAGTGTCTGGACTCCCAAACCGGGGCTCCGTGGTCGAAGTGGCTCTGAGGACAGGATACGCTGGAATCAGCAGAATCAGAAAGACAAATATTGTTCTGACGGCGCCCACTACGGTAGCACCGAGATTTCAGTTTTTCCAAATCTTTCAGATTCTATTTGTAGTTTAGTCAAACGTGCAGAGAGTTCTGCTTTACCATAATTTCCTGTATTTATTTTTGTTAGGAGACGATGCCTTCACATGGTTCATAGTCAAAAGATGCGAAATAATATGCGGGGGGAAATGTTGCAGCCTATCTCTGCCCTGCACCCAACCATTTCCTTCCCAGGCGCTGGGGCAGAGATAGACCATCAACGTCCAGGTCCAGTCCTTCATCCCAAACCCTTGGGGACAGATCGGTTTCCGAATCCAGAGCTTTTCTGATTTCAGACAGATAAGGACAAACATCTACATGTACTCAGTTACGCCCCCTTCCCCCACCCTCTCTATAGGTTCTGTATAGGATGACTCATAATCCTGGTTTGAGCACTGAAAGTTCCAGCTCTGCTCAAGGAACTCTGTCAGTCCCAGGAAAACAGGACGATAACAGAATAAACAACTACAAATGTCTTCACATCCTTTTAGGTCTGGTTTTGCTACCACGCAAATTTGCCACAAACCAAAGAAAATACTTGGTTTTCAGAGATTTTGGATTTGGGGATTGTGGAAGAGGGACTGTGGACTTGTAAGCAAGTATGCATAGATTCCTATCACCCACCCAAATAGAAACCCAGTGCGGGGCACCTTGCTTCCCCCCCCCCTCAGTTTATCTTACATCAGTCCGGAGAAGGACCCCCATTCCCTTGACCATTGCACGGTACTACATCATGTGGTTGGAGATTTTGGCTGACTCCACAGTCTTTTGTCATTGCAAACATACGTAGTCTTTTTTTTTAGAGGAATATTTTCCATTATTTTTAAAGATTTTATTTATTTGTCAGAGAGAGAGCGCGCACTCAATCTCAAGGAAGGGGAGAGGCAGGCCAAGGGAGAAGCAGGCTCCCTGCTGAGCAAGGAGCCCGATGTGGTTCTCTGTACTCGATCCCAGGACCCTGAGATCATGACCTGAGCCTAAGATGCTTAACCGACTGAGCCACTCAGGCATCTGACACACGTAGTTTTAGATTTGGCTAACTACATGGTACATAGCTGAGGAAGAGCTAACTTCACTTCTTTTTTTTTTCCCAATTAAAGATATTTATTTATTTATTTATTTATTTATTTGAGAGAGAATGAGCGGCGGTGAGAGGTGGAGAGAGAGAGAAGCAGACTCCCTGCTAGAAGGAAGGAAGGAAGGAAGGAGGGAAGGAAGGAAGGGGCATTAAGAATGATTTTGTCCCGAGCAAGGAAACAACATATCTTCAGACCTATTGTACTATTGTTCTCTAGAGAAACAGAACCAAATTTTAGAGACGTATGAAATATATAGGCAGGTATCCCTCCCTTTTCAAAAGTCTGTCCTACCGCACTTTGTTTTTATGAAAGACCTACATTTGTACCTGTTTTTGCTAGCCAAGAGAAATCTGAAGAGGACTATCGCTTTTATGAAAGAGGCTAAAAGTGAAAACAGCGCTCTGTGTTTGTTCTACAACCTGTGGTCACAGAGGCCGCGCGAGGAAGCAGCGAGAATGGCGCCACCAAGCTCCTTCCCTGGGAACTACACTCAGCTGCTCAGCATCAAGCCGTCCTAGCTTTGAACGGTGAAAGTTTGTGCCTTATCTCAATTTATTTTATGCATCCACTAGCAAGATGTGTCCTAACATCATAGAAAAACCTAAGAAAGGTTTATCGGGGGGTCTGGGAACCCTAAAAATTTTCTATATAAGTTCGTGGAAGTTGCTTCTTTGCTTTATGCCATTTCAGTTTATAAAAGTTTGAATAAAAACTCTCTACTTTCTCGATATATATATACAGAGACAGGCAGACACATGCTTTTGGGGAACTGTCGAGTCCACAACGTAGGGCAGGCTGGCAATTTCAGCAAGAGTCCATTTACAGTCTCCAGTTGGAAGGCCCTCCAGAGGCTGAATTACTTTCTTGGAGTGGGGGTGGGAGCCTCAATCTTTTCTCTTAGGTCTTCAGCTGACTGGAGGATTCCCCCTCCCCCGCCACACTAAAGAGGATAATCATCTTTACTCAAAGTCTATTGATTTAAATGTTAATCACATCTGAAGATTTTATTTATTCTAAGAGAGTGTGTACAAGCAGAGGGAGGGGCGGGGGTGGGGGAGAGAGAGAATCTCGAGCAGACTCCTCACTGAGCACAGAGCCCACCATGGAACTTGATCTCACCATCTGAGATCATGACATGAGCTGAAATCAAGAGTCAAACGGTTCACCCACAGAACCATCAGGTGCCCCAAATGGTAATCACGTTTAAAAGATACCTTCTCAGCAACTTCTAGACTGCTGTTTGACCAAACAGGTGGCTACTGAGTTGATACAAAATTAAACATCGTTCCTATTTATTACCCCAACTCTTCAGCTTTGAGTGTTTGTCCAGGACACCATGTGAAAGTCCCCCACCTTCCCAGCGTTAACAGTCACAGAGGAGATAAAGCTGGGGGACACAAAATGATCACAAAGACTGCGAAGCATTCAGTATGGAATCAGTTGCAAGGTTGTGAGCATGGCCTGACAAAGTCCCCTCAAACACAGTCCAGAAAGCCAGAGATACACTGGAAATTCATGCCTAATACTCAGACAAGCAAGCTTCCTCTCCTGTTGCTTTTGCTCATTTTTAAATTATAACATAAATCTTTAATAAAGTGGCCCAGCCGAGCAGTATTAATGAAGCCTACATATAAGGAGAACACGAGCTCTCTATAAAGAACGCAGGTATGATAGGAATCCTCTCTCCCTGACCTGTGACTATTCATCAATTTCAGCTTCTGGAAGTCTCCAGACTTAACACATTTTCCCAGCTAGACCTGTGGTCAAATTCCTAAGCTGCCAGCCACTCTGGGATTTCAGAGGCTTTTTGTTCCACAGAGATTCGAAAAGCCTTCCAGCTTCACTTGTCTGCCAGGGGCTTTGCTCCAAGAACAAAGCCATTTTCTGCTGGTTTTCCTTGAGAACAAAACAGACCCAGAGTGTATGCACGCATGCATCCATCCATTCATTCATTCATGACATTACCACAGGTAGAGGCTCTGTCTGCAGGAAGAAATAGAAAGTAGTATGCACCAGTCACAAAGGAAAACAGCTTCCCATGGACAAAAATCCCACCCAGATAGTTCTCAGTGACCAGGCCCAGTTAGAGAAAGGCACTGGATTTTATCAGAAGTCTGAATTAGGAGCCCCCTTCCTAAAATGAAGGGAGGATTCAGGTGGGGCTGAAATTTATGTAATGATGGAAAGAAAAAGAACACACAATTATAAATATAACATTGTCAGGCCCTTCCCATGCAAATAAGTCCTGAAAGCCTCCCTTCATCAGCTTCATCATAAATCTACAGTGTTTATAGCTAAATAAATCTCAGGGAGGTAGTAGTGTATGTGCAAGGACTGGCACCATGGGAGGTGGGGTACAGTTTTAAAACTTAAAGGACCAGGATGCTTGTGTGGCTCGGTCAGTGAAGCATCTGCCTTCAGCTCAGGTCATGACCTCAGGCAGGGTCCTGGGATCGAACCCCCCCCAATCCTCTGGGCTACTTGCTCAGCAGGGAGTCTGCTTCTCTCTGCCTCTACACCCCCACCAAAATAAATAAGTAAAAATCATTAACAAGAAAAAATAATAAAACAATAAAACTTAAAGGCCAGAATAACATGGGCTGCAGGAGAATACAAGAGAGGCCAGAGAGAGTGGATGGGGCTATCCATCCTCAGTGCTCAGCTCAGCTCATCTCATGTACCCTGGACCCCCCCACAACTGGCTCTACCTGCAGCGCTCTGATTGGTGGTGCCCCCATCCCCGCCTCCCCAGTGGGAATAACAACAATGATAGTATTATAGCAGCTGACGCTTATTAAGCGTTTCCTATGTGCCAGGCACGGTTCTAAGCACTTTATCCATAGCTACTCAGTGAGTTTTCCTAACAACTCTATGAACCATCACTTTCATCCCCACTTTAAAGACTAGGAAACTGAGGTAGAAACAGAGATGAAATCATTTGCCCAAGCCAGAGAGAGACAGAACACGGATTTGAACCCAGACAGGCTGGCTCCAGAGGCAAAGCTCTTATCCACTAATAGCAATAACAGCTCACAGTTACGTGGCGATTAGCTACTGCCAGCTGCTCTTCTAAGGGTTCACGTGGATCAGTTCAACTAATTCTTACAGGTATTATTATTACTCCATTTTACAGATAAGGCAACCAACGCACAGAAAGGTCAAGGCACTCGCCCCAAGTCACACAGCTAGGAAGCTACAGAAGAGGGACTTGAACCCAGGCAGTCTGGTTCCAGAGGCCACATTTTTTGTGCACAGAACTGAATCCCTGTGCTATGACTGTACTTAAGGGTAATCTGAGAACAGCGGTCATGGCTTAGATTTCTCTGCATTATGTGGGGTGCCAGCACTGCAGAATTTAATAAGCACTCTGTAAGGGTTCAGTGAGTCTTCCTTCATCTGAAATAACTCTTTCTGATAGGGACAACAGTCATATTCCAAGTTCATTGTAGAAAATCTGGAAAATACAGAAAGGGTCCAAGAGGAAATGCGAAGTCATCCTCCCTAGAGCAAGGATAACCACGGTGAACTTTTTGATATCTTTCCAGCCAGTGTTACAAAATAGGAACCCCATTCTACCTCCTGTTTTGAAACCTCCTTTTTTCTCACTATCAATATATCGCAAACATTTTCCCATGACCTTACATTTTCTTCTGCAACTTCCATAGAGGAATAACCTATGATTGTTCAAGTGTTCTGATTGGGGTGCTGCCAGCAATGAGCCAGAGTGACCCCCACAATAGCTCTCTCCCATCAACCTCCCCATCCCCCACATTTGCCCACCATATACATTTGACCTTCTTTTACCCCCCCCCCCCCCCCCCCCCCGGAAAGCTCATGGCATTCGCTCTGACTCTTGGACCCAGGGTCTCCTCCACTCCTCCCAAGGGTGTGTCCCCATCTTCTCCATCCTGTCCCCCTACCCCTAGGATCCTGTTTTCCCCTCTCCAAGTCACTCTGCACTTTTCTCACTTTTCCCTCACCCAGGATCAAACTTCTCCATCCTGTGCCCCATTCCCACAGGATTGCTAGAAATAATCCAGTCCCATCGGCAAGCTGGTGTTAGGCAATGTCTGTTGCAATGCACAGAGTGACAGGAAAGACAACAGCAGCTAGGCGGTCCTGGAAGCTGCAGTGGGGGAGTCTGTCTTGGGGACACTGGGGGCATTTGGAGCAGGGGCCTTCGAAGCACAATGACTTTACCTAAACGAGATCTCTCATGGTGTGATTTCAAGCTACCAGACAGGGCCTGTGAGAGCTATTTTGGTGCTGGGAGCTCTTTTGATGTACCTTAAACCCCAACAGGGAGGCGGAGGCCTAATCCACCCTAAGGGTGGGGCGGCCTGGGCGCCTTGCCCCATTAGGACGGAATGAAAGGCTTTTGAAGGCGGTGGCTCAAGACAGGTGGCTTCTTGATTGTAGCCACAGTGTCTCAGCCAGGATGGGGGAAGGAGGGGGGCTGTGTAGACAGCTGGCAGGAGGGGGAAGCCTGGGTGGGGTGATCTGGGAGATGGGGCTGCTTCCAGCCTTGCTCTGCCTGACCTATGCTTTGTGACCTCAGGCAGCTGCCCGTGCTACTCCAGCATCACTGTCATAATAGCACCTATGCTACCTACCTCACAGGTTTTTTAAGATGAGATAACTTCAGTAAAAGTGTTTGGCCAAGGGTAAAACCCCAATGTCAGGTGTGGTTAGACTTCTCCCTCCTTCCCTCCTTCCTTTCTTTTCCTCCCTCCCTTCCCTTTCCTTCTTTCCTTCCTTCTCTCCTCCTCTCTCTCTTTCTTTTCTGAAGGTGCAGAGAGCTAGGCATTTCCCCCCAGCTGCATTTCCCTTTACAGACAAGTCAGAGGATGGAACTTAGCGCTCAGAGAGCCACACCTGAGTCCTCTTAGCTCTGGGCTTCTGCAGCCCCCATCTCTCTGCTCCTAGAGAGTGTGTGTGATTATTCATATTAGGTGGGTGTACTGTGGATTTACCGGTACATTGGGGTCTTGTGTGTCCTGTGCATGTTGCTGAGTGTGTGAAGCTGTGCTATGGTGTATGTGTTTGTAAGATGCGTGGGTTATGTTTAGGACTTGTGTAATGTGTTGTTTTTAGCATGGTGTGGGTAGTATGCATGTCGTTTGTGTGTAATCATGTGTTTTTTTTTAAATCAGAGGTTTAAGCTTATATTTTGTCTTTGGTGTAGTGTGCAATGTACACATGTCATCTATGTGAGGAGGGAACGTGCGTTGTTGTGCGTGATTAGAGTGACTCGTGTAATCTCTGCAAAATACATGGTGTTTGGGGGCGCCTGGGTGGCTCAGTGGGTTAAAGCCTCTGCCTTCGGCTCAGGTCATGATCCCAGGGTCCTGGGATGGAGCCCCGCATGGGGCTCTCTGCTCGGCAGGGAGCCTGCTTCCCCCTCTCTCTCTGTCTGCCTCTCTGCCTACTTGTGATCTCTGTCAAATAAATTAAAAAAAAAACAAAACATGGTGTTTGCAGCGTGTGCTTGTGTAACTGGTGTGCTAATGTATGTGTTGCGTGTGCTGTGTCGTGTGAATTATCTCTTCCGCGAGCTGAGCAAATACTGCGATCGGCGTTGGGGATTGACAAGTGCCACCAATATGCACATGCCCCTTGCTGCGGTGTGCGCATGCCCCGAGTGCCATGATGCGGGACCTTCGTTCAGAGTGGGGGAGAGGTGTGTCAATACGAGGGCCGAAAGCAGAGCCTGCTGTCGTGGGAGGAGGTGTGTGCTAGTGTTATCTGTGCCCAGAGGGCGTGCTGCCCCTGGGGGCTGCGCGGTAGGAAGGGGGGGCGGGGCCGGGGTCCCAGGGACCTGACGCCCCATAGAAGACTTCACGCTTCTGTGGCCGCCTCCGAGCCCATCTGCGGGGCATTCTGGGAAGCGGGGCCACGCCCACCGCAGGGGCTGCTGGGAAGCGGCGCAGGCGGGCGCTCTGGAAATGCACTGGGTCCCTGGCCCTGGTGGTCTGACCTGGTGGGGGCTGGGCGCTGTAGCATCCCCGGGGTGACTACATCGTCCTACTTAAGGACGGCTCGTGGTCGAGCTCCCTGCCCGCTACCTGAATTTCCTTGGTTAGTCCTCACGGCCCACCACCGAGGGGAGTTCTCCCCACCGCCCAGGGGAGTGACCTGAAACTCTGGCAGGTGAAGGACCCGGCCCGCACTCGGGTCCCTTACGCCCCAACTCGAGGCACATGAAGCGAGAAAAACGCCATAGGGAAGTGGAACTCTCTGCAGAGCGTAAACCTGATTTCCCCCCAAACCTGCCGCAAGGTACTGGCCAAAATCTCTCCTGATACCTTTCTGAATTTCTAGCCCATGATGGAAAGGGAATCTAGGTTAAGTACCATAAAAACAAAGTGGGAAGAATGAAGATGTTGGAAAGGCTTGTGAGGTAAAATAGGATACTTCCCAGAGTGTCTATAGTTCAATAATAAAGAAGCTGATTATCCAAAATTATGTTTAATACCCATTGTGGAGTGAAGAATTAACATCTTTCTTTGAACGCCACATGGTCATAGTTCACATTTACTTTTGATGGGTTCTATCTCCTCCATTTTCTCCTCCTCCTTTTTCCTTCCATCGTTCCTCATTCCTTGCTCTTCTGCCATATTTTCCTGTGTATTCGCTCTACATTAAGTTGAATCATGAAATATCCCCTAACGTAGATCAAAACTAGTTAAATATTGGCAATTTCTTATGTTCAACATAATACATTTTGGAAAGTTTTTTTTCTGTTTTACAGCACGAATTATTTATGTTTGATTAGAGTTGCAGAAGTCCTGAGATTCTCACAGATTAGAGCAGCTTGAATTTATGTATTAGGGCTAGAGGGGTGGCTTGTGATGGACTGGGGCCAACTAGTCCTGGCTCCCCAGGTGATTGTTAAATATTTAAGAATTTTGCAAGCCAATTCCCTTGGTAGCTTGAAATTGACTATGTAGGGTGTATTTACACTGCGGAAATTGCCTTCCCTCCCCACCCTTCTGGAATCCAGTTTACCAACACACTGTCTCGTCTTGGGCCAAGTGAAGTCACAGTGAAATCAGCTTCCCCAGGACCTGATAGATCCTCAGATAGAAATCGAGACTGTGGGAAGAGTGGAATGTATGCTGGGGAGGAAACGAACAAGCTCAGTGGTTGTGGGAGAAAACATTGAAAACTTGGGGATGAGATATCCACAGTTCATATTTATAGTTCGCTTTAGTTAATATTTATCAAGCATTTACCATGTGCCAAGCACTGTTTGAAGCACTTTTTCATTTGATCTCCACAATGACTTTATGAAGTGGATATCATTAATTTCCCTATTTTACAAATGGAGAAAATGAGGCTTGGAGAGGCTAAGCAACTTGGCCAAGGTCATACAGATAGCAGTAGAGTTTGGCTTTAACCCTAGGCTGTTTAACACCAGGACATATGCTCTTAACTACTATGTTACGCTGCCTGTATTCTAGCTGGTAAGTTATGCTGCAGTAAAACCTCCCAAATCTCATTGTCTTTCAATAATAAAGTTTTATTCTTGCTCATGTTACATGTTGGCTATGTGTCAGCTGTGGTTCTTCCCATGTCTTGTTCTGGGACCCAGGCTGAAGGAGAAACCCCTATGTTGGCCTTTCCCCAGAGAAAAGAGCAATTCTAGTAGTAACGTGATAATTCTTAAGATTCAAGTAACATGTAGCATACATTATTTCTCATCACATTCCATTGGCCAGAGCATATCATATGGCCAAGCCTGACTCAATGGAGACTGAAAAATAGATTACCCTCCCCCCAGGCATTGCAAGTCACATGGCAGGCATTCTTGGCAGTGAATAATTGTGAGCTATTTTAGGTTAGGTTCCCCAGAAGTAGACTCTGAGTCAAGGATTTGTGGGTAAGTGATTTACTATGGAGTGTTCCTAGGAGAATCCAGAAAAGGAGTAGGTGAACAGAACAGAGAATGAGACAAAGCTAAGTAAGGGTATAATATCAGGCAAAGTCCTGGGCTGAGCCTCACTCTGCAGGGGATTCTGGAGTATAAATCATGCCTCAGAGTCTATCCCAATTCAAGGCAGGGAGCAAGGCTTTCCTGTTTCCACAGGTGTCAGTCGTTGGCTAAGGGCTGGTCCCAGGGGACATAAGAAATGAAGCAGTTCTGGCTTTCCAAACCTGGGTGAAGTAGCCCGGGAGCAGTCCCTTAAAAAGAATCACAGATGGGCACCTGGGTGGCTCAGTGGGTTAAGCCTCTGCCTTCAGCTCAAGTCATGATCTCAAAGTCCTGGGATCAAGCCCTGCATCAGGCTCTTTGCTCAGCAGGGAGCCTGCTTCCACCTCTCTCTCTCTGCCTGCCTCTCTGCCTACTTGTGATTTCTCTCTCAAATAAATAAAATCTTTTAAAAAAAAGTCTCAGGTGTGTGGCTCTTAGAAACAAGGTCACAAAGAAATCAAGAGAAGGACCAGAATCTGAAAAGAGATCTGAGCACCAGTAAGGTCCACTAAAGAAACATTAATGCCGTTGGCCACACTGCCTCTACCTTACACTGTCTTATTTCTACATCAGAAGCATGGCATTGTTTCTTCTGGTGAATGGCATGCCTTTGATGCCAGGCAAAGAGAGGGTCCACCGTTTGCTCCACTTGGAACAATAGCCACTGGGTAGTCATCACTGCTCTTTCATAAGCCAGTATAGTATTTGATGACCACAGGTGTCCAACACTGAAATCTTTACAGAGTGAAGAAAGATGTGTGTAAGACTGCAAAGCTATTCTGGCAGTAATCACCCAGGGTTAGCACAGCCTCCATAAGTTAAGAGCGCAGTGTCCAAATAAGATTGCGCTACTCAGACCCCAACTGCCAGTTCAAGGGGTCCCCAGACCATCCTCACTTCTCACCAACTGGCTACAAATTCAGAGGTTCCCATGACCACTTCAGGATCCTTAATTTGCTACGATGATTTATAGAACTCAAGAAGGGGCTATACTTAATCATGGTTTTGTTATAAAGAATGCAGATCAGAACCAGTCAAATGGAGAGACTCATAGGTGAGGTCTGGAAGGGTCCCGAACAGAGACTTTTCATGCCCCCTTCCCTATGGAATCAGGACATGCCACTTTCCCAGCACATCAGCAGGGCTGCCCACAATCTTTGTTGGAGTTTCATTATATACACGTGACTGATTGAGCTAACTCTCCAGCCCCCTCCCTTCCCAAGAGGAAGTTGGACTAATATCATATGGCTAAAATACCCAACCCCTTAATCACGTGGTTAGTCTTTCTGGTGTGAACAGCTCCCATTCAGCATCACTCATTAACATAAACTCAGATGTGATCTAAGGACCCCACCATGATTAACAAAGATACTCCACCAGAAAAAATGGGAAGTGTTTAGAAGCTCCTTTCCAGGAACCCAGGACAAAGACCAAATTTTTTATTATATAACATATGTCATCAGATTAGAGAATCCTATTAAACCCTGAGCAGAGTTTTTTTTTAATATTTTTTAAAAGATTTTATTTATTTATTTGACAGAGAGAGAGAGAGCTCACAAGTAGGCAGAGAGAGAGGGGGAAGCAGGCTCCCTGCTGAGCAGAGAGCCTGATGTGGACCTCGATCCCAGGACCCTGAGATCATGACCTGAACCGAAGGCAGAGGCTTAACCCACTGAGCCACCCAGGCGCCCCGAGTTGTTTTTTTTTTTTTTTAGTTTATTTTTTTTTAGTAATCTCTACACACAACTGGGGGCTTGAACTCATGACTCTGAGATCAAGCATTGCATGCTCTTCCAATTGAAGCAGCCAGGTGCCCCAAGAAGAATTTTTTTTTTTTTAATTTCACAGGTGGACATATATATAAGAGCAAATACAGTACACTGAAGGAAAAAAAAAAAAATCTTAAATGCAGCCAGGGAAATAAGACAGATAACTTACGAAGGACCCAAAATAGATTTTCAGGAGACTTCTCTTCAACAGCAATGGAGACTGGAAGATAATGGAATGATATCTCCAAGAGAATTCTAAGGTAAGTTGCTTAATGAAAGGTAGAACATAAAATAATTGTAGGATACTGTAGTAATATTTATATATCATCATGAGGGAAAGTTAATGTGTTACTGAAGTTATCAACTATTTAAAAACCAAACTGGGCACCTGGGTGGCTCAGTCAAGTTGAGCATCTGACTCTTGATTTCAGCTCAGGTCATGATCTCATGGGTTGTAAGTTCAAGCCCCATCTGGCTCCATGGTCAGTGGGGAGTCTGCTTAAAGATTCTCTCCCTCTGCCCCTTTCCCTACTCACATATGTGGCCCCCCATTTCAAAATAAATAAATAAATCTTTAAAATTTAAAACCAAAACGGGGTGCCTAGCTGGCTCAATTTGTAGAGCATGTGACTCCTGATCTCAGGGCTGTGAGTTCAAGCCTCACATTGGGCATAGGGATTACTTAAAATCTTTAAAAATTTTTGAAAATGAAAATAAAAATAAAAACATTATTTTAATGATTTCTGATGGAACTCATTCCAAAGTATATCATTGTACCCTTCACTTTTCTTTCTTTTTAAGATTTTATTTATTTATTTTATTATTTTATTTATTTATTTGACAGAGAGAGAACACAAGCAGGGGGAGCTGCAGAGGGAGAGAGAAAAGCAGGCTCCCCATTGAGCAAGGAGCTCAATACTGGGACTCGATCCCAGGCTCCTGGGATCATGACCAGAGCCACAAGCAGCCGCTCAGCCGACTAAGTCACCCAGGCATCCCTCCATCCTTCACTTCTTAACAGAAGGTTCAGATTCAACATTAACACTACTCCTTAGTCAACACTAATGTGTTAATGTAGACTCCTTAGTCTTAGACTCCTAGGAGTTACTGAGGTCTGCTAGGCTATTTGCATCTGCATTAAGTGGTCTCACACTGGAGTGCCTGGTTGGCTCAGGTCATGATCTCAGAGTCCTGGGATCAAGTTCCACATGGGGCTCCCTGCTGAGCAGGGAGTCTCCTTCTCACTCTTCTTCTGCCTGTTCCCACCGCCACCCCCCGTTTGTGCTCTCTCTCTCAAATAAAATAAAATCTTAAAAAAAATAATAAATCATCCCACACTGTTATGCTCTATGCTTCTGTTTTTTAATAATTCTGTCTCACTGAAACAGTTTTGTTGAGACTTTTGATCTGTTGCTGCATTTAATATGCATTTGTTTGATTATGGGTTGAGGGCTTTCTCTATCTTACTAAGTCTATAGCTCACTTATATAATCTGGCAGACTATTCCATAAGTGGGCACTACAACATATCCCATCCAACATGCTCTCCTTACAATGTAATGTTGACCTTGTTTTTTTTTTTAATTAAAGATTTTATTTATTTATTTGACAGAGAGAGAACAGCAGAAGGAGAGGAAGAATCAGACCTCCCCTGCTGAGCAGGGAGCCCAATGTGGGGCTCGATCCCAGGACTCCAGGGTCATGACCCTAGTTGAAGGCAGACACTTAACCGACTGAGCCATCCAGGTGTCCCTGATGTTGACCTTCCACCTGTCGTGTATGCTCTCTCCCCTTGAATCTGAGTGGGTCCATGATGCTATGTGACTTACAAGGTCGTAAAAGATGATACAGCTTCCACTCAGCCCTCTAGGAATGCTTCTTCTTGGAACCTAATCGCCGTGCCACAAGGAAGGGGCAAACCCA